>NC_057807.1:155321705-155921705 GCF_018294505.1 Triticum aestivum
ATCATGTTTACTCTTTCAGCAGAAACCTGAAATGGGGATGACAGAACCCCCAGTCCCCTCTGAAACCAACTAGGGTTTACTAAAATAATTTTCAATGAACCTGAAATGCCCTTCTAAAATGCCCATCATTTTTGTCTTGGTTCAGAACCTCTGCAAAAGTGGTGCACATTTTCCTAGGCCATCCTAGGGTTTTTGAATTAAATCATAACTATTTGAATTTGGGCATTTAAAATTATATAAAATATTTAAATGCTCAAATATCTCCAAACTAAAATGTTTCATGTTGGAAATAATCCAACTATGGACCAGGAGTAGTTTGGTGATTTTTGGAGTTGTCTAGGTATTTTATTTAATTCAACAAAGTTGCAGATATATTAAATAAAAACAGAAAACAGAAAAGAAAGGGGGAAAAACCTACCTGGGCTCCTCCACTGTGCGGCCCAGCCAGCTGGCTGGCCCAGCCAGCCCAGCCCACCTCCCTCCTCTGTCGTCTTCGTCCAGACAGAGGGAGGGGAGTGTGGCCGGCGCGCGCGCGCGCGCCACCGCGCCACGCCACCTGCTCGCCTGCTTGCCTGGCCTCCCCTCCTCGCTCGACGCCCTGGACGACGCCACGCCTCTCCCCCTGCTCTCTCTCACTCTCCCTGGCTCTCTCCTTCCTCTCTCTCGCTCTCTCTCTCGCTCGGCCGAACATGACCGTCGCCGCCGTTCGCCATAGCCACCGCCTCCGACCACCCCTCGCTCCCCCGATTAGCTCAGAAGCTCCGCCACAACTCCCTCTTCCTCCCCACCGCTCCACGGGTCCCCGGAAGCCCTACATCGCCGCCACGTCGCCGTTCCCCTCTTCGGACTCCGACCACCGTCGCCGTCAAATTCGTCGTCTCCGGCGCGTCCCCGAGCCTGCTTCGACGCCCACTGCAACCGCGGTGAGCCCCCGGAGCGATTCCCCCTTCTTCCCTGGTCTCTCCCGACCTCTAGGCCCTAGCTCCACCTCGACCGAAAGCTCCACGCCGCCGGCGATGTCGCCGTCGTGGCCACGGTCGCCGTAGCGCCCAACCGAGCTCGCCATCGTGCTCCACACATCACGAGGAGCACGTAGAACGCACCAACGCCTCCCCAAACCCCCTGCAACACTGATCCCGACCGCACCCGAACTCCGGCCACCGCAGCCGAGCTCGCCGCCGTCAACTCCGGCCACCTCGAGCCCAACCACCACCACCAATAGACGCGGCTCAGCCTCAGCAACACGTAGATGCCTTCCGCCGTCCATTTGGTCGCCGGAATGGCAAAAAGCACTCTCGCCGCCGTCTCGGATCTCGCCGGCGTCATGTCGCCGGTGGGGTTTGACTTGACCGACCTGGGGTTTGACCCCCCAGGGTCACTGACGCGTGGGCCCTGTCGGCCAGGTGGTTAGGTTAGCGCTAACTACTGTTAGTCAACCCCCCCTGACACTGACAGTGGGCCCCAGTGCCACTAATTAAGTAATTAGGATTAATTTAAATCTGTTTAACCCCCCCTGTCACTGACGTGTGGCCCCCACACGTCAGGTTTGACTTCAACCAGCCACAGTTGACCACTGACGTCATGCTGACGTCATGCTGACACAGTAATTATATTTCTGGATTTAAATTAAATCAGGAAATTCCAGAATATTAATTAAACTTCAAAAATTCATAAATTTTATTCTGTAATTCCAAATTGGACAAATTATATATGAAAAATGATCAGAAAAATCCAATCTATCCATCTGTACTATTTTCATGCATGATCAAACAAGTTAAATTGATGTTTTAATCAGAACAAGGAAAAGCACTTTAAAAGGCCATATTTGAATTTGGAATTTGAATCTTTGATTCAAATTTGTTCAAACACATCTGGTTTTAGTTGCATTAGCCCAACACACTCATATTGCCATGTTTCATGCATGCATCATATTGTTGCATATTGTTTGGTGATGTTTGTGTATCGGTGTCCTTTGCGACAGGATCTGTCCCCGAGGAGTACCGTGATTACCCTAACGAAGAACCGTATCCGTGCAACGAACCATCAGGCAAGCAACCAACCATTTGATCATATCGATACAATCCCATGTTCTCGCTCCTGCTCTCTTTTACTGCATTAAGACAACGCGATTCAAACTGCTGTGTGCTACGGTAGTTGAACCCATTTCCTCTGCATGACCTGTCATTGCCACAGTAACTAGATGAAACCCACTAGCATGTGTAGGAGTTGATTGAGCCATATGTATGTGTTGTTCCTACCTTTCTATGCCTGCTATGCTTAGAGTCGTGTCAGGTCTGGTTCATCTGGGTGATGGGCTAGAGTGAAATGATTATGTCGGTAATGAGAGTGGTGTGGTGAACACGATTTGGTAAAGGTATCGATGAGAGGCCATGTAGGAGTACATGGTGGGTTGTTTCATTGAAGCCGACCTTAAGCACTGAGATCTGTATGTGTGATTTAAGATACAGCTACTACCATGCATTGGGCCCTGAAATATGACCCTGCTCGACTTCTTATTCACCCTAGCTCTCTGTCCAGGAGTTGCAAGTAGTTTCTGGTGTTTGTAGCCTACTGGAGGCCGTGGACAGCGCTGACCGTAGGGGTGGGCTGTGATGCGGTAGGTACGTGGCCGGGTGTACCGAATACCCGTTAGGTATCTCGGGAACCTTGTTCACATCGTTCGGGGCCGTATGGGAAACCTCGGCCGGACTCCCTGCGGATGGAACCTGAATAGGCGATAAACCTGGACTAGAGGCTTAAGTGTTTAGGTAGGTCATGGTCTACACCCACGTCGGCTTTCGCTTGAAGTCTGCCGAGCACATGTCGTGTGCAGACGCTAAGTGGTGGAAACATGTATGAAGAAGTACACCCCTGCAGGGTTAACATGATCTATTCGAATAGCCGCGTCCGCGGTAAAGGACTACTTGGTTGCCTATACAGTTCATAGACAAGCAAATGGAAACTACTAAAAGCCTCAAGATAAGTGTGAGTGCCGAGGATGGCTCTTCCGTAGGAAGACGGAGGTGGATCCTCGGTAGTGTATTGAAGTGGTGAGTAGTGGACTCGTGTGCGCAAAACCATTTCAAATTGAAGTATCGTAGGATAGCCTAGCCAAGAGTCAAAGCTGGCTTGCTGCAATAACTCCACCAACCCTTCTTGATACTATGCATGTATGTAGGATCTGATGTAAGTCTTGCTGAGTACCTTTGTACTCATGTTGCTATAATCTACATTTTTTACAGAAGACGCTGCAACCCCTTCTGATGGGTTCTATGTAGACGTTGACATCAATGAGTAGGCTAAAGACCCAGGTGGTGACCCTGAGCTTGTGATGGACCACGTAGTATAGCTAGGCTTCCAAGCCTCTTTTATTTTACTAGTTGTCTGTACTCAGACAATGTACTTCCGCTGCTGGTTTGTATGACTGTATGACTTGTATGTTGGGTCGTGAGACCCGTACCTTTGTGTATGTTATGTATGGCTCCCTGAGCCTTAAATAAAGTACTTGTGTCGTAGAGTCATGTTGTGATGCTTCGTTGTATTTGCACATATCGAGCATATTGTGTGTATGATTGAAATGCTTGGTATGTGTGGGATCTGACTATCTAGTTGTTTATCTTTAGTAGCCTCTCTTACCGGGAAATGTCTCCTAGTGTTACCGCTGAGCCATGGTAGCTTGCTACTGCTCTGGAACACTTAGGCTGGCCGGCATGTGTCCTTCTTCGTTCCTGTGTCTGTCCCTTCGGGGAAATGTCACGCTTTGAGTACCGGAGTCCTGTTAGCCCGCTACAGCCCGGTTTACCGGAGTCCTGCTAGCCCAGTGCTACAGCCCGGACCCATTTGCTGATGACCGACACGTTCGGAGCTGGGTCATGGATGCCTGTCCCTGTAAGTCTGTGCCACTTTGGGTTTACGACTAGTCATGTCAGCCCGGGCTCTTTATCACATGGATGCTAGCGACACTATCATATACGTGAGCCAAAAGGCGCAAACGGTCCCGGGCAAAGGTAAGGCGACACCCGTGGGAATACCGTGCGTGAGGCCGCAAAGTGATATGAGGTGTTACCGGCTAGATCGATGTGACATCGAGTCGGGGTCCTGACAAAATATGCCCTGGAGGCAATAATAAAGTGGTTATTGTTATATTTCCTTGTTCATGATAATCATTTATTATCCATGCTATAATTGTATTAATTGGAAACTGAAATACATGTGTGGATGCATAGACAACAACATGTCCCTAGTAAGCCTCTACTAGACTAGCTCGTTGATCAAAGATGGTTATGGTTTCCTAGCCATAGATATGAGTTGTCATTTGATAACGGGATCACATCATTAGGAGAATGATGTGATGGACAAGACGCAAACTATAAGCGTAGCATGTGATCATATCAAGTTTATTGCTATCATTTTCTGCATGTCAAGTATCTGTTCCTATGACCATGAGATCATGCAACTCACTGACACCGGAGGACAACCTTGTGTGTATCAAACCTCGCAACATAACTGGGTGACTATAAAGATGCTCTACAGGTATCTCCGAGGGTGTCTGTTGAGTTGTCATGTATCAAGACTGGGATTTGCTACTCCTTATGACGGAGAGGTATCTCAGGGCCCATTCGGTTATACAACATCACAATGAGCTTTCAAGCAATGTGACTAAGGAGTAAGTCATGGGATCTTTTATTATGGAACGAGTAAAGAGACTTGCTGGTAACGAGATTGAACTAGGTACGGGGATACCGACGATCGAATCTTGGGCAAGTAACATATCACCGGCCAAAGGGATATGTATACGGGATTAACTGAATCCTTGACATCGTGGTTCAACCGGTAAGATCTTCATAGGAATCAATATGGGAATCTAGGTCCCGCTATTGGTTATTGACCGAAGAGGAGTCTCGGTCATGTCTAGATGACTCTCGAACCCGTAGGGTCGCACGCTTAACGTTCGATAGGGCTAGGGTATTATCGAGATATAAATAGTGGAAAGTCCGAAGGTTATTCAGAGTCCCCGATGGGATCTGGGACATCACGAGGAGCTTAGGAATAGTCTGGAGGTAAAGATTCATATATGGAAGGGTTCCGGAAAAAGTTCGAGTTTTTTCGGTATTGTACCAGGAATGTTCTAGAAGGTTCTAGAGTGGGCCCCACCTACATGGGGGACCTACATGAACATGGGTAGTGGGGAAACTCCCCAGAACCAAGGTCTAAGCGCACCAAGATCCTCCCTTAAATGGAATAGTATCATATCCCAAGGGGATAAGACCAGGATCCCTAAAAAGGGGGGATAGCGATAGAAGGGCCTTGGAGGGCAAGCCACCAGCCCCCTCCATGCCTATATAAAAGTGGGGAGGCGTTGGAGGCAGCCAACCTTCAACCCTTGCCTGTTATCTCTCCCAACTCCTCCCACATTTCACCGGTACGCGCTTGGCGAAGCCCTGCCAGAATTCCGCTGCCAGCACCACCACCATACCGTCGTGTTGGTACCGATCTCATCTACCCCCTCTCTCTCGCTTGCTGGATAAAGAAGGAGAGAACACCGCCGAGCCGCATGTGTACTAAACTTAGAGGTGTCGTCCATTCGACACTTGACCAGGAATTCGTGGACGGATCGTAATTGGATCGCGAAGATGTTCGACTACATCAACCGCGTTTCTTAACGCTTATGCTTAGTGATCTACAAGGGTATGCATGAAGATCCAATCTCTCCTCTCGTATATGTGCATCTCCTAGATTGATCTTGGCGAGCGTTGGAATTTTTTTGTCTCCCATGCAACATTCCCCAACAGTGGCATCATGAGCTAGGTCTATGCGTAGATGACATCACGAGTAGAACACAAAGGAGTTTGTGGGCGTTGACATTCAGATTGCTTCCTTCCTTAGTCTTATTTTGATTCAGCGGTATTATGGTATGAAGCGGCCCGGACCAACTTTACATGTCCACGTACATGAGACTAGTTCCATCGACTGACATGCAACTTGTTTCGTAAAGATGGCTGGCAGGTGTCTGTCTCTCCCACCTTAGTTGAATCAGATTCGACAAAGGCGGTCCTTGTAGAAGGTTAAATAGCAACTTGTATATCACCATTGTGGCTTTGCATAGGTAAGAATGGTTCTTACTAGTTGCCCATACCAGCCACATAAAACATGCAACAACAAAGTAGAGGACGTCTAACTTATTTTTGCAGGGTATGTTGTGATATGATATGGCCAAGGACATGATGAGATATGTTTGATGTATGAGATGATCACATTTTGTATAGGTTATCATGACTTGCATGTCGATGAATACGGCAACCGGCAGGATCCATAGGGTTGTCTTCAAGTATTGTATGACCTGCGTGTCAATCATTAAGCGCTATGTAATGCTTTACTTTATCACTAAGCGATAGTAATAGTTGTAGAAGCATGATCGGCGTGACAACCCCGATGGCGGCACGATGATGGAGATCATGATGATGGACATCATGGTGTCATGCCGATGATGATGGAGATCATGCCTATCCTTTGAAGATGGAGATCAAAAGCACAAGATGATGGCCATATCATGTCACTTATGATTTGCATGTGATGTTAATCCTTTTATGCATCTTATTTTTCTTAGGACGACGGTAGCATTATAAGTTGATACCTCACTAAATTTCAAGATAAAATTGTGTTCTCCCCAAGTGTACACCGTTGTGAAAGTTCGTCGTTCCAAAGCACCACATGATGATTGGGTGTGATAGACTCTACATTCGCACACAACGAGTGCAAGCCAGTTTTGCACACGCAGAGCACTTGGTTAAACTTTACGAGGCTAGCACTTACAGACATGGTCTCAGAACACAAGAGACGAATTGTCGAACATGAGTCATATCGTAGATATGATCAACATGGAGATGTTCACCATTGAAACAACCTCATCTCCTGTGATGATCGGACCTGGGTTGGTGAATTTGGATCATGTTACACACGAACAATTGGAGGGATGTTGATTTGAGTGGGAGTTCTTAGGTAATGTGATTAATTGAACTCATTGTCTTGAACAATAACCTAAGTTTTCTTTGCAAATTATGTTGTAGATCAATGGCTCGCGTAGTAGCTCCCCTGAATTTCAATGCATTCCTAGAGAAAGCTAAGCTAAAAGATGGTGGAAGAAACTTTGTGGACTAGGCCCGTAATTTGAGGATTATCCTCATGGCTGCCCAAAAGTTTTATGTCCTTGATGCACCGCTTGGTGCGCCACCCCCTCCAGCAACTTTGGACATTCTGAACGCCTGGCAGTCGCGTGTTGGTGACTACTCAATAGTTTAGTGCACCATGTTGTATGGCTTAGAACCAGGACTTCAAAGGCATTTTGAACATCATGGGGCATATGAGATGTTCCACGAGTTGACGTTTATGTTTTAGAAAAATGCCCGGATCAAGAGGTATGAGATCTCCGATAAGTTCGGTGCCTGCAAGATGGAGGAGAATGACTCTGTCAATGATCACATACTTAGAACGTCTGGGTATTACAACAGTCTAGCTGAGTTGGGAGTTGAGCTCCCGCCTGAGGCGGTCACTAACATAGTTCTTCAATCGCTGCCACCTAGCTACAAGAGCTTTGTGTTGAACTATAACATGCAAGGGATGGACAAGTAAGTCTCTGAGCTATTCGCGATACTGAAAGTCGCTGAGTCAGACATCCAGAAGGAGCATCAAGTGTTGATGGTCAATAAAACCACTAGTTTCAAGAAGAGCAAGGGAAAGAAGGGAAACTTCAAGAAGAGTAGCAAACCAGTTGCCCCTCCCATGAAGAAACCTTGATAGAGGCAAAGGTGTCCCGTCTTTCGATGAGATGATGGATATCGCTTTGGTGGAAGTCGACTTTGATGATCCGACTACGAACGTGTGAGGACGTCGCGCCTTAGCAATCGCTAAACCAACTCCGAGAGGTTATTGACCATGCCGGAGCACGATCAACCTGACCACGAGGGTCTGTTTCCTGCGTGCAAACGAAGAACAAGCAAGAATCTAAGATTGCAATCTAGATATTGCGAATATAAGATGAAAGCTTTATTGATCAAGGAGGGGTTCTGTGACGCCTTTGTCTGGTCGTTGAACACAAGCGAAGTACGCGAAGTTGCAGCTATGGCGAACTTTAATCTAAACAAAACCCAAAGTCTAAACGACGCCCTAAGGGCTGTATATATAGAGGAAGAGGGGGGAATTTCGTGGCCCTTGAGGGAGGGGTCCAAAACCAACCCTAACTCTTGTTCCCCCACACATATGGACTCTAAAAATAGCCTATAATCAAGTATTTCGAAATTACATGGGCGTGGCCCAATAATAAGGTGACGCAGCACCTAGAATAGCCTCTGGACAAAAAATATGTAGCATCTTGTATATTTCGTCCAAGGCTTCATGCCCTCATTATGGTGGCTTCGACGTCCTAAAATCATCACTTGTAACTCCGTTCTTGTTCCCCTTGCGCATGCCATCATCCCCATGCTTGTTCTTGCTCCAATGTTCATCCTTCACAAAGCTAGGCCCTTCATTAGTAAGCAAAATAAATGTATCCAATTTAGGCAACATCATATTCTCATGAACATTAGAATCATTACCAAAAAACGAAAGTACCTGGTAATTTAATTGGCGTGCGCGAGCTCTAGTAATTGGTCCAGTATGTATAGCAGCAGGGGCTGTGGGTGTAACAATGGTATTGATCGCAGTTGTAGTAGGTGGGCACAAAACATGCTCGCATGACATCTTTCATTTGAGCCCAAGTGGTGATTGGTGGTTCACCTCTTGTTTCACGGTGCTCAAGGACTTATTCCCACCATATGAGCACATAGTCTTGGAACTCAAGTGATACCATAGTGATGTTCTTCTCTTCCTCATAGTTGTGCAAACGAAAGATTTTGTCGACCTTCAATGCCCATGATAGGTACTCTTCGGGATCATTGCTTCCATTGAACTTGGGCATGGTGAACTTTAGCTTGCCATAGCATTGCTCTTCATTGTGTTGTGGTCGAGGGTGATGATGACGCCCTTCACGTGGAGGATAATCAACCTCATGTTGCTCTTTCCATGGACGGTGTCCATAGTCATCTTGCTCTTGTTGAACTTGAGGTTGTGGAGGAGCTAGTCGAGCTTGAGGAGGAGGTGGAGGAACTTGGCGATGCCCTCTTGGTTGGTAGTTTCACTCTTGAATTTCCCCGCGAAGGGCTTCCTCTTGGTTACGCCTATCGCGGTTGCGGTTGGAAATGGCTCAACTCGATTCTTGAAGGGCACGTTGCGCCTCAAGAGCTTGTGCTTCACGTTGTTGCTGTTGAAGACGTTGAGCCTCGGCATCTTGTTCAACATGATGTTGACGCGCTCGTTCTACCTGTTGGCGACGTTGACGTTGTCGTTCTTGAGCTTGTGCGAAAGGATCTTGGTGTGGTTGATGACGAAGTACTTGCTCGTTGACTTGCTCTTGCGGGTGATTGCCATGTAGAGGATTGCGAGATGCATGACGGTCTTGACGCGTGGCTTGGCGAATGGTGTTCGATGTTGGTGTACTTGAGCCGGAGAAGGTGTCGTCGGAGTGTCAACTTGAGCGGCTCCTTGAGTATGAAGAAGTGGAAGAACGGCAATTCACCAACAAGGCACGGATCTCGTCCATTCTTGCATCGTTCTCTTGTTTGTGAGCGTCGAGCTTGTTGTCAAAGTAGTCTCTTGTACGTTGCTCGGAGAGTCGCAAGTCGGTGGCGAGATGGTCGATGCGATCGCTCATTGCTTGTTGCTCTTGATGTAAAGCTCGTTGTGCACCAAAGAGGTGTTGCTTGGTGACGAAGGAGGTCATGTCGTTGTCTTTCTCGATGAAGAGAGGGTTGGTAGAAGTACTTGGCCTATCCATCATGTAAAAGTGGTGGTGAGTAGGAAAATGAGAGAACAAAACCAAAGTTACCTTTTCCGAAGATTGTGGATGTAACAAGTACGATCCCACGTGATGCTATAATAGGGGAATTGGTACCGGGTATTGTTTCTCACACCTACAAGTAAATGGCTTATGGAGGAGCTTGGTTAGGAAAAGGCACAAATAATTCAAGCAAATGTTAGTCAAGATGTTGATAAAGTTGAGAAGATTCACAAATGGCAAGTAAGACAAATAGATCAACCTCCAAAGGTAACACGAGGGACACACACACGGAAGATAAATTGGATCTGCACAACCAAGGGGTGAGCTCGAAGATGTGGAACCACGAGAAAAGCTCTTGTTGTACGGATACTAGAGAGACGCTAGCTCGATTGCACTAATGGGCTAGATACGCTAGTGCACCAACCTAATAGAGAAACCGCTCGTCTCACTATCCCAAGTATGCTTATGTATGTGATGACCAAGATGATGTATGTATGCTATGAGACTTGATCCTATTGCTTATAAGCTCTATGCTTCTCTTCTCTTTTGCTTAAAAGCTTTTCGTCTTTTCTTTTTTTTTGACTATGCCACGATGCTTGATATACGAGCCACAAAGTGTGGTAACAAGTAGTATATGCACGGGAGAGACGTAACACTAATGGTGCACTAATGCGTTGCCTGGCAATACTCAACAAGCTAGTCTCGATGGGTAAGCTATGCAAAAGGGCTCGAAGCTATCAAGTTAATGGCAAGGGAGCACAAAGGCGTCGTCGAGGTTACCGTCCTTGCTTACAGTTGTAATGATGTTGTCACAGCCTATGTGTTGTCCGAGTCAATGATTGGTGGCGATGATGGTGACGCTGAATCGCGCCTAAGTAGGTGAAACACCTTAGGACACGAGAGAAACTGCGACCCAAACTCAGACAATCACGTGGAATAGTGCGGAAGAACACAAGAGGTGGTGGGGAAACAAAATGAAGCAAAGCAGAAAATGGCTGAAAGTCCCTAGATAGTCCGTGCGCACGGGGTAAGTGAGGCCCGTGTGCACGGGGTCCTCTGTGAGCGGACGAACTGCTCCAAACCCATGGTAATTTCCAAGTTTTTGGCCAAATTCGAAAGATGGAAGGGATGGGACGATGGTAGGGGGGTAGATCCATTTGCCAAACACCAAATTCGTGGATCACAACAACCAAATCTCACAAGATCAAACAAATTGCAAGAAAAATTTTGGGGCTATTTTTGGTGGGGATTTTCGGATTAGGACAAAAAACAACAAAATCAAGCTAGAAAATGGAAGGTAAGGACTCCAATATGTGGATCAACCTTGCTCATGATACCAAGATGTTGTAGGGTGGAGACCCTAAGAGGGATCTTTTCACACTTGGAGGGGGAAAAGGAGATGAACAACAAGAACACAAAGGGGAAATCACTCCAACAATACCCAATTACACATCCACTAGAATAACACCACAAGATCCACAAGTCACAAACACAATCAAAGGAAAGATACAATGGCAAAGTTCTTCTCACTCCTAGGAGATGAGGTCTTGAAGATAGTCTTCTCCTTACGGAGGTCTTGAAATCCACAAGGATTCTTCCCTAAGGGGTCTTGATCCACAAGAGGGAAGGTAGAAGGAGCAAAGCTCACAAACATCTTATCTTTATACTTTGCTAACTCTAAACATGGTCCTAGGTATGAATTATATAGCCTTGGGGCCGAAGGGGGTGAAGAGGAGGCCGAAGACGCGATCTCAGCCGGCCATCTTGGGAGGCCCGTGTGCAGGGGGTAAGTTGGGCCCGTGTGCACGAGGGTCCCGTGGGCACGGTACACGCCCGTGCGCACGGGGTGCCCCATCCCAACTCCCTGGGTAGTCCGTGGGCACGAGGTTTTGGGTGCCCGTGCGCACGGGTTCACCTGGGACTTCCAGTGTTGCTGCTGTTGCCCTCCGTCTTTATTCATGATGCCTTGGGGTGGTCCTCCTGAGCTTCTTGGTGATGTTCCTCTTCATACCTAAGGAGGCATAGCATATTTTGGTGAGGTAGTAACCATGTTCCATTCGTATCCGTATGCAAGTCAAGTAGGAAGGAGTTCACCTTGGTTTCCAAAGCACGTGCTCTAGCTCTTGTCATGGGTCCACGTGGGGTTTGATGTGTCGGTGTAGAGTCCATGGGGATGATGGAAGGATGCTCCGCATCAGCTGGTGACTTCGTTGCAGAGTATGAATAAGGTGGTGCATGTCAGCCTTATGAATTCCATATACTGGAATGCGCATACATTTGCACTGACAGAATTAGGCAAACTCTACGCTATCGGCGCAGGGGATAAAGTGCATCTAGGTAGTGAACTTGTCGCACAAGAAAGTGAGAGGGGAACCTCGGAGCAGGTCGAACTTGACCTCAGTTAGGTTCAGTTGCAACATCTCCTTCTCACTCCAATTGCATGCTACTAACCATCACCTTCCTAATTAACTTTTGATTGCAAGCACATAATTTGTAGTCCCTCCGTTCGAAAAAGCTTGTCCCAAACTTATCCCTCAAATGGATGTATCTAGCACTAACTTGGTGCTAGATACATTCATTTGAGAGACAAGCTTTTATGAATGGAAGGAGCACCCATGTTCTGTTGGGTCTCAGCCGATCCTTGTGAAAATAGTTACCCTGCAAGACAAACAATCTGTTGTTGATATGATTGATTCTCTTTAGAAAGCTTGTGTTGTATATAGTTGTAACTGTAAATATAAGGACCATTTCTTGTAGTCCGTTGCTTGAAAAATGAGCAGCTGATTGTGGTTGATAATTTAACATATTGTCAAACGTACCTTGCTTGGTATACTATTTTTATTTCGCTCTACTACTGCTATGTTGTATTTTTGATACTTTAAGTATGAACCCATGTTTAATACATGCAGGCCCGTCGATGAGGGCAGCCAAAGTGGCCGACCGCACAGTGATGAGGACATCAATACCATTGTTACACCCACAGCCCCTGCTGCTATACATACTGGACCAATTACTAGAGCTCGCACACGCCAACTAAATTACCAGGTACTTTTGTTTCTTGGTAATGATTATAATGTTCATGAGAATATGATGCTGCCTAAATTGGATGCATTTGTTTTGCTTACAAATGAAGGGCCTAGCTTGGAGAAGGATGAACATTGGAGCAAGAGCAAGCATGGAGATGATGGCATGAGCAAGGGGAACAACAACGGAGTTACAAGTGATGATTTCAAGGCTTTGAAGCCACCATAACAAGTGCATGAAGCCTTGGACGAAATATACAATATGCCACTTCATAAATTTCATCCAAAGGCTATTCTAGGTGTTGCGTCACCTTTTTATTGGGCCAGGCCCACGTAATTTCGAAATACATAAGTATAGGCTATTTTTAGAGTCCGTATGTGTTGGGAAACAAGAGATAGGGTTGGTTTCGGACCCCTCCGCCAAGGGCCACGAAATTCCCCCCTCTTCCTCTATATATACATCCCTTAGGGCACCGTTTAGACTTTGGGTTTTGTTTAGATTAAAAGTTCGCCATAGCTGCAACTTCGCGTACTTTGTTTGTGTTCAACGACCAAACAAAGGCGTCACAGAACCCCGCCTTCATTAATAAAGCTTTCCTTTGTTATTCTCAATATCCAGATTGTAATCTTAGTTTCTTGCTTGTTCTTTGTTTGCTTTCAGGAAATAGACCTTCATGGTCAGGTTGATCGTGCTCCAGCGTGGTCAATAACTGTCGGATTTCGGGTTCCGGCAGACCCTTGAGGTTCGAACACTGGGGTGCGCGCGGAGATTTCACCCTCTACCTACCTGCTCCTCGCCGACTCGCTAGGATCTAAACCATGAAAGGAACAACACAAGAGACACAGAGTTTATACTGGTTCAGGCCACCATTGCGGTGTAATACCCTACTCCAGTGTGTGGCATGGTGGATTGCCTCTTGGGCTGTTGATGAACAATACAAGGAAGAACAGCCTCCCGAGGGTCTGTTCTTGGCTGGTGCGATGGACTTCTAGGAGGAGTTCAGTCGCTCTCTCTACTGGTTTTTGGTGAGGATTCCGTTAGTCTCTACCTTGTGGTGGCTAGTCCTATTTATAGGCAAAGGCCCTGGGCCTCTTCCAAAATATTGAGCAGGAAGGGCGCTAACAATTGGCCATTTTGAAGGGGAACATCGGGTACACTTATCCTGACTAAAGTTGGTCCTCGCCTGTCAAAGGCTCTGGTGGTGACGCCTGCTTGGGCTCCACAATGACTTCCTTCCTGCCGTTGGGCTGGTCTTGGTCATGTTGCACTGAAATGGATGCCTTTGCTTGATGCTCCCGCCTGCGCTTGCTCCCTTTGCACCAAAGAGGAAAGGAGGACTGACGGAGTCCTGGACTGGGGGTTGTCCGGATAGCCGGATTACCACCATCGGCCGAACTATCATCGGCCGGACTATCATCATCGACCGGACTCCAAGACTATGAAGATACAAGATTGAAGACTTCGTCCCGTGTCCGGATGGGACTTTCCTTGGCGTGGAAGGCAAGCTTGGCGATACGGATATGTAGATCTCCTACCATTGTAACCGACTCTATGTAACCCTAGCCCTCTCCGGTGTCTATATAAACCGGATGGCTCTAGTCCGTAGGACGAACAACATGAACCCTTACAATCATACCATAGGCTAGCTTTTAGGGTTTAGCCTCCTTGATCTCGTGGTAGATCCACTCTTGTAAACATCCACAATATCAATATCAATCAAGCAGGACGTAGGGTTTTACCTCCATCAAGAGGGCCCGAACCTGGGTAAAACATCGTGTCCCTTGTCTCCCGTTACCATCCGCCTAGACGCACAGTTCGGGACCCCCTACCCGAGATCCGCCGGTTTTGACACCGACATTGGTGCTTTCGTTGAGAGCTCCTGTGTGCCGTCACCGATAGGAAGGATGCCTCTTCCCGTCTTCAAGGACGGTATGTTCGCCAATGGAGCCTTGGCCGCCGGCTAAACTATCCGGCTAGGAGGTTTTCTTATGACCACTTGTCCGGCCACCGCTTCCACAATAACCTCTCGAGTCATCAAGAGCAATCTTCACGTCAACTCGGAATTCGCCGAGCATCTAGATCCAGCAGAGCTCTCGTCTGTAAATGAACTCTTGGATCGGATTGCCGCCCTGGGAGTCATGTCCGGGCTCCCAAACCCTCCATGCCGGATTCCCGCGGAGGGGCGGACTTCGATCGAGCACTGAACTTAAAATCAGGCCTCATTCCGGACTCGTTGGACAATGTCCAGCGATCAAAGCTTCCAAGTTTGGAAACTCCTCGGCCTTCGAGCCTTGAGATGGGTAGGGTTCCGGACTTAGTTCCACCCACCCGACCAGATATATGCGATCTATCTCTAATCCGGCAAGAGCCTGCTGAAACAGTACATCACTACTGCGCCAGATTCCTCCTGGTTATGGACAGGATAAAGGACTGCCGAGAGGAAAACGCAATCTCAATTTTCTGCAATAATTGCACGGACGAGGGAATCCTAAACGCCGTCAGCCGTCGTGAAATCACACGCTTCGCCGACCTGGCATCCATAGTAGAGAAGTACTGTGCGATAGAGAGTTTCCGGAAAACCGAAAATAGGTTTTGGGACAATCCGGCCCCGGATACAGACCCAGTCCGCAACAAAAGGGTGCATCACACTCAGGCACCAGGTGCAAGAACCAAAAAACAGAAACCCCTTAAAGGGAACAGAACCGTACTGGAGGGATGGCTCAGCAGACCCTGTACAATTCACAGTACAGAGGGCGCCGTCCCAACACATAGCCTTCGAGCATGTTGGATACTACGGCAGGTGGCCAAAAGTGGCGAGGAGCTTCTAGCCCCGGGAAACCACACCAATAATACCGGTACGATATTAACGGTCTTCGAGACTTTCGCATCAAACAATATGCGGAAACGAACAATCCGCAGCCTCGCCGAAGCCTACCAAGTAGCCACAGCAAATCCTTGGAGTGACGCGGCCATCACCTTCAACGCCAGCGACGAACCCAAATTCCAAACAGCCGAGCACCAGCCGCATTGGTCCTCAGTCCGATAGTGGACGGCTTTCGACTTACCAAGGTGCTCATGGATGGCGGCAGCGGATTAAACCTCATCTACGAGAAACCCTCCAAAAAATGGAAATAGACTAGAGCCGCATTGAGCGAAGCAGCACAACCTTCAGAGGAATAATCCCTAGCCGGGAAGCGCGCTGCACAGGAAAAATCACACTCGATGTGGTATTCGGCTCGCCGGACAATTACAGATCCGAAGAAATCACGTTCCAAGTGGCCCCGTTCAACAGCGGATACCACGCTATATTAGGACGAGAGGCATTCACAATCTTCCAAGCCGTACCCCATTACGGGTACATGAAGCTCAAAATGCCTGGGCCCAGCGGAATAATCACTCTCGTTAGTGATCCGGACATAGCAGTTCGCGCCGAAAACAAGACGGCCGCATTAGCCCTGGAGGCACTATCCGAAGCCTTAGCGGCAGAGGAACTCACCGCGCTGCGCTCTACGGTGAATAGGGACGATGTGATACTCGATAAGAGATCCAAGTCCACCTCCTTTAAACCAGCCGAAGAAATAGTAAAATTCCAGGTCCACCCAACGGACCCGACAAAGACGGCCTCCATCGGGGCACAATTGAACCCTTATGTAGGCGCCGCACTGCGAGAATTCCTTTGGGAAAATTGGGACATTTTCACCTGGCACCCCTCGGATATGCCCGGAATCCCACGCAGATTGGCAGAACACAGCCTAAACATCCTAAAAGGATTCAAGCCAGTCAAACAGGCTCTTCGACGATTTTTCAAACCCAAAAGACAAGCAATGGGAGAGGAACTAGCCAAACTATTGGAAGCCGGATTCATCAGAGACATCAAACATCCGGATTGGCTAGCAAACCTGGTAATGGTACCAAAGAAGGACAAATCATGGCGCCTATGTGTCAATTTTAAAGACCTAAATAAAGCCTGCCCAAAGGATCCCTTCCCTCTCCCCCGCATCGACCAAATCATCAATGCCACTGCAGGGCACGATTCATTGTGCTTCCTGAACGCATACTGCAGGGCAGAAGTGGATCAAGCCACAACGGCATTCATTACTCCATATGGACCATTCTGCTTCAACACGATGCCCTTCAGACTTAAAAACGCCGGCGCAACATATCATCGCATGATTCAGACATGTCTGGCTACCCAGATCGGCAAAACAGTAGAGGCATAGGTAGACGATGTAGTCGTCAAAAGTAAACACGTCGAAACTCTAGTAGACGACTTGAGGGTCACATTTGACAACCTCCGAGAATATGATATCAAGCTGAATCCGGAAAAATGCATTTTCGGCGTACCAGCCGGAAAGCTCCTAGGGCTTCATTGTATCCGGTAGAGGAATTGAAGCAAATCCGGCCAAGATCCGAGCTCTATCACAGCTGGATATTCCAAAAAACCTCAAACAGATCCAGAAATTGACAGGATGCGTGGCAGCCCTCAGCCGCTTTATCTCCCGCTTAGGAGAAAAGGCATTGCCCCTCTATCGCCTCCTCAGGCACACCGAACACTTCGAGTGGACGGATGCTGCCACCGCCGGACTCGAAGAAATAAAGGCCATATTGGCAACGAATCCGGTCCTGGCTGCGCCCAACCTGGGCGAACCAATGCTGTTATACATCGCAGCAACACATCAAGTTGTAAGCGCGGTACTCGTCGTCGAACGAGAGACAGAAGGGCATAAATTCCCTCTTCAAAAATCAGTATACTACGTATCCACTGTGTTAACCCCCTGCAAGTCCCGTTACCCGCACTATCAGAAGATCGCGTATGCAGTGTTCATGGCATCCCGGAAGCTCCGACACTACTTTCAAGAGTGTTCGATAACAGTGGCCTCGGAAGTACCACTCAATGACATTATAAACAACCGCGACGCAACGGGCAGGATTGCAAAATGGGCCATTGAGCTCTTACCATTCGATATAACTTACAGACCTCGGCGAGCTATAAAGTCACAAGTTTTAGCTGACTTTGTCGCTGAATGGACCGACGCCGAACTCCCTAAAGAGTACGGCGCATACTCCAATTGGATTATGCACTTCGACGGCTCTAAAATGTTGGCCGGACTGGGGGCTGGCATTGTATTGACGTCCCCGACCGGTGATATAGTCCAATACGTACTTCAAATAATGTACACGGACTCCAACAACGCAGCCGAATACGAGGCCCTTTTACATGGTCTCCGGATGGCAATCTCCATGGGCATTCAACGCCTAGAGGTGCGCGGGGATTCAAACCTCGCAATATCCCAAATAAATGGAGACTTTGATGCCAAGGATCCGAAAATAGCAGCATATCGCAACGCTGTCCTAAAAATGTCAGCTCGGTTCGACGGACTCGAATTCCATCACGCAGCCAGGGATAACAACCAAGCGGCCGACGTATTGGCCCGCATCGGCGCAAAACGTGACGCTGTCCCTCCAAACATCTTCCTCGAACGGCTGTTCAAGCCATCTGTACTATGGGAAGAGGAGTCCGGAAATAACAAACCGGAAGCAGCCACACCAACTGACACAGAGCAATTTGACATAAGCGGCAATTCCGCCGCCGAAATAACACCCTCAGCCCACGACATAATGGCCGTAATCGCCCCGTGGACAGAACCATTCCTAGCCTACTTACTTAGGCAGGAACTTCCCGAAGACCAAAATGAGGCCCGCTGCATAGTTCGGCGATCTAAAGCCTACAAGGTCCATGAGGGAGAACTTTATAAGAAAAGCACAACCGGAGTCCTTCAAAGGTGCATCTCCGAAGAGGAAGGGCGAGACCTCCTGGCTGAAATTCATGCCGGACTAGGCGGACACCACGCAGCAGCCCGGGCCCTCATAGGAAAGGCATTCCGTATAGGATTTTATTGGCCGACGGCCCGGGCAGATGCTCAGGACTTAGTCCAACGATGTGTCGGTTGTCAGCTCTTTGCTAATCAGAGCCATATGCCACCCACCGCCCTCAAAACTATACCCATTACCTGGCCGTTCGCGGTCTGGGGGCTTGACATGGTTGGACCACTTAAAGGGGGAACCCACAAGCAAAGATACCTATTGGTCATGGTGGATAAATTCACCAAATGGATAGAGGCCAAGCAAGTTAAAACGGCAGAGTCCGGACCAGTGATAGACTTTATATCCAGGGTAATACACCGTTACGGTGTCCCCCACAACATCATCACCGATAACGGCACGAATTTTACGGCCAATGAGGTTAAATTATGGTGCAAAAATATGGGCATTAAGCTCGATTATGCTTCAGTCTATCATCCTCAAACCAACGGTCAAGTGGAACGAACAAATGGTCTAATAATGAGCGGCATCAAACCCAGGCTAGTGCGGTCACTTACGAAATCTGACACGCACTGGGTAGAGGAGCTCGACTCTGTACTCTGGGGGCTGCAGACAACGCCCAACCGTACTACCAGATTCACACCATTTTTTATGGTGTACGGTGCAGAGGCAGTTCTGCCCTGCGACATTATTCATGACTCACCTCGAGTGCGCATGTATGAAGAAAGAGAGGCCGAGCTGGATCGGCAGGACAGCTTGGACGCATTGGAGGAAGAGCGCGACGTCGCCAAGGCTCGTTCTGCATTCTATCAGCAGCAGGCTCGAAGATATCAAAGCAGAGAAGTACGGGCCAAGACTTACAACGTGGGCGAACTAGTTCTACGCCTGCCGGACAAGAAAAAGGACAAGCTCAAGCCCAAATGGGAGGGACCCTTCATCATCGATCAAGTCTTGACCGGCGGAGCGTACTGTCTACGAAATGCATCGGATAATCGACTCGAGCCGAACCCATGGAACGCAGCCCGCCTCCGAAGATTCTATGCCTAGTGCCGGATTAAGAGTTCGTCCCTTTCTCCCGTCCAAATTTTTTATACTTCAGCTGCCTTTTTGTTTCTCTTTTTTCTCTCACCCCTATTCATAACAGCCTCAAAAGGCTTATTTGCGCACAGTCCGCACGTAATTGATGTGCTATCCGCACTCACTATACCTGCGGGCTTCTTTACCAGAATCTTAAATTATAAGGGCTTCGTGCCCAGCACATGTGTCAAGCTCCCACATGTACCTTTTATTCACCATAATATGCATCGATATGACTTAAGTTTTGGCCAAGCTGGGTTGCCTGGCTCCTGTGCTTACCCCTACGTTCCCGATTGTTCGGCTAGGAGGTAAAGGGAGCACCTCTGCGATTGTTACTACCGGGTCAGCCGGATGTGTACCTCAGACTGGGTGAAGCCGAAAGCTAGCGTTCTTAAGGGAATATTCGGTCGGTGACTTGAATGATGATTTTTACCTACTTATTTATCTGCCCCCAGATGTTTTTTTGCTTTTTTCGCAGTCCGGACATGCACTTTAGGGCATGCCACCCCCAGAGGAAAGGAACCCTTAACGGAACTATTCTCCCTGGAAGATGTTTCTTACTAACCATGTAATATAACATAACTAGTTGGGCGCTTGTCTGATAAAGCACTAATGACCCCTACGCCTGGTCTCCATGCATACCCCGGTTGTTTCATAACCGAGAAGGTATTCGGACACACTCCGGACTCTAGGGTCCCGAGGTCGAAGCGAAAAGGTCGGCAAAGACAAACGATCTACAATCCGGCTAGAAGGCATTTTACATGTCATTTTATAATACATTGTCAAATTGACTGACTGTATTCTTCCTCAATCCCGTCTAACAGGCTGTCTAATTTACAGTCCTTTTGGGAAAACTTAGCAGCCAACTCTACTTGGCTGTATACTAAACTTACACGGATCTCTTTCCCATCGGGCCCCACAGGTCCGACTTCGGCCATGTGGTTGGGATCCGCCTTCTTGTACCGCATCTTCACCATGGCCCAGGCCTCCCTGGCACCTTGGCGGCAGGCTGAAATCTTCCATAAATGGAAGCGATGCCGCACTCCCTGAAGCTTTTCCGCAAGCTCCCCAAGTCCCTCGGGTAGGGAGAAGGCTGGCCATAAAGCCTGGATGACGCCGCTCATTGCCTGCCGAACTCGTTCGGTCAGTTGCAACAACTCGGGAAGTTGATCACCCGTTGATACGGGCATCTCCTCCGCGGGGCGACCTGTGAGTATACCTACAGACATATTTTGTCAATTGACTTCCTCGCCGAACTCTTCTTTTCAAAGGAGTTCGCTCAAGCACTTACTATAGATGCCGCGACGAAGCCACCGATTCTCCTTAACGGAGCTAGACAGCTCGGCCTGAACGCCTTTCAGCTCTTCTCCAAGCTGGGCATGGGCATCCTGGAGCTTGTTCCTTTCATGCTGCACCTTATGCAGCACCCTCTCGCTGACCTTTAGCTGGCGCAGAAGTTCTTGCCTGTCCGAATCTTGTCCGACAGCACCTGCAACGTCATTATCAGACTTGCGCACAGGCCAAACACTACTTATCTTTTTTTTAAAAAAATGTGTTACCAGGAGAGGTCACTGCGTTTCCTCCTGCGGCAGCGAGTGCGGCTTCAAGTTGAGCCTTACACTCTTGCAGCTCCTGAGACAGTTGGGTATTCTTCTCGGTAAGACCCTGCGTTTCATATGATCCTTAAATCTGTTAATACAACTACTTTAAGTCTTGGGGGCTACTGGCATATATAACTATTAAATTCTCTTACCCGTATGTCCTTTACATACTGCTCCGTGGCTCTGGTTAAACCATCTTGAGTGGCACGGAGGTGCGCGTCCCCTGCGTTAAAGGCATCCAACGCCTCAGGGGAGAAGCACGCGTCACGATAAATAGTCCGGGGGCGCCTATGGTTCATGGCACTCTCCACCTCAGATTTGGTGGCGGACAGTCGGTCGGCATCCTCCGTTGGAGGAGTATCCGGCTCGCGCCTTGCGCTCGCTGGAGCTTGGCTGGTAGAAGCCGGATTGGCAGCCTCTGCACCCGCAGTTCGGCGGGCGCTTTTTCCCCTTCAAAAAGTCATGAGCATTCGAACGCTTCCTAGGAACGTTGCTCCAGATAATGAATTGTGAGCTATACCTTTGCGGTGACGTTTCAGTCCGCGCCGCGCTCCTCTTCCGTCTACTTGTCCGGACTGGCCTTTGATGGTCAGCCGCCGTGGGCTCGGCTTCCCGCCCTAGAGGCGCCTCCTGCACAGCGTCATCATATACGGTGGTCAGAATTAAGCAAGGAAGGACTAACGGTGTCAGGACTTCGGTCACAAGCACCTGGGAAGTCGGATATAGCCCGGGATAGTCGGCCATAATGGCGACTAAAGCATTATCCATGCTGAGCTGGTGGAACACCCCGTAAATTAACTCCACTCCTATGTCCGGATCCTCTTCGGAGGCCGGGTCCCGGGATCTCTCTGGATCCTCGGGTTGCGGAGCTGGACTTAGCATGTCCTCCACCGTCCGACGCAGCTCCTGCGTTGAAAGAAGAACACAATATAAGAAACTTAAGTTTCAAAGACATGGGTTGGACACATGAAGTGTTCGCTTACCCAAGGCCGGGGATTATTCATGGAGAACCCATTTAATGGGTTCGTCCGAAGGAAATCCTCCTTCTCCCCCTTATACAGGCCGGACAGGATCTTCACCAGGTCTTCGGCCGAATCCGGCCCTTTGCGGCCATGACGGGTGGCATCGTCCTCCCCGTTGAAATCCCACATGGGGTGGCCCCTGTATTGTAGCGGCTGCACTCCCCTCATAATGCATGTTGCCATGACTCCAATCATGGTCAACCCGGAATGGGCCAGTAACCTTATCCGGCCCATCAAATAATGGACGCTCTTGTCTTCCTCCAGTTGGGGGCTCTGTGGGCGCCAACTAAGGCGTTTCTTCAGAGGAGCATTGTTGAATTCCGGGAGGCCGATCCGGACAGGGTCCAGCAGCGGAGCATCTTCTATATAAAACCATAATGAAGGCCAGTCTTCGGACGCCTTCTTAGGGGTTCCGGATGGATATCCGGTCCCGGCAATGCGCCATATTTCGGCGCCGCCCACTTGATATATTAACCCCTCGTGAGAGCGGGGTACAAGGCAAAACAACCTCTTCCACAGTGCAAAATGGGGCTCGACGCCCAGGAATAGCTTGCAAAGAGCTACGTAACCCGCAATATGCAGGATCGAGGCAGGCGTGAGGTGATGAAGCTGGAGTCCGTAAAACTCCAGGAGCCCGCGGAGGAATGGATGTATGGGAAATCTGAGCCCCCTTATCAGATAGAGGATGAAGCATACCTGCTCCCCTTTGTTGGGATTTGGGGTAGCCTCCGCTTGCTTCCCACCTTTATAGGTGGCTAGCCCGGCTTGGACAGGAACCATGAAGGCCAGAGGGAGATATCCCCCCGTTTGGAGCTTCACCAGCTCGTTGTGCGGAACAGAGCATCTCCTCCAATCTCCTGGCAGAGGGCTGGGAGCGCGAGAAGAGGAGCTGCGTTGAGGATCCATGATGGAATGGATTCTAGGTCGAAAGCGCTTCGATGAGTATTCGCGAGAGGAAGATGGTGATTTGGATCTGGATTCGTGCCTCTCTTATAGGCAGATTACTCGCACAACTAGGGGGTAAAACATAAAAGACACCCTGGCTTTTTGCATTCGTGCGACGCGTGGAAGAAGGCCATTATTGGGCGTGGGAGCCAAGAAACACAACTTTAATGAGGAAGCCGGACACTGTTCGGCAGGTACATGGAACTTGAAGGAGAACCCGCCTTGCAATGCCGAAGACTACACACATGCTGGACTTATCGTCATTGAAGACTGGTTCGGGGGCTACTGAGGGAGTCCTGGACTGGGGGGTGTCCGGATAGCCGGATTACCACCATCGGCCGGACTATCATCGGCCGGACTATCATCATCGACCGGACTCCAAGACTATGAAGATACAAGATTGAAGACTTCGTCCCGTGTCCGGATGGGACTTTCCTTGGCGTGGAAGGCAAGCTTGGCGATACGGATATGTAGATCTCCTACCATTGTAACTGACTCTATGTAACCCTAGCCCTCTCCGGTGTCTATATAAACCGGATGGCTCTAGTCCGTAGGACGAACAACATCAACCCTTACAATCATACCATGGGCTAGCTTTTAGGGTTTAGCCTCCTTGATCTCGTGGTAGATCCACTCTTGTAAACATCCACAATATCAATATCAATCAAGCAGGACGTAGGGTTTTACCTCCATCAAGAGGGCCCAAACCTAGGTAAAACATCGTGTCCCTTGTCTCCTGTTACCATCCGCCTAGATGCACAGTTCGGGACCCCCTACCCGAGATCCGCCGGTTTTGACACCGACAAGGACACTGCGCGGCTGGCGCCCGACTGGCGCCCTTGGTCGTCATGGCTTGCGTCATGGGCACCTCGTGAGGTACCCCGCCTTGATCTCTCCGCCTCCTCTTGAGCTAGCCTGACGAGACCGTGCCTGTGGAAGCCCCTTGTCGCCCGCCCCGCGAGGCTTGGCCCCTCGTGAGGGTCTTGAGCTTGTGTTGATGAAGATGGGCCTTGCTGGGCCCCCTTTGAGCCATGCCGTAGGCCGCAGGCAGGCAAGTCTGGGGACCCCCGTTCCCAGAACGCCGACGGTAGCCCCCGGGCCCAAGGCGCGCCCGGAAATGGCCGAGCGGAAAGGCGAAAGGGCAAGTGCGAAGCGCCGCGGGCCCTAACAGCCTGCGGCCTTGGGTGCCGTGTGGCGGTTGATTGGACGCGGGCGTCTCCACTTCCCCATGACGCCTCGGCAACTGCACGAATTGACAAGTCCCTGCATGCAAAGCGAATCATGATTACCTGCGATCGTGGAGGTCGGCGGTTGGC
Source organism: Triticum aestivum (assembly GCF_018294505.1). Lineage (NCBI taxonomy): Eukaryota > Viridiplantae > Streptophyta > Magnoliopsida > Poales > Poaceae > Triticum > Triticum aestivum. Next base: position 155,346,385 of record NC_057807.1, read on the forward strand.
CTCCTCTGGCTTTAAGTACGGCACGTCGCGTGCCCTTCCAGTTTATCCCCTCTTGCTTCTCCTTCTTCTTCATGGCTCCGTCAAGGAAGTTCTCGGCCGCAGAGAAAGGAAAGGCCTGCCAGGTTGAGCCTGCCTCTCCCCCGCCCAAGCGCGGTCGAGGCTGCCCTCGCAAACACCCTGTGGCCTCCACGGCGGCTCCCCGCGGTCGCGGAGGTGATTTCCCGCGCAGTGACGGGCGGCTGGCCGTGGCCGGGGGGCGTGCTCCGGCCGTGCGACCCCCTAGGCCGCGCTTCCACACTGCGAAGGTGCTGTCGGAGTTTGTTGTGTGGGCGGCGGAGCCGACTAGCGCCCGGCTTCAGCTCCCTCGCTTCCTCCTAGGTGAGCTCCTGGCTGGCGCCCCGGGCGGCCTCTAGCTCCAGGTAGATGGCTGCTGCAGCCGGGCCTCGTGGGCTTCGCTGGAGGTCTCCACATCCGGGAGCCTGGCCTTGACCCGCGGCTGGCAGACGTTTGCCCGCGCGCGTGGCCTGAGCCTTTAGTGCACCCTGCACTTCAAGTTCGATGGCGATGCCACACTCTACGTGAGGGTGTTTGGGGAAGATGGTCGCCGCGCAGGGTGCTGCCTTGAAGACGACGACCGCGGCCGGGGACCCAGCCGCGGCGAGGACAGAGAGGACAGCGCGCGCGTGGTTGGCGGCGCCCAGGGTTCCTCAAGCTTCACTGGTTCTTCTTCGGGCAGTGACTCTTCTAGCAGCGGCCGCGGTCAGCCTCCACGCCGTCGTCCCTGCTTGGAGGGTGGTAGCGGGTCTGCCCGCCGTCGCACCTCGGTGAAGTGCGAGAGGGAGTCCGCCTGAGCCTCGGAGGTGGCTTGAGTCTTCCCTTAGGGCCGGTGTAGGGCGAGCCGCGCCTGATTTGTTCTTTCTTTTCCTTTTTCCTGCGTAAAAAGACAGTAGTGTGGGGACCCGTGGGGGCGTGTTTGGGTTACCGTTGTTAATCATCACACTATTTCCGTTATTTTGGTATTGTTCCTTCCGGCTGCACGCCCGCGCGTAGGTAATTCCTAGCCTCAGCCATGGGGGCGACCGACCCAGGTCCTGTATTCGTGTCGCGGTACCCGTGAGGCACGGACTGGAGGGGTGCTCCTGTAGTGGACCCAGGTTGTGAAACCTTGAACGATAAGGAAATAAACACTCACGAGGGCGCTCGGGCTGCCCCCTCGCAAGACCTTGCGCAAGATAAATCGAGGCAGGAGGGCGAAAAGTCGAAGAGCTATAAGTCAAAAGACGGCGATAGTTTCAATAAAACTTCAAATGAGAATGAACTAGCCAGCTGCAGAAAGCAAATGAAAAAGCCGCGTCTGGCACCTAGTCTAGTCTTCGACGTCTTCTCACCAGCGCGGAGCTAAGTGCTGCCAGCGTGGGAGGGAGCCCCAGGGCCTGAGGCCGGCGCTCCTGAGACTCTGGGGCGTGTACAGCCCCAACTCATTATTACGTGAGAGTGTCACGGGCGGAGAGCTTCATAGGCGATGGCCTTCTTCACAAGCTTCAGGCCTTTCTTCGGGGAAGCAAGCTTCACGGGCATTGGCCCTCTTCATAGGCTCCGGGCCTTTTCCAAAACGCGACAGCTTCACAGGCACTTGCCTTCTTCACAGGCTCTGGGCCTTTTCCAAAAAGATAATCTTCACAGGCATTCGCCTTCTTCACAGGCTCTGGGCCTTTTCCAAAAAGATAATCTTCACAGGCATTCGCCTTCTTCACAGGATCTGGGCCTTTTCCAAAAAGATAATCTTCACAGGCATTCGCCTTCTTCACAAGCTCCGGGCCTTTTCCAAAAAGATAATCTTCACAGGCATTCGCCTTCTTCACAGGCTCTGGGCCTTTTTAGGGGTAAAACCTCCGGAGGTGCTGGATGTTCCACGCATTCCGGACTGACACCCCCTCCTGGGTCTCCAAGCGCGCGGAGCCGGGCCTGGAAACATGAACAACCTTGAACGGGCCCTCCCACATGGGAGAGAGCTTATGCAGTCCCTCCCTGGAGAGAACCCGCCTGAGCACGAGGTCCCCTACCTCAAGAGTTCTGGGGCGGATGTTGCGGTAGTGGTATCGCCGCAGTGCTTGTTGGTATCTCGCCGCTCACAACGCGGCTTCTCGGCGACGCACCTCCCCCAGCACGAGGTCCATCCCCCGCATGGCGTCCTGCCGCGCTTCGTCGAACGCCAGGACCCGTGCGGAACAACGTCTGACCTCGTGAGGGAGGACCGCTTCAGCTCCATGGACCAAGAAGAACGGGGTCTCTCCAGTCGGCTTGGTTGCGGTCGTGCGGATGGACCACAACACGGACTGAAGCTCATTGTACCAACCTCTGCCGCAGGCTTCTAGCTTCTTCTTGAATTTTCTGGTCTTGAGGCCCCTCAGGACCTCCGCGTTGGCCCGCTCGGCCTAGCCGTTGCTTCGGGGGTGCGCCACTGAAGCATAGCATATCTGCGTTCCAAGGTTAGCACAGTATGTTTTGAAGAGGTTACTGGTGAACTGCGAACCGTTGTCGGTGATGATGCGGTTCGGCACCCCGAACCGGCTCACGATGCCCTTGATGAACTTGACCACTGAACCCGCAGGGATGGTGCAGACGGCTTCCACTTCGGCCCACTTGGTGAACTTGTCCACGGCGATGTAGAGGTAGCGAAAGCCCCCCGGCGCCCGAGGGAATGGGCCAAGGATATCCAGCCCCCAGACTACGAATGGCCACGAGAGGGGTATAGTTTGCAGACCTCCTGCCGGCTGATGGATCTGCTTGGCATGGAATTGGCAGGCTTCGCAAGCCTTCACTAGTTCGACAACGTCATTGAGCACAGTAGGCCAATAGAAGCCGCTGCGGAATGCCTTGCCCACGAGGGTCCTTGATGACGAGTGGTGCCCACAGTCTCCATCGTGTATATCCGCCAGCAGCTCTTTCCCTTGCTCCCTGGATATGCAGCGTAGGGACACACCATTTGGTCGCTTCCGGTAGAGTTCTCCATCACTGATACAGTACGCTGTGGCTTACCGCGCCACACGTTCCGATTCCTCCTCCTTCTCCGACAGGGTCCCTTGCGTTAAGTAACTCCGCAGCTCTGTGATCCAGCACCCCTCCCGAGGCTCCATTGTCAGGAGCAGGAGCGCTCCTGAGGCTGGGCCACAGACCGGGGCTCCCGAGGCAGGTGGCTGGGGGAGCTCCTCCCGGGGCTGCGCCATGTTTGATAGTGATGGCATGGCCGAGGGCTTGAAGAGCCGCTCCTCGAAGACGCCAGGCTCCCGAGGTAACCGCCTGGATGCTCGTTTGGCGATGTCATCGGCCTCCTGATTGGTGCCACAGGGCACATGCTGCAACTCCAACCCCCAGAACTGCTTTTCCATCCTGCGGACCTCCGCAAGGTAGGCCTCCATGTGCTCATCTTTTGACTCGTACACTTTGTTGAATAAATTGACAAGGAGCTGTGAATCGCCCTTGATGGTAAGGCACTTTACCCCTAGGGCAGCCGCGGCCTTCAAGCCTGCTATTAGACCTTCATACTCCGCTATGTTGTTGGAGACCTTTTCGCCTTGCTAGAAACAGAGCTGCACGGCGTAATAGAGCTTGTCCTGAGTGGGAGATATGAGCACCGCGCCAGCCCCAGCGCCATGCCTGGAGAATGCCCCATCGAAGTACATGACCCAGCCTTCTGGCGCCTCGCTTCCCGGGGAGAGGGATCGATCCTCGTCAGCCTTGAGGCCCGGTGCCTCCATCCATTCGGCCACGGAATCCGCTAGCTCGGCCCCCTTGATGACTCTGGTCATGCTGAATTCGAGCTGAAACGCTTGCAGTTCAATGTTCCACTCGGCGACCCTTCCGGCTGAGTTAGGGCTCCTGAGCACCCTTTCCAATGGGTACGCTGAGACGACCTTGATAGTGTGACCCTGAAAGTAGTGCCGCAGCTTGCGCGAGGCCACCAGTAGCGCGAGGAGGAGTTTCTGAGGCATGGGGTACCGTGCCCTCGCATCCTGCAACACCGTGCCGATGAAGTACACTGGGTGCTCGACGAGGCTTGGAGCGTCGGTGCTGGCATCCTCCGGAGGCCGTGGCGCCTCCTGAGGCGGTGGAGCCTCCAAAAGCTGGTTGCCTGGGGGAAGGGCCTCTTCCGTTCCCAGTGCGCTCCCCTGCGGCGGCTGATCCTTCTCAGCCGTGGGAGTAATCTCTGCGAGTCCTTCTTGGTCCTGCTTTGCCTTGACACGGGTAGCTGCCACGGTCTTGGTCCGACGCTCCTCTCTAACCGCCACCAGAGCTCCGCTGGCGGAGTAGGGAGTAGAGGCAAGGTAGAGCACAAGGGCTCTTGAGGGCGTGGGGCCACCATCACCGGAGGGCTGGTTAGGTATCTCTTGAGATCTTGGAACGCCTTGTCGGCCTCTTCAGTCCATTCAGAGGGCCCCTTTTTCTTCATCAGCTGGAAGAAAGGCAGCGCTCGCTCCCCTAACCTGGAGATGAAGCGCCCTAGCGCAGTCACGTGCCTAGTGAGCCTCTGCATCTCTCTGAGGGTCTTTGGCGGGCTCATGTCCTCCACCGCCTTGACCTTTTCTGGGTTGGCCTCGATGCCTCGGTGGGACACGAGGAAGCCCAAGAGCTTGCCCGAGGGGACTCCAAACACACACTTCTCCGGGTTGAGCCGAAGGTTTACCGCATTGAGGTTTGCGAAGGTTTCCTCCAGGTCTTGTATCAGGGTCTTGGCCTCGCGAGACTTCACCACAATGTCGTCGACGTAAGCTTCCACATTCTTCCCGAGTTGCGGGCCCAAGGTGATGTGCATGAGCCGCTGAAAGGTTGCCCCCGTGTTGTGCAGTCCGAATGGCATGCATGTATAGCAGTACACCCCACACGGGGTCAGGAAGGCCGTCTTCTCCATGTCTTCCACCGCCATCTTGATCTGGTGATACCCGGAGAAAGCATCCAAGAAGCATAATAGGTCACACTCAGCGGTGGAATCGACGATCTGATCGATGCGAGGGAGCGGGAACGGATCTTGCGGGCATGCTTTGTTGAGGTTGGTGAAGTCGACACACATGTGCTCCTTCCCTCCCTTCTTTGGCACAATCACAGGGTTGGCCAACCAATCTGTATATTGAACCTCGGGAATGACCCCCGCGGCTTCTAGCTTGCGGGTCTCCTGGACGATGAAGGCCTGCTTTTCAGTGGACTGCTGCCTCGCTTTCTGCTTCAAGGGGCGCACGTTGGGGCATGCGTTGAGGTGGTGCTCGATTATGCCCCGTGGGATCCCTGCCAACTGATCGGGCTCCCAGGCGAATACCTTCTTGTTTGCTCGCAGGAACTTGACCAGGGCTTCCCCCTGCTCGGGCACGAGGTTGGCGCCTATGGTGAAAGTGGCGTTAGTGGACCCATCCTCGTCGACGGGTATCTGCTTGGTCTCCGCCTTGTCTTGGGTGAACAACTGTTTCTTCTTGGTTGGTGCAGCCCCCTTGGGCTCAGGGGTCCCTGCATCAGTGGGCTGTGCCGATGCCGCCGTCTTGAAGGCGAGCTTGAGCGCTCGCAGTGCATCCCCGGTGTCCCCAGGCACGGTGAGGACACCGCTACTCCCGGGCATCTTCATAAGGTTGTACGCCGGTTGAGTCACGACCATGAATTGGGCCAGTGCTGGGTAGCCTAGGATGGCGTTGTAGGGGAGGCCGATGGGGGCGATATCGAAATCGACCAGCTCCGTGCGGAAATTTGTCGTAGGTGCCGAAAGTTACTGGGAGCCGGATCTGTCCCAAGGAGCTGGATGACCCACCCTCGACGCCCGAGAAGGGCCGGCTGGGCTGCAGCCGCTCCCGGGGTATGCGGAGGAGGTTGAAGGCCTCAACTGAGAGCATGCTGAGGCCCGCGCCGCTGTCGATGAGAGTCCTGGTGACGGCCACTTGGCAGATGGTGGGGGTGCACAGCATGGGGAGCGCACCCGAGAAGGCCGAGTTGGAGGGGTGGTCCTCCAAGCTGAAGGCCAGACTAGCCTATGGCTCCGACCGATCCGGGGGAGCCCCCTGCCGCGTGGAGGCAGCGCCGACCCGGCGGACGAATGGCTTGATGTGGTGACTGGAGGGCGGCGCCTGCGAGCCGCCCAAGAGGGCCGCGATGAACGGGGGCGCCGGCGCGATGTGGTGGGCGAGGAAGAGGCTGCACAGCTTTTCCCAAGAGGCCACGGAGGCCGCCGGCAGGTGGAGCGGCCATGCGCGTGGAGCACCGGTGAGGGCCATGGGAAGCCAGTTGGCCATGACCCCGTTGTCACCTTCAGCTTCGAGAACGCCCTCCTCGTACGCCAGCAGGAAGGCCAGCGGATCGGTCATGCTGTTGTAGTGTGGCAGCGTTGTCGCCTTGAACTTGTCCGGCCACCGCACCCGTTGCAAGGCTGGGGCCAGGGCTCGGAGCCCCCTGGCCCCAGCGCTGGCGCTGGCGACTGGAGTGGGCGGCGTGCTGCCCATCGCGAGGCGGGTCGCGACGGTGGCGGAGAGGAAAACTCCGGCGCGCCCCTACCTGGCGCGCCAAATGTCGGATTTTGGGTTCTGTCAGACCCTTGAGGTTCGAACACTGGGGTGCGCGCGAAGTTTTCACCCTCTACCTACCTGGTCCTCGACGACTCGCTAGGATCTAAACCACGAAAGGAACAACACAAGAGACATAGAGTTTATACTGGTTTAGGCCACCATTGCGGTGTAATACCCTACTCCAGTGTGTGGCGTGGTGGATTGCCTCTTGGGCTGTTGATGAACAATACAAGGAAGAACAGCCTCGCGAGGGTCTGTTCTTGGCTGGTGCGATGGACTTCTAGGAGGAGTTCAGTCGCTCTCTCTACTGGTTTTTGGTGAGGATTCCGTTAGTCTCTACCTTGTGGTGGCTAGTCCTATTTATAGGCAAAGGCCCTGGGCCTCTTCCCAAATATTGAGCGGGAAGGGCGCCAACAATTGGCCATTTTGAAGGGGAACATCGGGTACACTTATCCTGACTAAAGTTGGTCCTCGCCTGTCAAAGGCTCTGGTGGTGACGCCTGCTTGGGCTCCACAATGACTTCCTTCCTGCCGTTGGCTTGGTCTTGGTCATGTTGCACCGAAATGGATGCCTTTGCTTGATGCTCCCGCCTGCGCTTGCTCCCTTTGCACCAAAGAGGAAAGGAGGACACTGCGCGGCTGGCACCCAACTGGCGCCCTTGGTCGTCATGGCTTGCGTCATGGGCACCTCGTGAGGTACCCCACCTTGATCTCTCCGCCTCCTCGCGAGCCAGCCTGACGAGACCGTGCCTGTGGAAGCCCCTTGTCACCCGCCCCGCGAGGCTTGGCCCCTTGTGAGGGTCTTGAGCTTGTGTTGATGAAGATGGGCCTTGCTGGGCCCCCTTTGAGCCACACCGCAGGCCGCAGGCAGGCAAGTCTGGGGACCCCCGTTCTCAGAACACCGACAATAACCTCTCGGAGTTAGTTTAGCGATTGCTAAGGCACGACGTCCTCGCATGTTCGTAGTCAGATCGTCAAAGCTGACTTCCACCAAAACGGTAGCCACCATCTCATCCAAAGACGGGACACCTTTGCCTCTATCAAGTGGTATCAGATTTACAGGTTGCTCGGTGAGATTTTACATTTTTTCGTAGTTTAGATCGAGTTTGTTCTTAATACCTATAGTCCACGAAAAAGCCACAAAAAATTAGGGTTAGGTCATCATATCCGAACCAGTCTGAGCCTTTGCATAGTCTTTTCAGTATTTTGCTTTGTTGAATTTGCGGTTGCATCGTCGTGTCAAGTTGCTGGTCTTAGCGTCTAGTCCTTTAGAGTTTCGAGTTCTGTCATAGTTTGTCACGCCGCCGCCGCACCATCCTACCACCGCTGCCATATACCACCACCGCTGCCATATCTGACCACCGCTGCCATATACCATCATCGTCGCACCTTCCTACCACCGCTGCCATATCTGACCACCGCTGCCATATACCATCATCGTCGCACCATCCTACCACTGCTGCCATATACCACCACCACTGCCATATCCTACCACCTCTGTCATATACCACCACCGCTGCCATATACCATCACCGCTGCCATATACCACCATATATCCACCACCAATCCGAGTTCTTTTCATATTAGGTTTGTTTTTAGATCCATCTATTTTCCGATCCGTGTTTCCTTGCCGGAGTAGGTTTCGGAAAAAAAAGGAGTCCGGAAACCACCCTCCGTTTAGGCCCAAAATTTTCCAAAAACGCACTCGACAAAAAAATTTCTGGCTATCCTATTTTTAGGTGTTTCCAAGCGTATTGAGACAGTCGCCATTATAGAATTTTTTTTGAGCCGTTTCTAGTTTTTGTGTCCGGGCAGTCAAAAAAAAATTGGTCGCGAAAATTTCGTGTCTATCCTGTTATCTTGACTTGGGAAGAGTTTTGAGACACTCGCCATTATAGTGATTTTTCGGCAAAAAAAAGAGGAGCGCAAAAAAAAAGCAAAAAAAATACAGTGTGTGCTGTTCCCTTGTTTCCGTGCAGCACCGTGATTTTGTTAGTGTTCTAGGCTCGCGTCTCTAGCATGGTCTAGCCTAGGACCAGCACAGTACCGTCGTTGAGCGTTTATTCAACTTTGCATCTCTGAATTGATTATTGCTGACCCTTTTTGCTACCATATTATAAGCCTTCCCAGCTCCACATACATTTACGTCGTGCGTTTGACTCTCCCTGGTAATTGCTCTATCCAAGCTTTGAGACTTTTGACTACAACGGTTGCCGATCACCACCTGCTGCTGGTAAAAACTGGTAAGAATTTGAGATTCGTTTGACGGATTTGTGACACCCCACACCACCATATTCCAGTAGTCTGTAGGATCATATTCTTGTCTGTTTCTATTGCTGCTAACTATGGCTGGAACACAAGCCGACGAGATTGACAGGGAGAACATGACGAACAAGGAGCTTCATGATAAGTTTCATCAAATGTTGGGTCAACAGGTGGAAGACGTCATGGTCAGCTTTGGAAAGGCAATGGAGAAGATGCATGGCATTGAGAAGTCAATTGACACCAAGTTGGACGCCAAGTTTGATGAATTACTCAAACATCTCCCACAACCAGCTCCACGCCGCGATACAGTAGGGCAAGCACATCGCGTTCCTATTGAGCCAGGACAAAATTCCGGTGCCGCTGCTACTGCTGTTGGTGCTTCTGTAGCTCCTGCTGCTACTGCAGAGCTGGAGGACTATTACGAGGATGAGGTTGATCAAAATCAGAACTACGTGCAGCCACCAGCACCACCACCAGTAGGTCGACCTCAGGTATATATTCACAACAGTAGGCCTGCACCACCACCTCAAGTATGAGATAATGACCATATTCCTAAACTGAAATTGAATAGTCCACCATTTGAGGGTAGATATGTTCCTGATATATTTCTTACTTGGGAATTAGAAACTGAACAACATTTTACATGTTTACAATATCCCGAGGAGAGACGGGTTGCTGCTGCTGTTTGTGCTTTCACTAGTTTTGCATGTGTATGGTGGTGTGAACATTGTAGATTATATCATGTTCCAACTACTTGGGCTGCTTTGAAAACTGCTATGCGTACTCATTGGGTTCCACCATATTATCAACATGAATTGCTTCAAAAATTGCAGCGTTTAAGACAAGGGAAAAATTCTGTAGAAGAATATTATTAGAAATTACAAACTGGCATGATTAGATGTGGTATTGTTGAGGAGAATGAAGCTATGCTTGCATGTTTTATGGGTGGATTAAATAGAGACATCTAGACCATTCTAGAGTATAAGGAGTATACTAATATCACTCGTTTATTCCATCTTGCTTGTAAAGCTGAACGTGAAGTGCAGGATCGACAAGCATTGGCGCGAACTAACTTTTCTGCAGGCCGACCTTCATCATGGACACCGCGTGCATCTTCTACTTCAACTGCACCAGCACCTCCATCAGGTGCCACCTCCAGCCATGATACAAGAAAGTAGGCACAATGATGTAAATGAAAGATTTTGTCGACCTTCAATGCCCATGATAGGTACTCTTCGGGATCATTGCTTCCATTGACCTTGGGCATTGTGAATTTTAGCTTGCCGTAGCATTGCTCTTCATTGTATTGTTGGCGATGGTGATGATGACGCCCTTGACATGGAGGATAATCATCCTCATGTTGCACAAGGCGTGGAGGAAGTCCATCATCAACTTTCTCTTGTTGAACTTGAGGTTGGGGAGGAACTTGTCGAGCTTGAGGAGCTTGAGGAACTTGACGTTGCACTCGCGGTTGGTAGTTCCACTCTTGGATTTCTTCTCGAAGCGCTTCCTCTTGATTGCGCCGATCTCGGTTGCGGTTGGTAATGGCTCGACTTGATTCTTGAAGGGCACATTGCGCCTCAAGAGCTTGTGCTTCACGTTGTTGTTGTTGAATACGTTGAGCCTCGGCGTCTTGTTCCTCTTGATGTAGATGCGCTCGTTCTTCCTCTTGGCACCGTTGTCATTGTCGTTCTTGAGCTTGTGTAAAAGCGACTTGGTGTGGTTGAGGATGAGGTACTTGCTCATCGACTTGCTCTTGTCAATGCTTGTCGTGTAGAGGATTACGAGATGCATGACGGTCTTGACGCGCGGCTCATCGAATAGTGTTTGATGTCGGTGTACTTAAGCCGGAGAAGGTGTCGTCGGAGTGTCGACTTGAGCGGCTTCGTCTTGAGTATGAAGAAGTTGAAGGAGGACGGTTCACCAACAAGGCACGGATCTCGTCCATCCTTGAATCGTTCTCTGCTTGTGAGCATCGAGCTTGTTGTCGAAGTAGTCCTTTGTACGTTGCTCCGAGAGTCGCTAGTCGGTGGCGAGGTTGTCGATGCGGTCATCTTGATGCAACACTCGTTGTGCACCAAAGAGGTGGCTCTTGGTGACATATGATGACATGTCGTCGTCTTGCTCGATGAAGAGTGGATTGGTAGAAGAACTTGGCCTGTCCATCATTCCAAACAAAAATGTGAGTGGTAGAAGGAGAAGAACTTATACCAATTGTACCTTGACCGATGTTGATGATGAATCAAGTTCACTCAAATGCGGACAATGAAATAGCACTATTGGTACCAATTCTTGTCGGTTCTCACACCTACACACGTAAAAGCATATGGTGGAGCTTGGTTAGGATGGTGGCACAAAATTTGATGCAATTGTAAATGAGCTTCAATAATGTTGGAAAAGATTCACAAATTTGCAAATTCAACAAGTAGACCAAGCAAGTAGTGGTACACGGAAACACACACGCAAAAACATAAGTGGGATTGTGCAAATCAAAAGTGAGCCAAAATGTGGATTCCACGAAAATGCTCTTGTTGCACAATACACGAAAGACGCTAGCACAATTGCACAATAGGCGGATACGGAACTTGTGACAACCTACTAGGAAAAAATGAAACGACCTCTATCCCAAGTATGCTATATGTATGGTATTTCGGTGCTATGATCCAAGATGATCGAGTATGACAATCATAATGTAGTATGATGCTATGGTTCTTGCTTATAAGCTCTTTGCTTATCTTTCCTCTTTGCTTAAAAGCTTGGTTGGCTCTTTCACTTTTGAGCTCTTTTCTCATGCAAAACTTCACGAACCAAGATAGCAATTGTGTATGCGATGACAACTTTGTGACACAAAAGTTGATGCCAAGATATGCACCACTATGGTATGGTATGTATGCTATGGAGTATGATCACTAATGTGCACAAGTCACGTTGCCGGCAATACTCAATGGCTAGTCTCAATGGGTAAGCTACGCAAAAGTAAGGCCATGTGGGTGTCAATGCAATTACAAGGTATGACAAAGATGTCGGCGAGGTTACCGTCCTTGGCGATGATGAGCAGTCGATGGAGATGAGTGGTGGTGATGTTAACGTTGAACCGTACCTATATAGCAGAAACACAATAGGACACGGGAACCACAACCCAAAATCTCAAAGACCAAAATGTGTCAAAATCATCATAGGAGGTAGCGGTGAGTGGTGGTAGTGCTTTTGGAAAGCGGTGGAGGTATGCGGAAGTAAGCACGGGCACCGGGACAAAAATTTGGTGAAACTTGCGGAAAATGGCCCGGGGGAATGGAGTTGCTGCTGTCAGGGGCCGGATGTCTGGGCCAGCTGCTGGATGTCCGGGACGCCGGATGTCCGGTGGACACGGGCGGATGTCCGGGCTCCTGGATCAGGGACGAACATGATGAACTCCACGGGAAAAAGGGTAACTCCGGGGCAAAATTCAGACGAATTGGTGGATGGAAATCGCGGGAGAGATGGGAAAAGCTAGATCCACTCGATGCAAAGCAGATCCATGGATCAAATCCAACAAAACTTCATCACACCAACAAATGACAAAAAAAATTGGGGCTATTTTTGGTGGGGAATTTTCGGATTTAGGACGAAAACAACAAAATCAAGCTAGAAAACATGGGGTAGGGGCTCCAAAAACGTGATCAACGTGGCTCTGATACCAAGATGATGTTGGATGGAACCCTGTGGGGCCGATCTTTCACATTTGGAGTGGATCCTATGGGAAGCACGAAAAATGCACGGAAGAACACGAGGGCAATCACGAGGGGAAAACAAGACAAACACTCAACCGACACAAAATTGATCACACAAGTGCTAGATCATCGAGGCACAAAGTAACACGAGATCCAAAGTCAACAAGGGACGATACAAGAGTAACCGTTCTTCTCCATGAGGAGGTCTTGATTGTCTTCTCCGGATGGAGGCCTTGAATCCGGATGGATCTTCTCCGAAGAGGTGCGATCCCTCATGAGGAGTAGATCCGGTACGGATGAGCAATGCTCTATCTCAAATGAGCTAAACCAATGCTAACCCTAAAACGTATACAGGGAAGGCCGGATGTCCGGTGGCTCGTGAGGGGCCGGATGTCCGGGCTGAAAGGCCGGATGTCCGGGCTGGTGGAGACGGCGGTTCTGCTCTCTGGATGGGCGGCATCGGATGTACGGGCGGAGGGGCCGGATGTCCGGGGCATCGGGAGGCGCCGGATGTCTGGGGTGTTGACCGGATGTCTGGGCTGTTTGGGCAGCCTTCTGTGCTCCCTGGATGGCGCCTCCGGATGTCCGGGCTGGAGGCCGGATTTCCGGTGAGGGGGGGCGGATGTCTGGGCTGGATGCCGGATGTCCGGTCCCTGTAGCTTCTTCTGCAAACTCTTGACCATGTAGATCTCCAGGGGGCGGATGTCCGGGGCCATGGCCGGATGTCCGGTGCCTGGAGGCTGTTCTCGCCTTCTTCCGTTCGTTCTCTTCTTCCGTGGACTTGGGGTCTTGACCAACTTCATGTGCATCCTTAGGAGGGTCCTCTTGGTACCTAATCATGCACGACTTTCCGGACTTAGGTAGTAGCCATGTCTCGAGAGGATCATATGAGATATCACTAAGGAGAGAAGTAACCTCGGTCTCGAGACCTCTAGCTCATGCTCTAGTCATGGGTCCTCTTGGTGCTTGGTGAGATGATGGAAGGTCCATGGGGATGACCGAAGGATGCTCCGCATCATCTACCCCCCCTTTGGAAAGATCCGACCTCGGATCGAAATACTCATCACCATGGTACGGGGAGAGATCAGTGACGTTGAAGATGTCGCTCACATTGTACTTGTCGCGTGGGAGATCGATCTTGTAAGCGTTATTGTTGTAGCGTGCTAGCACCTTGAAGGGTCCATCGGCTCGAGGGAGAAGTTTGGACTTGCGTTCATTGGGGAAGCGGTCCTTGCAAAGGTGTAGCCGCACGAGGTCTCCAATGTTGAATATCATGGGTTGCTTGTTGACATTGAGCTTGGTCGCAAGTCGTTGTACTTGGCGCTCGATGGTGTGCCTTGTATCTTCATGCATCTTCTTGATGTAGCTTGCACGGCACTTGCGTCGAGGTTGGTGCGCTCTTGTAGAGGAAGAGGTAGAATGTACAATGGGGACAATAGGTTGAAGCCGTAGATGACCTCAAAGGGGGACTTGCCGGTAGTCGAATGTCTTGCACGGTTGTAGGCATACTCGGCGATTGGTAGAAACTCCTCCCACTCCTTGATGTTCTTCTTGATCAACACATGGAGAGTGGAGAGAGTACGGTCCGTCACCTCCGTTTGGCCATTGGTTTGAGGATGGTATGCGGACGAGAAGAAAAGCTTGATTCCGAGCTTGGCGCATAGCGTCTTCCAAATGTAACTCAAGAACTTGACGTCGCGGTCAGAGACGATTGTCTTTGGTACTCCATGGAGGCGCAAGATTTCCCTACAAAAGAGATTTGCAACGTGTGAAGCATCGTCTATCTTGTTGCAAGGAATGAAATGTGCCATCTTAGAAAATCGGTCCACAACAACAAACACGGAATCCTTTCCATTTTGAGTTCTAGGCAAACCAAGTACAAAATCCATGCTAATGTCTTCGCAAGGTTGATAAGGAATAGGAAGAGGCATGTAAAGACCATGTGATTGAGCTTTAGACTTAGCTTTGTGACATTGATACGTCTCCAACGTATCTATAATTTTTGATTGTTCCATGCTATTATATTACCCCTTTTGGATGTTTATGGGCTTTCTTTTACACATTTATATCATTTTTGGGACTAACCTACTGACCGGAGGCCCAACCCGTATTGTTGTTTTTTACCTATTTCAGTATTTCGAAGAAAAGGAATATCAAATGGAGCCCAAACGGAATGAAACTTTCGGGAACGTGATTTTTGGAACGAACGTGATCCAGAGGACTTGGAGTGCAAGTCAAGAAGCAGCCGAGGAGGCCACGAGATAGGAGGGCGTGCCCCCTGTTTCGTGGGCCCCTCGGGCGGCCACCGACGTATTTCTTCCTCCTATATAAGCCTACATACCCCGAAAACATCCAGGGAACCAACGAAACACAATTTCCACCGCCGTAACCTTCTGTATCCGCGAGATCCCATCTTGGAGCATTCGCCGGCGCTCCGCCGGAGGGGGAATTGACCATGGAGGGCTTCGACATCAATATCCTTGCCCCTCCAAGGAGTTGTGAGTAGTTTACCATAGACCTTCGGGTCCATAGTTATTAGCTAGATGGCTTCTTCTCTCTTTTTGGATCTCAATACAATGTTCTCCCCCTCTCTTGTGGAGATCTATTCGATGTAAACTCTTTTTGCGCTGTGTTTGTCGAGATCCGATGAATTGTGGGTTTATGATCAAGTTTATCTATGAGAAATATTTGAATCTCCTCTGAATTCTTTTATGTATGATTGAGTTATCTTTCCAAGTCTCTTCGAACTATCAGTTTGGTTTGGCCTACTAGATTGATCTTTCTTGCCATGGGAGAAGTGCTTAGCTTTGGGTTCAATCTTGTGGTGTCCTTACCCAGTGACAGAAAGGGTTGCAAGGCACGTATTGTATTGTTGCCATCGAGGATAAAAAGATGGGGTTTATATCATATTGCATGAGTTTATCCCTCTACATCATGTCATCTTGCTTAAGGCGTTACTCTGTTCTTATGAACTTAATACTCTAGATGCAGGCAGGAGTCGGTCGATGTGTGGAGTAATAGTAGTAGAGGCAGGCAGGAGTCGGTCTACTTGTTGCAGACGTGATTCCTATATACATGATCATGCCTAGATAATCTCATAATTATTCGCTTTTCTATCAATTGCTCGACAGTAATTTGTTCACCCACCGTAATACTTATGCTATCTTGAGAGAAGCAACTAGTCAAACCTATGGCCCCCGGGTCTATCTCTTATCATATTTGCCCCCAATCTACTTTTATTTGCATCTTTACTTTTTGCATCTATATTATAAAATACCAAAAATATATTTATCTTATCATACTATCTCTATCAGATCTCACTTTCGCAAGTGGTCGTGAAGGGATTGACAACCCCTTTATTGCGTTGGTTGCGAGTTCTTTGTTTGTTTGTGTAGGTGTGTGGGACTTTTGAGGAGCCTCCTACTGGATTGATACCTTGGTTCTCAAAAACCGAGGGAAATACTTACGCTACTATTGCTGCATCACCCTTTCCTCTTCAAGGAAAACCAACGCAAGCTCAAGACGTAGAAAGAAGGATTTCTGGCGCCGTTGCCGGGGAGGTCTTCGCTCAAGTCAAGACATACCAAGTACCCATCACAAACTCATCTCCCTCGCATTTACATTATTTGCCGTTTGCCTCTCGTTTTCCTCTCCCCCACTTCACCCTTGCTGTTTTATTCGCCCTCTCTTTCCCTATTTCCTCCTCTCTTTCGCTCGCTTGCCTTTTCCGTTTGCTCGTGTGTTAGATCGGTTACCTTGTCGTCATGGCTAGCTCAGTTTTTATCCCTTCGTCTCCTGACTTTGAAGTTCTCCACTTCAAGCAAAGACAAGGTGAAAATTTAAAAGATGATTGGTTTAGGATGTTAGAATCTTATCGTAGTTGTGCTTTAGAAGGAGATTTCAAGATTTTAATTCTCCATTTTTACATTGGGTTAACCTTACCCCACAAACAACTCCTTGATGTTGCCGAAAAAGGGGAATTTATTGAAATTGATGCTAGTTCCGCTTATGAAATTTTAGAGGGGATAGTAGGAGTACTTCCCGGACAAGAAATATCATCTTTATCTCTTGAAGGAACCCAAATCTTAGAGAAACTTCTTGAATTGCAAAAACTTTATGAACCTTTTAAGAATATTGTTGGAAGTATCAACCGCATGAATAATATGATCGCACTTTACAATAAGCGGTTAGATGCCTTAGATCATAGGATCTCTGAGCATGAAGGGAAATGCAAAGAGCCTCCCGGACTTGAGCATAACTCCATTAAAAAGATGAGTGCCAAAGATGGCACTACTTAGATCTATCTTCCCTTTTATGCCTAGCTAGGGGCGTTAAACGATAGCACTAGTTGGGAGGCAACCCAATTTTCTTTGTGTTTTTTGTTTTCGTTCCTGTTTAGTAATAAATCTTGCATCTACCTTCTGTTTAGATGTGTTTTTAACTTTTAATTAGTGTTTGTGCCAAGTAGAACCTATAGGATAACCTACGATGATAGTTGATTTGATTCTGCTGAAAAACAAAAACTTTGCACGCATGAATTTAGTTTTTTTAAATCACAGAAACGTGCTTTCATTGATTCTTTTGGCTGATGATCAATAGACAAATTGTCCAGGACTTCCTATTTTGGTAGGATTTTTAGAGTTCCAGAAGTTTGCGTTAGTTACAGATTGCTACAGACTGTTCTGTTTTGACAGATTCTGTTTTTCGTGTGTTGTTTGCTTATTTTGATGCATCTATGGCTAGTAAAATAGTTTATAAACCATAGAGAAGTTGTAATAAAGTAGGTTTAACACCAAAATAAATAAAGAATGGGTTCATTACAGTACCTTATGTGGTGGTTTTGTTTTCTTTCACTAACGGAGCTTATAAGATTTCCTGTTGAGTTTTGTGTTGTGAAGTTTTCAAGTTTTTGTTAAAGCTTTTATGGACTTTGGAATAAGGAGTGGCAAGAGCCTAAGCTTGTGGATGCCCATGGCACCCCAAGATATTCAAGGATAGCCAAAAGCCTAAGCTTGGGGATGCCCCTGGAGGGCATCCCCTCCTTCGTCTTCGTTCATTGGTAACTTTATTTGGAGCTATATTTTTATTCGCCACATGATAGGTGTTTTGCTTGGAGCGTCGTGTATTATATTAGTCTTTGCTTTCTAGTTTATCATAATCATCCTTGCTGTTCACACCTTTTGGGAGAAGCCTACTTGATTAGAATTTGCTAGAATACTCTATGTGCTTCACTTATATCTTTTGAGCTTGATAGTTTTTGCTCTAGTGCTTCACTTATATCTTTTAGAGCACGGTGGTGTCTTAATTTTGAAGAAGTTGCTAGTCTCTCATGCTTCACTTATATCTTTTTGAGAGTCTTTTAGAACAGCATGGTATTTGCTATGGTTACAAAGTTGGTCCTAGAATGATGAGCATCCAAGTTGGGTATAACAAAAACTATCATAGAAAAAGAATTGGATGCTATGATCAATATGATGCTTGATAATTGTTTTGAGATATGGAGGTAGTGATATTAGAGTCACGCTAGTTGATGTGATTATGAAAAATACTTGTGTTAAGGGTTGTGATTCCCGTAGCATGCACGTATGGTGAACCGCTTTGTTATGAAGTTGGAGCACAATTTTATTTATTGATTGTCTTCCTTATGAGTGGCAGTCGGGGACGAGCGATGGTCTTTTCCTACCAATCTATCCCCCTAGGAGCATGCATGTAGTGCTTTGGATTTTGATGACTTCTAGATTTTTGCAACAAGTATATGAGTTCTTTTTGACTAATGTTGAGTCCATGGATTATACGCACCTCACCCTTCCACCATTGCTAGCCTCTCTTGTTCCGCTGCCACGTAGTTGTCATGATCGAGGCCCCTTTATGTTCACTAAATAATGTACATATTGTTCAGCCGCACCGTGTGTGCCGCTTGACCTCCCTAACTATTGTGATATGAACTATCCTTCGCTAGCATGAATAAAGCGGTTGTTTTTCTGTACCAAGTTGTTGTGTGTTGCCAGAAGACAAGGTCTCGGGGCTGGCAATGCAGGATAAACCGGTCGCTCTGAGCCGGGGTGCCACAATTCTTGAAGGGCACGTTGCGCCTCAAGAGCTTGTGCTTCACATTGTTGTTGTTGTTGAAGACGTTGAGCCTCATTGTCTTCTTCCTCTTGATGTAGCTGTGCTCGTTCTTTCTCTTGGCACCATTGTTGTTGTCGTTCTTGAGCTTGTGCAAAAGTGACTTGGTGTGGTTGAGGACGAGATACTTGCTCATCGACTTGCTCTTGTGAATGCTTGTCGTGTAGAGGATTGCGAGATGCATGAGGGTCTTGACGCGCGGCTCGTTGAAGAGTGTTCGATGTCGGTGTACTTGAGCTGGAGAAGGTGTCATTGGAGTGTCGACTTGAGCGGGTTCGTCTTGAGTATGAAGAAGTTGAAGGAGGACGGTTTACCAACAAGGCGCGGATCTCGTCCATCCTTGCATCATTCTCTTGCTTGTGAGCGTCAAGCTTGTTATCGAAGTAGTCCTTTGTACATTGCTCGGAGAATCACAAGTCGGTGGTGAGGTTGTCGATGCGGTCGGTCATAGCTTGTTGCTCTATGAAACGCTCGTTGTGCACCAAAGAGGTGGCTCTTGGTGACGTAATGATGACATGTCGTCGTCTTGCTCGATGAAGAGTGGGTTGGTAGAAGTACTCGGCCTATCCATCATTCCAAGAAAAATGTGAGTGGTAGAAGGAGAAGAACTTATACCAATTGTACCTTGACCGATGTTGACGATAAATCAAGTTCACTCAAATGCATCAATGAAATAGGACTATTGGTACCAATTCTTGTCGGTTATCACACCTACACAAGTAAAAGCTTATGGTGGAGCTTGGTTAGGATGGTGTCACAAAATTTGATGCAATTGTAAGTGAGCTTCAATAATGTAGGAAAAGATTCACAAATTTGCAAATGCAACAAGTCGACAAAGCAAGTGGTGGAACACGGAAACACACACGCAAATAGATAAGTGGGATTGTGCAAACCAAAGGTGAGACAAAATGTGGAATCCACAAAAATGCTCTTGTTGCACAATACACGAGAGATGCTAGCACGATTGCACAATAGGCGGATATGGAACTTGTGCACAACCTACTAGGCAAACATGCAACGACCTCTATCCCAAGTATGCTATATGTATGGTATTTCGGTGCTACGATCCAAGATGATCAGGTATGACAATCTTAATGTAGTATGATGCTATGGTTCTTGCTTATAAGCTCTTTGCTTATCTTTCCCTCTTTGCTTAAAAGCTTTGTTGGCTCTTCCACTTTTGAGCTCTTTTCTCATGCAAAACTTCACGAACCAAGATAGCAATTGTGTATGCTATGATAACTTTGTGACACATAAGTCGATGCCAAGATATGCACCACTATGGTATGGTATGTATGCTATGGAGTATGATCACTGATGTGCACAAGTCACATTGCCGGCAATACTCAATGGCTAGTCTCGATGGGTAAGCTACGCAAAAGTAAGGCCATGTGGGTATCAATGCAATTGCAAGGAATGACAAAGATGTCGTCGAGGTTACCGTCCTTGGCGATGATGAGTCCTTTGCTAAGATGAGTGGTGGTGATGTGGACGTCTAACCATACCTATATAGCCAAAACACAATAGGACACGGGAACCACAACCCAAATTCTCAAAGACCAAAAGCAAATGGTGGTAGCAGAAAGCGGTGGTGGTATAGCGGATGATGTGGTGAAAGCCCTAGGCAAAGATGCCAAAGTTTGGAAAATTTGATGTTGTCTCATTGATGTTGGAACCTATCTAGGTGGATGGGGGATGTCAATAGCTTCTTAACAAGCTAACGAACATGAAAATCGGACTCTGGATGTGGAAGTTATGGGCAAAATGGTGAATCAGCCGAGGCTGAACCTGGGAAGGGCGGTAGTACCGCTTGGGAGGGCGGTAGTACTGCTTGTGGTGCTCAGAGGTAGTACCGCTTTGAGGGGTGGTAGTACCGCTCGTGTCGGGATTCTTTGCAGATCGAATCGGGGCGCGATTTTATGGCGGAAATGGACGATTTCGGGGGCAAAAATGGATGGATTTAGGGGATGGAAGGTGGGGAAACTTGTGGGGAAGCTAAATGTACCTGCTACACACGAAATCCATGGATCAAATCCAACAAAACTTCATCACACCAACAAATCACAAAAAAAATTGGGGCTATTTTCCGTGGGGATTTTTGGATTTAGGATGAAAACAACAAAATCAAGCTAGAAAACACGGGGTAGGGGCTACAAAAACGTGCTCAACGTGGCTCATGATACCAAGATGATGTAGTGCGGAACCCTATGGGGCCGATCTTTCACGTTTGGAGAGGATCCTACGGGGAACACGAGGAACGCACGGAAGAACACGAGGGAAAACACGAGGGGAAAACAAGAGAAACACTCAACCGACACGAATTTGATCACACAAGTGCTAGATCATCGAGGCACAAAGTAACACGAGATCCAAAGTCAACAAGGGATGATACAAGAGTAACCATTCTTCTCCGTGAGGAGGTCTTGATTGTATTCTCCGGATGGAGGTCTTGAATCCGGGTGGATATTCTCCGAAGAGTTGTGGTCCCCCACGAGGAGTAGATCCGGGACGGATGAGCAATGCTCTATCTCAAATGAGCTAAACCAATGCTAACCCTAATACGAAGCTATGAGACAAGTATATATAGTGCTAAGCCACGAAGGGGTAAGTGGGAGAGGATACATGGGGCGAAAACCCCTTGCAGTACGCAGGCAGGCCGGTAGTACCGGTCATGTGGCCGGTAGTTCCGCTGGGAGCTTGTGTGATGCGGAGCATCCCATGTTCATCCCCATGTACACTCCGAGTACTCTCCAAGCCCCAAGAGGACATATGACGAGACGTCGAACATACGCCATTGGACACAAGGTGAATTCACTTCTCTTCGAACCGTCACTTTCCGCATATGAGACATGGCTACTACCTCATGCATGGGCCTTGCATATACTCAAGTACAACCAAGATGACCATGGAGAATCCATGGACCAAGGACAAGCATGGAAGAGGAGAAGGAATAATAAGAACAGACAAGACAGGAGTTGCCCGGATGATCCGGACCCCTAGCCAGATGATCCAGACCGAGCCCGGACGATCCGGACAACCACCCGAACGATCCGGCTAACTGCATTGAAGACACCCGAAGGTTTCTCCTGAAGCCGGATCATTCGGACGGTCGCCCGGATAATCCGGACCCCCGACACCCAGATCATTCGGGCCACCATCCAGATCATCCGGACCATGCCTGCGCGTGTGACTTGGGCCGAGGCCCGTGTACTCTTCGCCCCTCACTTACCCCTTCGTGGCTTAGACTATATGTACGCCTCCCCCTCCTCCATTTGAGGGTTAGCAAAGGATTAGCTCATTTGAGATAGAGCTTTGCTCATCCATACGGATATCCTCCTTGTGAAAGACCGTGGCCTCTTCGGAGAAGATCCACCATGGATTCAGGACCCCTTTACGGGAAGATCCCTCGTGGATTCAAGACCTCCCCTCGGAGATGAGCTACCGCCACTTGTATCGTCCTTTGTTTGATTTGGACCGTGAATCTCTTTGTGTTCCTTGGATATAGCACATGTGTGATCATATTTGTGTTGGTTGAGTGTTCCTCTCGTCCCCCCCCCCCCGTGATATCCCTCGTGTTCTTCCGCGCGTTCTTCGTGTTCCTCGTAGGGATCCTATCCAAACGTGAAAGATCGGCCCCTAGAGTTCCGCCCTACATCATCTTGGTATCATGAGCCACGTTGATCACATTTTTGGAGCCCCGACCCTTCTTTTTCTGGCCTTCTTTTGCTTCTGTAGCGACCAGACCCGAATGGATCAAGTCTCTGTGCTCAGGTGTCATCCCTGGATCAGTAATGCTGACACCACACAGTACTTCGAAGGATTTATAGCAGAGTAGCAATCACACACTTATTACATCGATTGTCCAGAAGAGGACTTATTACAATAAATATGGCTTAAGGCCATCTAATAACGATAACAGCGGAAGGCTTGGAAGATAAGTGAGTCCATCAACTCCATCGGCATCACTGAGTATAGAACCACGACCTAAATACCTTACTCGTCGTCTGAAAAGTCTGCAACGTGAAAGTTGCAGCCCGAAAACGGGTCAGCACATGGAATATGCTGGCAATGTAACACATAGAGAGTAATGAAACAATGAGCCTATACTACATGCATATTTGGCTGGTGGTAAGGCTCTATGGTTACAGTTTTGCGAAAAGCCAATTTTTCCCTACATCAAAGGAATAACTTTGTTTAACTATCATGGTGGTTGTTAAACATTGAGAATGGTTGACAGCATCCTCAATCCCAATTAAAAGTACTCATTTAAAACCCAATAGCTTTTATTAGAGGTAACATGTTGAGATTCACATGATATTCAATTACCAGATACTCAAAACGTCCATAACCGGGGACACGGCTAATCATGATTAGTTTATACACTCTGCAGAGGTTTGCGCACTTTTCCCCACAAGACTCGATCGCCTCCGCTTGATTCTCGCACTACAAGGTGTTTGAGAAACGGATGACCGAGACATAGTCTTTCAGAAGCGCTAGCACCTTACATGTGGGTAGAACGTACCAACCTACATCCCCTACATCAGCTAGCCTACCCGTAAGAGTTCGCACAACTTAATCAACTACGCCAGAGCCCATAATTGGCTTGTGGCTGCACACGGAAGTTTCCAGTTTGAAATATCTTATGATCCCTTAGAGCCTGGGTGGCGGTCCGAAGAAATACAGGCAAGTCCTGATGGAAACCAGGTGCCTCAATCCACCGAGATGTGTGTTTAGGTTGCCACCTTAGATAAACCATTAATTAACAATCTCACATCTGTCATGGATATTCACTCACCCAATCCACGTCCACTAGCATAGCATAGCATAATAAGCAAACGTAGAAGTAACTCCCAAGGTTTCATAAGTAACAGGTAATAGGTACTACCTCAATTCTACTTCCCAATCCCACAATTTAATTTAGATCCTAAACAATGCAAGTGTTTGAGGGTTTGATCTAATGCAATAAAACTGGGTAGTAGGAAAGATATGATCAAGTGTTACTTGCCTTGCTGATTATCTGCGTGACCTAGAGATTCGAAGTAACAAGCGGCGCACTCCGGGTGATCTAACGCAGACAAACAACAAGCATACAATAAGTACTCATCTAATGCACAGGGAAATCTCGAATAAAAGATGTAACCAGAGAGTTCAACTTAAGAACCCTGGTTGCAAAAGAATCGAATCAAATAAGGCATCGAAAGTCGGAACTCGAGAGAGAACGACTCGGTTTAGAAATCTGAAATTAGGTCAAAATTTCACAGTAGCAAAACTCTGTGAAAGTTGGTTAGTCGGAACGGCGGTTTCGTTACGAAACTCCAGGCGTTTGAATCACCTGATTCCGATAAACGAGCAAGAAATAAAACAGATTTGAAAATTGGATCGGAAATCGAATCAGAAAAAATAACGGATTAAATCCTCAAACGGACGTTCGTTCACAGAACCAATCCAACGAACACGTTCATTGAAACGAACGGTTCGGTGAACGTTTGTTAAATAAGAAAACCAAAAAAAAACCAACCTAGTTTTTTTAAAAAAAAAATAAACCGGATCGGTTTTTAGGGAAAACCGGATCGGGTCGGGGCTACCTCCGGTGATCGCCGGCGGGGCTCCGGGCGGCGGGCTAGGGGTCGGCGGCGGGGTCGGGAGGGGGCGGCGAGGGGCGGCGGGGCTCCCGGCGTCGGCGAGGGACGGCGGCGGCGGCGTTCCGGCAGCGGCGGCGTTCCGGCAGCGGCGGCGTTCCGCGCGGGTCGGGAGGCGAGGGGCGAGGGCGGCTCGGGGTGAGAGAGAGGGGGGGGGCGGCGTATTTAAAAGGGGGGGGTCGTCGGGTGGCTTGGGGAAGGGGCAGGGGGCGCCGGGTCGGAGCCGGACTCCGGGAGGCGTGTGGCGGCGGGGAAGCTCCCGCTCGGGCGGCGGCGTGCGCGCGAGGGAGAGGGAGGCGGGGCGCTAGGCCGGGCCTGGCTGGCTGGGCCGGCTGGGCCTTGGCCCAGGGGGGGGGCGACGCGATTTTTTTTTAAAAGAACAAAACGAATTAAAAAAAATACCAAATGAACTCTGATTTAAATAAAACAATTTTCCCCGACTCCTAAAAATGAGTCGAACAAAATGAACTTTAAAAACGGCAAACATGCATAAATTTTTAAAATGCTCATTTTTGCCTAAGCAAAATAAATCTTCCAAAACCAAATCTTGATTTATTTATAATATCTTCATTTTTCCTAAATATTGGGAAAGTCATATTATTCCCTCTCTTAAAATTTTTATAGGAAAAACTTTATGAAGATAATTAAATAAATCCAAATGATCCTATTTTCAAAATTTGAGAAATCCCAAATATGAAAATAATGAAACTTCCAACTCTCTCCGAGGGTCCTTGAGTTGCATGAAATTTTCTAGGATCGGAAAATGCGAGAGAAATATGATATGCATGATGACCTAATGTATAACATTCCAAATTGAAAATTTGGGATGTTACAAACCTACCCCCTTAAGATGAATCTCGCCCTCGAGATTCTGGTTGGCTAGAAAATAGGTGAGGGTGGTCCTTGAGCAAAACTTCCTCTCTTTCCCAGGTGGCTTCATCCTCAGTGTGGTGGCTCCACTGAACTTTACAAAACTTGATAACTTTGCTGCGGGTAACTCTGCTGGCATAATCGAGAATCTTAACAGGTTTTTCCTCATATGTCAAGTCATCCTTCAACTGAATTGCTTCCAGTGGCACTGTGTCTCTTAACGGTACCTCTGCTATCTCTGGGTGACATTTCTTCAACTGAGAAACATGGATTACATCATGAACTCCTG
This sequence comes from Triticum aestivum, assembly GCF_018294505.1. Classification (NCBI taxonomy): domain Eukaryota; kingdom Viridiplantae; phylum Streptophyta; class Magnoliopsida; order Poales; family Poaceae; genus Triticum; species Triticum aestivum. The sequence goes on from NC_057807.1 coordinate 155,371,823, forward strand.
ACAGTCCTTCTGGCAATTCCAACTTATAAGCAACTTCTCCCATACGTTGCAAAATCTTATACGGTCCAACGAAACGGGGTGCTAACTTTCCTTTAACTCCAAAACGCTTAACTCCTCGAAGCGGGGATACTCTGAGATATACTCTGTCTCCAACTTCATACTCAATCGCTTTGCGCTTTGAATCGGCATAGCTCTTCTGTCTGGACTGGGCTACCTTGAGCCTGTCTCGAATCAACTTAACCTTCTGTTCAGACTCCTTAATCAAATCTGGTCCAAACAACTGACGATCTCCAGTTTCGTCCCATGACAACGGTGTCCTGCACCTTCTTCCATACAGAGCCTCGAAAGGTGCCATCTTCAAGCTGGTTTGGTAACTGTTGTTGTAGGAAAATTCTGCATACGGCAAATTATCATCCCAGCTAGATCCATAATCTAGTGCACAAGCTCTCAGCATATCTTCCAAAATCTGATTGACTCTCTCAGTCTGTCCATCGGTCTGTGGGTGGAAAGCTGTACTGAATTCCAATCTAGTTCCCAATGTCTCGTGCAACTGGTTCCAAAATTTCGAGGTAAACTGGGTTCCTCTATCTGATACGATGCTCCTCGGAACTCCGTGTAAACACACAATTCTGGTCATGTATATCTTTGCCAACTTAGCACTGCTATAGGTAGTCTTGACTGGAATGAAATGAGCTACCTTTGTTAAACGGTCGACAATAACCCAAATCGAGTCATATCCTGAACGGGTCTTTGGCAAACCTGTGATGAAATCCATGCCTAGTTTATCCCACTTCCATTCGGGTATCGGCAACGGTTGTAACAATCCTGCTGGCTTCTGATGTTCTGCCTTTACTCTCTGGCATACATCGCAAATTGCTACATACTCCGCAATATCCTTCTTCATTCCGGTCCACCAGAAAGTGTTCTTCAAATCCAAATACATCTTGGTATTTCCTGGGTGAATCGAATAGGGTGAATCATGGGCTTCTTGTAAAATCAACTTCCTGATTTCTGGGTTATTGGGCACATAAACACAGTCTTCAAACCATAGGGTATCGTGTTCATCCTCACGAAATCCTTTAGCCTTTCCTTGGCCCATTTTCTCCTTTATAGAGGCAACTTCCTTATCTGCCTTTTGGGCTTCTCTGATTTTGTCCATCAGTGTCGACTGAATCTCCAATGTTGCTACATAGCCTCTCGGAACTATTTCCAAACATAGCTCTCGAAGGTCCTCGGCTAACTCATTGGGTATTCCTCCCATCATTAGGGTATTGACGTGGCTCTTACGGCTCAATGCGTCTGCTACGACATTAGCCTTTCCGGGGTGATAATGCAATCTCATATCATAATCCTTGATAAGTTCTAACCATCTCCTTTGTCTGAGATTCAATTCCTTCTGTGTGAAGATGTACTTCAGACTCTTGTGATCCGTATATACTTCACAATGATTTCCAATGAGAAAATGTCTCCACGTCTTCAGGGCATGCACAACGGCTGCTAACTCCAAATCATGAGTGGCATAATTCAACTCATGGGGTTTAAGTTGTCGTGAAGCATACGAAACAACTCTTCCTTCCTGCATAAGCACTGCTCCAAGTCCTCGACGTGAAGCGTCACAATACACCTCATAATCCTTAGTCTGATCTGGCAATATCAAAACTGGTGAGGTAACCAATCTTTTCTTCAACTCCTGAAAACTTGCCTCACAGTCCTCAGTCCATATGAATTTGTTATCCTTCTTCAACAATTCAGTCATAGGCTTAGCAATCCTTGAGAAATTCTCAATGAATCTTCGGTAGTATCCTGCGAGTCCAAGAAAACTCCGAATCTCTCCAACTGTCGTTGGTGCTTCCCAATTAGTTACGGTCTCAACCTTTGTGGGGTCAACTGCTATTCCTTCTCCGGATATAACATGTCCAAAAAATCCAACTTCCTTTAGCCAAAACTCACATTTGCTGAACTTGGCGTATAACTGATGTTCTCTTAGCTTCTCCAAAACCAATCGCAATTATTCCTTGTGTTCCTCTTCATTTTTCGAGAAAATCAAAATGTCATCTATGAACACCACGACGAACTTATCCAAAAACTCCATAAACACTTTGTTCATCAGGTTCATGAAATAAGCTGGTGCGTTAGTCAGTCCAAATGACATAACGGTATACTCGTACAGTCCATATCTCGTGGTAAATGCAGTCTTGGGTATGTCTTGCTCCCGAATCTTCAACTGATGGTACCCTGATCGCAAGTCGATCTTGGAAAACACTTTGGCTCCTTGCAACCGATCAAACAGATCATTTATCATTGGTAGTGGGTACTTGTTCTTGATTGTTACCGCATTCAATTCACGATAATCAACAACCATTCTCAAAGATCCATCCTTCTTCTCCACTAACAAAACGGGTGATCCCCAAGGTGAAGAGCTTGGGCGTATATAACCTTTATCCAATAGCTCCTTAATCTGCTTCTTGATTTCTGCCAAATCTTGTGCTGGCATCCTGTATGGTCGTTTCGATATCGGGCCTGTTCCTGGCAATAGTTCAATCAAAAACTCAATGTCTCTATCCGGTGGCATGCCTGGCAACTCTTCCGGAAATACATCAGGAAAATCCTTCACCACTGGTACTTCTTCCTGCACCACTCCTGATAAGCAATTTACTTGTGCTCTCCTCGGCTCGTGCCGTGATACATACTTAATCCTTCTTCCTTCTGGTGTGGTGAGCAAAATTGATCTAGTGGAGCAATCAATGTTTCCTCCATACTTTGATAACCAATCCATTCCTAATATCACATCAAATCCTTGGGATTCCAGAACTATTAGGTCTGAGGGGAAAACATAGTGTCCAATCCTTAGTGGCAGTCGATCACACCATTTACTAGCCATGTACTCTGCTCCGGGTGAGGTTACTAGCATGGGTGACCTAAGGGCTTGGGTCGGTAACTCATACTTATCCACAAATTCCCTTGATATGTATGAATGTGATGCACCAGTATCGAAAAGAACAACTGCAGTAAATGACTTAACCAAAAACTTACCGATTACTGCATCGGGCTGCTCTTCAATCTCCTTCACATCAATGTGGTTCACCTGTCCCCTGTTGAAAGGGTTGGGCTTCTTTCCAGAGCTTCCATTGCCATTTCCATTCTGGCCTTCTGGACAGTCATTTGCATAATGCCCGGTCTTCGAACACTTGAAACAGGTGACTTGACTCAGGTCTCTCTTGGTTGGGGTTGATGGGGTTGTTCGGTTCTGGCCGTTGCTTCCTCCATTCCCATTACCATTCTTGTGGCCATTATGGTTGTGCGAATTACCTCCTCCATGGGTATGCTGAAACTGAATTCCTGATTTAGGGGTATAACGAGTCTTCTGCTGAGCTCCAGAGTTATACTTCCCTTGTCCATACTTTCGCTTGCGGTTCTCAATTTGCTGCTGCTTTCCTTCAATCATAAGGGCTCGGTCTACTAACTCCTGGTAGTTATTGAAACTTGCTACCATCAACGGCATGCTGAACTCATCATTCAGTCCTTCTAGAAACTTCTCCTGTTTAGCCGCATCTGTAGCAACGTCATCTGGGGCGTAACGTGCTAATTTGCTAAAGTCATCCACGTACTGGCCAACAGTCCTTCCTCCTTGGCGTAAGTTGCGAAACTCACGCTTCTTCATGGCCATGGCTCCTGCTGAGACATGGGCAGTGCGAAAAGCTTGCTGAAATTGATCCCATGTGACAGTGTCTACCGGGTAAGTGGCTGTGAAATTCTCCCACCATGCGGCTGCGGGTCCTTCAAGCTGATGTGCTGCAAACTTCACTCTTTCTCCATCTGTGCATCCTGCAGTGGTCAACTCCCTTCCTATCTTGCGGAGCCAATCATCTGCTACAATCGGCTCGGTGCTACTGGAGTACACCGGCGGATTTAGTCTAAGGAAACAAGTCAAATGATCCGCAGGTGGTGGTGGTGGGTTGTTGTTGTTGTTGCCCTGGTTCTGCACCAATGTTTGAATCAGGGTGTTCTGCTGCTGGATCAGTTGGGTGATCTCTGGCGGGAAAACGAATCCAGGGTCGCGTCTCGGAGGCATCTGATGGGTTTAGAAAAGAAGAGAAATTTAGAATAGAATGAGGTCTAAGGGGAATCACTACCCAATGCACATGAGCAAATGCACACAAAATCACTCCATTCAATCAAACAAGGCTTACAACGATCTAACTATCGCAAGTGTGTGTACTATAATGTTTACATGGGGGGAAATACTACTAATATGTGGGAAAATTTCTACTAATTTGAACCGGTGGAAGATTCCATGATGTCTGCTCCAGCTTCGTCTTCAAAATCGGGTTCACTTGGATCCGAATCGGTGTCGTCGAGGATGATGTAGTTGTCTGGACATGCGACGTACTCGTCTTCCTCCTGGGATGCTAACTTCCTCTTGAGTTCTTCAATCTCCTGCTTAAGATCGTTATTGTGCCTTGCTAGAGCTACGATCTCGTCCATGTAGTCCTTGCGTGTAGACTTCAGTTCTCCTTCTAGCTCGATGATCTTTCCCTTTGCATTCTGCAACTCCAACATATCATTGCACATCTGGTTCTCCTGGCGTCGAATGTGCTGGTTTAACTCCTGGATAAAAGCTGCAATGGATCTATCCTTCTTGGTGCTGACTATGTCCCATTTGTCATCTCGGCGTCCGCAAATCTGGTAGATGGTGTCCTTGAGGTCTTCTTGATAAACTTCTCCAATGCGTCCTATGGTGATATGGGATGCCATGCTCTTTCCCAGACTCCAAGTTGGTGCACTGAAAACACTATCTATAGGCTTGGTGATTGGGGCGAATGTCCTTCCTGGAACGTGAGCGTGAATCTTCCAGCGCTCCTCTTCAGGCAGAGTGGCGTTGAAAGTCCCGGTGAAACTTGGTAGTCCAATGTTCAGGTACTTAGTGACTTCCTTCAGGTGAAATCCAAATGGTGTGCCTTCATCCGGTTGAGCGTACTTAATCTTCACGTTCGTCATCCTAATAGAGTAGAAAAGATGAGGAGTTAGAAAATGAGAGGAGAGTAGTGATCTATGGCTTTAACTTAGTGGTCGTGTCCTACAGTCAGCGTGTGCTCTGATACCATCTCTGTAGCGACCAGACCCGAATGGATCAAGTCTCTGTGCTCAGGTGTCATCCCTGGATCAGTAATGCTGACACCACACAGTACTTCGAAGGATTTATAGCAGAGTAGCAATCACACACTTATTACATCGATTGTCCAGAAGAGGACTTATTACAATAAATATGGCTTAAGGCCATCTAATAACGATAACAGCGGAAGGCTTGGAAGATAAGTGAGTCCATCAACTCCATCGGCATCACTGAGTATAGAACCACGACCTAAATACCTTACTCGTCGTCTGAAAAGTCTGCAACGTGAAAGTTGCAGCCCGAAAACGGGTCAGCACATGGAATATGCTGGCAATGTAACACATAGAGAGTAATGAAACAATGAGCCTATACTACATGCATATTTGGCTGGTGGTAAGGCTCTATGGTTACAGTTTTGCGAAAAGCCAATTTTTCCCTACATCAAAGGAATAACTTTGTTTAACTATCATGGTGGTTGTTAAACATTGAGAATGGTTGACAGCATCCTCAATCCCAATTAAAAGTACTCATTTAAAACCCAATAGCTTTTATTAGAGGTAACATGTTGAGATTCACATGATATTCAATTACCAGATACTCAAAACGTCCATAACCGGGGACACGGCTAATCATGATTAGTTTATACACTCTGCAGAGGTTTGCGCACTTTTCCCCACAAGACTCGATCGCCTCCGCTTGATTCTCGCACTACATGGTGTTTGAGAAACGGATGACCGAGACATAGTCTTTCAGAAGCGCTAGCACCTTACATGTGGGTAGACCGTACCAACCTACATCCCCTACATCAGCTAGCCTACCCGTAAGAGTTCGCACAACTTAATCAACTACGCCAGAGCCCATAATTGGCTTGTGGCTGCACACGGAAGTTTCCAGTTTGAAATATCTTATGATCCCTTAGAGCCTGGGTGGCGGTCCGAAGAAATACAGGCAAGTCCTGATGGAAACCAGGTGCCTCAATCCACCCAGATGTGTGTTTAGGTTGCCACCTTAGATAAACCATTAATTAACAATCTCACATCTGTCATGGATATTCACTCACCCAATCCACGTCCACTAGCATAGCATAGCATAATAAGCAAACGTAGAAGTAACTCCCAAGGTTTCATAAGTAACAGGTAATAGGTACTACCTCAATTCTACTTCCCAATCCCACAATTTAATTTAGATCCTAAACAATGCAAGTGTTTGAGGGTTTGATCTAATGCAATAAAACTGGGTAGTAGGAAAGATATGATCAAGTGTTACTTGCCTTGCTGATGATCCGCGTGACCTAGAGATTCGAAGTAACAAGCGGCGCACTCCGGGTGATCTAACGCAGACAAACAACAAGCATACAATAAGTACTCATCTAATGCACAGGGAAATCTCGAATAAAAGATCTAACCAGAGAGTTCAACTTAAGAACCCTGGTTGCAAAAGAATCGAATCAAATAAGGCATCGAAAGTCGGAAACTCGAGAGAGAACGACTCGGTTTAGAAATCTGAAATTAGGTCAAAATTTCACAGTAGCAAAACTCTGTGAAAGTTGGTTAGTCGGAACGGCGGTTTCGTTACGAAACTCCAGGCGTTTGAATCACCTGATTCCGATAAACGAGCAAGAAATAAAACAGATTTGAAAATTGGATCGGAAATCGAATCAGAAAAAATAACGGATTAAATCCGATTAAAAGAAAAACGACGAACGGTTAAAATAACGGACGTTCGTTCACAGAACCAATCCAACGAACATGTTCATTGAAACGAACGGTTCGGTGAACGTTTGTTAAATAAGAAAACCAAAAAAAAAAACCAACCTAGTTTTTTTTTAAAAAAAATAAACCGGATCGGTTTTTAGGGATAACCGGATCGGGGCGGGGCTACCTCCGGTGATCGCCGGCGGGGCTCCGGGCGGCAGGCTAGGGGTCGGCGGCGGGGTCGGGAGGGGGCGGCGAGGGGCGGCGGGGCTCCCGGCGTCGGCGAGGGACGGCGGCGGCGGCGTTCCGGCGGCGGCGGCGTTCCGCGCGGGTCGGGAGGCGAGGGGCGAGGGCGGCTCGGGGTGAGAGAGAGGGGGGGGGCGGCGTATTTAAAGGGGGGGGGGTCGCCGGGTGGCTTGGGGAAGGGGCAGGGGGCGCCGGGTCGGAGCCGGACTCCGGGAGGCGTGCGGCGGCGGGGAAGCTCCCGCTCGGGCGGCGGCGTGCGCGCGAGGGAGAGGGAGGCGGGGCGCTAGGCCGGGCCTGGCTGGCTGGGCCGGCTGGGCCTTGGCCCAGGGGGGGGGCGGCGCGATTTTTTTTTAAAAGAACAAAATGAATTAAAAAAAATACCAAATGAACTCTGATTTAAATAAAACAATTTTTCCCCGACTCCTAAAAATGAGTCGAACAAAATGAACTTTAAAAACGGCAAACATGCATAAATTTTTAAAATGCTCATTTTTGCCTAAGCAAAATAAATCTTCCAAAACCAAATCTTGATTTATTTATAATATCTTCATTTTTCCTAAATATTGGGAAAGTCATATTATTCCCTCTCTTAAAATTTTTATAGGAAAAACTTTATGAAGATAATTAAATAAATCCAAATGATCCTATTTTCAAAATTTGAGAAATCCCAAATATGAAAATAATGAAACTTCCAACTCTCTCCGAGGGTCCTTGAGTTGCATGAAATTTTCTAGGATCGGAAAATGCGAGAGAAATATGATATGCATGATGACCTAATGTATAACATTCCAAATTGAAAATTTGGGATGTTACAGCTTCATTTCGTCCTAAATTCGAAAATCCCCACCAAAAATAGCCCCAAATTTTTTTGTGATTTGTTGGTTTGATGATATTTTGTTGATTTTGATCCATGGATTTGCTTGGTTTCCAGTGGATCTAGCATCTCCCCAAGTTTCCCCACCTTTCATCCACAAATTCTCCTCAAATTTTCCCCGAAAATCATCCATTTACGCCCAAAAGTTCGCCCCCGAGAGGAAATCCCGAGCAGAGTTGACCTGCCCGGATCATCCGGACGTGCTCCCGGATCATCCGGACACCTCCCGGATCAGCTGGACCCCCCAGACGTCCGGATAACCCACGCACCTAGAGAATAGAACCGGCCTTGATGAACCCGGATCATCCGGAAGTACTCCCGGATCATCCGGATCAAGCCCGGATCATCCGGACCTCCTCCCGGATGTCCGGTTAACGCTGAAACTGACACGGCTGAAATTTTGTTTCGGTCATAACTAATTCATCCGGAGTCCGATTTTGACGTGCTTTATCTCGTTTTGAAGCTATTTACATACCCATACCAGAAAAATATCACCAACATCTTTTGACTACATAAATGTTTTGGAACTTTGGCATCTTTGCCTAGGGCCACCACCATATCATCCGCATTACCACCACCGACTTCCGCAACCTAACCCATTTTGTTAACCAAAGTATTAGTGGTTGCTTGAGTAGTGATTTGAGTCTCCTAAGGTGTTTCGGCTACTTAGGGACGGTTGCTTCTCCATCAACCATCACCTCCACTTCCGCATAACCTTGCCCACCACACATTTCGCCACCCCAACCTAACCCAATTTTGTTTGTGCTTGTTTGAGTTGTGGCTTGTGTCTCCTAAGGTGTTTCGGATACTTAGGGACGGCAACTTCAACTCGGACACGTGTATAGCCCATCATTCCACTTCTACATTGCCAAGTGCAACCACCATCGCTTTTCCGCTACCACCATTTGACATTTGCCTTTGGAGATTTTGAGTTTGCGGGTTTTCCGTTTCCTAGGGTGTTTCGGCTAACTAGGAACGGGTCGACATCGGGAACACCACCTCTCATCATCGCCAAGGATGGTAACCTCGACGACACCATTGTATATTCCCCTTGCAATTGCATTGATAACCCCTAGGCCATTTTGCGTCACTTGCCTATCGAGACTAGCCATTTGAGTATTGCCGGCAACATTACTTGCGCACATTAGTGATCATTCATTTACACCTTCCATTGCATATATAACATATCATATTGGTATCATCTTGCTATCATATCATCCCTGTGTCGCAAGTTTGTTCCCGCATATACACAATTGCTATCTTGATTTGTGCATTGTGCAAAAGTGGCCATACAAAAAAAAAAGAAATAAGCTTTTAAGCAAAAGAGAAAGAGCAAAGAAGCTTGTAAGCAAGTGCCATAGCATCATACCACATTGCATATAAGATTGTCATATCCGATCATCTTGGATCATCTTGAGAGAAAAACCGGGAACCATACATACATAGCATACTTGGGATAAAAGTCCACATATTTTGCATCTTATAGGTTGTGCACAAGTGTCGTATCCGCCTATAGAGCAATCGTGCTAGTGTTTCTCTTGAGTTGTGCAACACAAGCGTTTTCTGGGGATTCCACATTTTGTGCTCATTCCTTGGTTGCACGTCCCCATTTATCTATCCGTGTGTGCGTTTCCGTGTGCCATCAATATTGCTATTGGTCTACTTGCTTCGCTTGTGAATTTGTGAATCTCTTTCAACATTATTGACTCTTGCTAACATTTTGCATCAAATTTTTGTGCCACTATCCTCACCGAGCTCCACCATAAGCTTTACTTGTGTAGGTTTGAGAACCGACAATAATTGGTACCAATTGTGCTATTTCCTTGTTACACATTTGAGTGATCATTAATCCATCTTCAACATTGGTCAAGGTACATTTGGTATAGTTCTTCTCTTTCTCCCACTCATATTTGCTCGAGTCTTGTGATGGATAGGCAAGGCATTTCCTCTCCGGTCTACGACAACAACGATGGCGTGAACAACTACATCACCAAAGCGTCCATCTTCGATCTACACTGACAAATGCAAGGTGCACAATCTAGATTGCGAGAGCACATTGAGAACATCTCCATCGACATTCGTCACTCCGATGCAAGGAAAAGGGGTTGCATCGACAAGAAGCTTTCCGCACATAAAGAGGAGCAAGATGCAAGGATGGAGGAGATTCGGGCCTTGATCAAGTCTTCTTCCCCTCGTCATCTTCAAGGCGGCGACATTCAAGCCACAAGTCTTCGGAGCGCGAATACGATGCAAGCGCAAGTCGTCCACGTCATCATCTACATGGCGGCCATCATCACGTTCGTGATCAACATCGTCATGAAAGGCAAGTAACCTCCAATCATCATGTGCACGACGACGACGAACGCCATCGAGCTCAAGTGCGACAACGACACCATCATCATGAAGATGCTCCACAAGCGCAAACGTACAAGTCCCAACAAGCACTACTTCACACCAAGTCCAAGCTTCATGAGCAAAAGAGAAGACTGCGAGACAACCACCACCAAGACGGTGCTACGGCTACAACAACCACTTCGGCATCTTCGCCAAGTGCTATCAAGGCATCTTCGCCTACTTCCCACGAGTACGCCTACAACGACTTCATCAAGTCCAAGGCGACCAACGACAAGTGAGGGCGACACTTCCATCTTCGGAAGCCCCTCAAGGAAGATGGCCGAGCATGGGAAATTCCCTTCGATCATGGAGACAAGCTACGAGGTGCCACATCATATGGGCCTCCAACTCCAAGACGGCGACAAGAAGGTCGATCAAGGGCCATCCCCTTAGACCACAGCGGTAGAACTTGAGCATGGAGACATTTGCACCTACATCTCTCCGACACCCACATATGTCGAGATGCCCCATTTGTCATGTGAGGAGAGCCACCACCACATGAGTGACCTGAGTGATTCCACCATATGTGACATTGAGAGCATTTCCTATGAGAGGATGAGCGTGACCACCACTAGCCCCACACATGAGAGCATGCAACACATCCTATGTGAGGTTGATAGCCATTTGAGTGACTCCACCAACCATATGAGTGAGAGCATCCTTGAGGGAGCGAGTGAGCCACAACACTTAGAGAGTGAGGTAGTTGACACGGCACGTGAGGCCACTATGATTTCTAATGACTTAACATCTACTCCTAGTGTGTTTTCTTCCTTGGTGCTAGGTCTCCTACATGACGACATGCCTACCCTCGACGAGTCCATCCCTCCATTTGAGACGACGATGGCCATGGTGGACCATGATGCACCCCCACATGGTTCCATCAAGATGAAGATGGAAACGATTGGATCTTCAACACCTCACCTACAACACAAGAGCGATGCTCCAAAGGTAACATAGGTGATGGTGCTTCTCTTGTCCCACTAGTGGACCCTCTTGACAATGATTGCTTGCATGATGTTGACACACCTATTTCCATACTTCATGCTAGTGCGACTTCTTCATGCCTTGACTTACCTATTTATGATGAATATGATGATGAGCATGTTGAGTTGCCTAGTTGTGATGCTGTACTCCATAGGATATCATGTGGAAATTCTATTGGTCACTTCATGTTTGATAGTCCTTTAAAGTTGTCATGTGCTATGAGTGAGATCTCCCATATTGCATCATTACAATCTCAACATAGTAACTATGCATGCCCCATCAAAATCAATCCCATAGATGACGAAATGATGGTCATTGGCTTTTGTTTTTCATGTGATGATATTGCCATGCTTCCTTTACATGATTTGTGCAATTCATCTACTATGCCATGCCATGATCACATTGTTCCAAATATGCATTGTTTTGGATGTTGTCAATATTCTCCATGTGATGTTTCCATTAATGCTCATGAGGAGACCCCCATAGTTTCCTCATACATATTAGGAGATCTTGATGCATTCCATACTTTGCATGATTCCCATGATTGCGTGCACCTTATGCATTCCATGAATAACAATGCTCTAGATATTTCTCATGATGCATTACACAATTTGAGTCTCCATTATGGCATACATAATAACAAACCTCTCATGATGGATGACATGTTTTTATACCACGCATCTCATTTATTTGAGCATTGGATATTTTGTGCTAACCGATACATGCACGTGCGCATCATGATGGATGATGTGTACATATATCACGCACACACAGTTTTTCCTTTGTCTTTGTTTTGTGTAGGTACTCATGTATACTCGTCAACCTCTCAATCCCAAGAGTTGACGAAACGAGCTCTTGAGAGCAATGATGCTTTGGGATCACGTGAATTGTCCTTACCACCGTTCTCTTCACGCAATGACTACGTGCATCTCTTTTTCTTGGCTCTCACACGGCTATGGGCTATATATCACTTGTCCCTTTATGCCCATACTATCGTGTTCACTTTGCATGTTATGCCTCTTTACATGATTTTGCCATGCAATTGTGACCCTTGCTTGCATCTACCCATGCTTCACCATTATGATACTCCTATGTGTATTTGCATGCTTGGTGGAGATCCTTGTTGCTTTTGCCATGTTTATCATGTGCCCCATGCTATTGATGCTTGTTGTGTTGGTAGAGTTATGATGCTCCATTGCTATTTACATATGGCCTCTCGCCAATAAATTCATGCCATTCTACTCATATCTTGCTTTCATGGGTTGATGACATATATGCTCATGCCTCTCACATGGTATATCTTGATCATTGTCTCTTGTGTCCATTAGTTGCCTCTCTCATATCCACTTGTATTGAGTGCAACCATACTATGATTATTGATCTTGGAGACTTTGACATATTACTTGTGATGCATTCTTGTTTGATTGAGCCTATTGCATTTGGTTGTTCTTGCATCATATGTCTCCATACTATGCAATACTCCCTTGTACTTTCTTATGATGAGCATTATGCATACACTTGTTTGGTATCTTACCACATGAATGATAGGTTTTGCACTTTCGCTAACGTCATCTGTTTTTCCGAGTGCTTGTCATGTTATTTCATTTTGGAGGATTCACAAGGCGATGCCATTATGCGACAACTTGGTCATGCAAAGTCATACACGATGTGCAACACCAACATTTATGAGAATCTCCTAAAGGTGAACTCTTTCCTTTTGAGCCATCCTCAATTCTGCATATTGGATGGGTCATTATTTCATTGTTGTCTCCTTCTTCTTGTCTACATGATACATCTATTGGAGGGAGGACCGGCATTGAAGATTGGCTCTATAGAACTTCACATTGAGGAGCGCTTGCACTTATTGGATGCACCTTCGGGACTCCACTCATGCCACGACATCGAGCATTGGTACACCAACACCTCCATATTTGTTAATTGTGCTCATACATGTCATGCTCGATGGACATTTCATACTCACCACAAGTTTGCACCATATGCATGGATTGACTCACATTATGATGGCCTTGTTGCATATTGTTCTCCCATGTCATTCATGATATATGAGCTTGTTCACTTCCTTAGCAAATTTGTTGTGATCTTCCTTGATGGCATATTCATACATCATGATCATATTGCCCATCATCAATTGCATGACAACATAATCACATTGAGCACAAATTACCATGTTCATGCCCTTGATAAACCATCCCATTATGACATCATTTTGCACAATGGTCGCATTAATCACATTCACCACACCTTTGTGCATACAACAAATGAATTTGCTCACATGAATGCTTTACATCTCATTTTACATCTTTTGGATAAGCTTCATGCGCTTTGTCACAAACAATCTTGCCGCACGGACTCATATTTACTTCATGGACACTTTGTGTGCGCTAACCATTGTATTTCCAGGTGTACTTTGTGTTTGCTCATTTTGAATGTACCACATATCGGAGACACCTTGGAGTACTTGGATTGCACAATGCCTTCATCTACGTCCAACTACAAGTCCGTCCACGACAGCCGTTTCCATGGTGATGAGGATCACGATTCGAGGTCGGATCTTTCCCAAGGGGGGAGATGATGCGGAGCACCCCATGTTCATCCCCATGTACACTCCGACTACTCTCCAAGCCCCAAGAGGACATATGACGAGACCTCAAACATAAGCCATTGGACACAAGGTGAATTCACTCCTCTTCGAACTGTCACTTTCCGCATATGAGACATGGCTACTACCTCATGCATGGACCTTGCATATACTCAGGTACAAGCAAGATGACCATGGAGAATCCAAGGACCAAGGCCAAGCATGGAAGAGGAGAAGGAAGAAGAAGAACGGACAAGACAGGAGTTGCCCAGATGATCCGGACCCCCAGCCGGATGATCCGGACCGAGCACAGACGATCCGGACGACCACCCGGACGATCTGGCTAACTGCATAGAAGACACCCGAAGGTTTCTCCTAAGGCCAGATCATCCGGACGGTCGCCCGGATCATCTGGACCCCCGACACCTGGATCATCTGGGCCACCATCCGGATCATCCATACCATGCCTGTGCGCGTGACTTGGGCCAAGGCCCGTTGTCACGCCCAATATAAGATACTATCCTAAAGAGACTCGAAGGTCCCACCAAGGATAGAACCGCATATTGAAACGCTTTTGCAAGGTGGATATCATTACATCAACATTTCATAATAGATGGGGATACATTCAAAAGGCATACAATGCCACACGAATACAACATCAACTTACATAAGAGCACCATCCGACTACGGATGAAACACAAACAAAAACTGAAACGACATCCACCCTGCTAGCCCAGGCTGCCGACCTGGAACCTATCCCCTGATCGAAGAAGAAGCAGAAGAAGAACTCCAAAACAAGCAAACATCACTCTCACGTCATGATCATCGCAACCTGGACCTGCAATTGTTGTTGTAGTAATCTATGAGCCACGAGGACTCAGCAATCCCATTACCATGGGTATCAAGACTAGCAAAGCTTAATGGGAAAGGAAGGGGTAAAGTGGTGAGGTTGCAGCAGCGACTAAGCATATAAGGTGGCTAACATACGCAAACAAGAGCGAGAAGAGAGCAAACAGAACGATCGTGAAGCTAGCAATATTCAAGAGGTGATCCTGAACTCCTACTTACGTCAAACATAACCCAAAACCGTGTTCACTTCCCGTACTCCGCCGGAAAGAGACAATCACGGCTACACATGCGGTTGATGCGTTTTAATTCGTATCTGGTGTCAAGTTATCTACAACCGGACATTAACAAATTCCCATCTACCACATAACCGCGGGCACGGCTCTCGAAAGTTTATACCCTGCAGGGGTGTCCCAACTTAGCCCATCACAAGCTCTCACGGTCAACGAAGGATATTCCTTCTCACAGGTAGACCCGATCAGTCTCGGAATCCCGGTTTACAAGACATTTTGACAATGGTAAAACAAGACAAGCAAAGCCGCCCGATGTGTCGACAATCCCGATAGGAGTCGCACGTATCTCGTTCTCAGGACACACCGGCTAAGCAAAGCGTACAGGTACCGACGTAACCCAAGTTGCCAAGGGATGGTCCTACACGGTACTCTAGTTTGGACCAACACTTAGACAAGCATTGGTGCGGGGGGCTAAAATAAAGATGACCCTTGGGTTAATTACTCCCAAGGGAAAGGTATAGGTGGTAGGCAAATGGTAAAACCAATGTTGGGCCTTGCTGGAGGAGTTTTATTAAGGCGAACTGTCAAGGGGTCCCATAAATCACCCAACCACGTTAGGGACGCAAAATCCGGGAACATAATACTGATATGACAGATACTAGGGCGGCAAGAGTGGAACAAAACACCAGGCATAAGGCCGAGCCTTGCACCCTTTACCAAATATATAGATGCATTAATAGTATAAGAGATATTGTGATATCCCAACATAATTCTGTCCACCATGGAGCAATCTTCAACTTCACCTGCAACTAACAACGCTATAAGAGGGGCTGAGCAAAGCGGTAACATAGCCAAGCAACGGTTTGCTAGGAAGGGTGAAAAGGTTAGAGGCTGACATGGCAATTTTGGAGGCTTGAAGAGCAAGTGATAGGTAGCGCAGCATAGCGATTGAACGAAGCAACTAGCATAGCAATTATAGTAGTGAGATCCAAGGTGACGGTCATCTTACCTGAAATCCCGCAAGGAAGAAGAACGAGTCCATGAAGAAGATGAAGCCACGAAGATGAACCAAGCGTAGATGAATGAATCCTCACGATCGCAACGAAACGGGAACTATCAAGAAGAAGCACACAACATGGTAAACACACCACACATGAACATGACAAGATGCTCAACCAAGCATGATGCATGACAAAGGCTACATGAAGCTACTCACGGCAAGAAATGATGCATACAAGAACAAGACATCAAAGCAAAGTTAAATGCGGCCGGAAACAACATATAACAATTCCGATAAGACCTCATATGCAAGTTTCGAAGTTGGTCCAGATCTGAACAAACATTAAGTTGAAGTTGTTGAACAGCAAGTTAAAGAGCACCAAGAGGATCTACACGAAATTCTAGTCAAGTTACATATAAAGTTCATTTAGTTCGGAGCTACAGCCTAGAAGATATGAGCAAAACAAGTTAAACATGGCATTGATGCTAAATGCATCCAAACATCAAGCAAACACCTCAAAAAAGGATGCAACATGATAATATGAAACTCGTGCAATTCTAAGCAAGTTTCATATAGGGCACACTCAAAACGGAGCAACGGTTCAACACATACAGACGAAACAAGTTTAAAGGACAAGCTGTCCAAAACAGCAACTAGGCATCTAGCAAGCATCAAAACAATATGCTACAACATATCAACGTGAAAACAAAAGGCATGGGCATGATGTACAGGTAAAGCATGGCAAAACATGAACACTAAGCTATCTCCAGAAATCATCAGAACATGCTCAAATGAACATGGCAAGATTGCAAATAATAACAGTTTACAGACTTGGCAGAAATAACATCAGGTTGCAATGTTTAGAGCTATCAAACAACATGTTACAGGAACTTAACATGGCAAACAAAGGCATGGAATGCTAATACTATAGACAAATAACAAAACACCCTTAGTGAACTAATTCCAAAGATCAACAGAAAACATGGTAGCATCCATGCAAACATGGCAACTGATATGACAGATTCAGACATGGTAGGAACAACAATAAGTAGGCATGTTGGTGAGCTTGTACCACTCACCACAGAGAAGTAAATGGCATGACAAGGTTACCAACAGTAAGAATACATGTTTGTGAAGCTAAGAATGGCAAGCTAAAGTTCATAGGGTGCATGGATCACTAGCAAAGCTCATGGAAAAACTAAACTTAATGTTAACAGGCTGACAGCAACATTATTTAGCAAATTAAGAGCAATATTACAACAATATACAGAGGCTATAAATGCAACCAGGGGCATGGTTGGATAGAGCATGACATGTGTAACAAAACATCCTTATTGAACATCTCCAGATTATGCATAGAATGACTTGTAGCAGCAGGTTTACATAGCATCATGATTTAACAGAATCAGCCTAGCAATACAGCAACAGCAAGTACCCTACTTCACGAGCTCGATGCACTCACTACAAGACTCATAAAAATACAGGGATTTCACGACTGTGAAGATGGCATGATGTAGTTCAAAACTCATGTAGTCATCAAGTTCATAGGATGCACACGTAGAATGCAATGAAAAACAGCAAGTTCTGTTATCAGACAGCAATTAACATCATATACACTCTTGCAACGATGATTAGGGCATCAAGAGGAATTCAAACAAGCATGGCACAATGAAACAAAATGAAGAGAACCTCATGATGAACATTTCGGTATATCATATGCATGACGCGGAGCTATATGCAAGGAGTTATGGCGTGTTGAACAGGGCAACATAATGCAAAAATCTCAGGGACGGGAATATTCGGGGTCAACCTCAGATTTCTAGATCTAGGTTTCCTCTGTGGCACACGAATCGAGGCGGCTGGAGCTCGTTGGAGATGGCACCGGAGAGGACGAGGATGCAACGGGGAGGTGGCCCCGGACCGGATCCGGCCGGCGGCGGGCGCGGTTGGCGGCGAGTGGACGGAGGTGAGGCGCGGCGCTGGGGAGGCCAGCGCTCGGCGACGAGGTGCCCGGCGGTGGACGGCGGTGCCCGAGGTGGCAGGGAGCGGGACGACCGGGAGGCGGTGGTTGACGACGGTCGGCGGCAGGGAGGCACCGGCGGGGCGCGGGAGCCCGCGGGAGGCGGCGCTCGGCAGGCAGGGGGCGGCGCGCGGGGAGGGCACGGGCCGCGGGGGCCGGCGGTGGGCCGCGGGCGGCGCGCGGTGGCCGGGGGCCATGTGGCGCGCCCTGGGTGGCTGCAGGCAGCGGCGGGGGTTTTTGTCTGGCGCGGGGGCGGACGTGTCCGGGCGCGGAGGAAGAAGCAGGCTAGGGTTAGGAGAATTCATCCGCGAATTTGCACGGGCATATTTATAGGTAGAGGGAGCTAGGAGAGTCCAAATAAGGAGCGGTTTTCGGCCACGCGATCGTGATCTAACGACCGAGAGCATGGAGGGGGTTTGGATGGGTTATTGGGCCACTTTGGAGGGGTGTTGGGCTGCAACATAAAGAGGGCTTTACGGCTACCCGGTTAACCGTTGGAGTATCAAACGACCTCCAAATGAAACGAAACTTGATAGGCAGTCTACCGGTGGTGTAACAAGGCCGCTTGGAAAATATCAATCCATTCTGAGAATGTTTAACACCCACTCATGAAAAGAGGCAAAAGGGGGCGCCAGAAGACATAGGAGTGTCGGATTGCAAAACGGATAACTGGGAAAATGCTCAGATGCATGAGACGAACACGTACGTAATGCAATGCACATGATGATATGGCAAAATGCAACACGCAAGCACATGACATGGCAATGACGACGAATAACTAGCGGACACCTGGCGCATAAAATCTGGGGTGTTACACCCGTGTACCCCTTTGCCCCTCACTTACCCCTTCGTGGCTTAGACTATATATACTCCTCCCCCTCCTCCATTTGAGGGTTAGCAAAGGATTAGCTCATTTGAGATGGAGCTTTGCTCATCCAAACGGATCTCCTCCTCGTGAGATACCGCGGCCTCTTCGGAGAAGATCCACCATGGATTCAAGACCCCTTTACGGGAAGATCCCTCGTGGATTCAAGACCTCCTCTCAAAGATGAGCTACCGTCACTTGTATCATCCTTTGTTGGATTTGGACCGTGAATCTCTTTGTGTTCCTTGGATCTAGCACATGTGTGATCATATTCGTGTTGGTTGAGTGTTTCTCTCATCCCCCCCCCCCCGTGATTTCCCTTGTGTTCTTCCGCGCGTTCTTCATGTTCCTCGTAGGGATCCTCTCCAAAAGTGAAAGATCGGCCCCTAGGGTTCCACCCTATATCATCGTGCGGGGCGGTAGTACCGGTCAGGCAGGGGCGGTAGTTCCGCTGGAAGCCCAGGCGCTGGATCTGGAGGTGTGCACCGAAGGGGCAGCGGTTGTTCCGGTCGTCAGGGTGGTTGTTCCGGTCGTTTGGGCAGAAACCGGTAAAACCGGTGCAGCACTGGCCTTGCTTCGCTCGATCACAGAAGGTGGGCCGGTTGCTGGGCGGTAGCTGGCTGGCTGTTCTCCCCGGGCGGTGGTTGGGTGCTTGTTCCGGTCCTTCTGGGCTGGGCAGATCGTCTACATGCTTTTAATGTCCATCTTGCACCGTAACTTCTCCTTGGTTGCTTTCATGGTACCTAAGCACACAAAGCATCTCCATTTGAGGTAGTATCCATGTCTCAAGTGGGTCAAAGGGAAGTTCAACAAGGAGAGAGTTAACCTCGGATTGAATAGCGCGTGCCCGAGCTCTGTCATGGGTCCACTTGGATCTTGAGTAGTCGAAGTAGTGTCCATGGGGATGACCGTAGGATGCTCCGCATCAGAAGTTCTTGCTCATCGACTTGCTCTTTTGAATGCTTGTCGTGTAGAGGATTGCGAGATGCATGACGGTCTTGATGTGGGGCTCGTCGAAGAGTGTTTAATGTCGGTGTACTTGAGTCGGAGAAGGTGTCGTCGGAGTGTCGACTTGAGCGGCTTCGTCTTGAGTATGAAGAAGTTGAAGGAGGATGGTTCACCAACAAGGAGCGGATCTCGTCCATCCTTGCATCATTCTCTTGCTTGTGAGCGTGGAGCTTGTTGTTGAAGTAGTCCTTTGTATGTTGCTCAGAGAGTCGCAAGTCGGTGGCGAGGTTGTCGATGCGGTCGGTCATAGCTTGTTACTCTTGATGCAACGCTCGTTGTGCACCAAAGAGGTGGCTCTTGGTTACATATGAAGACATTTCGTCGTCTTGCTCGATGAATAGTGGGTTCGTAGAAGTACTTGGCCTATCCATCATTCCAAGCAAAATGTGAGTGGTAGAAAGAGAAGAACGTATACCAATGTACCTTGACCGATGTTGATGATGAATCAAGTTCACTCAAATGCAGACAATGAAATAGCACTGTTAGTACCAATTCTTGTTAGTTCTCACACCTACATAAGTAAAAGCTTATGGTGGAGCTTTGTTAGGATGGTGGCACAAAATTTGATGCAATTGTAAGTGAGCCTCAATAATGTTGGAAAAGATTCACAAATTTGCAAATGCAACAAGTAGACCAAGCAAGTTGTGGTACACGGAAACACACACGCAAATAGATAAGTGGGATTGTACAAACCAAAAGTGAGCCAAAATGTGGAATCCACGAAAGTGCTCTTGTTGCACAATACAAGAGAGACGCTAACACGATTGCACAATAGGCGGATACGTAACTTGTGCGCAACCTACTAGGCAAAAATGCAATGACCTCTATCCCAAGTATGCTATATGTATGGTATTTTGGTGCTATGATCCAAAATGATCGGGTATGACAATCTTAATGCAGTATGATGCTATGGTTCTTGCTTATAAGCTCTTTGCTTATCTTTCCTCTTTGCTTAAAAGCTTGGTTGGCTCTTTCACATTTGAGCTCTTTTCTCCGGCAGAATTTCACGAACCAAGATAGCAATTGTGTATACTATGACAACTTTGTGACACAAAAGTTGATGCCAAGATATGCACCACTATGGTATGGTATGTATGTTATGGTGTATGATCACTAATGTGCCCAAGTCACGTTGCCGGCAATACTCAATGGCTAGTCTCGATGGGTAAGCTATGCAAATGTAAGTCCATGTTGATGAGGACATCAATACCATTGTTACACCCATAGCCCCTGCTACTATACGTACTCGACCAATTACTAGAGTTCGCGCACGCCAATTAAATGACCAGGTACTTTCGTTTCTTGGTAATGATTCTAATGTTCATGAGAATATGATGTTGCCTCAATTGGATACATTTGTTTTGCTTACAAATGAAGGGCCTAGCTGGGAGAAGGATGAACATTGGAGCAAGAACAAGCATGGAGATGATGGCATGTGCAACGGGAACAAGAATGGAGTTACAAGTGATGATTTCAGGATGTTGAAGCCACCATAATGAGTGCATGAAGCCTTGGACGAAATATACAAGATGCTACTTCATAACTTTCGTCCAGAGGCTATTCTAGGTGTTGTGTCACCTTATTATTGGGCCAGGCCCATGTAATTTTGAAATACTTGAGTATAGGCTGTTTTTAGAGTCCGTATATGTGGGGAAACAAGAGATAGGGTTGGTTTCGGACCCCTTCCCCAAGGTCCATGAAATTCCCCCCTCTTCCTCCATACATACAACCCTTAGGGCGGCGTTTAGACTTTGGGTTTTGTTTAGATTAAAAGTTCTCCATAGCTGCAACTTCGTGTACTTCGTTTGTGTTCAACGACCAGCCCAAGACGTCACAGAACCCCATCTTGATCAATAAAGCTTTCATCTTATATTCGCAATATCCAGATTGCAATCTTAGTTTCTTGCTTGTTCTTCGTCTACTCGCAGGAAATAGACCCTCGTGGTCAGGTTGATCATGCTCCGGCATGGTCAATAACCTCTCGGAGTTGGTTTAGCAATTTCTAAGGCGCGACGTCCTCGCACGTACGTAGTCGGATCGTCAAAGTCTACTCATCCAAAACGACAATCACCATCTCATTGATAGATGGGACACCTTTGCCTCTATCAAGTGGTATCATATTTTCAGGTTACTCGGTGAGATTTTACAGTTTTTCGTAGTTTCGGTCGAGTCTATTCTTCATACCTACAGTCCACGAAAAAGTCACACAAAAAATTAGGGTTAGTTCATCATCTCCGAACCAGTCTGAGCTATTGCATAGTCTTTTCAGTATTTTGCTTTGTTGAATTTTCGGTTGCATCGTCGTGTCTAGTTGCTGGTCTTAGCGTCTAGTCTTTTAGAGTTTCGAGTTCTGTTCATGGGTATTAACGCCGCCACCGCACCATCATTATCCGCTGCCATATACCACCACCACACCAGATTCATCATCTGCTGCCATATACCACCACCACACCAGATACATCGTCCCTGCCATCTACCATCATTGCTTATCCGCCACCGCTCCGAGTGCATATACCAACACCGATCCGAGTCCATATACCACCATCGACCCACATCCATATACCACCACCCTTTCGAGTCCATCTCATATTAGGTTAACTTTCGAGATCCATCTATTTCTAGATTTGTGTTTTCTTGTCTGAGTAGGTTTCGGATTCCAACAATATTTTGCCGTCCGTAGAAGAGGTTGATTTCCAAAAAAATGTTCGGAAACAACCCTCCGTTTAGGCCCAAAATTTTCCAAAAACGCACTTGACAAAAAAAAATCTGGCTATCCTATTTTTAGGTGTTTCCAAGCGTATTGAGACAGTCGCCGTTATAGAAAGTTTTTTTGACCCGTTTCCAGTTTTTGGGTCTGGACAGTCGAAAAAAAAAATTTGGTCAAAAAAATTTCGTGTCTATCCTGTTATCTTGACTTGGGAAGAGTTTTGAGACACTCGCCATTATAGTGATTTTCGGCAAAAAAAAGAGGAGCACAAAAGAAACCAATTTTTTTTCAGAGTGTGCTTCTCCCTTGTTTCCGTGCAGTGTCGTGATTTTGTTAGTGTTCTAGGCTCACGTCTCTAGCACAGTCTAGCCTAGGACCAACATAGTACCGTCATTGAGCGTTTATTCAACTTTGCATTTCTGAATTGATTATTGCTGATCCTTTTTGCTACCATATCATAAGCCTTCCCAGCTCCACATATATCTATGTCATGCGTTTGACTCTCCCTGGCCATCGCTCTATCCAAGCTTTGAGAGTTTTGACTACAACGGTTGCCGTTTACCACCTGCTGCTGGGTAAGAACTGGTAAGAATTTGAGATTTTCTTGACGGGTTTGTGATACACCACCACCTCTTCCTTGTAGTTTGTAGGATCATATTCTTGTGTGTTTCTATTTGCTGCTAACCATGGCAGGATCACAAGCCGATAAGACTGATTGGGTTAACCTGACGAACAAACAGCTACATGATAAATTTTAGCAAATGATGAGTGGAGAGGTGCAAGATGTGCTAAACAGATTTGAAGAGGCCATGGATAAGATAGATGGCATTGAGAAGACGTTCGAAACAAAACTTGATAACAAGTTTAATGAATTGCTCGCGCGTTTTCCACAACCACCGCCGGCTGCACCTATCGCACCTCTGCAACAACAACAACAACAACGCCCCCTTCCGAATCAGTATGGATGAGCGAAGCGTGTTCCTCTTGAGGATGGCCAAACTTCTGGTGCTGCTGTACCTGCTGTTGATGCTTCTTTGGCTCCTGCTAATGTTGCTGCTGGTACCTAGGAGGATGATGAGTATGCAGGCGATTATGAGGATGAGGTTGATCAAAATCAGAACTACGTGTAGCCACCAACACCACCACCAGCAGGTCGACCTTAGGTATATAATCGCAATGGTAGGCCTGCACCACCACCTCAGGTACGAGATCATGACCATGTTCCTAAACTGAAATTGACTATTCCACCATTTTAGGGTAGATATGTTCCTGATATATATCTTACTTGGGAGTTAGAAACTGAACAATGTTTTACATGTCTACAATATCCCGAGGAGAGACGGGTTGCTGCTGTTTGTGATTTCACTAGTTTTGCATGTGTATGGTGGTCTGAACATTGTAGATTATATCCTATTCCCGCTACTTGGGCTGCTTTGAAAACTGCTATGCGTACCCGTTGGGTTCCACCATATTATCAACGTGAATTGCTTTGCAGCGTTTAAGACAAGGAAAAAGTTCTGTAGAAGAATATTATCAGGAATTACAAACTAGCATGATTAGATGTGGTATTGTTGAGGAGAATGAAGCTATGCTTGCACGTTTTATGGGTGGATTAAATAGAGACATTTAGACCATCCTAGAGTATAAGGAGTATACTAATATCACTCGTTTATTCCATCTTGCTTGTAAAGCTGAACGTGAAGTGCAGGATCGACAAGCATTGGCGTGAACTAACTTTTCTGCAGGTCGACCTTCATCATGGACACCGCGTGCATCCTCTACTTCCACTACACTAGCACCTCCATCAGGTGCCACCTCCAGCCGTGATACAAGAAAGCAGGCACAACCACCACTATCTGCCAAGAACGTACCTGTCGGGCCTGCACAAAGCTCTTATTCTTCCCTGGCATCAACAGGGCACACAAGTGATATTATTTGTCGTCATTGTAAGGGAAGAGGACATTATGCACAAGAATTCAAATCTCAACGTGTGATAATTGCTACTGAGGATGGTGGGTATGAGTCCGCTAGTGACTATGATGAGGAGACTTGGGATCTTATTACAAGTGAAGAACACGGTGGAGATGATTCTGATCATGAGATGCAATACATGGCTCCTGAAGATGCTGACAGGTATGAATGTTTAGTTGCTCAACGTGTTTTGAGTGTGCAGGTTACACAAGCTGAGCAAAATCAAAGGCACAATTTGTTCCATACAAAGGGAGTTGTGAAGGAACGTTCCGTGCGCGTCATGATAGACGGAGGGAGCTGCAACAACTTGGCTAACATGGAGATGTGGAGAAGCTATCTCTCACCACAAGACCACATCCACATCCTTACTACATCCAATGGTTCAACAACAGCGACAAGGTTGAGGTAACACATACTGTTCGTGTGCATTTTAGTATCTCTACATATGCTGATTATGTTCATTGTGATGTGGTACCTATGCAAGCATGCTCCTTATTACTTGGTCGACCATGGCAATTTGATAAAAAATTTGTACACCATGGTAGAAACAATCAGTATACTCTTGTTCATAAGGATAAAAATATTACTTTGCTTCCTATGACTCATGATTCCATTTTGAAAGATGATATTAATAGAGCTAATAAAGCAAAACAGGAGAAAAAAAGAGTGAAAATCAGATTGTGGCAAAAGAATTTGAGCAACAAATGAAGCCTAAAAGTAACCATCTAGTGTTGCTTCTGAAATTAAATTGAAAAGTGCATGTTTACTTGCCACTAAATCTGATATTGGTGAGCTAGATTTCAGCAAATCTGTTTGCTATGCTTTTGTGTGCAAAGAGGCATTATTTTCATTCGAGGACGTGCCTTCCTCTTTGCCTCCTGCAGTTACTAACATTTTGTAGGAGTTCGCTGACATCTTTCCACAAGACGTGCCACTGGGATAACTGTCTATTCGAGGGATTGAGCATCAGATTGACTTAATTCCCGGTGCTTCGCTGCCAAACCGTGTGCCATACCGTACCAATCTAGAGGAGATGAAGGAGATTATGCATCAAGTACAGGAGCTTCTCAACAAAGGTTATATACGTGAATCCCTTAGTCCTCATGTTGTTCCTATTATTCTAGTGCCAAAAAAGGATGGTACATCGCGTATGTGTGTTGATTGTAGAGGCATTAATAATATTACTATTCGTTATCGTCATCCTATTCCTAGGATAAATGATATGCTTGATGAATTGAGTGGCTCTACAATATTCTCCAAAGTTGATTTGCGTAGTGGGTACCATCAAATTCGTATGAAATTGGGGGATGAATGGAAAACAACATTTAAAACTAATTTTGGATTATATGAGTGGTTAGTCTTGCCTTTTGGGTTAACTAATGCACCTAGTACTTTCATGAGATTAATGAACGAAGTTTTACGTGCTTTCATTAGATGATTTGTGGTAGTTTACTTTGATGACATATTTATTTATAGCAGATCTTTGGAGGAACATTTGGAACATTTACGTGTTGTTTTTATTGCTCTACGTGATGCACGTTTGTTTGGTAACCTTGGGAAGGGCACCTTTTGCATCGAACGAGTGTCTTTTCTTGGCTATGTTGTTACTCCAGAGGGAATTGATGTTGACAAAGCCAAGATTGAAGCTATTGAGAGTTGGCCGCAACCAAAAACGGACACACAAGTGAGGAGTTTTCTTGGCCTCACTGCATTCTATAGGCATTTTGTGAGAGATTTTAGCACCATTTCTGCACCTCTCAATGAGCTTACAAAGAATGATGAGGACATGTCTACCTTGGATATGACCAAAAATATTGCACACATGCATATTTGCCAGGTGATTTCTAGTGCAAACTATTCAATAATCTGTTTATGTTATCCAGAACAAACATACTTCACACACTTTTGTGTTTTGTGTAATTGCAGGTGTATGGGACATTTATACCATCCACATATGAAGATATGGGAAAAGGAGAAGTTTAGGTGCTGTTCAAAAAGTCCTCTCACGTCACTTTTGGGTCAAGAGAAGATAGAGTCCAAGTCTCTCACGTTCTGGATTCAGATTCGGACTACACAGACATACCTGACTCAAAACGCCAACAACTTTTTCATACGGACTCCGAATTGGGTGATTTTTTTTGTTGGACAGTAGATTTCATGCTTTTTCTAACACAATTGGAATCACCTTAAAATCCGTCTGGAGCGTTGAGTTATGGACGAAATAATCTGACGCTGCACCAGAATCCGAGTCAAACTACAAGTCCAAAGGTGTTACGTCACTCCAACTTGGGCCCATTGGCCTTGTACAACCTAGGGTTAGTTTTAGGCTGCCTTGGGACGTTCTCCCACCTCCTTGTCCGCCACCCCTTGCTCCTATATAAGTAGATCCATCTAGTAGCTTTTCCCTTGGGATTTGTTTAGTTAAAAGTTAGCCATTGCAACTTCGTGTTTACTTCGTTTGTGTCCAACGACCAGACCAAGACCGCTTACGGATCCCCACCTTTATCAATACTTCATATATACTCGCAATACTCAGATTGATTTTATCATATTCTTGCTTGTTCTTCGATTGCTTGCAGGAATAGACCTTCGTGGTCAGGTTGATTGTGCTCCGGCGTGGTCAATAACCTCTCGGAGTTGGTTTAGCGATTGCTAAGGCGCAACGTCGTGCACGTTTGTAGTCGGATCGTCAAAGTCATCTTCACCAAATCGATAGTTATCATCTCATCGAAAGATCGGGACACCCCCGCCTCTATCAAGTGGTATCAGTTTTCAGGTTGCTCGGTGAGAATTTCCAATTTTCCTAGATTAGATTTATTTTCTTACCTATTGTCCAAGAAAAAGCCATACAAAAAAGTTAGATCTATTCATCCTTTATCCAAGCCAGTCTGAACCTTTGCAATTTTCTATTCATTGCTTGCATAGTTGAATTATCGGTTGCATCGTCGTGTCAGTTGCTGGTCTTAGTGTCTAGTTCCTTTAGGGTTTCGAGTTCTGTTCACATTAGTCACGCCGCCGCTGCATCATTATCCCTTCCGCTGTCCACCATCCCATTCATTAATTTCCACCACATGTTACGCACTGTTCATTGTCATAATCATAGTTGAGGTCACTCACATCTTCGCCTGATCCAATCTGCATCTTATCTAGTTTGTCTTGGAAAGAGGGAGAAAAAGAAGATAGAGTAAAAAAGAGAGAAAAAAAAGAAAAAAAAAGAAAAAGAGAGAGAAGAAAAAGAAAAAAAGCGTGAGAAAAAAAGAGAGAAGAAAAAAAAACGGATCTATCTAGAATCAATCTCGTACCTGAATTTGGATTGGAATCTGTTTTGCGCACTCTTCAGTAAAACAGGTGTATCTTCCTCATACGAAGTCCGTTTTGGCTCCGTGAGTACTCATATTGAAGCTAGAGACAAGCCGCATCTAAATACTTACAGAAGCTATTTCAATATTTGATACCTCAAAATCGGCTTCTAAATAGGTCTTTTTGCCCTCCGAAGTTCGTGAACACAGCTTGTTCCAATTTTTCAGGCCAGTTTTAGAATTCTTTGACTCCTCATATCAATTCGGAATTGAGTAATTCTTTTTGCATTGGAAAGCTTGAGTTAGTAGCATTCTTTGAAAATTTATCGGAAAATTGGCTCAAATTTTTCAAGAGGAAAGTTGGAGAGAGTTGTTGTATATCCTGCTTGGCAGTTGTTTTTCATCATTATCTTTACGGCCGTTGTGATCTTCACTTATATCTTGCTGTCCAGAGCTACTTAGTATCCTTCATTGATGCTAGTTGTGCTACGTCGTGACCTCATTAGTGTTCTAGGCTCGCGTCTCTAGTCCGGTCTAGCTTAGGACCAGCACAGTACCGTCGTTGAGCGTTTATTCAACATTGCATCTTTGAATTGATTATTGCTAATCTTTTCCTAGCATATATATCCAACCCAGCTCCACATATTTCTACACCGTGTATAATGTACGTTCCCCTGGCAATCGCTTTACACAATCTTCAGAGTTACTTGACACCGCTGGTTGCCTATCACCACCTGCCGCATGGTAAGAACTTGTAAGATATTGATATTTGCTTTACTGTGAGCACTTTACAACCACATCCTAGTAGTGCATAGGAACATTATTCTCGAATTTTGTTTCTTGTTTCTACTAATCATGACAGGTTCCGGAGATAGAAGTTCTTGGACGACAGACACATTTTCACCATCACGAGAGTTGGGACAACACACACAAGCACATGGTCAGGTTATCTCTTTACCGTCATTTGAGGATAGATTTAATCCTGCTATTTATCTAGCTTGGGAGCTTGAAGTACAACAAGTTTTTCATCACCGTGACTTTTCTGAACTTGAGACAGTACAAGCTGCCACTAGAGCATTTAGTGGTTTTGCTTCTGTTTGGTGGAGTGTGCATTGTAAGAAAAACATTGATAACCAACCCACAACTTGGAAACATTTGAAAGATGTAATGAGACAACAATTTTTCCCTCCTTACTATCGTCGTGAATTGCTTCGCAAATTTGAACAATTTAAACAAGGCAACAACACTGTGCATGCTTACTACCAAGAGTACAAATCTTATATGCATCATTGTGACATAGAAGAATCTGAGGATGATACAATGAATAGATTTTTTGGTGGTTTGAACCATGATATTCAGGCAAGATTTCAGTATATTCCTCGTTGCATTACTGGTATATATGTTCGTGCTTGTACCTTTGAGAGACAGTTACAGGAGGATGCATTGGGTGACTACAACAACTACTATTCCAGTTCATGCTCACCACCATTGGTTGGTTCCTCCACCGTTGCACCAACTAGAGCAGCCCCACCTCGGATTGTGAGTGTGATATCATCTCAAGAGTATGGTGCATTGTCTTCGTCTGTACCTACATCAGCTACGTCTTTGCGACAAGGTAATAGTAAAGGTATTGATGATATAACTTCACATGAGAATGATGCATCCCTAGTTAACTTGAATGCATCATGTGTTGAGTTACCTGGTGATTTGAGCACATCACCTATTTTAGAGAATCTTGATACTGTCATGAATGCGGCATGTGATCAAACAACTCAAATACCAACAATTTTGAGTGCACCCATTGAATTAACTGTTGATGCAAAAGAATCAATGTTTAATCATTTTGATATGACCTCTAATCTTGGTGATGATTCTGTGTTGAATGACTTATTGCATGTTTGCTTATTTAAGCATATTGTAGCATGTAAATTTGATGCAAGTAAGGTTTACTCACCAATGTTGGGATGGTTTAATGATGAACATTGTCAATCTTTTGAAATGAATAAGAGCTTCACTTATATGTGCAAACTGAGTTGCAATATTTTCATGCCTTCTACTTGTGCTAATTTTCTGGTTTTAGATTTTATGAACTATGCAAGTTACTCATCTATTCATGTGTCATATATGCAAAAATCGAGGGAAGTAAAAATGGATGACATATACATATACAACATGTACACCTTGTCTCTTTTGTTGGCCACATTTCAGATTAAGCAACGCCGAGGACGGCTTTATTTTCAAGAAGGGGAGGATGATGAGGACATGACTACCTTGGATATGACCAAAAATATTGCATACATGCATATTTGCCAGGTGATTTCTAGTGCAAACTATTCAATAATCTATTTATGTTATCCAGAACAAACATACTTCACACACTTTTGTGTTTTGTGTAATTGCAGGTGTATGGGACATTTATACCATCCACATATGAAGATATGGGAAAAGGAGAAGTTTAGGTGCTGTTCAAAAAGTCCTCTCACGTCACTTTTGGGTCAAGAGAAGATAGAGTCCAAGTCTCTCACGTTCTGGATTCAGATTCGGACTACACAGACATACCTGACTCAAAACGCCAACAACTTTTTCATACGGACTCCGAATTGGGTGATTTTTTTTGTTGGACAGTAGATTTCATGCTTTTTCTAACACAATTGGAATCACCTTAAAATCCGTCTGGAGCGTTGAGTTATGGACGAAATAATCTGACGCTGCACCAGAATCCGAGTCAAACTACAAGTCCAAAGGTGTTACGTCACTCCAACTTGGGCCCATTGGCCTTGTACGACCTAGGGTTAGTTTTAGGCTGCCTTGGGACGTTCTCCCACCTCCTTGTCCGCCACCCCTTGCTCCTATATAAGTAGATCCATCTAGTAGCTTTTCCCTTGGGATTTGTTTAGTTAAAAGTTAGCCATTGCAACTTCGTGTTTACTTCGTTTGTGTCCAACGACCAGACCAAGACCGCTTACGGATCCCCACCTTTATCAATACTTCATATATACTCGCAATACTCAGATTGATTTTATCATATTCTTGCTTGTTCTTCGATTGCTTGCAGGAATAGACCTTCGTGGTCAGGTTGATTGTGCTCCGGCGTGGTCAATAACCTCTCGGAGTTGGTTTAGCGATTGCTAAGGCGCAACGTCGTGCACGTTTGTAGTCGGATCGTCAAAGTCATCTTCACCAAATCGATAGTTATCATCTCATCGATAGATCGGGACACCCCCGCCTCTATCAAAGAAGGATGAGCCTTTTGTTTGGGGTACCGCACAGGAAGAAGCCTTCACTGTGTTGAAAGATAAGTTGACACATGCTCCTTTGCTCCAACTTCCTGATTTTAATAAGACATTTGAGCTTGAATGTGATGCTAGTGGAATTGGATTAGGAGGTGTGTTATTACAAGATGGCAAACCTGTTGCATACTTTTCTGAAAAATTGAGTGGGCCTAGTCTGAATTATTCTACTTATGATAAAGAATTATATGCTCTTGTTCGGACTTTAGAAACATGGCAACATTATTTGTGGCCAAAAGAAATTTTTATACATTCTGATCATGAATCTTTGAAACATATTAAAAGTCAAGCTAAACTGAATCGTAGACATGCTAAATGGGTTGAATTCATTGAGACTTTCCCTTATGTCATTAAACACAAGAAGGGTAAAGAAAATGTTATTGCTGATGCATTGTCTCGTCGCTATACTATGCTTTCACAACTTGACTTCAAAATATTTGGTTTGGGAGACCATCAAAGATCAATATGTGCATGATGCTGATTTTAAAGATGTATTGCAGAATTGTAAAGAAGGAAGAACATGGAACAAGTTCGTCGTTAATGATGGATTTGTGTTGCGTGCTAACAAGCTATGCATTCCAGCTAGCTCCGTTCGTCTTTTGTTGTTGCAGGAGGCGCATGGAGGAGGACTAATGGGACACTTTGGCGTGAAGAAGACGGAGGACGTACTTGCTACACATTTCTTTTGGGCAAAGATGAGACGGGATGTTGAGCGTTTTATTGCTCGCTGCACTACATGTCAAAAAGCTAAGTCACGACTCAATCCTCATGGTTTATATATGCCTTTGCCTGTACCTAGTGTTCCTTGGGAGGATATATCTATGGACTTTGTTTTAGGTTTACCTAGAACAAAGAAGGGGAGGGATAGCATATTTGTTGTCGTGGATAGATTCTCGAAAATGGCACACTTTATACCATGTCATAAAAGCGATGATGCTGTTAATGTTGCTGATTTGTTCTTTCGTGAAATTATTCGCTTGCTATTTGGACTTTGTTTCAGATCGTGATACTAAATTTCTTAGCCACTTTTGGAGATGTTTATGGGCTAAGTTGGGGACTAAACTGCTTTTTAGTACTACTTGTCACCCCCAAACTGATGGACAAACTGAAGTAGTCAATAGAACATTGTCTACTATGCTTAGGGCTGTTTTGAAGAATAATAAGAAAATGTGGGAGGAATGCTTGCCTCATATTGAATTTGCTTATAATCATTCATTGCATTCTACTACTAAGATGTGCCCTTTTGAAGTTGTGTATGGTTTCCTACCTCGTGCACCTACTGATTTGTTGCCTCTTCCATCTTCGGAGAAGATTAATTTTGATGCTAAACAACGTGCTGAATTGATTTTAAAAATGCATGAGTTAACTAAGGAAAACATTGAGCATATGAATGCTAAATATAAACTTGCTGGAGATAAGGGTAGAAAACATGTTGTGTTTGCACCTGCAGATCTTGTTTGGTTACATTTGCGTAAGGATAGATTTCCTGATTTGCGCAAATCAAAGCTAATGCCACGTGCTGCTGGTCCCTTTAAGGTGTTGGAGAAAGTAAATGATAATGCATATAAACTTGAGCTGCCTGCAGATTTTGGGGTTAGTCCCACTTGTAGCATTGCAGATTTGAAGCCTTATTTGGGTGAGGAAGATGAGCTTTCGTCGAGGACGACTTCATTTCAAGAAGGGGAGGATGATGAGGACATCAATACCATTGTTACACCCACAGCCCCTACTGCTACATATACTGGACCAATTACTAGAGCTTGCGCACGCCAATTAAATTATCAGGTACTTTCGTTTCTTGGTAATGATTCTAATGTTCATGAGAATATGATGCTGCCTAAATTGGATACATTTGTTTTGCTTACAAATGAAGGGCCTAGCTTGGAGAAGGATGGACATTGGAGCAAGAACAAGCATGGAGAAGATGACATGCGCAAGGGGAACCAGAATGGAGTTACAAGTGATGATTTCAGGACTTTGAAGCCACCATAATGGGTGCATGAAGCCTTGGACGAAATATACAAGATGCCACTTCATAAATTCCATCCCGAGGCTATTCTAGGTGCTGCGTCACCTTATTATTGGGCCAGGCCCATTTAATTTCGAAATACATAAGTATAGGCTATTTTTAGAGTCCGTATGTGTGGGGAAACAAGAGATAGAGTTGATTTCGGACCCCTCCACCAAGGGCCACGAAATTCCCCCCCTCTTCCTCCATATATACAGCCCTTAGGGCGCCGTTTAGACTTTGGGTTTTGTTTAGATTAAAGTTCGCCATAGCTGCAACTTCGCGTACTTCGTTTGTGTTCAACGACCAGACAAAGGCGTCACAGAACCCCACCTTGATCAATAAAGCTATCATCTTATATTCGCAATATCCAGATTGCAATCTCAGTTTCTTGCTTGTTCTTCGTTTGCTCGCAGGAAACAGACCCTCGTGGTCAGGTTGATCGTGCTCCGGCGTGGTCAATAACCTCTCGGAGTTGGTTTAGCGATTGCTAAGGCGCGACGTCCTCGCACGTTCGTAGTCGGATCGTCAAAGTCGACTTCCACCAAAGCGAAATCCATCATCTCATCGAAAGACGGGACACCTTTGCCTCTATCACAAGACGTCACAGAACCCCATCTTGATCAATAAAGCTTTCATCTTATATTCGCAATATCCAGATTGCAATCTCAGTTTCTTGCTTGTTCTTTGTTTGCTCGCAGGGAATAAACCCTCATGGTCAGGATGATCGTGCTCCGGCGTGGTCAATAACCTCTTGGAGTTGGTTTAGCGATTTCTAAGGTGCAACGTCCTGGCACGTACGTAGTCGGATCGTCAAAGTCTACTCCTCCAAAACGACAATCACCATCTCATCGAAAGACGGTACACCTTTGCCTCTATCACATGTGGGTTTCAATTGCAATTGCAAGTTATGACAAAGATGTCGTCAAAGTTACCGTCCTTGGAGATGATGAGTAGTCGATGGAGATGAGCGGTGGTGTTGTGGACGACGAACCGTACCTATATAGCCGAAACACAATAGGATACGGGAACCACAACCCAAAATCTCAAAGACCAAAACATGTCAAAATCGTCATAGGAGGTAGCGGTGAGCGGTGGTGGTGATTGTGGAAAGCGGTGGGGGAATGCGGAAGTAAGCGTGGGCAACGGGGCAAAATTGGGCGAAACTATGCGACAATGGGCGCAGGGAATGGAGTTGCTGCTGCAGGGGCCGGATGTCCGGGCCAGCTGTCGGATGTCCGGGGACTCGAGCGGATGTCCGGGCTCCTGGATCGGGGACGAACACGATGAACTCCACGGGAAAAAGGGAAACTCCGGGACAAAATTCGGACGAATTTGTGGATGGAAATTGCGGAGAAGGTGGGGAAAAGCTAGATCCACTCGATGCAAAGCAGATCCGTGGATCAAATCCAACAAAACTTCATCACACCAACAAATCACAAAAAAATTGGGGCTATTTTTGGTGGGAATTTTCGGATTTAGGATGAAAACAACAAAATCAAGCTAGAAAACACGAGGTAGGGGCTCCAAGAACGTGATCAATGTGGCTCATGATACCAAGATGATGTAGGGTGGAACCCTATGGGGCCGATCTTTCACGTTTGGAGTGGATCCTACGGGGAACACGCAGAACGCGCGGAAGAACACGAGGGAAATCACGAGGGGAAAACAAGAGAAACACTCAACCGATACAAAATTGATCACACAAGTGCTAGATCATCGAGGCACAAAGTAACACGAGATCCAAAGTCAACAAGGGACGATACAAGAGTAACCATTCTTCTCTATGAGGAGGTCTTGATTGTCTTCTCCGGATGGTGGCCTTGAATCCGGATGGATCTTCACCGAAGAGGTGCGGTCCCTCATGAGGAGTAGATTCGGTACGGATGAGAAATGCTCTATCTCAAATGAGCTATCACAATGATAACCCTAAAACGTAGGTGGGGATGGAGTATATATAGTCTAGGGGCGAAGGGGGTACATAGGCCTCGGCCCGTACAGTGTTCACAGACAGGGAAGGCCGGATATCCGGGCGTCGGGCCGGATGTCCGGTGGCTCGCGAGGGGCCGGATGTCCGGGCTGGTGGAGACGGCTGTGCTCCTCTCTGGAAGGGTGGCACCGGATGTTCGGGTGGAGGGACCGGATGTCTGGGGCTTCGGGAGGCGCCGGATGTTCGGGGTGATGGCTGGATGTCCGGGGTGTCTAGGCAGCATTCTGTGCTCCCTGGATGGCGCCTCCTGATGTCCAGGCTGGAGGCCGGATTTCCGGTGAGGGGGGCCAGATGTTTGGGCTGGACGCCGGATGTCCGGTCCCTGTAGCTTCTTCTGCAGACTCCTGACCATGTAGATCTCTAGGGGCCAGATGTCCGGGGCCTGGAGGTTGTTCTCGCCTTCTTCCGTTGGTTCTCTTCTTCCGTGGACTTGGGGTCTTGACCATCTTCATGTACATCCTCGGGAGGGTCCTCTTGGTACCTAATCATGCACAACATTCCTGATTTAGGCAGTAACCATGTCTCGAGAGGATCATATGAGATATCACTAAGGAGAGAAGTCACCTCGGTCTCGAGATCTCTAGCTTGTGCTCTAGTCATGGGTCCTCTTGGTGCTTGGTGAGACGATGGAAGGTCCATGGGGATGACCAAAGGATGCTCCACATCAGGTTGGTACCGGCCCACGGATTTCATCCATATGATTGAGCTTTCTCATCTCTATTGGTGTTGTGCTACTATTAAGGTACTGTCATGAAGTGCTTCATCTGTGTTGTTTTAAATATTTCCTTTCCTTTTTTCGAGCATTGCCCAACAGGATCATCCTCCTCTGAAGAAGAATATGGAGTATGTGAAGTGCCTAGTTCCGATTATGCCAGGATGAAGTAACCAAGCCTCTCTTCTTATCAGAAGGGAGCAGTTGAAGGATGGTTACATTATTGCCCACAAGAACAAACTAACTTCAGCTCAGAAGGACTCACGGATCTCCATCTTTGTTGTTGTGATGGCCAATACAATGTTGTTTTAGGATTCCTTCCGGTGAGTTCCATTTTTTTAAATGTGTGCTCTGCATGGATCATGTAGATTGCCTGTTTAAACTATTAATTTGTAGTACAATTTGCTTTTTACTAATCACATTTTTTGTATTTATGGAAACAGGGGTGCTCAGCTTGATTTCAAAGGCAACTGCACATAATGTTCATGAATACATTGAATATTCTCGAATCATTCATTTCGACCCCATGAAAGGAGGTGCCGATATGTTCAAAGCGTTGCACCATATAAAGGCAAAATCATACAACCTACGTGTGAATTTTGTTAATTTTGGTGGAACTGCACAAAAGGAACAACTTTTATTTAGCATGAGGTGCCATGTCAATATCCGAACTGATGGCAAACCCTGCCCATTCCACAATCGTAGGCATTTGATATTTTGGAATGGGAAAACCTTGTCAAAGTTTGATCATTGATGCACACAAAACAACACACCTTTGTCATTTTGGAATGGGACAACATTGTCAAATTTTGCTCATTGATGTTAGCAAGAAGACACACGTTTGATATTTTCGAATGGGACGCCATTTGCTGTCAGCTGCATCGATCAATTTTTCTTTATTGTTTAGTTGTGAAGTAAATATTGGCTCTGACATGAGAATCGCTGAGATGCATAATCATAGATTGTTTTGAATGTTCTCTATGAATTGCCAGGCCTGTGTGTTTGATTGCAATGTACAGGAATGCTAGAAAGCTGCTCAAACTTTTTGTACCTCCTTTGTTCCTTTTCACTTTGCATATTAGATTTCTTTCAAGTCAGTTGATTTTACATTGTGAATGTTGCTACGTTCTTCTATAAGATTCGTCAAAGTAGACATACTTTGACATTAGACAAAACTTATATGCAGACTAAAAAGGATCGGAGGGAGTTCGTGTGAAACTGCTGCAAACGAGGTGATCACCCTCGGAATAATGCTAGTACATATTGTTGTGTGAAACTGCTGCAAACGAGGTGATCACCCTGGGAATAATGCTAGTACATATTGTTTTGCATGTTCATCCAATACCAGTGATACAAGAATTTGAACTAATCAAACTAAATTCATTCATACACGGCCGAATTTCATATAAACATGCCGAATTTCATTACATTTCATACATTCTTCAACTAAAAAGGGGTGCGTTGGAGGTATAATTAATTAACCGAAACTACCCACCCGTGTCTGGCTGAGCCGAACAGAAGCTTCTTCTCCAACACAACTCTCCGACTCCATGTCGCCACCAAGAAGTTAATCGGCTGTCAATGGTCAACCCGCCAAGCTTGGCTTCAACTGGAGGGTAGCAGTGGTGGCCTTACTTAGACCCGAGTGGCCGTGACCTATCCGTGTTCTACTCTTCCTTGTTTTCTATGTGGCGCAGCCTCGTTGGCAGCGGGGCGTGGCCTCGATCGAGCCAGTGATGTCCTCTGTCTCGTTGCCGGCGGGGCGGCCCCTCGGCGAAACGGGGGAAATGCTCCACCTCATTGGCGGCAGGGCGGGGCCTCGGTGGAGCCGGCGATGTCCTCTGCCTCGTTGTTGGCGGGGTAGGGCCTCGGCGGAGCAGGGCCTCACAGAAGCCGGCGAAGTCCTCCGCCTCGGTGCAGGCAGGGCGGAGCCTCGGCGGAGCCAGTATTGTCCTCCGCCTCGTCGGTGTCGCCAAACAGCGCCTCGCCCGCTTCATCGTCCTCCTTGTAGGTGGCCGCAATCTCCGCCACCCGCATGCGGTACCGCCAACGCGCGAGGCGGCTCTCATGGGCGGAGCAGTACTACTCGACCAACGCCTTCTGCTCCACCCGCTCCACGGCTATCTGCTCCTCCGCCTGTAGGTGCTCCTGGAGGAGATGGTGGTTGCAGGCGGCGTCGGCCTGCGCCTCCCGGAACTGCTCCTCGCGCTTCTGCCTCACCCTGTCCATGTATTGGGAACTGGCCTCGCCGATGGTCATAGTGCAATGCACCGGTGAGGATGGCACGGAGGAGGGTGTTGGCGCCGGATCGTCGACTACAACATTCTCCATTGGGACGTCGTCATCCTCCGGCTGCCTACCGGCAGCCAGTCAGCAGCAATGGCTGCCATCTCCTTCTTGTCCCTCGTTCGCCCGTCCCTAAGAGCGCTGGAGCGTGAGGAAGCCATTGTGGGCAGTAGTGGTGTGAATAGGAGAAAGGAACAAGGGCGGATGACTGCGGCTATGGCTGGTGCAGCAGTTTATATAGCAATGGTGGGCGGGAGAGGGCCAGACGGGTGGCGCTGGAGTAGCCGCCTAGGCAACCCCGTATCATTAATGTGGGCAACTGACGGACGAACGGACAACACCTGTGTCGTTTGAATGCGGAGCAATGGCCTGCACTGGGAAGCGGCGCTGGTGGCACTGATTATTTCGGGCGGA
This sequence comes from Triticum aestivum, assembly GCF_018294505.1. Taxonomy (NCBI): domain Eukaryota; kingdom Viridiplantae; phylum Streptophyta; class Magnoliopsida; order Poales; family Poaceae; genus Triticum; species Triticum aestivum. Next base: position 155,410,376 of record NC_057807.1, read on the forward strand.
AAGCGCGCGCGGGCAAGGAAGGCGGTCTGGGTGGGCCAGGGCGGTCAGACTTGTGGTTGGCAGCAGTCCAGGCATCTAGTAGTCGGACATGCTTGCTCGCAAGTGAGCTCGCCAAGCTGAGAAACGACAATCATACAATGGACGTGGCTTCCGGCCAGGAGCTGGCGGCACCGCCCAAGCCGGTTCATGTCGTGTCACCATAGAGCAGGTGCGGACGCACTTCGATGCCCTAATGGTGGAAGAGCTACCAGCACAGGAGGACCTATGCTGCAACCTCCGCCTCCTCAACGAGCACCGGCTCGCGGAAGGACGAATCGCCGGCGAACAAGCGAACGACAATGTCGTCGCGGAAGGACATGCTCGCCTTATGATCCTGGCTTCCTGAATGAGCAACAGGCGCTGTATGAGACCATCCATAGGGCCCGCGAGGCCCTCTCCGTCGTCCTTCAAGTTGTTGTGCTCGCGTTGTCAATATGGTCAACGAACAAGAGGAATCAGGAGATGATTTTAATTGGAGAGGATGACAGTGGATCCCACCATGGCCATAGCCGGATGTATGCAAGTGCCTCCTTATTAGTATATACAACTATAATTTTTTTGCTTTCTCCTGGTTTCCTGACATCACGGTCCCACACCATTGTCAACCTATATAGTCAATAAACGAGAAAATTGGACAAGGAGCGGCCGACAGCTCGGACCCAGCAGCTCGAGCAGTATTTGTGTTTTTGAGGTGTGAGTAGAATTTTTCTTGAGCGATGCTTTTGTTGTTGTTCAATGGAGCAGGGTATCAACTGGGCGGCCTATGGCTCGTCTGGCCCAGGCTTTTATTTTATGTCGACCAAATATCCAGCCTAGATATTAATATTTAAATGTGAAAATGGCTAGCCCAGCTATTCTTTTTTTGCGCAATACCCAACCCAGGTCAACTTGTTATTCTCCGGGCCGCATTAGACTTGCCAAGAAAATGGGCTTTAAGAGATAATAAGTGGGTTGTAACTAAAAAATTTGATTGTAAATATAAAAGACGCACCGAACAGGTACATTTTTTAATTATTCTAAAAAGGTACATCTTTTAATTTCATTACTTGTTGCGCTTGCAAAATTTTCTTTGGATTTTTACCTAATACAAATTTATTTTGAAATTATATTTAATCTGACTAAATTTCGGGTTGAAAAATATTTCATATCCCATCAAAATTTTGGAAATTTTGTTGAATTTTTTTTGAGCGTTTGGCTAAAATTATTAACAAAGTCCTGGCTAGAAAATGGGTTGTAATTTTAACAAATAGTAAATGGGCTGAGTAAATTCCATTAGAATTAAAAAATGGGCTATACATAACAAATCACAAATGGGCTATATGTTCTCTGCCACAGATGTGATGGTCACTTGTCGGCCTACTAAGTTGACGCGTGCGCAAGGCTTAGTCATCTTACAGCCAACACATGATTCTATTAGCAGTGGCTGTTGGATATCCATCTAACGGTTGTGGTACTTCTTCAATCTTGGATATTCATGCTTCGGCCTCCCAAACCACCGCCGGTGGTACGGCCTACTACCCCCTCCCATGGCCGGCTGTGCTGCTGCGCAGGCCTCACCGGCCCACCCTACTCCCATCGTCATCTAGGCCATTCCTGTACTCACCAACACCTCCTGTTAAACCAGTGACGACAGCCTCACATTGCAGCTAAACCAGTGAACTCTCATACTCCCCTCCGTGTGGGCATCCACTTCTATATCTTCGCCGACTCCTGGTCGTTCCCTTCCTAGGCCTCACAATCGTCCATCGCATTGGTTCTCTCAGTGCGGCGTGGTCAACTTTGTTAACAAACAACAGCCATCCGAAGAGGCATGAACGTGGAGTGGCTGACAGTAGGGACCCGCATGCCCCATGGCCGCACGTGAGCAAGTCTGAAAACAAATGATTTCTCCCCCTGACAGGTTTGAGCCACCAGCTACATCCTCGCACGCAGGGAAGTGTTTCTTTTATTATGTTGAAAAAAAGTTATCTCTCCCTGACAGCTGGGACCCACCAGCTTTATTATGATCCATTTCGTGAAAATATGCATTGTACCAAAGATGCTAAATTGTTTTCTTTTTGTTCTAACTCGAAAAAGAAGAAATTGAAAAATCCAGAAAACATCTTCACAAGCAAGGAAGTGCCACCTTATTACGAGCAAAGAAAATGATTCCCCTGCTAGCTAGGATCCATGAGATTTGGAGGTTGTCTTGTGGGCCAACTAAGTTGACACGTACGGGATTTGTCAACTTAGTCAAAACGATTCTAACTTCACTGACCATTGGATGTTAGATCAACGGCCGTGATGTGTGTTCAACCTCTGGTCTTCTTGCTCCAGCCGCCCAAACCAGGCCCGTCGTACCGCCTGCTCCAGCCACCCGTGGCCGGCTGTGCTGCCGCGCAGGCCTCATGGACCGACCATAATACGGCTGGCCAGACCTTCCCTCTACTCACCCACACCCCCTGTTATTCTCCGGTGACGGTGGACTTACGCCGCAGCCGAACCAGTGAACCCTCGTACTCCCCTCCGCATGGGCATCCACCCCGCCTCAACTTCTCTGGCTCCTTGTCGTTCCCTTCCAAGGCCTCGCCATTGTCCACCGCCTTGATGCTCATGGCACCTCATGGTCAATGAGGTCAACAAACAACAACCATCGGAAGTGGACTTTAGGTTGTGAGGCTGACAGCTGGACCCACAAGCTACATCTTTGAACCCAAGGAAGTGCCTCCTTATTACTCACAAAATAAAAATGATTTATCCTCCTAATAGCCGGGACCCACCAGCTATATCTTCGCACCCAAGGAAGTGCACCCTTATCCTTCCTGACAGCTGGGACCCACCCGGTCGAAGCACACATAGTGTTGTCACGAACATGTACGTACATACTGGTCGATCGGTCTCTCTGCAATGATGAACCGTGGCCGAGCAAACAACAACACGTGTAGAAGTTGATGACGTCAAGTTAGCAGCGGAGGAAGACTCGGCATGCCCCCGACGTAGCAGTTCACGCAGTCCCTTCTAAACTATCTATACGTATGTACAGCCAGATGCCAAAAAATACGGCCACGTACGTACATACGAGCGGGGTCTCGAACGCCTACTCGCGCATACGTACGGCCAGGGATCGTGTACATGGAGAGGCGGCGGACTGATAGAGGCGGGGTTCCCGATCTTTTGATGAGATGATGCCTATCGATTTGGTGGAGACGACTTTGACGTTCCGATTACAAAGGTGTATGGCATTGCGCCTTAGCAATCGCTAAACCAATCTCCCGAGGTTACTGACGATGTTGGAAGCACGATCAGCCTGACCATGAAGGTCTATTCCTGCACGCAATCGAGGAAGAAGCAAGAATATGATAAATCAATCTGAATATTGCAAATATATATGAAGTATTGATAAAGGTGGGGATCCGAAAGCGGTCTTGGTCTGGTCGTTGGACACAAACGAAGTACACGAAGTTGCAATAGCTAACTTTTAACTAAATAAATCCTCAGGAAAAAGCTACTAGATAAATCTACTTATATAGGAGCAAGGGGTGGTGGCCAAGGAGGTGGGATAACGTCCCAAGGCAGCTTAAAACCAACCCTAGGTCGTACAAGGCTCATGGGCCCAAGTGGAGGTGATGCAACACCTTTGGACTTGTTGTTTGACTCAGATTCTGCTGCAGCGTCTGATTGTTTCGTTGATATCTCGATGGTCCGGAGGAATTTGAAGGTGAATCCAATCGGGCTGGAAAGAACATGAAATCTACTTTCCAACAGAAAAAGAATCACCCAATTCGGAGTCTGTATTAAAAAGTTGTTGGCGTTTTGAGTCAGGTATGTCTGAGCAGTCCGAATCTGAATCCAGAACGTGAGAGAGTTGGACTCTATCTTCCCTTGGCCCAAAAGTGACGTGAGAGGGCTTTTTGAATAGCACTTAAACGTCTCTTTTCCCCTTATCTTCATATGTGGATTGTACAAATGTACCATACACCTTCAATTGGAAATGACATAAAAGTTTGTGAAGTATTTTTGTCCTGAATGACATAAATAAATTATTTCATAGTTTGCATTAGAAATCACCTCACAAATATACATGTATGCAATATTTTTTGTCGTATCCAAGGTAGTCATGTCCTAATCACGAACGGTAACAACAGCGTCGTGTTCAATGGGAGCCAACCGGCTTAGATGGAACAGCCGAAACAAGGTCTTGCGTACTTGGACGGAGGAAACGGGCCTTCTATTTGACCATGTACGGTCGAAATGGGTTCCTGTTCATCGGGAAGGGTCTGGCGTACTGCACAATGGAGGAAACGGACTTTTGTTCGACCGCGTAGGTCGAAACTAGGTCTTGTTCCTTAGGAAGGGTCTGGCGTACCGCAAAACGGAGAAAACGGACTTGTGTTGGAGTGCCTACGGTTAAAACGGGGTCCTGTTGATCGGGAGGGGTGTGGCGTACCGCAAAACGGAGGAAACAGACTTGTGTTGGAGCGCCTATGGTCGAAATAGGGTCCTGTTCATCCACCATCTACTGCCTCGCTCCAGCCTCCACGAGCTACTGTTCATCCACCGTCGACCTCCTCCAGCCTCCACGGGCTACTGTTCATCCACGGCCACTGTTCATCCAGCCTCCATCGGCTGCTATTCATAGAGCCTCCACAGGGTCCTGTTCATCCACCCCCAACAGGCTGGGGCGCGACGGCCTCCTCGGGGTCCTGTTCATCTAGTGGCAACGACCTACTACTACGGGGTCCTGTTCATCCAACCCCCATCGGGAATTGTTCATCCACAACCAACCAACCGGCTCGACTCATGACTCATTCTACGTACCGCGCGCGCGGTAGCAACAATCACTATTCATCAAGAGGCAACCCAACACCGGCTGGCTACGTCTTGCATGGGGGCTGGATCGGCTTCTGTAAGCAGCAAAGGTGATCGATCGCTCGGGTTCAGTTAGCAGCAGAATCGAAGGAATCGCTCAGGTTCAGTCAGCAGCGAATGATTCGCTCGGGTTCAGTTAACAGCCAAGGGATTGATCGCTCGGGTTCAGTAACGTGTGATCGCTCGGGTTCAGTTAGCCAATGCCTCGCACATACGCGCGTACACGTGAGAAACGCAGAAACCTCCGTGCATCGCTAGGCCCCGAGCACCCACCGTAACCGGGAACTCCCCAATATTTTGCTCGCCCTCGCTTCTACCATGGTTTTTTTGTCATGGACGACCCAAATAATGTCATGCAGCTGCGTCTCCAGCCCGCCCAGGACGAAAATCTCATTTTCTATCATTATTTTTTGTCATAGAAGTAGGATCCCACCACATCTATGATGACACCGTGTTTTGTCATATTTATCGTCATAGAAGTGTCATAAGCATGACAGGAAAAAAAATTGTTCGGCCCAAAATGTCACGGACGTGTCTTTATTTTTTAGTGCAACTACAAGCGCTGAGGATCCAGCATGTATATATATATATATATATATAGTGGAGAGAGAGTGTGAGGAGAGCAAACCCTAGAAAACAAGCATTGAGGCTACAATGTGTATATATTTATATTTAATTGGAGTTGTTTTCTTTTTATCTCTATAAAAATAGTTTCAAATTGTGCACGAAACGGAACTCTTTATATAATGTACTAGTGAAGAAAAATACTAGGGCAATCCTAATACGCGAAGAAAATTTAATGCTCAAAGGCGTCAACTCGCAATTAATGCTCCACGCCTCCCGGTGGTACTTACTATCGTTCACGTGTGGTACATGACCCTCCGACGTGAACAAAAACAGAACCACACACGGTCGAAATATCAGAAAGGTGGACTGCACCATCCTCCAATTTTCAATAATTTTAATAAAATCAATTTTAATTATTTTGTATGTACACTTTGGTCTCTTCAAATAATTTTGGGCACTTGTATTTGGCCTAAGTCAGTGTGCCACCGTATCTCATACTACTAACTTCGTCCAGGTTTTTACGCCACATCATATATTTTTTGTCAAAGTTTGACCAAAATTTTTAAATATTCCCTCCTGTCCGGTTTATAGGGTTTAAATTTGAAATCTCATCAACCAAGGCAAATGATGAGTGGAGAAAGGTACTCCATCTCGTAATTTACAAAATTACTCAAACTTCAGTCTACATTAATTACAATATATTCATGGACGACCACTAAATGAGTAGGAATATTTACATTACTGGTTGATTACCTTTAATCCTTGCGTGCATCAATTTAATGCACCTTGGAATGTGAACATGTGGTGGAAAGAAGTGAAAATAAGACTATATAGTATTATAAAACGAAGAAAATGAGATGAGCCCAATAAACTGGAAAGGAGGAAGTAGTAAACTGCTAATACATGCCAACAAAAAATAAATATTATTGGCTTCCTTTTTAAGTGTTCTAAACGCTTTTATATTTATTTACAGATTATTTTTATCAAAGTTTTCCAACATAATTAACTAATGGCAAAAATTCACCGACCGGACCCCGTCGGACGTTCAATGACCAGACGACCGTGACACCCCGGACGTCCGAGCAACTCTGACGAAACTGAATTTTCTCGGTTCGGCCACCACCACTTCCCCACTTTCCACCCTCATCTTCCATACCCCCATACCACCACAGCTGCCCACATACACCCACATCATCCCCCAATACCTCCTATGACAATTTTGACACGTTTTGGTCTATGAGATTTTGAATTGTGGTTCCCGTGTCCTATTGTGTTTCGGCTATCTAGGTACGGCTCGACAGCATCATCACCACCACTCATCTTCGCAAAGGTCTCATCATCGCCAAGGACGGTAACCTCGACGACATCTTTGTCATACCTTGCGACCACATAACCTTACTTTTGCGTTGCTTACCCATCGAGACTAGCCTTTGAGTATTGCCGGCAACGTGACTTGTGCACATTAGTGTTCATACTCCATAGCATACATACCATACTATAGTGGTTCATATCTTGGCATCCTCTTTTGTGTCACAAGGTTGTTATCGCATACACAATTGCTATCTTGGTTCATGGAATTTTGCATGAGAAAAGAGCTCAAAAGTGAAAGAGCCAACCAAGCTTTTCAGCAAAGAGGAAAAGATAAGCAAAGAGCTTATAAGCAAGAACCAGAGCATCATACTACATTAAGATTGTCATATCCGGTCATCTTGGATCATATCACAGAAATACCATACATATAGCATACTTGGGATAGATGTCGTTGCATTTTTGCCTAGTAGGTTGTGCACAAGTTACGTATCCGGCTATTGTGCAATCATGCTAGCGTCTCTCGTGTATTGTGCAACAAGAGCATCTTCGTGGCAGACTACGGCATAGCCTAGTCGTGGGGAGGGGCTGATGCCTTTCCACCCACACAGGTTCAAGGCATGGTACTTGCAACTTGGGTTTGTTGCACCAATTATACTGTAGGGGGTTCCCTTACAGTCTTTCTGTCAAAAAAGAGCATTTTCGTGGATTCCACATTTTGGCTCATTTTTGGTTTGCACAATCCCACTTATCTATTTGCGTGTGTGTTTCTGTGTACCATTACTTGCTTGGTATACTTGTTGCATTTGCAAATTTGTGAATCTTTTACAACATTATTGAAGCTCACTTACAATTGCACCAAATTTTGTGCCACCATCCTAACCAAGCTCCACCATAAGCTTTTACTTGTGTAGGTGTGAGAACCGACAAGAATTGGTACCAATTGTGCTATTTCATTGTCCGCATTTGAGTTATCTTGATTCATCGTCAACATCGGTCAAGGTACATTTGGTATAAGTTCTTCTCCTTCTCCCAATCACATTTTGCTTGGAATGATGGATATGCCAAGTACTTCTACCAACCCACTCTTCATCGTGCAAGACAACGACATGTCATCATTCGTCACCAAGAGCCACCTCTTTGGTGCACAACGAGCGTTGCATCAAGAGCAACAAGCGATGACCGACCGCATCGACAATCTCGCCACCGATTTGAGACTCTCCGAGCAACATACAAAGGACTACTTCAACAACAAGCTCGACGCTCACAAGCAAGAGAACGATGCAAGAATGGACGAGATCCGCGCCTTGTTGGTGAATCGTCCTCCTTCATGTCAGGACCCTGATTCAATGCCACATCGATCTAGCATGTAACACCTCATATCACTTTGCGGCCTCATGCACGGTATTCCCACGGGTGTCGCCTTACCTTTGCCCGGGACCGTTTCCGCCTTTTGGCACACGTATATGATAGTGTCGCTAGCATCCATATGATAAGGAGCCCGGGATGACATGGCTAGTCGTAAACCCAAAGTGGCACAAACTTACAGGGAAAGGCATCCATGACCCAGCATTGAACGTGTCGGTCATCAGCAAGGGAATCCAGGCTGTAGCACTGGGCTAGCAGGACTCCGGTGAATCAGGCTGTAGCGGGCTAACAGGACTCCGGTATTCATCGCATGACATTTCCTCGAAGGGACAGACACAGGAACGAAGAAGGACACATGCCGGCCAGCCTAAGTGTTTCGGAGCAGTAGCAAGCTACCATGGCTCAGTGGAAGCACTAGGAGACATTTCCCGGTAAGAAAGGCTACTAAGGATAAACAACTAGATAGTCAGATCCCACACATACCAAGCATTTCAATAACATGCACAGAATATGCTCGATATGTGCAAATACAACATGGCATCAGAACATGACTCTACAACTCAAGTATTTTATTCAATAGGCTCCAAGGAGCGAGATATTACAAACATAGGTCTCGTGACCCAACATTCAGAGCATACAAGTCAAATCACATGTGGAAGCTTAACATGTCTGAGTACAGACAACTACAAATGAAAAAGGCTGAGAAGCCTGACTATCTACCAGATCCTGCCGAGGGCACAAGATCGTAGCTAAGGTAACAAGCTAAACGTCGAAGACCACGCGGAACTACTAGCGAGATTGATGTCTCTCTGCAAAAACATAAAATAGGCAAACATGAGTACAAATGTACCCAACAAGACTTACATCAGATCTAGCTACATATGCATCATTATCAACAAAGGGATGGCGGGGTTTAACTGCAGCAAGCCAACTTTGACTCGGTGGCTATCCAGAACTACGACTGCAAGTAACTCTTTTGAGGTGGCGCACACGAGTCCACATATTCACCATATAAATACACCACTATGGATCCGCTTCCGTCTTCCTACGAGAACGCCATCCATAGCACTCACGCTTATCTTGCGTATTTTAGGGTATCCACTTTCACTTGTCTATGAACTATTATAGGCATCCCAGAAGTCCTTTACCGCGGACACGGCTATTCGAATAGATGATGTTAACCCTGCAGGGGTGTACTTCTTCACACATGTTCACCTTCAAGCGGAAGCCCAGCGAGGGTGTCCGCCACGACCTGACTAACCACACAAGTCTCTAGTCCAGGTTTATCGCCTATTCGGGTTCCATCCGCGAGGAGATCCGGCCGGAGTTTCGCTCACAGCCCCAAACGATGTGTGCAGGGTTCCCGAGACACCAAACGAGTGCCCGGTACACCATGCCACGGTGTATCTACCGCATCATAGCCCACCCTTAGGGTCAGCGCTACGCACGGCCTCCAACACATATCCTACAAACACCAGAAACTAGTTGCAACTCCTGGACAGAGGGCAAGGGCAGTTAATAAGTCGAGAGGGTCCATTGGTTTCGGGCCCAATGCGTGGTAGTAGCTTGTAACGCCCCGGATTCGTTGCGCCAGGTGTCCGCCAGTTATTCGCCGTCGTTGCCATGTCATTTGCTTGCGTGTTGCTTTTTGCCATGTCATCATCTGCATTTCATATCATGTCATCATGTGCATCTCTTTGTGCATACGTGTTCGTCTCATGTATCCGAGCATTTTCCCCGTTGACTGTTTTGCAATCCGACAATCCTATGCCCTCCGGCGTTCCCCTTTTGTCTCCTGTTGCGAGCGGGTGTTAAACATTCTCGGAACGGACCGTGATTTGCCAAGCGGCCTTGGTATAGCACCGGTAGACGGCCTGTCAAGTTTCGTGCCATTTGGAGTCCGTTTGATACCCCCACGAATATCCGGGTAGCCGCAAAAGCCTATTTTGTTTGCAGCCCAAAACCCCCTTCAAAGTGGCCCAAAACCCATCCTAGCCCCCTCCATGCTCTCGGTCATTCTATCACGATCGTGTGCGCGAAAACCGCTCCTCATTTGGACTCTCCTAGCTCCCTCTACCTATAAATATGTGCCCCTCCCCGAAATCTCGCGCAGATGAAACCCTAGCAACTCCTCCCTCCGCCACCGGACATGTCCGCTCCCTCGCCGGACGCATCCAACCGCCGCCTCGGCCAATCCGATGCTTCCACGTAGCCTCCACTGCGCCCCGCCGCCGCAGGCCCTGCGAGCCCATCGCGGGCCTGCCCGGCCCGTCCACGCCTCCGCCACGCGCCCAAGGCGCTCGTCCTCCCGCTCCTCGTCCGGAGCCAGGAGGGCTCGTCCGCGCCCGACTGACCTCGCCGGAGCGCCGCCCGCTGCCGCCAGCGTGGACCTCGCTGGAGCCCCGTCGTCGGCGACCCTACAGGCCGGATCCCGCCTCCTACTCCTCCCTCGTTCCCCTGCCTCTCCTTTCTCTCTTCCCTCACGATCTCTCTCTCTCTCCTCTTGTGTACAGGGAGCTGCCCCTCCATGGCTGCGCATGGATCTCCGCTCCTGGGCCGCCCCAAGCAGCCTCGTCGCCGGGAATGGGTTGCCCCGTGTCCGATCTACCCATTCAAGGCCTTCCCGACGCCCACCGGAGCCCCACGCTGCCCCACCGCCACTGTTGACTTCCACCAGAGTCGTCCTGTACGAGGAATGGAGCCCCCGATCTGGATCCCGTTTTCGCGCTGGTAGTTTTTCACTGTCCCTGATATCCTACATTCTGATGCTATGTTTGACCTGCCATATCTCCATGCATACTGCTCGGTTTTGTGCGTGTAATATATAGAATTGTTCATCATGAGATGCTCTTCATTTTGTTCCATTGTGCCATGCTTGTTTGTGATCATCTTGATGCCCTAAGTATCGTTGCAAGAGTGCTATATGATGTTAACCTGCTGAAACTGTTATAACTTGATGTTTTGTCTTTTTCATTGCATTTCGTGTGTGCAACCTATGAGCTTGATGTCTACATGTGTTTTGAGCTACATCATGCCATATTTACAGTAGTGCAATCCATGTATTTTTGTGAGTCTTGTAGTGAGTGCGTCGAGCTCGTGAAATAGGGTACTTGCTGTCACTGTTTTGCTAGTCTGAATCTGCTATATTATGATGCTATGTAAACCTGCTGCTACAAGTCATTCTATGCATAATCTGGAGATGTTCACTAAGGATGTTTTGTTATATATGTCATGCTATATCCATTCATGCCCCTGGTTGCAATATAGCCTGTTGTAACATGTTGTAATCTTGCTCTAAAATTTCTAAATAATGTTGCTGTCAGCCTGTTAACATTAAGTTCAGTTTTGACATTCTTAGCTTCATAAGCGTGTCTTCTTACTGTTGGTAACCTTTTCATGCCATGTATTGCTCTGTGGTGAGTGGTACATATCATTTGCCATGTTTACATGGGTGCCATCATATTTTCTGTGCCCTTTTGGCTCATGGTGAGTAAGGGACATTTTTTCTATGAAATTAGTAGATTCATGCCATGCCTTTTTTGCCATGATAAGTTCCTGTAAAATGTTGTTTGATAGCTCTAAACATTGCAACCTGATGTTATTTTTGCTAAGCCTGAAACTGTTATTATTTGCAATCTTGCCATGTCCTTTTGAGATAGCTCAGTGTTCATGTTTTGTAATGATTTACCTGTACTTCATGCCCATGCCTTTTGTTCTTATGTTGAGGTGCTATAGCATATTGTTTTGATGCTTGCAAGATGCCTATGTTATGGACAGATTGTTGGCATACCTTGTATGATGTGTATGTGTTGAACCGTCACTACGTTTTGAGTGTGCTCTATATGAAACTTGCTTAGATTTGCATGTAGTTTCATATTATCGTGTTGAATCCTTATTTTGAGGTGTTTTCTTGATGTTTGGATGCATTTAGCATCAATGCCATGTTTGACTTCTTTTGCTCATATCTTCTAGGCCGTAGCTCTGAATTAAATGAACTTTATATGTAACTTGACTAGAATCTCGTGTAGATCATCTTGGTGCATCTTAACTTGCTGTTTAACAACTTGAACATAAGGTTTATTCAGATCTGAACCAATTTCGAAATTTGCATATGAGGACTTACCGGAATTGTTATATGTTGTTTCCGACCTTATTTAAACTTGCCTTGATGTGTTGCTCTTGTATGCATCATCTATTGCCATGAGTAGCTTCATGTAGCCTTGTCATGCATCATACTTGGTTGAGCATTATGCCTTGTCATGTGTGATGTTTGTTTACCATGTTGTTTGCTTCTTTCCGGTGTTGCTTCTTAGTTCCGGTAACGTTGCGATTGTGAGGATTCGTTCGACTACTCCCGTTCGTCTTCTTCATGGAGTCGTTCTTCTTCCTAGCGGGATTTCCGGCAAGGTGACCATCACCTTGGATCTCACTACTATCATTTCTATGCTAGTTGCTTCGATCTATCGCTATGCTGTGCTACCTATCTTTTGCTCTTCAAGCCTCCCAAAAATTGCCATGTCAGCCTCTAACATTTTTCACCCTTCCTAGCAAACCATTGCTTGGCTATGTTACCGCTTTGCTCAGCCCCTCTTATAGCGTTGTGAGTTGCAGGTGAAGTTGAAGGTTGCTCCATGATGAACAGGATTATGTTGGGATATCACAATATCTCTTATTTAATTAATGCATCTATATACTTGGTAAAGGGTGGAAGGCTCGGCCTTATGCCTGGAGTTTTGTTCCACTCTTGCCGCCCTAGTTTCCGTCATACCGGTGTTATGTTCCCGGATTTTGCGTTCCTTACGCGCTTGGGTGATTTATGGGACCCCCTTGACAGTTCGCTTTGAATAAAACTCCTCCAGCAAGGCCCAACCTTGGTTTTACCATTTGCCTCACCTAGCCCTTTTTCCCTTGGGTTTCCGGAGCCCGAGGGTCATCTTTAGTTACCCCCCCCCCGGGCCAGTGCTCATTGTGAGTGTTGGTCCAACCTGTCAGCCGCCGGTGGCCACCAGGGGCAACTCTGGGATGGCCTACCGGAAGTTTGGATAATCCGGTGTGCCCTGAGAACGAGATATGTGCAGCTCCTATCAGGATTTGTCGGCACATTCGGGCGGCTTTGCTGGTCTTGTTTTACCATTGTCGAAATGTCTTGTAAACCGGGATTCCGAGACTGATCGGGTCTTCCTGGGAGAAGGTATATCCTTCGTTAATCGCGAGAGCTTATCATGGGCTAAGTTGGGACACCCCTGCAGGGTATAAACTTTTGAAAGCCGTGCCCGCGGTTATGTGGCAGATGGGAATTTGTTAATGTCCGGTTGTAGATAACTTGACACCAGATCCAAATTAAAATGCATCAACCGTGTGTGTAGCTGTGATGGTCTCTTCTCGGCGGAGTCCGGGAAGTGAACACGGTTTTGGGTTATGTTTGATGTAAGTAGGAGTTCAGGATCATCTCTTGATCATTGCTAGCTTCATGACCTTTTCCGTTGCTTCTCTTCTCGCTCTTATTTGCGTATGTTAGCCACGATATCATGCTTAGTCGCTGCTGCAACCTCACCATTTTACCCCTTCCTTTCCCATTAAGCTTTGCTAGTCTTGATACCCATGGTAATGGGATTGCTGAGTCCTCGTGGCTCACAGATTACTACAACAACAGTTGCAGGTACAGGTTATGCGATGATCAGGACGCGAGAGCGATGCTTGCTTGTTTTGGAGTTCTTCTTCTGCTTCTTCTTCGGTCAGGGGATAGGTTCCAGGTCGGTAGCCTGGGCTAGCAGGTGGATGTCGTTTGAGTTTCTGTTTGTGTTTCATTCGTAGTCGGATGTTGATCTTATGTAAGATGATGTTGTATTCGTGTGGCATGGTATGCCTTATGTATGTATCCCCATCTATTATGTAATGTTGATGTAATGATATCCACCTTGCAAAAGCGTATCAATATGCGGTTCTATCCTTGGTGGGACCTTCGAGTCTCTTTAGGATAGTATCGCATATTGGGCATGACAAGTTTGTATCAGAGCCTCGACCGACCATAGGAGCCCCCTTGATTGATCGTGTAGGTTGGCCGTTGTTGAGTCTAGAAGAAAACTGATTTCTGAGTCTAGTTATATCGGAGAGTAGGAATTCTTTTTACCCCTCAGCCCCTTCATCGCTCTGGTGAGGAATCTTGACGTAGGTGTTTTGAGTTACTCCTCTTCCCCTTCAAATTTTTCTTTAGGATCATGCAGTTAGTTTTCCGATCGTTGTTCCTCGGCTCTTTTCATCCGGTGCATTTCTCGTCAAGTTGACTCGAGCCTCTTCATCTTTGCCAAGTTCAATCCTCAGTTGTTTTCTTTTTTCCCACCCGCCCTCCCTTTTTCTTCTCGGAATTGGAGTCCGTAATCGAATATCCATTCTACTCGTTCGAAGCCTTTGCTTTCTCTCCTCAATAATTTTAACCGGTGTTTTTCTCTTCAAGTTATTCACCGGTTTCTCCCCTTCCAGTTGCCTTTGTTTTCCCGCCCTCCCACCCTCTTTTTCCCGGAGTCTGAGTCTGTTTCGACCATCAATTTCATTCATGTGGAACCTTTTTTAGTCTTCCCTCAATTATTTCAACCGGTGAATTCTCGTCTCCTTCATCATTCTTTATCCCTTTCTTCTCCGGTCAATTCAATTCTAATTTTCGGTAGTGATTATAATCTTTCCTTGGATCAAGTGTTTTCCCTGCTCGTTCGCCTCTCGCCAGTTTATCCTTCTGGAGTGTTCAAGACATATCAGGAGTTTCGCCTGTGTTTGAATTAATTCGAGGTTGTCACCTCATTCAAATATTTCAATTGTTCCGGTGTATCATCTATCTCTTCAACAAACCTTTTCAACGGTGTTATCTCTTCAGTGGGCCCTAACCCACATGTTTTTTTCCAGGATCTTACCTGACTCTTCTAATTCCCTCGGACTTATTCTCAATTCTTTCCAAGTGTGACGTAAGTATGAATTTCATCAGTCAGAGGCTTTTGGAAGATCGCTTTCAAATTCTTTTCATTGTTGGCTCAACCACTTCGCTTTTCACTCTCCCGGAGTATCTCAGTAATTTTGGTGGTGTTTCTCGTCGTCAGTTGAAGATCGAAGAAGAGTTCCTCTTAAATCCTTACCCGTTCTTCCAAAGAGGCGTAGTTCAAGCTTGATGCCATCCTCTCATAATTGTTTTCAATTGTGAGAATTCTTTTCTTACCATCCTGAGCATTTCATGAGTTGTTTCCATTTATTTCCTCCGAAGGCCATCATGTCATAATTCTTCATTCTCAGCGTGTAGCTATCGTTATCCAAATCTTACCGGCGCACCGTTCAAATATCCTCTAATCAGTTCATGATCTCTTCGTTCTCGTGTATCTAAATCCCCTCTAGCATATTGGTTCTTCTAATTCTTCCCGGTGATTCATTCTTTTTCATCAGTCATTTTCGAATTCTTATGGTGGTTTGTTCAAGATTTTTTTCTTGATTATCAGCTTAATTCATTCGTTCTTTTCAATCCTACCAGTGGTTCATGAAGACTTTCTCGAGTTTTGTGCTATACCCCCTGTCGGTGTCAAAACCGGCGGATCTCGGGTAGGGGGTCCCGAACTGCGTGTCTAGGCGGATGGTAACAGGAGACAAGGGACACGATGTTTTTACCCAAGTTCGGGCCCTCTCGATGGAGGTAAAACCCTACTCCTGCTTGATTGATATTGATGATATGGGTAGTACAAGAGTGGATCTACCACGAGATCAAGGAGGCTAAACCCTAGAAGCTAGCCTATGGTATGATTGTTGTAATGGTTGTTCGTCCTACAGACTAAAACCCACCGGTTTATATAGACACCGGAGAGGGCTAGGGTTACACAGAGTCAGTTACAATGGTAGGAGATCTACATATCCGTATCGCCAAGCTTGCCTTCCACGCCAAGGAAAGTCCCATCCGGACACGGGACGAAGTCTTCAATCTTGTATCTTCATAGTCTTGGAGTCCGGCCGATGATGATAGTCCGGCTATCCGGACACCCCCTAGTCCAGGACTCCCTCAGTAGCCCCTGAACCAGGCTTCAATGACGATGAGTCCGGCGCGCATATTGTTCGGCATTGCAAGGCGGGTTCCTCCTCCGAATAATTCATAGAAGATTGTGAACACCAGGATAGTGTCCGGCTCTGCAAAATAAATTCCACATTCCACCGTAGAGAGAATAATATGCACACAAGTTCAATCTGCTGACGTATTTTGTGGCATGACGTCATGCCACTACCAAGCCTTTACTTGAATCGTTTTTTATTATACCACCTCAGCGCGTTTAGCGAAGCGGTTTCCTTGGCACGTCTTGTCGAAGCAGAGATCGTGTTCCCCTTATTCCGGGATTCCCATCAATACGGACGTGGGTAACCCAACCGCGCCATTGATGGTGGCGCTTGGGAGATAAGCGAGTTTTACCAGGCCGGTGGGGACGCATAGTCTTCGTCCGCCCATATATAAGGGGATAAGGATCCACCTTTTTTACCTACGCCTTCTTCCTCCTTTGCTTATCCATCTCCGCGCACTCGAGCTCCAGCGCCCAAGTCCGCACATCTCGTCTCAACCTTCTCCAGCCATGTCCGGAGCGGGAGGCAAGTGGATGACCTCCTCCGTTATGGAGGAGCACATCGAGAAGCTGCGCGGCGCCGGATACCTGTCCAGCGACATCGCGCACCGGCTGCCCGACAAGGGGCAGCTCATCCCCACCCCCAGGCCCCATGAGAGGGTCGTATTCCTTCCCCACTTCCTCCGCGGACTGGGCTTCCCACTTCATCCCTTCGTCCGGGGGCTCATGTACTACTACGGCCTGGACTTCCACGATCTGGCGCCAAACTTCATCCTCAACATCTCGGCGTTTATCGTCGTGTGTGAGGCCTTCCTCTGCATCTAGCCCCACTTCGGCTTGTGGCTAAAAACCTTCAATGTCAAGCCGAAGGTAGTGAAGGGCGTCCAAGCGGAGTGCGGAGGCGCCATGGTGGGCAAGATGCCCAACGTCCTCTGGCTCGAGGGCGCCTTCGTGGAAACCATCAAAGGGTGGCAATCGGGGTGGTTCTATATCACCGAGCCGCGTGACCCTAAATGGGCTGCGGCCCCCGAGTTCAGATCTGGTTCCCCCATGCAGCTCACCTCCTGGAAAGAGAAGGGCTTGCTATGGGGCAGTTCGGAGGAGCTGACCGGACTCCAGTCCTGTCTCCAGACCTTGGTGAACAAGAAGCTCAAGCTTGTTAACGTGATCCAGGTCATGCTCGTCCGCCGGATTCTCCCCTGCCAACAACGGGCCTTCAACTTGTGGGAGTTCGATCCGGCACAACACCGGACCGTGAGCGGGCTCTTCGACACGACGTACGAAGCTGCATGGAGGGTGTTGTTCAAGGGGGAGAATCCCCCGCATCCGCGACTGAAGATCGCGGGTTCAGCACGAAACGCCCGGCCGGTGCGGTAAGTTATCCTTTGTGGGACA
Source organism: Triticum aestivum (assembly GCF_018294505.1). Taxonomy (NCBI): domain Eukaryota; kingdom Viridiplantae; phylum Streptophyta; class Magnoliopsida; order Poales; family Poaceae; genus Triticum; species Triticum aestivum. The sequence goes on from NC_057807.1 coordinate 155,427,979, forward strand.
CGTATTTCTTTCATAGTTTGACTCTATGTGGGATCTAAAATTCCCAATGCCTTTAACAGGACTGGCAGAGGACGTCCGGACAGGTTAACTGTCCGGCTCCCCTCCCCGAAGAACCAGCGGATGCCCGTTTAACGGGGCTGCTAGTCCCGGCACTCTATGTGGTGCCGGAGAAGAAGGCCAAGAAGAAGGCCACGGGAACCCGAAGGAGTTCACGACGCCAGGTGGTATCGGACTCATCGTCCGATGACTCCGAGGCGGACTCCTCCCCCGAAGGCGAGGAGGAAAAAGAAGACTCTCCCCAGGAGGGGGGAGAGAGGAAGAGGAAGGCTTCCCCAACGGGGGAGGCCGAGGGGTCCAAGAGGGGAAGGACCCTTCCTCCGGACAGCTCCGCCAACGCCAACGACGGCGACGAGGAGTGGCCCTCAAGGGCCAAGCCCCTGGCAAGATCGTAAGTATCCGGACTCCTGAGTGATTTGTAATTTCTTCTTTGTGCCACGTAGTGTCCTTCTAATGCCGCATACTATCTGTAGCCCGGCCGAGGAGGATCTTCCTGCTTCATCCAGCGGGTCCTTGGCCCCGTCGGATGTAGATTCCATTCCGACCGCCTCCACCCCTCGCGATGCTGAGGACGCCGAGGTGGGATCCCAGGAGGGGACCCGCCAGGAGGGGGAGGCTCCGGAGGTGCCACAAGGCAACCTCCCGGACTTCGTGCCGGACTCCGTGCCGGAACCCGCAGTGGTTCCGGAGTCCGGCAGGCGGCCCCTTCGTAAGAAGGGAAAGACCGTGACACCGGCAGCCTCCGTCCAACCGGAGGCGCCGGACAACTTGTTGGAGGCGCTCAACGGCGCTTCCATCGAGGAAGAACACCGCACTATTATGAGTGCGGTGATTCAGAAGGTTCAGCTCGCCAAGAGCGGGCTGACCGAAGCTTGCAGCAGCCTTCTAACAGGCTTTGAGGTAAGAAGCTTTAAAATATGCAATGTAATACCGCATAGACAGTAGCCCCTGATGCTCGGTTCGGTGTTCGGAAAGAAAAACCGAACTGAGGATCTAAAAAAGATATACGCAGTAGTTCTAAAAAATATGTCGATATGGGTTTGCAGGCTGCGCTGCTGACCTCTGCCGCACTGACTGCGGAGGTCGGTGCTTTGAAGCAGGACCTCGAGCGGACCGAGAACGAGCTCGGTCTTGCCAAGAAGCAGCTCGAGGACAAAGAAGGTGAGTACCACCGTATTAAATTTGTACCTTACAGAAAAGGATTTTGGTTGCAATGGAAATAACAAGGATAACGTGGGTACTGCAGGGGCCACGAACGAGGTGTCGACCCTGAAGGAGGCCGTGTCCGCGGCCAAACGCAATGCGGCCGCGGAACGAGCAGAGCGAGAGAAGCAGGAGGCGCGGGTGGCGGAGGTGCGGCAAGAGCTCCAAGCTCTCATGAAAAAGCATGAGAGTTTGGAGCGCGACTCGAAGACTCGAGAGTCCGAGCTTGCCTCGGCTCTTGAGAGTGCCAAAGCCGCTAAGGCCGAGGCCCATAAGGCCCTCCAGGAGATTGAGGCGGTGAAGAAAATAGCGGCGGGTAAGGCATTTTTCATGCAAAGCAAGCATGTGAATGTAAATTACCTGTTACTTACCCGAATTCGGAGCTCTCCAGGGGCGTTTGCAGATCTGCCTCGCAGCGTATCCGATGCCGCCGCATTCTACCGGGCCGAGGAGGGGAGTTCGACGGAGAAGGTCTTCTGGTCTCAGTATGCTGAGGCCGGACATCCGGTGCCCCCTAGCGACCAGCTGAAGCAGCTGGTCGAGCTCCACAAGGTAGCCGAGCAGGCCATGAAGGGCCTCATAGTCCGGCTGTGGCCTGGAGAGGCCATGCCTGGGAGCTACTTCGGCCTCGTGCGGCGGCTGGTGGATGCGTGCCCTTGGGTGGAGGTCATCAAGCGCTCCGCCTGCATTGAAGGTGCTCGCCGGGCCCTTGCCCGCGCAAAGGTGCACTGGGGCAGGCTGGATGCTGAGAGGCTTCTGACGGACGCGCCGCCGGCGGGCAAGGAGTATCGTACGCCCGAAATGTACTATAAGAGTGTCCTGAAGGGTGCCCGCAAGATTGCGGATGAGTGCCCCAGAGATGTAATTTTTTAGTAGACTCGCAATGTGTTATCCTGTGCGCTGAAAACTTTGTTCATATGCGCTAAGCAACGCTTATTTGATTTAAAATATTACCTTCTGTGCGGCCGTTTATCAAATCTGAGAGATGGCAAGTCGTCGGCTTCAGCCCCCATGCCACGAGTGCTGGGGTGTTCGGGATAAACTTGAGCGCTCTTGTTCCCATTTTTGGGTCCATCTAGGGAGGCGCTCAACACAACGAACAAGGCAACCGGACTTATAATGCTTGAACACTCTCACTTAGCCATAGAATTCTATAATTTTAAATTTCGGCGAAGCCCCTAGTGTTCGGAAGACCGAGTTCGGGGCGCTATCCACGCCTGGGCCGGACACAGCCGGTTCCTCGCTCTAAGCGGCATAAGTCTTTAGGGACTCGAAAAGACCTCTCGAACAGCGACCAGCTCTCGCCTTATCATGACGGTCAGTTTTAGCTTTCTCCACTGAGGCGCTCGCCCAGCTCAACCGGGGCGCAATCGCAGTGGTTCTCCCAGTGCTACCTTAGCCGATAGAACGGAACGTAAGGTACCAAAACATGGGAGCCGGGCAAACCCAACTATTGACCCAAGACATGATTCGGAGCCGATGCATATAGTGCTATAAGTTCGGGGTGCCGCACTTGTGAAAGTGTTCGGACTTCACACCATAATGCGGGGAACATAAGCCCCTGGTGTATTCGGCCGTACCAAATTGTACGGATGCAAGATGTCATAAATGAACATATATATAAAGAAAAGGAATGCAATTATAAGCGAAAAATGATGCATTGTTTATTCAAGGAATTCTGCTATGAGTGCAGAACGATACAAATAGTGCGGTAAGCAAGGGTTTGGACTATTAGACATGTCCCCCTCCAGGGGTAGGCTGCGGAATGGTGTAATAAACAGATTTAATGCTCGTAATGGAGACCACCTGAGTGTTCGTCGTAGCCATTGTTCCTCCCTGGCTGTTGCATCGTGAGTTCGGCAGATCTACTGCCGGACAGGGCCTCTGGTAAACGGAGTCCTGTGGATAAAATAAAAAGGAAAAGAAAAAGAGCGACACACTTGGGAGCCCCTGGTGTGGTTGAGCCGCACTCTGGGCCTGTCGTGGTCGTGCCCCTCCCCCTATGCCCAAGGTATCTCCAGAGCGTAATGATGTACGCGGAGAGCTTGTCTTGCAATCATGCAAGGGCTGGGGTTGGGGCCGCATTGCTACGCGTGCTCGGAACGTGCCAGGTGGTCTTGATGTATGTTACTCCGGGCGCGTTTAATCATGTCCGGTCTTTTAACGGCCGGACTCGAAAATTGCCTTAAGAGGCTGCTCTGTACTTCTGCCGCGAGAGCCGCTGTGTGTTCCTCCGTTCGGAGGGAGCGTTCAGTGTTTCCGTTGACCGTGATGACTCCACGAGGGCCTGGCATCTTGAGCTTGAGGTATGCATAATGCGGCACCGCGTTGAACTTTGCAAACGCGGTTCGTCCGAGCAGGGCGTGATAGCCACTGCGGAACGGGACTATGTCGAAGATTAACTCCTCGCTTCGGAAATTATCCGGGGATCCGAAGACCACTTCCAGTGTGACCGAGCCTGTACAATTGGCCTCGACACCTAGTATGACGCCTTTGAAGGTCATCTTTGTAGGTTTAATCCTTGAGGGTTCTATGCCCATCTTGCGCACTGTATCCTGATAAAGCAGGTTCAGGCTACTGCCGCCGTCCATCAGGACTCTAGTGAGGTGAAATCCATCGACGATTGGGTCTAAAACCAATGCGGCGAATCCGCCATGGCGGATACTGGTGGGGTGGTCCCTTCGATCGAAAGTGATCGGGCAAGAGGACCATGGATTGAACTTCGGGGCGACTGGCTCCATCGCATATACGTCCCGAAGTGCACGCTTCCGCTCCCTCTTGGGTATGTGGGTTGCGTATATCATGTTTACCGTCCGCACTTGTGGGGGGAAACCCTTCTGTCCTCTACTGTTCGGCGGCCGGGTCTCCTCCTCGTCATCGCTATGCAGCCCCTTGTCATTGTTTTCGGCAATTAACTTGCCTGCCTGCTTGAATACCCAACAATCCCTGTTGGTGTGGTTAGCTGGCTTTTCGGGGGTGCCATGTATCTGGCAAGAGCGGTCGAGTATTCGGTCCAAATTGGACGGACCCGGAGTGGTTCTTTTGAATGGCTTCTTCCGCTGACCGGGTTTAGAGCCTCTGAATCCGGCGTTGACTGCCGTATCCTCAGTGTTATCGCCGTTGACACGGCGTTTGTTTTTGTTGCGACGCGACCTGCCATTGCGGTCCTTGCTGTCCGGACTGCCAGAATTTTTGCTGAGGTTGTTACTGCGAGCTAGCCAGCTGTCCTCTCCCGCACAGAAGCGGGTCATGAGTGATGTGAGGGCTGCCATGGATTTCGGCTTTTCCTGTCCTAGGTGCCGGGCCAGCCACTCGTCGCGGATGTTATGTTTGAAGGCTGCGAGGGCCTCTGCATCCGGACAGTCGACGATTTGATTTTTCTTTGTTAAGAACCGTGTCCAGAACTGTCTGGCCGATTCGTCTGGCTGCTGAATTATGTGGCTTAGGTCATCGGCGTCTGGTGGTCGCACATATGTGCCCTGGAAGTTGTCAAGAAATGCGGCTTCCAGGTCCTCCCAACACCCAATTGACTCTGCTGGCAAGCTGTTAAGCCAATGCCGAGCTGGTCCTTTAAGCTTGAGTGGGAGATACTTGATGGCGTGGAGATCGTCACCGCGGGCCATATGGATATGAAGGAGATAATCTTCGATCCAAACCGCGGGGTCTGTTGTGCCATCGTAGGATTCAATGTTCACGGGTTTAAACCCTTCAGGGATTTGATGATCCATTACTTCATCTGTGAAGCATAGTGGGTGTGCGGCGCCTCTATATTGAGCAATATCACGACGTAGCTCAAGAGAGCTTTGTCTGCTGTGTTCGGCCCGGCCGGAGTTGCTGTATCCGGCGCGACGGTAGTCGTCGTGGGTCATGGGGCACCCGCGTGATCCGTAGATAGATCTTGATTGTCTTGCCTTATCCTCCAATATATCCCGCAAGTCCGGCGCATTCCCCCGTGGCTTCGTGCTTTTCGAGCGGTGCCGGGGTACGGCTCTGGCGGAGGGCCTGGATGCCTCTCTGTCGCGGCCACGAGGTGGTCGGTCTGCCGTATTGTGCGCTGGTGATGAAGGTTTGTATGCTTCCTCCTCTAGTCGGGGGAGCAACTTGCGTTTTGGGTAGCTTTTGGAGGGGCGTTCGAGTTCATACTCTTCGGCCGCGAGGACCTCGGTCCATCTGTCGGCCAGCAGGTCTTGATCAGCTTGAAGCTGTTGCTGCTTTTTCTTTAGGCTGTTCGCCGTGGCCATTAGCCTGCGTTTAAAACGCTCTTGTTCGACGGGATCCTCGGGCACGACGAATTCGTCATCATTGAGGCTTGCCTCGTCTCCGGAGGGAGGCATGTAATTTTTGTCCTCCTCGTCTGCCGCTCTCTCCTGAGGGTTGGCTACTTCGTCCTCCTGTGCTGAATTGTGCTGGAGGGGGTTGTCTTCGGCACTCTCTGGGGTGTTATTATCTCCGGTGCCGGAATCTCCATTCTTGCTGTGGCGGGATTTAGAGCGGCGCCGCTGACGTCGGCGCTTGGGCTGTTTCTTAGAGGAATCCGCCTCTGCTGCTTCTTCGCCGTCCCCATCCTTTGGGGTGTCCACCATGTATATGTCGTATGACGAGGTGGTCTTCCAGTGCCCTGTAGGCGCTGGTTCTTGATCGTCTCCGGCATCGTCGTCCATACCGTCGATGTCTTCGGAGTCATAGTCTAGCATGTCGGTTAGATCGTCGACAGTGGCTACAAAGTGGGTGGTGGGTGGGCTTCGAATTTCTTCGTCGTCCGCATCCCAACCATCCTGACCGCAGTCCGGCCAGGGCTCTCCTGATAACGAGAGATACTTTAGCGAATTCAGGATGTCGCCAAAGGGTGAGTGCTGAAAGATGTCCGTAGCGGTGAACTCCATGATCGGCGCCCAATCGGATTCGATTGGCAGGGGCGCCGGAGGCTCGGAGTCCGGCAAGGAGTCCGGCACCTCGGAGTCACAAGCTTTGCAAGGGACAAGGTCGGTATTCGGCTCTATCGCCGTAGAAGTTGCAGCCCCCGAGGCGGTGTCCAGCCACCTGTCCTCGATCTGCGTGGTCGGCTCCGAACTATGGGTCAGAGCGGACTTGTGTGCGGCCTCCAGGGTACTGTCCGGCGGCAGAGTTAAGTCATGCCCATCGTGACAGTGCGGCACGCTCGGCTGTGGCTCGACTCCATCGAAGATCAAGTCTCCGCGGATGTCAGCCGTGAAGTTTAGGCTTCCAAACCTGACCTGACGGCCAGGGGCGTAGCTTTCGATCTGCTCCAGATGGCCAAGTGAATTGGCCCGCAGTGCAAAGCCGCCGAACACGAAGATCTGTCCGGGGAGAAAAGCCTCACCCTGGACGGCGTTGTTGTTGATTGAAGAAGCCATCAAGCCTATCGGTGACGACACAGAGGAACTCTCAATGAAAGCACCAATGTCGGTGTCAAAACCGGCGGATCTCGGGTAGGGGGTCCCGAACTGTGCGTCTAGGCGGATGGTAACAGGAGACAAGGGACACGATGTTTTTACCCAGGTTCGGGCCCTCTCGATGGAGGTAAAACCCTACTCCTGCTTGATTGATATTGATGATATGGGTAGTACAAGAGTGGATCTACCACGAGATCAAGGAGGCTAAACCCTAGAAGCTAGCCTATGGTATGATTGTTGTAATGGTTGTTCATCCTACGGACTAAAACCCTCCGGTTTATGTAGACACCAGAGAGGGCTAGGGTTACACAGAGTCGGTTACAATGGTAGGAGATCTACATATCCGTATCGCCAAGCTTGCCTTCCACGCCAAGGGAAGTCCCATCCGGACACAGGACGAAGTCTTAAATCTTGTATCTTCATAGTCTTGGTGTCCGGCCGATGATGATAGTCCAGCTATCTGGACAGCCCCTAGTCAGGGACTCCCTCACCCCCCTTAATCCTTTTCAAGAATAATAAGTAGTATGCAAAAATCCATTGCTTGTCATCAATTTAATTCGATGAAGGATAAGCATACAATAAATCTTATCCTTATTTCATCCAAGTGAGTAATCCCTTTTCTTCGGAGTTTGTTCTTGATGAATAAATTCTAGTTCCAAGTGTTTTTCATCTTTTCTCTTCCGGAGTTCCAAGCCTTCTCGCTTGTCTCGTCGCGAAGCTCCATCTAAATCATCGCAAGGATTTAATCTTATTCCTTTTATCCTTCAATGGTATCTCGTCATCCTTTTTTGTCACCGGCGTTCTTCATGGTGGTTCTTCATGATTTAATTCCTTCTTCAAGAGCTCATCAAGATTCCTATCAAAGGAATTCAAGTATCTTTTCTTCTCGCGTCTCGAAGTGTAATTAATTCTCCATTTTCTTTTGAAGTGGAGTTTTGCATTTCTTCGTTATTCTCAGCCATCCGATCATTTCCATTTGTGGCCGATTATCACCTTATGATCTTGAGATGTTACCTATAAGACTACAACAGGCTAATTCTTTTCATTGTTGATTTTCTCAACAACTCCGTTCAATCCTTCCTTCTAAGTTCTTTTCATTCAATTCTTTCAATTCTTCCGGAGGCATTGCATTGTTCATCTCGTCAAGTTCCATCTCATTGGGTGAAGCTCGTGTTCTATTCCTTCCATGTTTCAGCTGGAGTGCTACCTAAATCCTTTCAGTCTTATTCGTTTCTTATCTCATTCTAACCGGAGTGATTTCAGAGTCTATCTTGTTTCCACGAGCATTCGATTCTCCTCATATTCGCCGTTCATCTTTTCTAACCGAGTGCTCTCGACTTTGTTCATCTTTCCTCTTGAGTTCTTGCTTCACCTCTTCCCTTTTCCCTTCCGTCTCGGTCCTAAGATCTCGGGACGAGATCTCTTGTTAGTGGAGGAGTGTTGTAATGCCCCGGATTCGTTGCGCCAAGTGTCCGCCAGTTATTCGCCGTCGTTGCCATGTCATTTGCTTGCATGTTGCATTTTGCCATGTCATCATCTACATTTCATATCATGTCATCATGTGCATCTCTTTGTGCATAAGTGTTCATCTCATGCATCCGAGCATTTTCCCCATTGACCGTTTTGCAATCCGACACTCCTATGCCCTCTGGCGTTCCCCTTTCGTCTCCTGTTGTGAGAGGGTGTTAAACATTCTCGGAATGGACTGTGATTTGCCAAGCGGCCTTGGTATAGCACCGGTAGACCGCCTGTCAAGTTTCGTGCCATTTGGAGTCCGTTTGATACCCCAACGGTTATCCGGGTAGCCGCAAAAGCCTATTTTGTTTGCAGACCAAAACCCCCTTCAAAGTGGCCCAAAACCCATCCTAACCCCCTCCATGCTCTCGGTCGTTTAATCATGATCGTGTGCGCGAAAACCGCTCCTCATTTGGACTCTCCTAGCTCCCTCTACCTATAAATATGTGCCCCTCCCCGAAATCTCGCGCAGATGAAACCCTAGCAACTCCTCCCTCCGCCGCCGGACATGTCCGCTCCCTCGCCGGACGCGTCCAACCATCACCTCGGCCAATCCAGCGCTGCCACGTCACCTCCACCGCACCCTGCCGCTGCAGGCCCTATGAGCCCATCATGGGCCCGCCCGGCCCATCCACGCCGCCGCCGCGCGCCCGAGGCGCTCGTCCTCCCGCTCCTCGTCTCGAGCCAGGAGGGCTCGTCTGCGCCTGACCGACCTCGCCGGAGCGCCGCCCGCTGCTGCCGGCGTGGACCTCACTGGAGCCCCGTCGCCGGCAACCCCGCAGGCCGGATCCCGCCTCCTGCTCCTCCCTCGTTCCCCTGCCTCTCCTTTCTATCTTCCCTCACGATCTCTCTCTCTCCTCTTGTGTACAGGGAGCTGCCCCTCCATGGCTGCGCATGGATCTCCGCGCCCAGGCCACCCCAAGCAGCCTCGTCGCCGGGAATGGGTTGCCCCGTGTCTGATCTACCCATTCAGGGCCTTCCCGACGCCCATCGGAGCCCCACGCTGCCCCACCGTTGCCGTTGACTTCCACCGGAGTCGTCTTGTATGAGGAATGGAGCTCCCCCGATCTGGATCCCGTTTTCGCGCTGGTAGGTTTTCAGTCCCTGATTTCCTACATTCTGATGCTATGTTTGACCTGCCATATCTCCATGCATACTGCTCGGTTTCGTGCGTGTAATATATAGAATTGTTCATCATGAGATGCTCTTCATTTTGTTACATTGTGCCATGCTTGTTTGAGATCACCTTGATGCCCTAATCATCGTTGCAAGAGTGCTATATGATGTTAACCTGCTGAAACTGTTATAACTTGCTGTTTTGTCTTTTTCATTGCATTTCGTGTGTGCATCCTATGAGCTTGATGTCTACATGTGTTTTGAGCTACATCATGCAGTCATTACAGTGGTGCAATCAATATATTTTTGTGAGTCATGTAGTGAGTGCATCGAGCTCGTGAAGTAGGGTACTTGCTGTTACTGTTTTGCTAGTGTGAATCTGCTATATTATGATGCTATGTAAACCTGCTTCTACAAGCCATTCTATGCATAATCTGGAGATGTTCACTAAGGATGTTTTGTTATATATGTCATGCTATATCCATTCATGCCCCTGGTTGCAATATAGCCTGTTGTAACATGTTGTAATCTTGCTCTAAAATTTCTAAATAATGTTGCTGTCAGCCTGTTAACATTAAGTTCAGTTTTGACATTCTTAGCTTCATAAGCGTGTCTTCTTACTGTCGGTAACCTTTTCATGCCATGTATTACTCTGTGGTGAGATGTACAAGCTCACCAACATGCCATGTTTACATATCATTTGCCATGTTTACATGGGTGCCATCATATTTTATGTGCCCTTTTGGCTCATGGTCAGTAAGGGACATTTGTTCCATGCAATTAGTAGATTCATGCCATGCCTTTGTTTGCCATGATAAGTTTCTGTAAAATGTTGTTTGATAGCTCTAAACATTGCAACCTGATGTTATTTCTGCTAAGCCTGAAACTGTTATTATTTGCAATCTTGCCATGTCCTTTTGAGCATGTTATATTGTTTTCTGGAGATAGCTCAGTGTTCATGTTTTGTAATGCTTTACCTGTACTTCATGCCCATGCCTTTTGTTCTTATGTTGAGGTGCTGTAGCATATTGTTTCGATGCTTGCAAGATGCCTAGTTGCTGTTATGGACAGATTGTTGTCATACCTTGTATGATGTGTATGTGTTGATCCGTTGCTACGTTTTGAGTGTGCTCTATATGAAACTTGCTTAGATTTGCATGTAGTTTCATATTATCATGTTGCATCCTTGTTTTGAGGTGTTTGCTTGATGTTTGGATGCATTTAGCATCAATGCCATGTTTGACTTGTTTTGCTCATATCTTCTAGGCCGTAGCTCCGAATTAAATGAATTTTATGTGTAACTTGACTAGAATCCCGTGTAGATCATCTTGGTCCATCTTAACTTGCTGTTTAACAACTTGAACATAAGGTTTATTCAGATCTGGACCAACTTACCGGAATTGTTATATGTTGTTTCCGGCCTCATTTAAACTTGCCTTGATGTGTTGCTCTTGTATGCATCATCTCTTGCCATGAGTAGCTTCATGTAGCCTTGTCATGCATCATACTTGGTTGAGCATTATGACTTGTCATGTGTGATGTTTGTTTACCATGTTGTTTGCTTCTTTCCGTGTTGCTTCTTAGTTCCGATAACGTTGCAATTGTGAGGATTCGTTCGACTACTCCCGTTCGTCTTCTTCGTGGACTCGTTCTTCTTCCTAGCAGGATTTCAGGAAAGATGACCGTCACCTTGGATCTCACTACTATAATTGCTATGCTAGTTGCTTTGATCTATTGCTATGTTGCGCTACCTATCTTTTGCTCTTCAAGCCTCCCAAAAATTGCCATGTCAACCTCTAACCTTTTTCACCCTTCCTAGCAAACCATTGCTTGGCTATGTTACCGCTTTGCTCAGCCCCTCTTAGAGCGTTGTTAATTGTAGGTGAAGTTGAAGGTTGCTCCATGATGAACAGGATTATGTTGGGATATCACAATATCTCTTATTTAATTAATGCATCTATATACTTGGTAAAGGGTGGAAGGCTCGGCCTTATGCCTAGTGTTTTGTTCCACTCTTGCCACCCTAGTTTCTGTCATACCGGTGTTATGTTCCCGGATTTTGCATTCCTTACGCGCTTGGGTGATTTATGGGACCCCCTTGACAGTTCGCTTTGAATAAAACTCCTCCAGCAAAGCCCAACCTTCGTTTTACCATTTGCCTCACCTAGCCCTTTTTCCCTTGGGTTTCCGGAGCAAGAGGGTCATCTTTATTTACCCCCCCCCCCGGGCAAGTGCTGTTCGTTAGTGTTGGTCCAACCTGTCAGCCGTCGGGGCCACCAGGGGCAACTCTGGGATGGCCTACCAGAAGTTTGGACAATCTGGTGTGCCCTGAGAACGTGATATGTGCATCTCCTATCAGGATTTGTCGGCACATTCGGGCGGCTTTGCTGGTCTTGTTTTACCATTGTCGAAATGTCTTGTAAACCGGGATTCCGAGACTAATCGGGTCTTCCTGGGAGAAGGTATATCCTTCGTTGATCGCGAGAGCTTATCATGGGCTAAGTTGGGACACCCCTGCAGGGTATAAACTTTCGAAAGCTGTGCCCGCGGTTATGTGGCAGATGGGAATTTGTTAATGTCCAGTTGTAGATAACTTGACACCAGATCTGAATTAAAACATATCAACCGTGTGTGTAGCCGTGATGGTCTCTTCTCGGCGGAGCCCCGGAAGTGAACACGGTTTTGGGTTATGTTTGACGTAAGTAGGAGTTCAGGATCACCTCTTGATCATTGCTAGCTTCATGACCGTTTCCGTTTCTTCTCTTCTCGCTCTTATTTGCGTATGTTAGCCACCATATCATGCTTAGTCGCTGCTGCAACCTCACCACTTTACCCCTTCCTTTCCCATTAAGCTTTGCTAGTCTTGATACCCATGGTAATGGGATTGCTGAGTCCTCGTGGCTCACAGATTACTACGACAATAGTTGCAGGTACAGGTTATGCGATGATCATGACGCGAGAGCGATGCTTGCTTGTTTTGGAGTTCTTCTTCTGCTTCTTCTTCGATCAGGGGATAGGTTCCAGGTCGGCAGCCTGGGCTAGCAGGGTGGATGTCATTTGAGTTTCTGTTTGTGTTTCATCCGTAGTCGGATGTTGATCTTATGTAAGATGATGTTGTATTCGTGTGGCATGGTATGCCTTATGTATGTATCCCCATCTATTATGTAATGTTGATGTAATGATATCCACCTTGCAAAAGTGTATCAATATGTGGTTCTATCCTTGGTGGGACCTTCGAGTCTCTTTAGGATAGTATCGCATATTGGACGTGACATAGCTGTTTCATGGATCACAAACACAGAACTCAGTTCCTGAGGACGGTTTCAGTGAGACAACCCACCATGTACTCCTACATGGCCTCTCACCGCTACCTTTACCAAATCATGTTCACACACTTTGCTCACACACACAGTAGGACATGTTCACACACCTCTGATTCATCCTCGATGGATCAGACCTGACTCAACTCTAAGCAGTAGCAAGCATGGAAAACAAGCATGAATGAGTAGGCACAATAGGGCTCAAACAACTCCTACTCATGCTAGTGGGTTTCATCTATTTACTATGGAATGACAGCTCATGCAAAGGATAAAGGGGTTCAGCTACCGCAGCAAGTAACAGATGAATCGTTGTTGTCCTAATGCGGTAAAAGAGAGCAGGACCGAGAGAGTGGGATTGTATCGGAATGAACAAGGGGGTTTTGCTTGCCTGGCACTTATGAAGATAGCATTGAGTCTTCATCAGTGTCAACGATCACAATGTCGGTACAACGTCTACCGAAGGGGAACAACACCGGCAAACCGAGAAGAAACACGATCAATGCAATGCACAATATGATGCATGCTATGACATGGCAATATGAATGTGTTTTGGGCTAATGCAAGCTAGAACAGATTGAGATGAGTCCATTTGAACCAAAGATTCAAATGCAAACCCATTTTAAGAGGTTATATTAGTGCATTAACTTGTTTCATCTAAACAGCAAGGTTAAATTGTTCTAACATGCATGAAACCGGTACAGATGGATAGACTGGATTTTTTTGATCATTTTTCATATATAATTTGTTCGATTTGGAGCTACGGTTGATTTTCTATGATTTTTAGAAGTTTTGGTTTTTTTCTGGAATTTCCTGGAAAAGAATAAATCCAGAAAATGAGTTATTGCGTTAGCAGTGCGTCAGGGTGACGTCAGTGGTCAAAGGGGACGTCTAGGTCAACCTGACCAGTGGGTCCCACATGTCAGCAGTTATTTAAGCTAACTAAATTTAGTTAGTTCTAATCTAAGTTAATTAGCAGAGGGGGGTCCCACTTGTCACAGACTCATGGGAGACAACCTGGGCCCACCCAGTCAAGGTCAACGGGTCAAACTCGCCGACGTTTAGCCACCGGCGAGGCCAGACGTGGCGGTGAGAGTGCATTAACGCGTTCCGGCGACCAAATGAGCGGCGGAGGGCATCTACGCGTAGCTGGGAGCAAGCCGCGGCGTTTGGTGGCAATGGTTGGGCTCGGGGTGGCCGGGAACGTTGCCGGCGACGACCTTGGCGGTCGCCGGAGTCGGGTGAGGTCGAACCCGAGGCTGCAGGGCACGGCGAGCATGGGAAGTGGTGCGTTGGACTAGTGGGGGTGCGGTGGAGTTAGTGGACAAGGTGGTGAGGCCTGTGGGTGGCCGGAGTCACGTCGGCGACGAGCTCCGCGGTGGCGCATGCGGGGGAGCTTCATGCAGTCGATGCAGGGCTCAAGAGCAAGAACAGGAGGGATGGAGAGGTAGCTGAACTCACGGCAGTCATGTAGGATCAGACGACACGGTCGGAGACGAGCTGATGCTGCGGCGACGGCGAAGGGGATCTGCGGCGGTGCTCGGTGAAGATGATGTCGAAGAAGACGAGGCAGGGCTCGCGAGTGCTCGGGGCTCGGGCTGCTCGACGGAGTCGACGACGGCAGAGTTGTTGGACACGGTGGCTCGATACAGGGACGACGGTGGACGCGGTTTCATGGTGGCGCAGGCGCAGCAGCGTCAGCCATGGCGGAGGGAGAGCGAGACAGAGAGGCAAGGGGAAGGCGAGATGTCCACGGGGTCGGGGCAGCGACGTGGAGCTCGCCCAGGTGTCCAGGGGCGAAGCGGCAAGCAGGTGGCGTTGTGGCGAGCTCGCGCTCGTCGGCGTCACCTCCCTGCCTACCTGGCAGGGACGAAGCAGCTGGCTGGCATGGGCCAGCACAGTGCTGGACCGGCCAGGTGGGCTGCCAGGTGGGCTGCTACCAGGTAAGTTCCCTCCTTCTCCTTTATTTCCGGTTTTCTATTTTTCTGTAACTTTGTGGCTTTATTAAAAATAGCTAGGCACTTCTAAAAATCCTGAAAATAATCAGAGGCTCTGTTTAGATATCTCCAACAGCCCACACTTATTTCCAGAATTATTTGAGCATTTAAAATATTTTATAGAATTTAAACGTCCAAATTCAAATACTTATGATTTAATTCAAAATCCAAAGTGTCCTAGAAAAAAGTGCACCATTTTTGGCAGACGTTCTAGACCAATTCAAAAATGATGAACTTTTGTGGAGGGCATTTTGGGTTCATTGAAATAGATTTTACTTGAGCCTATTTGATTTGATTTGATGCTAGGGTTTGTTCAACCCCCATTTCTTATTTAAATGAAATTTAGACATGATGACATGATGATCATGCAAGGACAAGCAAAGGCTAAGCTAGGGCTGTGACAACTCACCCCCACTATACAAGAATCTCGTCCCGAGATTCAAGACGTGAGGTAAGAAGACAGAGGGGACACGAAGCTAACACGATCTTCATGATCCAATTGCCCTTCTTGAGGATGTTGATTCATTGCTTCAAATTTATCTTGACGTCTTGCCTTGAGAACTACAACCAACATGACCACGAGTAGAAGGAAGAAGTTTAGAAGAATCAATATTCTTGAGGTTCGAGCAACTTAGGATCATCTTAATGATCACAAGATCAACTCACAGAATAAGACATGAAAACATCTCTAGAGCTGAGAGGCAAAACATGCATCAGGAGCGACAGAAGAAACAATTTGACGAGGTTTTCAAAGTAGCGAGGGAAATTGCCATGATTCCAAAATGGGGCACCTCAGGGGAGGTGACTCGAAGAACTATTCCCTTAAGTGGCAAAAAGAATTACTTTTGATACAAAGATCATTGAAATTCTTTATACCAGCCTAAGGCAATCACAAACGATCGTGTGAACAAATTCCAAAGAATGGCATACTCATACCAGAATAGATGATGTGGACTACCTTGTTGGAGACAACACAATGGATGATTTTTCTTATCATCGGGGATGGATGGGACCCATAGTAGGACCACTTTTGAAGATGATCCTGGACAGCAACTGCTGAGAAGGACAACCCATGGAAAATTGGCCCGATGGGGTGCAAGCTGGGAACAACATGCAAATGTTGGGACTGTTCCAACCATCATATCTGCCTGAGATTCAGATCTAGTTGGAAACAAGATATTTCATACAGCATGTCTGGAAAAGAAAGTTTGCAACACAAACAGACGAGACAGAGTTGCGAGATTCTCGGGAATGAACTACGATAGCAAGCTCCAAAACATGAGCTGGTTCTGCTACAAACCTGTGAACACGCTATCCAAGACAAGCATGACCACGTAGTAGTCTTATAATGAAACACTATCGAGTTCAGGTTAGGATCCATCATCAAGGATTTTGAAGTCTTTACGCGCGCTATACCTCTTTTCCTTGAACAAGTCAATCAGTGGCTTGGGGTGCTAGGGAACATATGGAATGAAGGTTGCAAGTCTCCAAACCACAGGATACTTCACACATATGCATGAATGACTTGGGATGATTCCAGAGGAAGCAACAACAAGCTTTCTCGAATTCACGGCGGCAACTTGCATCGATTGCAAGTAAACTTAAAGAAAGTCACTACTTTCATCCAAACATATGCTTCATGAACGGAACATGAAGGCATTGGTTACAAAGTTTCCAACACTAGCTTAATGTTTAACACGAATCATGGGGAAGAGAAGATGCTGCTGATGGGCTCAACAGCAACTCA
Organism: Triticum aestivum; assembly: GCF_018294505.1. Lineage (NCBI taxonomy): Eukaryota > Viridiplantae > Streptophyta > Magnoliopsida > Poales > Poaceae > Triticum > Triticum aestivum. The sequence continues at coordinate 155,444,345 of NC_057807.1, forward strand.
CCGGAATTTCCATATCACTGGACTTCCACCACTATGTGAACAATGTGATAGTATTAGTCAGACCAAAAGATGTAATGGTGTATCCTCGAGGAATCAACCATGAGTAAGACAACATTACGAATATCGTTGGTTCTGATTTGATTTGAGGATAGCCCACACTCAAATCAAAGTTTTCGCAAGACAATAGCTCCAACAACTGGTCACGAGGATCAATGGATGAAGATATCATCTTTCTTCAACACACACACAAAAAGATATCCCTTAAAATGAACTAAGCCAGACAAGCTTTTATCTTCCAACTCTCCAAGTTGTTGTTTGGCTTAACCAACTAGCTTAGGGGTATCTAACACAGATTCTTGGAGAAGGAGTGGTTTATTGGAAACCAACTTGATCACGAACTCAACATAGCGGTCAGGTGACAACCTGGTAATACTTCCGAGAAGATATTCAGAACATCACAAACCACCAGTATGTTATTAAGCTCGAGAACAACCTTGCTTTTCAGGGCAAGATGATATGATCAAAAGAGTGAGGATTTGACACAATCCTAACTCATTGATCGAAGAGTGCACCTTGGAAAATGGACTAGGTAGCACGATCAATCCTAGAGTGATGATTCAATAATCAATATACTAAGAATGAAGCTACATTCCTTTAACTACCAAGCAACGGGGTTGCTCGGAGTATAGATTTCACACATCACGATTCACTTGTCGGCGTTCTGGTTGCAACAACACGGGGACCAAGGAATGAACAGCGATGTCGAGAAGTATCACTGTATCAAGAGTTCATATGATGGTGTGCAATTCCCATTACATTCTTGATATAAAGATGGTAATACTGCAAGGTAGAACAGAACAAAAGCTAGATTGGCATTTGATTTGCGGATTACAACTACTTTGACCCGATCCTGGATATGGATAAGGTACTGGAGTTTGTTTTTCCTAGTCATTCTGAAATAGAATGGCTTAACGGACCACAAGAATAATAAGCATCGATAACACGGATGCACAATTACTCCTGACTATCAATTGATAGACGATGGTCGGAATACAAATGAAGAGGGACAACTCAAGGGGACATATATCTTTTTGAGTTGTGGATGCATAGATTAATATGTCGAACCAAGTTCAACAGGTTTCTTCCAGATAACCCATGCAGAAAGGTAGAACTGGCAGAATCACAATTATGAATGGAGAACTCATCGAGGGCACTCCTGTTGTGATCTTTTGATCCAACAAACTTCTGCCATAAGTGGTTCGTGGTATTTGGAAGAAGGAAATACCACGGACCTCGAGGACTAATGCAAAGGTTACTAATAACCTAAAGGAACGAGCAAACACTATCAACATGAAGAAAGTAGGGTGAATCTCGGGTTCAGAAAACCCAGGAGTAGAATACCTACCAACTAAATGGTATCACGGGATGCTTTTGAGAATGATGGCCAGAATCATCACACTAGACACAAAACATGGCTAGATTACCAGGTGACTCCCTAAAACACCTAGGGTCATAATAATAGCTCCAACATATATGTCAAGGCAATAAATTACCTCAATGCATTAGTTAGTGTTCTTATTCTGACCATAAAGGACATCGGGAACGGAAAGAAAGGATTTGCAAATGCATAAGACTATTTAGAAACCTGGGATGACTCGGACAGCATAACGGCTGTAAATGCTCAGAAAAGATTTGAGACATTCACAAGGATTTGCATAGTCACTTAACAACATCATATCAAGGTTCTGGTTCAACTGAGAACATACTAAAAGTAGTAGAAACTGAATTGAGGCTTGAAACTATCAATCCCATAAGTCTCTAACATAGTAACTCGTCATCCTAGTCGATAGATCAGAAGCCTAGTTCCTAAACCCCGTAGAAGAGAACAGGATGACTCAAATCAGAAGGCCATGAGGTATAAGGAGTAAAAAGAGCCTTACGTTCCCTTCCACAATCAATTCCCTTACATAACTAAAGCATTTCTAGACACAACTTCGACCAGTTTGGCTTGGTAATCCTACAGGTAGTCAGGCTCTGATACCAAAGCTGTCAGGACCCCGACTCAATGCCACATCGATCTAGCATGTAACACCTCATATCACTTTGCGGCCTCACGCACGGTATTCCCACGGGTGTTGCCTTACCTTTGCCCGGGACCGTTTGCGCCTTTTGGCACACGTATATGATAGTGTCGCTAGCATCCATATGATAAGGAGCCCGGGCTGACATGGCTAGTCGTAAACCCAAAGTGGCACAAACTTACAGGGACAGGCATCCAAGACCCAACATCGAACGTGTCGGTCATCAGCGAGTGAATCCAGGCTGTAGCACTGGGCTAGCAGGATTCTGGTGAACCGGGCTGTAGCGGGCTAACAGGACTCTAGTATTCATCGCATGACATTTCCCTGAAGGGACAGACACAGGAACGAAGAAGGACACATGCCGGCCAGCCTAAGTGTTCCGGAGCAGTAGCAAGCTACCATGGCTCAGTGGAAGCACTAGGAGACATTTCCCAGTAAGAGAGGCTACTAAGGATAAACAACTAGATAGTCAGATCCCACACATACCAAGCATTTCAACAACATGCACACAATATGCTCGATATGTGCAAATACAACATAGCATCACAACATGACTCTACAACTCAAGTATTTCATTCAATAGGCTCCAAGGAGCGAGATATTACAAACATAGGTCTCGTGACCCAACATTCAGAGCATACAAGTCAAAGCACATGCGGAAGCTTAACATGTCTAAGTACAGATAACTACAAATGAAAAAGGCTGAGAAGCCTGACTATCTACCAGATCCTGCCAAGGGCACAAGATCGTAGCTGAGGTAACAAGCTAAACGTCGAAGACCACGCGGAACTACTAGCGAGACTGACGTCTCTTTGCAAAAACATAAAATAGGCAAACATGAGTACAAATGTACCCAGCAAGACTTACATCAGATCTAGCTACATATGCATAATTATCAACAAAGGTATGGTGGGGTTTTACTGCAGCAAGCCAACTTTGACTCGGTGGCTATCCTGAACTACGACTGCAACTAAATCTTTTCAGGTGGCGCACACGAGTCCACATATTCACCATATCAATACACCACTATGGATCCGCTTTCGTCTCCCTACGAGAACGCCATCCATAGCACTCACACTTATCTTGCGTATTTTAGGGTATCCACTTTCACTTGTCTATGAACTGTTATAGGCAACCCAGAAGTCCTTTACCGTGGACACGACTATTCGAATAGATGATGTTAACCCTGCAGGGGTGTACTTCTTCACACACGCTCTCACCACTTACCATCGTTTACACGACATGTACTCGGCAACCTTCAAGTAGAATACCAGCGAGGGTGTCGGCCACGAACTGACTAACCACACAAGTCTCTAGTCCAGGTTTATTGCCTATTCGGGTTCCATCTGCGAGGAGATCCGATCGGAGTTTCACTCACAGCCCCAAACAATGTGTGTAGGGTTCTCGAGACACCAAACGGGCGCCCGGTACACCGTGCCATGGTGTATCTACCGCATCATAGCCCACCCCTAGGGTCAGCGCTACGCACGGCCTCCAATACATATCCTACAAACACCAGAAACTAGTTGCAACCCCTGGACAGAGGGCAAGGGCAGTTAATAAGTCGAGAGGGTCCATTGGTTTCAGGCCCAATGCATGGTAGTAGCTGTTTCATGGATCACAAACACAGAAGTCAGTTCCTAAGGACGGTTTCAGTGAGACAACCCACCATGTACTCCTACATGGCCTCTCACCGCTACCTTTACCAAATTGTGTTCACACACTTTTCTCACACACAGTAGGACATGTTCACACACCTCTGATTCATCCTCGATGAATCAAACCTGACTCAACTCTAAGCAGTAGCAGGCATGACAAACAAGCATGAATCAGTAGGCACAACAGGGCTCAAACAACTCCTACTCATGCTAGTGGGTTTCATCTATTTACTGTGGAATGACAGGTCATGCAAAGGATAAAGGGGTTCAGCTACCACACCAAGTAACAGATGAATCGTTGTTGTCCTAATGCAGCAAAAGAGAGCAGGAGAGAGAGAGTGGGATTGTATCAGAATGAAGAAGGGGGGTTTTGCTTGCCTGGCACTTCTGAAGATAGCATTGAGTCTTCATCAGTGTCAACGATCACAACATCAGTACAACGTCTACCGAGGGGGAACAACACCGGCAAATAGAGAAGAAACACGATCAATGTAATGCACAATATGATCCATGCTATGACATGGCAATATGAATGTGTTTTGGGCTAATGCAAGCTAGAAAAGATTGAGATGAGTCCATTTGAACCAAAGATTCAAATGCAAACCCATTTTAAGAGGTTATATTAGTGCATTAACTTGTTTCATCTAAGCAGCAAGGTTAAATTATTCTAACATGCATGAAACCAGTACATATGGATAGACTGGATTTTTCTGATCATTTTTCATATATAATTTGTTTGATTTGGAGCTACTGTTGATTTTCTATGATTTTTAGAAGTTTTGGTTATTTTCTGGAATTTCCTGTAAAAGAATAAATCCAGAAAATGAGTTATTGCGTCAGCAGTGCGTCAGGGTGACGTTAGTGGTCAAAGGGGACGTCCAGGTCAACCTGACCAGTGGGTCCCGCGTGTTAGCAGTTATTTAAACTAACTAAATTTAGTAAGTTCCAATATAAGTTAATTAGCAGAGGGGGTCCCACTTGTCATAGACTCAGGGGAGTCAACCTGGGCCCACCCAGTCAAGGTCAACGGGTCAAACTCGTTAGCGTTTAGCCGCCGGCGAGGCCAGACGCGGCGGTGAGAGTGCATTAACGCGTTCCGGCGACCAAATGAGCGGCGGAGGGCATCTACGCGTAGCTGGGAGCAAGCCGCGGCGTTTGGTGGCAGTGGTTGGGCTCGGGTTGGCCGGGAACGTCGCTGGCGACGACCTTGGCGGTCGCCGGAGTCGGGTGAGGTCGAACCCGAGGCTGCGGGGCACGGCGAGGCACGAGAAAGTGTGCGTTGGACTTGTGGGGGTGCGGTGGAGTTAGTGGACAAGGTGGTGAGGCCTGTGGGTGGCCGGAGTCACGTTGGCGACGAGCTCCGCGGCGGCGCGTGCGGGTGAGCTTCATGCAGTCAATGCAGGGCTCGAGAGCGAGAACGGGAGGGATGGAGAGGTAGCTGAGCTCACGGCGGTCACGTAGGAGCATACGGCGCGGTCGGGGCCGAGCTGATGCGGCAGCAACGGCGAAGGGGATCTGCGGCGGTGCTCGGTGAAGATGATCTCGAAGAAGACGAGGCAGGGCTCGCGAGCGCTCGGGGCTTGGGCTGATCGACAGAGTCGACGACAGCGGAGTTGTTGGACACGGTGGCTCGGTACGGGGACGACGGTGGACACGGTTTCACGGTGGCTCAGGCGCAGCAGCGTCGGCCATGGCGGAGGGAGAAGGAGAGAGAGAGGCAGGGGGGAAGGCGAGATGTCCACGGGGTCGGGTTGGCGACGTGGAGCTCGCCTAGGTGTCCAGGGGCGAAGCGGCAAGCAGGTGGCGTCGTGGCGAGCTCGCGCTCATCGGCGTCACCTCCCTGCCTACCTGGCGGGGATGAAGCAGCTGGCTGGCGTGGGCCACCACAGTGCTAGACCGGCCAGGTGGGTTGCGGCCAGGTAAGTTCCCTCCTTCTCTTTTATTTCTGGTTTTCTATTTTTGTGTAAGTTTGTGGCTTTATTAAAAATAGCTAGGCACTTCTAAAAATCCTGTAAATAATCAGAGGCTCTGTTTAGAATATCTCCAAGAGCCCACACTTATTTCCAGAATTATTTGAGCATTTAAAATATTTTATAGAATTTAAATGTCCAAATTCAAATACTTATGATTTAATTCAAAATCCAAAGTGTCCTAGAAAACTGTGCACCATTTTTGGCAGAGGTTCTAGACCAATTCAAAAATGATGAACTTTTGTGAAGGGCATTTTGGGTTCATTGAAATAGATTTTACTTGATCCTATTTGATTTTATTTGATGCTAGGGTTTGTTCACCCCCATTTCATATTTAAATGAAATTTAGACATGATGACATGATGATCATGAAAGGACAAGCAAAGGCTAAGCTAGGGCTGTGACACTTCAACTTCTTCATACTCAAGACGAAGCCGCTCAAGTCGACACTCCAACGACACCTTCTCCGGCTCAAGTACACCGACATCGAACACTCTTCAACGAGCCGCGTGTCAAAACCGTCATGCATCTCGCAATCCTCTACATGACAAGCATTCTCAAGATCATGTCGACGAGCAAGTACTTCGTCCTCAACCACACCAAGTTGCTTTTGCACAAGCTCAAGAACGACAATGTCAACGGAGCCAAGAGGAAGAACGAGCGCGTCTACATCAAGAGGAACAAGACACCAAGGCTCAACGTCTTCAACAACAACAACGTGAAGCACAAGCTCTTGAGGCGCAACGTGCCCTTCAAGAATCAAGTCGAGCAATCGCTAACCGCAATCGATATCGGCGCAATCAAGAGGAAGCACTTCGAGAAGAAAACCAAGAGCAGAACTACCAACCGCGAGTGCAACGTCAACTTCCTCAAGCTCCTCCACAAGCCCGACAAGTTCCTCCACAACCTCAAGTTCAACAAGAGCAAGTTGATCATGGACTTCCTCCACGCCAAGAGCAATATGAGGATGATTATCCTCCACACCAAGGGCATCATCATCACCATCGACCATAACACAATGAAGAGCAATGCTATGACAAGCTAGAATTCACAATGCCCAAGTTCAATGGAAGCAATGATCCCGTAGAATACCTATCATGGGCATTGAAGGTCGACAAAATCTTTCGTTTGCACAACTATGAGGAAGAGAAGAAGATCGCTATGGCATCACTCGAGTTTCAAGACTATGTGCTCATATGGTGGGAACAAGTCCTTGCGCGCCGAGAAGCAAGAGGTGAACCACCCATCACCACTTGGGCTCAAATGAAAGAAGTCATGCGAGCATGTTTTGTGGCCTTCAAGAAGCTCGAAGTCCTCAAGCAAGGAACAAAGAGTGTCGAAGAATACTACAAGGAAATGGAGATAGCCATGATACGAGCCAATGTCACGGAAGATGATGAGCAAACCATGGCATGCTACTTGAATGGCCTCAATCATCCCATCTAGAAGATTGCCGACTTCCAGCCCTACTCCAACCTCATTGAGCTCGTGCATCAAGCTACCAAGGTGGAACGCCAAGTGCAAGATGACTTCAAGCATGCCAAGTACTCATCCAAGAACTATGGCTTCTCCAACAACCAAGCTTCAACGACTCCTCCAACTTTTACCTCAACGAAGCCATCTACAAGCAACGACGACAAGTCAAGTTACAAGAAAACTTCGACAAGCTCAAGTCGTCTTCCTCCTACTACAAGAAACTACAAGTTGTGCGCTTCATCATCTACTCCAACCGATGAGACCGTCAAGACAAGCTCCTTCAAGTGTTTCACTTGCGGCGGCCGAGGCCACAAGTCCTACCAATGCACAAACAAGCGCACCATGATCCTCAACGACAATGGTACATATGACTCCATGAGTGAAGAGGAAATGGAAGCCCTTGAGCAAGTGGCCATGCACTGGCGCGTGAATGAGGATGAAGATGATCAAGTCTTTTGTGATGAGGATTCGAGCCCCGCTCTCGTTGTCTCCAAAGTCATGACTCTTCAACATCAACAAGAGGAAGACCAAAGAAGCCACATCTTCCACACAAAGGCCGACATCAATGGAAAGTCCGTCAAGGTCATCATCGATGGAGGTAGTTGTCACAACATGGCAAGTGAAGAACTATGCTCCAAGCTACAATTGGTCAAGATGAAGCACCAGCACCCCTACAAAGTCCGATGGATAAGCGATTCCGGCACTATAAGAGTTGAGCATACGGTCCAAGTCTCCTTCAAAATTGGCGCATATGAGGACACTTTGGAGTGTGATGTCGTCCCGATGTCCGTTTGTCACCTTCTTCTTGGTCGACCTTGGCAATTTGACCGTGACGTCATCCACAATGGGCGTACCAATGCGAAGCATCCTTCGGTCATCCCCATGGACCTTCCATCGTCTCACCAAGCACCAAGAGGACCCATGACTAGAGCACGAGCTAGAGCTCTCGAGACCGAGGTGACTTCTCTCCTTAGTGATATCTCATATGATCCTCTCAAGACATGGTTACTGCCTAAATCAGGAATGTTGTGCATGATTAGGTACCAAGAGGACCCTCCCGAGGATGTACATGAAGATGGTCAAGACCCCAAGTCCACAGAAGAAGAGAACCAACGGAAGAAGGCGAGAACAGCCTCCAGGCACCGGACATCCGGCCATGGCCCCGAACATCCGGCCCCTGGAGATCTACATGGTCAGGAGTCTGCAGAAGAAGCTACAGGTACCGGACATCCGGCGTCCAGCCGGACATCCGGCCCCCTCACCGGAAATCTGGTGATAACCCGCAAGTATACGGGATAGTTGTAGCCTCTTTCGATAAGTAAGAGTGTCGAACCGAACGAGGAGCTAAAGGTAGAACAAATACTCTCTCAAGTCCTATCGGCCACTGATACGACTCTACGCACGCTTGACGTTCGCTTTACCAAGAACAAGTATGAAACTAGAAGTACTTTGTAAGTGTGATAGGATAGGTTTGCAAGATAATAAAGAACACGTCAATAAAAACTAGGGGCTGTTTAGATAAAGAAGCAATAAAGTAATTATTAGTAGAGAGCTTTTTGGTACGAGAAAGTTATTTGTCCAAGGCAATCGATAACTAGACCGGTAATCACTGTTGTATTTCTATTTGAGGGAGAGGCATAAGCTAACATACTTTCTCTACTTGGATCATATGCACTTATGATTGGAACTCTAGCAAGCGTCCGCAACTACTAAAGATTCATTAAGGTAAAACTCAACCATAGCATTAAAGTATCAAGTCCCCTTTTATCCCATACGTAAACAACCTACTTACTCGGGTTTGTGTTTCAGTCACTCACACAACCCACTATAAGCAAATCATAAACATATTGCAAACCCTATAGCGGGAATCCCTCACGCTTGCGTGACACGGAGGGCACCATAGGACAGCACCAATAATAAAACATGCAACTCAAACCAATCACGATTATCAATTAACCCATAGGACAAAACGGATCTACTCAAACATCATAAGATAGCCATACATCATTGGGAAATAATATATAGTGTTGAGCACCATGTTTAAGTAGATATTACAGTGGGTAAGGGAGAGCTGCTGCATAGAGGGAGGAAGAGTTGGTGATGAAGGCGGTGAAGTTGTTGGTGAAGATCGCCGTGATGATGATGGCCCCCGGCAGCGCTCCGGCACCACCGGAAGCAAGGGGGAGAGAGCCCCCTTCTTCTTATTCTTCCTTGACCTCCTCCCTAGATGGGAGAAAGGTTTCCCCTCTGGTCCTTGGCTCCCATGGCTTGGGAGGGGCGAGAGCCCCTCCGAGATTGGATCTATCTCTCTGTTTCTGCGTTTTCAGATTCTACCCCTTCACCGTTTCTTAAATATCCGGAGATCCGTAACTCCGATTGGGGTGAATCTTTCGCCCAGATCTTTCTCATAAAATTAGCTTTCTTGCGCCAAAATAAGAGCGTCAACCGCCTTACGGGTGGCCCACGAGAGCCCAGCCCGCGCCTAGGGGAGAGGGCGCGCCCCCTGTCTCGTGGCCACCCCGGACCACGTTTCGCGTTGATTTTACTTCCCAAAAATCATAAATATTCCAAACAAAATCTCCATCCGTTTTTATCCCGTTTGGACTCCGTTTGATATTGGGTTTCTGCGAAACAATAAACATACAACAGACAGGAACTGGCACTGGGCACTGGATCAATATGTTAGTCCCAAAAAATAGTATAAAAAGTTGCCAAAAGTATATAAAAGTTGAATAATATTGGCATGGAACAATCAAAAATTATAGATATGACGGAGATGTATCAGCATCCCCAAGCTTAATTCCTGCTCGTCCTCGAGTAGGTAAATGATAAAAAAGATAATTTTTGATGTAGAATGCTACCTAGCATAATCTTGATCATATGTCTAATCATGGCATGAATATTAAGACACGAGTGATTCAAAGCAATAGTATATCATTTGACATAAAAACAATAATACTTCGAGCGTACCAATAAAGCAATCATGTCTTTTCAAAACAACATGGCCAAAGAAAGTTATCCCTACAAAATCATATAGTCTGGCTGTTGCTCTATCTTCATCACACAAAGTATTTAATCACGCACAACCCCGATGACAAGCCAAGCAATTGTTTCATACTTTAATAATCTCAAACTTTTTCAACTTTCACGCAATACATGAGCGTGAGCGATGGATATAACACTATAGGTGGAATAAAATATGATGGTGGAGGTTATGTGGAGAAGACAAAAAGGGAGAAAGTCTCACATCAACTAGGCGTACCAACAGGCTATGGAGATGCCCATCAATAGATATCAATGTGAGTGAGTAGGGATTGCCATGCAATGGATGCACTAGAGCTATAAGTGTATGAAAGCTCAAACTGAAACTAAGTGGGTGTGCATCCAACTTGCTTGCTCATGAAGACCTCGGGCATTTGAGGAAGCCCATCATCGGAATATACAAGCCAAGTTCTATAATGAAAATTCCCACTAGTATATGAAAGTGAAAGCATAGGAGACTCTCTCTATGAAGAACATGGTGCTACTCTGAAGCACAAGTGTGGTAAAAGGATGGTAACATTGCCCCTTCTCTCTTTTTCTCTCATTTTTTATTTTCTCTTTTTTCCTTCTTCTTTTTTATTTTTATTTTCTTTTTGGTGGTCTTCTTTGGCCTCTTTTTTTTCTATTTGGGCTTCTTTGGCCTCTTTTATTTTTCATAAAGTCCGGAGTCTCGTCGCGACTTGTGGGGGAATCATAGTCTCCATCATCCTTCCTCACTGGGGCAATGCTCTAATAATGATGACCATCACACTTTTATTTACTTACAACTCAATATCTAGAACAAAGATATGACTCTATATGAATGCTTCTGGCAGTGTACCGGGATGTGCAATGATCTACCATAGCAATGACATCAAAATACGGACAAGCCATGAAAACTTCATGCTAGCTATCTTACGATCATGCAAAGCAATATGAAAATGAATGATCAACTCATGTATATGATGACGATGGAAGTTGCATGGCAATATATCTCGGAATGGCTATGGAAATGCCATGATAGGTAGGTATGGTGGCTGTTTTGAGGAAGATATAAGGAGGTTTATGTGTGATAGAGCGTATCGTATCACGGGGTTTGGATGCACCAGCGAAGTTTGCACCAACTCTCGAGATGAGAAAGGGCAATGCACGGTACCGAAGAGGCTAGCAATGATGGAAGGGTGAGAGTGCGTATAATCCATGGACTAACATTAGTCATAAAGAACTCACATACTTATTGCAAAAATCTACAAGCCATTGAAAAAAAAGTACTACGCACATGCTCCTAGGGGGATAGATTGGTAGGATAAGACCATCGCTCGTCCCCGACCGCCACTCATAAGGAAGACAATCAATAAATAAAGTTGTGCTCCAACTTCATCACAAAGCGGTTCACCATACGTGCATGCTACAGGAATCACAAACCTCAACACAAGTGTCTCTACAATCCACAACCACCCACTAGCATGACTCTAATATCACCACCTTTATATCACAAAACTATTGCAAGGAATCAAACATATCATATTCAGCGATCTACAAGTTATGTAGGATTTTATGACTAACCATGTGAATGACCAACTCCTGTCATCTCTCTAAATAGATATAAGTGAAGCAAGAGAGTTTAATTCTTTCTACAAAATATATGCCCATGCTCTAACGAATATAAGTGAAGCAAAAGAGCATTCTACAAATGGCGGTTTTCTATGTGAAGAGAAACAGGCAATCCAAACTTCAAATGAGATAAGTGAAGCACATGAAGCATTCTATAAAGCCACAATCAAAAGATTTAAGTGAAGTGCAATGAGCATTCTATAAATCAACCAAGGACTATCTCATACCAGCATGGTGCATAAAAGAAAAGGTGAAAACTAAATGCAAAAGACGCTCCAAGACTTGCACATAATGCATAAACGAAACGAATACGAAAACATACCAATACTTGTTGAAGAAAGAGGGGATGCCTTCCGGGGCATACCCAAGCTTAGACGCTTGAGTCTCCTTGAATATTTACTTGGGGTGCCTCGGGCATCCCCAAGCTTGAGCTCTTGCCTCTCTTCCTTTTCCTCATATCGAGACCTCCTCGTTTAGACACTTCATCCACACAAAACTTCAATAGAAAACTCGGTAAGATCCGTTAGTATAATAAAGCAAATCACTACTCTAAGTACTGTAGTAAACCAATTCATATTTTGTTTTTGCATTGTTTCTACTGTAATATAGCTTTTTCATGGCTTAATCCACTGATATAAATTTATAGATTCATCAAAACAAGCAAACTATGCATCAAAAACAGAATCTGTCAAAAACAGAACAGTCTGTAGCAATCTGAACATCCACCAAACTTATGGTACCCCAAAACTTCTACCAAAATTATGAAAAATAAACAAGTTGTATAGCAATACAATGCAAAAGGAATCAGAACCAATCGACGTTCCAGGTAAAAATGTAAAATCGTGCACTACAGCCTAAGTTTCTGTCCTGCACCATACAAACCAACAAGCATTGTAAACATCCTAAAGGAAAACCTTGGCACATTATTCTTATAATACAATGGAATTATACAAGGGTATAATTATCTTTGATGAAAAGTTTCTGTAATCAAGATTCACAAAGTTTCCGTGAGCATGAACAAAGTTCAAGGAGCTCTCCCACTTCAACAATGCTTGTCTCTCTCACTTTCACTTTCCTTTTTGAAAAGTTTCTTGGGTTCCCCTCTTTATTTTTCTGTTTTTAAACTATATGAAAGAACTCAACAGAAATAAATGACTCTCTAAAACTTCCGGGTTGTCTCCCTGGCAGCGCTTTCTTTAAAGCCATTAAGCTAGGCATTTAGTGCTCAATTAATGAATCCACCCGGATCCCAAGGTATATCAAAGCCAATTTTAATTAGCAATGATTTGTAATTTAGTAGTGAGCACAAAGTAACATATATCAAGAAACAACGAAGTCTAACTCTCTTCCTATGCATCGGCATGTCATAAAAGAACAATTCATGCACACAAAGTAAAGACCAATGCATAGTATAAGCAGTTTCTTGCAATTTTATCGTGTTGGAAACATACAAAGGCGGAGATGTAGTTCCTTTCTCATAATAATTGCAAGTAGGAGCAGCAAGCACATGCATATTATACCTATCAAAATTATCATGTGCAATGGTAAAAGGCAACCCATCAATATAAGCCTTAATAAGCACAAACTTCTCCGGTATAGTGTAGTTGGGAGAATTCAAAAAGATAATAGGACTATCATGCGTGGGTGCACTAGCAACAATTTCATGTTTAACATAAGGAACTATAGGAAGTTCATCTCCATAAGCATAATTCATATTGGCATCTTGGCCACAAGCATAGCAAGCATCATCAAAAGGGGATATTTCAAACAAATTCAAGGGATCATAGCAATCATCCTTCGGTAAGTACGAAGGGGAATTAAATAATGTATGAGTTGGAGGGTTACTCTCATTAGAAGGTGGGCACGGGTAGCTAATCCGCTCTTCCTCCTTTTGTTCTTCGCTCTCCTCATCATCTTCTTCATCCAATGAGCTCACAGTTTCATCAATTTCTTCTTCCATAACTGCCTACAAAATATTAGTCTCTTCTTGGACATCGGAGAATTTCTCAATATATGGTTTAACATAGGCAATAGAAGTATAACTATCATAACAATATTCAAGTATGGAAAAACTTTCAGAATTGTAAAGAGTAGCATCATACTTTTCAATCAAAGAAGCAATTTCAAAAGCACCCTTAAAAACAAAAAAATTCTTCAATTTGTTGAACATCATAGTAATTATAAACACCCTTAGCATACGAAGATAGGATTCCATTATAAATAAACTCACATTGGTAGGGAAGGTGTTTCTTAGGGTTTTCAGAACAACAAGTAACATCATATATTTCACATAAATTCCAAGCATAACATTGCAAGCATTGAATTTGATCCCATAATAGTTTCCCCTTTTCAGATATATGGTGTCGCACAAAACAAGCATGCTCATCTAAAGTTTTTCCCTCAACTAAACTAGTGGGGGTTTCAGCACGAGCACAAAGGGATCGAAGATGATCCAAGTAAAAAGCTTCAGGAGTATGATAGATTTTGAGTGGTTATTCAACCACTGGTTCAGTAGGTACAACTAATTTTTTTGGTATTTTGCGTTTCCTACCCATAGCTAAAGATAGAAAACAACTAAGAATAGCAAATAAAAATTACTTAGTGATAAAGCAAACAAGCACACACGAGAATATTCACCCCACGCTATGACTCCCCGGCAACGGCGCCAGAAAAAGGTCTTGATAACCCGCAAGTATACGGGATAGTTGTATCCTCTTTCCATAAATAAGAGTGTCGAACCCAACGAGGAGCTAAAGGTAGAATAAATACTCTCTCAAGTCCTATCGGCCACTGATACAACTCTACGCACGCTTGACGTTCGCTTTACCTAGAACAAGTATGAAACTAGAAGTACTTTGTAGGTGTGATAGGATAGGTTTGTAAGATAATAAAGAACACGTAAATGAAAACTAGGGGCTGTTTAGATGAAGAAGCACTAAAGTAAATATTAGTAGAGAGCTTTTTGTTACGAGAAAGTTTTTTGTCCAAGGCAATCGATAACTAGACTGGTAATCACCGTTGTAATTCTATTTGAGGGAGAGGCATAAGCTAACGTACTTTCTCTACTTGGATCATATGCACTTATGATTGGAACTCTAGCAAGCGTCCGCAACTACTAAAGATTCATTAAGGTAAAACCCAACCATAGCATTAAAGTATCAAGTCCCCTTTTATCCCATACGTAAACAACCTACTTACTCGGGTTTGTGTTTCAGTCACTCACGCAAACCCACTATAAGAAAATCATAAACATATTGGAAACCCTACATCGGGAATCCCTCACGCTTGCACGACACGGAGGGCACCATAGGATAGCACCAATAATAAAACATGCAACTCAAACCAATCAAGATCATCAATTAACCCATAGGACAAAACGGATCTACTCAAACATCATAAGATAGCCATACATCATTGGGAAATAATATATAGCGTTGAGCACCATGTTTAAGTAGAGATTACAGCTGGTAAGAGAGAGGTTACACCGCTGCATAGAGGGAGGAAGAGTTGGTGATGAAGGCGGTTAAGTTGTTGGTGAAGATCGCGGTGATGATGATGGCCCCCGGCAGCGCTCTGGCGCCACCGGAAGCAAGGGGGAGAGAGCCCCCCTTCTTCTTCCTTGACCTCCTCCCTAGATGGGAGAAGGGTTTCCCCTCTGGTCCTTGGCTCCCATGGCTTGGGAGGGGCAAGATCCCCTCCAAGATTGGATCTATCTCTCTGTTTCTGCGTTTTCAGATTCTACCCCTTCACCGTTTCTTAAATATCCGGAGATCCGTAACTCCAATTGGGGTGAATCTTTCGCCAGATCTTTCTCATAAAATTAGCTTTCTTGCGCCAAAATAAGAGCATCAACCGCCTTACGGGTGTCCCACGAGAGCCCAAGCCGCGCCCAGGGGGGAGGGCGCGCCCCCTGTCTCGTGGCCACCCTGGACACCGTTTCGCACTGATTTTACTTCCCGAAAATCATAAATATTCCAAAAAAAATCTCCGTCCGTTTTTATCCCGTTTGGACTCCATTTGATATTGGGTTTCTGCGAAACAAAAAACATGCAACAGACAGGAACTGGCACTGGGCACTGGATCAATATGTTAGTCCCAAAAAATAGTATAAAAAGTTGCCAAAAGTATATAAAAGTTGAATAATATTGACATGGAATAATAAAAAATTATAGATACGACGGAGACGTATCATCTGGCCTCCAGCCCGGACATCCGGAGGCGCCATCCAGGGAGCACAGAAGGCTGCCCAGACAGCCCGGACATCCGGTCATCACCCCGGACATCCGGCGCCTCCCGAAGCCCCAGACATCCGACCTCTCCGCCAGGATATCCGGCGTCACCCATCCAGAGAGCAGCACAACCGTCTCCACCAGCTCGGACATCCGGCCCTTCAGCCCGGACATCTGGCCTCGCGCGAGCTACCGGACATCCGGCCCGACGCCCGGACTTCCGGTATTCCCAGTCTGTGAATAGTGTACGGGCCGAGGCCCATGTACCCCCTTCGCCCCTAGACTATATTTACTCCATCCCCACCTACGTTTTAGGGTTAGCATTGTGATAGCTCATTTGAGATAGAGCATTGCTCATCCGTACCGGATCTACTCCTCGTGAGGGACCGCACCTCTTCGGAGAAGATCCATCTGGATTCAAGGCCTCCATCCGGAGAAGATAATCAAGACCTCCTCATGGAGAAGAACGGTTACTCTTGTATCGTCCCATGTTGACTTTGGATCTCGTGTTACTTTGTGCCTCGATGATCTAGCACTTGTGTGATCAATTTCGTGTCGGTTGAGTGTTTCTCTTGTTTTCCCCTCGCGATTTCCCTCGTGTTCTTCCGCGCATTCTTCGTGTTCCCCGTAGGATCCACTCCAAACGTGAAAGATTGGCCCCACAGGGTTCCGCCCTACATCATCTTGGTATCATGAGCCACGTTAATTACATTTTTGGAGCCCCTACCCCGTGTTTTCTAGCTTGATTTTGTTGTTTTCGTCCTAAATCCAAAAATTCCCCACCAAAAATAGCCCCAAATTTTTTTTGTGATTTGTTGGTGTGATAAAGTTTTGTTGGATTTGATCCACGGATCTGCTTGCATCGAGTGGATCTAGCTTTTCCCCACCTTCTCCGCGATTTCCATTCACAAATTCGTCCGAATTTTGTCCCGGGGTTGCCCTTTTTCCCGTGGAGTTCATCGTGTTCGTCCCTGATCCAGGAGCCCAGACATCCACCCGAGTCCCTGGAAATCTGGTGTCCCGGAAATCCGGCAGCTGGCCCGGACATCTAGCCCCTGGTAGCAGCAACTCCTTTCCCCGCGCCCATTTCCGCATAGTTTCACCCAATTTTGCCCCGGTGCCCACGCTTACTTCCGCATTCCCCCACCGCTTTCCTATGATGATTTAGACATGTTTTGGTCTTTGAGATTTTGGGTTGTGGTTCCCGTGTCCTATTGTGTTTCGGCTATATAGGTACGGTTCGTCATCCACAACACCACCGCTCATCTCCATCGACTACTCATCATCGCCAAGGATGGTAACTTCTATGCCATCTTTGTCATAACTTGCAATTGAAATTGATACCCACATGGCCTTACATTTGCGTAGCTTACCCAGAGACTAGCCGTTGAGTACTGCCGACAACGTGACTTGTGCACATTAGTGATCATACTCCATAGCATACATACCATACCATAGTGGTGCATATCTTGGCATCATCTTTTATGTCACAAAGTTGTCATAGCATACACAATTGCTATCTTGGTTCGTGAAGTTTTGCATGAGAAAAGGGATTAAAAGTGAAAGAGTCAACCAAGCTTTTAAGCAAAGAGGAAAGATAAGCAAAGAGCTTATAAGCAAGAACCATAGCATCATACTACATTAAGATTGTCATATCCGATCATCTTGGATCATAGCACCGAAATACCATACATATAGCGTACTCAGGATAGAGGTCATTGCACTTCTGCCTAGTAGGTTGTGCACAAGTTATGTATCCGCCTATTGTGCAATCGTGCTAGCGTGTCTCTTGTATTGTGCAACAAGAGCATTTTCGTGGATTCCACATTTTGGCTCACTTTTAGTTTGCACAATCCCACTTATCTCTTTGCATGTGTGTTTCCGTGTACCACAACTTGCTTGGTCTACTTGTTGCATTTGCAAATTTGTGAATATTTTCCAACATTATTGAAGCTCACTTACAATTGCATCAAATTTTGTGCCACCATCCTAACCAAGCTCTACCATAAGCTTTTACTTGTGTAGGTGTGAGAACCGACAAGAATTGGTACCAATAGTGCTATTTCATTGTCCGCATTTGAGTGAACCTGATTCATCATCAACATCGGCCAAGGTACATTGGTATAAGTTCTTCTCTTTCTACCACTCACATTTTGCTTGGAATGATGGATAGGCCAAGTACTTCTACCAACCCACTCTTCATCGAGCAAGAATGACAATGTCAACGTCGCCAAGAGGAAGAACGAGCGCGTCACATCAAGCGGAACAAGACACCGAGGCTCAACGTCTTCAACAACAACAACATGAGGCACAAGCTCTTGAGGCGCAACGTGCCCTTCAAGAATCAAGTCGAGCAATCGCCAACCGCAACCGAGATCAGCGCAATCAAGAGGAAGTACTTCGAGAAGAAATCCAAGAGCGGAACTACCAACCACGCGTGCAACGTCAAGTTCCTCAAGCTCCTCCACAAGCTCGACAAGCTCCTCCTCAACCTCAAGTTCAACAAGAGCAAGTTGATCATGGACTTCCTCCATGCCAAGAGCAACATAAGGATGATTATCCTCCATGTCAAGGGCGTCATCATCACCATCGCCAACAACACAATGAAGAGCAACGCTATGGCAAGCTAAAATTCACCATGCCCAAGTTCCTTGGAAGCAATGATCCCGAAGAGTACCTACCATGGGCATTGAAGGTCGACAAAATCTTTCGTTTGCACAACTACGAGGAAGAGAAGAAGATCGCTATGGCATCACTTGAGTTCCAAGACTATGTGCTCATATGGTGGGAACAAGGTGAACCTCCAATCACCACTTGGGCTCAAATGAAGGATGTCATGCCCACCTACTACAATTGCGATCTCTTCAAGAAGCTACAACTCCTCAAGCAAGGAAAAAAGAGTGTTGAAGAATACTAGAAGGAAATGGAGATAGCCATGATTCAAGCCAATGTCACGAAAGATGATGAGCAAACTATGGCACGCTTCTTGAATGGCCTCAATTATCCTATCATGAAGATCGCCGACTTTCAACCCTACTCCAACCTCATTGAGCTTGTGCACCAAGCTACCAAGGCGGAATGCCAAGTGCATGATGACTTCAAGTACGCCAAGTACTCATCCAAGAACTACGGCTTCTCCACCATCCAAGCTTCAACGACTCCTCCAACTTCTACCTCAACCAAGCCATCTACAACCAACGACAACAAGTAAAGTTACAAGAAAACTTCGACAAGCTCGAGTCGTCTTCCTCCTACTACAAGCAACTTCAAGCCGCGTGCTTCATCATCTAGTCCGATCGATGAGACCGTCAGGACAAGCTCCTTCAAGTGTTTCACTTGCGGCGGCCGACGCCACAAGTCCTACGAATGCACAAACAAGCGCACCACGATCCTCAACGATGATGGAACCTATGACTCCATGAGTGACGAGATGGAAGCCCTTGAGCAAGTGGCCATGCACTGGCGAGTGAACGAGTATGAAGATGATCAAGTCTTTTGCGATGAGGATTCGAGCCCCGCTCTCGTAGTCTCCAAAGTCTTGACTCTTCAACATCAACAAGAAGAAGACCAAATATGCCACATCTTCCACACAAAGGCCGGCATCAATGGAAGGTCCGTCAAGGTCATCATCGATGGAGGTATTTGCCACAACTTGGCAAGTGAAGAACTATGCTCCAAGCTTGAATTGGCCAAGATGAAGCACCCGCACCCATACAAAGTCCAATAGCTAAGTGACACTGGCACTATACGAGTTGAGCATACGGTCCAAGTCTCCTTCAAAATTGGTGCATATGAGGACACTTTGGAGTGTGATGTCATCCTGATGTCCGTTTGCCACCTCCTTCTTGGTAGGCCTTGGCAATTCGACCGTGGCTTCAAGATGAAAGGGAAGGAGTATGTGCTACGACCTATGTCTCCTAGTCAAGTGATAGCCGACAAGCAAGCCACCCATCATGGAGAGAAGAGTGAGAAAGTGATCCAACAAAAAGTGAGTGAGAACCACAATCCAAACTTGAGCGCCTCTTCGCCTAGAGAGTAAAACCTAGTCCTATTTGCAACAAAAAGTGAGATGAGAGAAGTGTGTGAGAACCCATCAAGTGTCATGCACTTTGTCCTTGTGTGGAAGGATGGGGAACCAAAAACTAACACCTCTCACGAGCTACCTTTAGTGTTTCAATCTCTTTTGCATGAATTGCAAGATGTTTTCCCCGATGAGCTTCCTCCGGGTCTACCTCCTCTACAAGGCATTGACCATCGAATCGACCTCATCCCTGGAGCGCCCCTACCAAACAAAGCTCCATACCGCGTCAACCCCAAAGAAATTAAGGAGATCCAATGGCAAGTACAAAAACTAATCAACAACGGTCATGTACGTGAAAGCTTAAGCCCTTGTGCCGTTCCGGTTATACTTGTCCCTAAGCAAGATGGAAGTTATTGCATGTGTTCTGATTGTAAACCCATTAATTTTATCACCATTCGCTATAGGCATCCCATTCGTCGCTTAGATGATATGCTTGATGAACTTAGCGGTGCCACCTTTATCTCAAAAATTGACCTTAAAAGTGTCTATTATCAAATCCGCATACAAGAAGGTGATGAATGGAAAACCGCTTTCAAAACCAAATTTGGCTTGTACGAGAGGTTGGTCATGCCTATGGGTTTATCGGAAGCTCCCAGAACTTTCATGCGTCTTATGCATTTTTTGCTACGACCTTATATTGGAGTGTTTGTTGTGCTTTACTTTGATGATATTCTTGTGTTTAGCAAATCTATGGAAGAGCATCTAAAGCATGTTAGGGCTGTTTTGCCAACGCTTCGCAAGGAGCGTCTTTATGCCAACATGAAAAAGTGCACATTTGGTGCTGACAAAGTTTTTTTCTTGGGTTTTCTCGTTTCTTCCAAGGGTGTCCATGTTGATGAATCTAGAATTGGAGCAATTAAAACTTGGCCCCAACCCACCAATTTGCAACAAGTGCGTAGTTTTCTTGGCCTTGCAGGTTTTTACCGTGGCTTTGTGAAAGACTTTAGCACTATAGCCGCTCCTTTGCATGCCTTGAGTAAGAAGAATGCTCATTTTGTTTGGGGATCTTTGCAATCCACCGCTTTTGATGAACTCAAGTCTTTGCTTACTCATGCCCCGATTCTTGCTTTGCCCAACTTTGACAAAACTTTTGAGGTTCATTGTGATGCAAGTGGTACCGGAATTGGCGGAGTTTTGATGCAAGAAAAACGAGCCATTGCTTATTTTAGTGAAAAACTCTCCGGTGCTCAACTTAACTATCCCATCTATGACAAAGAATTGTATGCTTTAGTGTGTGTGCTACATGTTTGGGAACATTATCTTAGACCTCATGAGTTTGTCATCCATACCGATCATGAAACGCTTAAGTACTTAAAAGGTCAAACTAACTTGAACAAGCGTCATGCCAAATGGAGTGAATTTATTGAATCTTTCCCCTATGTGATCAAGTACATTAAGGGTAAGGAAAATGTAGTTGCGGATGGACTCTCACTCCTATGCACGCTTGTCACTAAACTTGAGTTGAATGTTATAGGCTTTCAGCACATAAAAGACTTGTATGCTAACGATCCATCTTTTGCTATTCCTTATGCTAAATGTTTGACGCATACATCTTGGGAACAATATTACTTCAAAGATGATTATCTTATGAGAACTAACAAACTTTGCATTCCCGAGTCTTCTCTTCATTTGCTCCTTTTGCAAGAGGCTCATGGAGGCAGACTCAAGGGACACTTTGGTCGCGATAAGACATTCGCCACGCTCTCCAAGAACTACTTTTGGCCCAAGATGTTCCGCGACGTCTCACGCTTCACCAACCGATGCTCTACATGTCGCAAAGCTAAGTCTAAAGCTCAATCCCATGGTCTTTCATGCCTCTTCCTATTCTTTATCAACATTGGGAAGACATTAGCATGGATTTTGTACTTGGTTTACCCAGAACTCAAAATGGAAAGGATTCCGTGTTTGTTGTTGTGGACCAATTTTCTAAGATGGCACATTTCATTCCTTGCAACAAGATAGACGATGCTTCACATGTCGCCAATCTCTTTTGTAGGGAAATCTTGCGACTCCATGGAGTACCAAAGACAATCGTCTCCGACCGCTACGTCAAGTTCTTGAGTTACTTTTGGTAGACACTATGCGCCAAGCTCGGAATCAAGCTCTTATTCTCATCCGCATACCATCCTCAAACCAAGGGCCAAACAGAGGTGACGAACCATACGCTCTCCACTCTACTTCGCGTGTTGATCAAGAAGAACATCAAGGAGTGGGAGGAGCGTCTACCCATCACCGAGTACGCCTACAACCATGCAAGACATTCGACGACTGGCAAGTCCCCCTTCGAGGTCGTCTACGGCTTCAACCAGTTGTCCCATTGGACATTCTACCTCTTCCTCTACAAGAGCACAACAACCTCGACGCAAGTGCCCATGGAAGCTACATCGAGAAGATTCATGAAGATACAAGGCACACCACCGAGCACCAAGTACAACGACTCGCGACCAAGCTCAACATCAACAAGCAACCCATGATATTCAACATTGGAGATCTCGTGTGGCTACACCTTCGCAAGGACCGCTTCCCCAATGAACACAAGTCCAAACTACTACCTCGAGCCGACGGACCCTTCAAGGTGCTAGCACGCTACAACAACAACGCTTACAAGATCGGTCTCCCACACGAGAAGTACAACGTGAGCGACATCTTCAACGTCACAGATCTCTCCCCGTACCATGGTGATGAGGATTTTGATCCGAGGTCGGATCTTTCCCGGGGGGGGGGGGAGATGATGCGGAGCATCCTTCGGTCATCCCCATGGACCTTCAATCATCTCACGCCAAGAGGAACCATGACTAGAGCACGAGCTAGAGCTCTCAAGACCGAGGTGACTTCTCTCCTTAGTGATATCTCATATGATCCTCTCGAGACATGGTTACTGCCTAAATCAGGAATGTTGTGCATGATTAGGTACCAAGAGGACCCTCCCGAGGATGTACATGAAGATGGACAAGACCCCAAGTCCACGGAAGAAGAGAACCAATGGAAGAAGGAGAGAACAACCTCCAGGCACCAGACATCCGGCCATGGCCCCGGACATCCGGCCCCTGGAGATCTACATGGTCATGAATCTCAAGAAGAAGCTACAGGGACCGGACATCCGGCCCCCCTCACCGGAAATCCGGCCTCCAGCCTGGACATCCGGAGGTGCCATCCAGGGAGCACAGAAGGCTGCCCAGACAGCCCGGACATCCGACCATCACCCCGGACATCCGGCGCCTCCCGAAGCCCCGAACATCCGGCCCCACCCATCCAGAGAGCAGCATAGCCGTCTCCACCAGCCCAGACATACAGACCTTCAGCCCGGACATCCGGCCCCTCCTGAGCCACTGGACATCCGGCCCGACGCCCAGACGTCCGGCCTTCCCTGTCTGTGAACAGTGTATGGGGCAAGGCCCATGTACCCCCTTCGCCCCTAGACTATATATACTCCATCCCCACCTACGTTTTAGGGTTAGCATTGTGATTGCTCATTTGAGATAGAGCATTGCTCATCCGTACCGGATCTACTCCTCGTGAGGGACCGCACCTCTTCGGAGAAGATCCATCCGGATTCAAGGCCTCCATCCGGAGAAGACAATCAAGACCTCCTCACGGAGAAGAACGGTTACTCTTATATCGTACCTTGTTGACTTTGCATCTCGTGTTACTTTGTGCCTCGATGATCTAGCACTTGTGTGATCAATTTCGTGTTGGTTGAGTGTTTCTCTTTGTTTTCCCCTCGTGATTTCCCTCGTGTTCTTTTGCGTGTTCTTCGTGTTCCCCATAGGATCCACTCCAAACATGAAAGATCGGCCCCATAGGGTTCCGCCCTACATCACTTACCAATCACTATAGCTTCAAGATGAAAGGGAAGGAATATTTGGTACAACCTATGTCTCCTAGTCAAGTGATAGCCAACAAGCAAGCCACCCACCGGGGAGAGAAACGTGAGAAAGTGATCCACCCAAAAGAGAGTGAGCGCCACAAGCCAAAACCGAGTGCCTCCACAATGAGCGATAAGAAAAACTTAGTCCTATTTGCCACCAAAAGTGAGATGAGAGAAGTGTGTGAGAACCCATCGAGTGTTATGCACTTTGTCCTCGTGTGCAAGGATGGAGAACCAAAAACTAACTCCTCTCACAATCTACCTTTAGTGTTATCTTCTCTTTTGCAGGAATTCCAAGATGTTTTCCCCGATGAGCTACCTCCGGGACTACCTCCTCTTTGAGGCATTGAGCACCGAATCGACCTCATCCCCGGAGCACATCTTCCAAACAAAGCTCCATACCGCGTCAACGATGAAGAAACTAAGGAGATCCAACGGCAAGTACAACAACTAATCGACAACGGACACGTATGTGAAAGCTTAAGCCCTTGTGTTGTTCCCGTTATACTTGTGCCCAAGCAAGACGGTAGTTTTCGCATGTGCTCAGATTGTAGACCTATCAATGCTATTACCGTTCGTCATAGGCATCCCATTCCTCGCTTAGGTGATATGCTTTATGAACTTAGCGGTGCCACCATTTTATCAAAAATTGATCATAAAAGTGGCTATTATCAAATCCGCATACAAGAAGGTGATGAATGGAAAACCGCTTTCAAAACCAAATTTGGCTTGTACGAGTGGTTGGTTATGCCTATGGGTTTATCGGAAGCTCCCGGAACTTTCATGCATCTTATGCATTTTGTGCTTCGACCTTATATTGGAGTGTTTGTTGTGGTTTACTTTGATGACATTCCTATTTTTAGCAAATCCATGAAGGAGCAGCATGTTAGGGCTGTTTTGCAAACTCTTCGCAAGGAACGTCTTTATGCCAACATGAAAAAGTGCACGTTTGGTGTTGACAAGCTCGTTTTCTTGGGTTTCGTTATCTCTTCCAAGGGTGTCCATGTTGATGAATCTAAAATTGAATCAATTAAAACTTGGCCCCAACCCACCAATTTGAACCAAGTGCGTCGCCTTCTTGGCCTTGCGGGTTTTTATCATCGCTTTGTGAAAGACTTTAGCACTATTGCCTCTCCTTTGCATGCCTTGAGCAAGAAGAATGCTCCTTTTGTTTGAGGATCTTTGCAATCCACCGCTTTTGATGAACTCAAGTCTTTGCTTACTAATGCTCCGATTCTTGCTTTGCCCAATTTTGACAAAACTTTTAAGGTTCATTGTGATGCAAGTGGTATCGGAATTGGCGTAGTTTTGATGCAAGAAAAACGAGCTATTGCATATTTTAGTGAAAAACTCTCCGGTGCTCAACTTAACTATCCCATTTTTGAAAAAGAATTGTATGCTTTAGTGCGTGTGCTACATGTTTGGGAACATTTTCTTAGACCTCATGAGTTTGTCATACATACCGATCATGAAACGCTTAAGTACTTGAAAGGCCAAAATAAGTTAAACCAGCGTCATGCCAAATGGAGTGAATTTATTGAATCTTTTCCCGATGTGATCAAGTACATTAAGGTTAAGGAAAATGTAGTTGCGGATGCACTTTCACGCATATGCACACTTGTCACTAAATTTGAGTTGAATGTTATTGCCTTTGAGCACATAAAAGACTTGTATGTGAATGATCCTTCCTTTGCTACTTCTTATGCCAAATGTTTGACGCATACATCTTGGGAACGATATTACATCAAGGATGCTTATCTTATGAGAGCTAACAGACTTTGCATTCCCGAGTCTTCTCTTCGTTTGCTCCTTTTACAAGAGGGTCATGGAGGCGGACTCATGGGACACTTTGGACGCAACAAGACATTCGCCACGCTCTCCAAGAACTACTTTTGGCCCAAGATATTCCGCGACGTCTCACGCTTCACCAACCGATGCTCTACATGTCGCAAAGCTATGTCTAAAGCTCAATCCCATGGTCTTTACATGCCTCTTCCTATTCCATATCAACCTTGGGAAGACATTAGCATGGATTTTGTACTTGGTTTGCCTAGAACTCAAAATGGCAAGGATTGTGTGTTTGTTGTTGTGGACCGATTTTCTAAGATGGCACATTTCATTCCTTGCAACAAGATAGACGATGCTTCAAATGTTGCAAATCTATTTTGTAGGGAAATCTTGCGCCTCCTTGGAGTACCAAATACAATCGTTTCCGACCGCGACATCAAGTTCTTGAGTTACTTTTGGAAGACGCTATGCGCCAAGCTCGGATTCAAGCTCTTGTTCTCATCTGCATACCATCCTCAAACCGACGGCCAAACGGAGGTGGCGAACCGTACGCTCTCATCTATACTTTGCTTGTTGATCAAGAAGAACATCAAGGAGTGGGAGGAGTGTCTACCCATCGCCGAGTACGCCTACAACCGTGCAAGACATTTGACTACCGGCAAGTCCCCCTTCGAGGTCGTCTACGGCTTCAACCCGTTGTCCCCATTGGACATTCTACCTCTTCCTCTACAAGAGCGCACCAACCTGGACGCGAGTGCACAAGCAAGCCATCTTAAGAAGATGCACGAAGATACAAGGCACACCATCAAGCGCCAAGTACAACGACTAGCGTCCAAGCTCAACGTCAACAAGCAACCCATGATCTTCAATGTTGGCGATCTCGTGTGGCTACACCTTTGCAAGGACCGCTTCCCCAACAAATGCAAGTCCAAACTTCTGCCTCGAGCTAGTGGACCCTTCAAGGTGCTAGCACGCTACAACAACAACGCCTACAAGATCGACCTCACACGAGACAAGTACAACATGAGTGACATCTTCAACGTCCACGACCTCTCGCCATACCATGGTGATGAAACCTTCGATCCGAGGTCAGATCTTTCCCAAGGGGGGGAGATGATGCGGAGCATCCCTCGCTCATCCCCATGGACGTACCTACATATCCCTCGACACCACATGGACCCATGACAAGAGCTGGAGCAAAGGCTATAGAAGATAAGGTGAATTCGCTCCTCTCCGAACTCCCTCTTCCTACTCTCGAGATATGGCTACTACCTCATTCGGAGACTCTATGTGTGATCAAGTCCTTGGACGGGAGTCATGGGACAGCTACATTCAATGACCAAGATGGTGAGGACACCAAGTGTGAAGATCAAGAAGAAGAGCTGCTTCAGAAGCTACAGGCCCCGGACGACCGGCCTGACCCGGACGTCCGACCCCTAGAGGACGCTACAACCAAGGGGAGAGAAGCCAGCCAGAGCTACAGGCCTTGGACGACCGGCCCAGCCCGGACGACCGGCCACTCCTAGGCTCCGGACGACCGAGCCCTTCCGGATGACCGTGCACCTGTCAACAGAACCAAAATCATGGAAATCTGAGGAAGTCCGGACGTCCGTGCCCACGACCACAGAACGAAATCTATGGACATCCGAGGACCATCGGACGTCCGAAACCCCACGAGCCTCCAGACAATCGGCGCCCCACAGACGTCCGGACCCTGGCTGCGTCTAGCTGCAGGCTGATGCCCTTGTACCCCTTCACTTCGCCCGTCATTTTCACTATGACTATAAATAGCCTTCTCCCACCTCCTAGCTAGGGTAGCATTGGTTTAGCTCATTTGAGATAGAGCATTGCTCATCCGTACGGATCTACTCCTCATGAGGGACCGCACCTCTTTAGAGAAGATCCACTCGGATTCAAGACCTCCACTCGGAGAAGACAATCAAGACCTCCTCACAAAGAAGAACGGTTACCCTTGTATCGTCCCTTGTTGACTTTGGATCTCGTGTTACTTTGTGCCTCGATGATCTAGCACTTGTGTGACCATATTCGTGTCGGTTGAGTATTTCTCTCGTTTTTCCCATGATTTCCCTCGTTTCCTTCGCGCGCGTTCTTCGTGTTCCTCGTAGGGATCCTCTCCAAACGTGAAAGATCGGCCCCTAGGGTTCCGCCCTACATCAGGAGGTAGAGCATCTCCAACCTTTTTCATTCTTCTATTCTATGATAAAACTACAATTTCTCCACTCTTACATCGGAAGAGTGAGAAAGCAGCGAAAACACGGCAGCTCAGTGATTACATGGCCCACCTCACACTATCACCATAGTTTTTGGGCACCGTGCAACACCTTACTCTTTAGTGCATGGTACTGTAATTTATCAGCGAGATAAAATTGTACAATGGTATGAAGCTTTCAGCTTCTGTTCCATGTATCTTCCATCAGAGGTTGCCCCGTTGCAAAATTCCATCAAATACAAAGGAGACTAACATGCATGCTCTTTAATCTCAATGATTCACAGATCATAGCCAATATGTACTCCCTCCATTCCAAAATAAGTGTCTCAACTTTATGACAACTTTGCCAACTTTAGTACAAAGTTGTACTAAACTTGAGACACTTATTTTGGAACAGAGACAATTAAAGAAAAAAAATGATCCATGCAGTCCTTAGGCCTTGAACCGTAAACCCTAACAGGCTTTAATTTTATGGCGAGGTTGAACTTTCCGAAGGAATGAAGTTTGCAAACCTTTGACCATCGGATCATTTTGTGCAATTTCACTAAAATCGTGCTGATCATCCCTGTGGCAAAGAAATTTAAGAAGTGTGATCATAATAAGACTAGTGGCACTAGTTGATGAGACATAAACTCATCACAAATACAGTAGAAGCCAGTAGAGGTACGTGCGGAGCAAAGAAGTAGAGAAATATCCACATGGAGCGATGTGGGCCACTGGGGCAGTTGTGCACGCCAGCTGTTAAGGAAGTTGTATCTGAGGGATGTCGGGACGTATCTAGGAGGGCGGTGGCATCTGCCCATGTTGTGGCAGTGAGCAAGGGACGAAGGCAACCACACCAGCTTTGTGAGAGAGAATGGCGGGGACCCCAGCCACTAGTGGGTTTTCGCCCTCGCCGACGGCTACCGCATCTACAAGAAAATCCTCCCCTTCCCCTAGCAGATGTGATCCACCTGCATATGTGACGAGAGATGTGGCCATAGTCATTTTGTGCGAGAGAGTGTGAAGAGAGCAACCCTAGCAGTAACTATGTAGGCTCCTCGCTATGTATATAGTGGAGCGGCTTCTTTTTTCTCTCCATATGAACCTATTTATATTGCGTGCATGCCACTTAAGAAAGAAAACTTTATTTACAGATAATGCGGCATCATTCATGCCTGGTTCCCAACCCTCCATTAAGTGAGTAACTACTACACATGTCAAATTATCACATGGGCTACATCTTCGTACAAAAATGAGCTCCACCGTGTCACGTGTGTGGTTGGGGAAGACGCAAAGAGCACTACTACGTGCGTGGGTGCGTGCACCTCTTCTCTTCAAGCATGGTTATTCAAAGTATAGCCAACTACTCTACCACGCGGTTATTAAATGTGCAAAGAGTATAGGCAGTAATAATGACTAATGAGCTGTCAAATCATGAGGCCCACCTTTCCCTAAGTTTGACTGAGGAAGCTTCCATCATTTCACTCCTCATTGAATATCCATCCGCTGCTACCTCCTAAGATAAAATAATCCACTGCTACCTCTGTAGCATGGTTAATAATATAGCCATGTCAAGATGTATAAAATATCATTCACTAATACAATAGGGTTGGCTCTAAGGCTGGTGATTTTTTTTACTTCATCTCTTTCTCTTTTTCTCTCATTTACTCATTTTTTTCTTAGGAACACGTGTAGAGGATGGCTATTCCTTTCGATGGGACTTCTTCATAGGGTTTAAGACTAAGCAGCTCCGACTATTATTCCTGCTGTCCACCACTCTAAATCGTGCAATCTATCACTGGTATGCGTCAGTGCTATGCAAACGGTTTTTAACCCCTTACTGCGATGGCATTCAGAATCGTCACCTTTTGAGTGACTGCGATAGGGGGGTCCTTCCCACACGACCTAGAAACCGTCGGGGATATGCTCTCCTGGCACACACGCTCCGCAAAATGAGGTCGCGTGCGACCAGAGAGTGACCAATACATACAGTAGTGCTAAAAAAATACAATTATACAGGCGAAATCGTTTCCGGTCGTAAGTACATCCCACACAGCTAGTCCCCTCTAAACGTTTCCGTTTGTATATACATCCCACACAGTCACTCCAAGGAAAATGTTTGCGCAAGGTGGCGTAACACAAACAGTTTTCAAGAGAATGTCGTGTGTGATTATTCATTGATCCAACACGGTTTATTCCTAGAAACTGTGTGCGTTGCCTGAGGTCATCGCCCACGGGGTTTTCTCAATAACCGTTTGCAATAGGAAATCCCAATTAGCAGGCTAATTGCCCTATTATTAATAATCCATTTATTAATCTAATTGACATTCATATTAAGCACATAATATATTTCATTTCTATATTAAGGAAGCAGGATTTCATAATTGAAATACATCCGAGTACAACATGATATAGCTTCAGCACTCAGATACCCCATTACACAATTCCACCAGCACCAAGTTTCACATGCAACATCTAGAACCTTTCGAAATTAGCTTCATAGACGATACATAGACAGTTGCATCTCATCTGGAAAACTGCTGAAGCGGAAGGCGGATATTGAGCCTTCATTCACATTGAAGGTCTTTGCAACTTCAAGCCCGTGCTTGTGGATGATTGAACGTCCAGCATTCGTCCTCTTCAGGAACACTTCAATATTGAATCGTGGGTGTTGTATGAAAACTTTTGATGCGGAGCATCCCACGATCATCCCCATGGACGCATATACATCCCCTACAACACCACTTGGACCTATGACTCGAGCACGTGCAAGAGCTGTCGAAACCGAGGTGACATCACTCCTCTCACAACTCCCTTTAGATTCACATGAGACATGGTTACTACCTCAAATGGAGACGCTTTGCATACTCAGGTACCAATGACTTAACCATGGATAAGCTAGGAAGCAAGGAGAACTGGAAGAGGAAGACATGCGTGAAGACGGAGAGGAAAAGCACCAAGTCCTAGACTGGCCGAACGATCCAAATGAGGGCCCGGATGATCCGAAAAGAGCCCGGACGATCCGGACCCCGGTCCGGATGATCCGGCTAATTCGCCCCGAAGACACCCAAAGCCTCTCCATGAAGTCGGATCATCCGGATGCCTTCCCGGATCATCCGAACCCCGCCCGGACATCCGGACCTGCACCGCCACCGCCTGCACCACCAGCTCATCCGGGCATCCACCCAGATCATCCGGCCGAGCCCGGATAATCCGGCTCCCCACCCGGATCATCCAGCTAGCGCCTGCGCGTAGGTGTTGGGTTGAGCCCATGTACCCCATTCGCCCCGCCTAGCCTATATATAGGACTCCTCCTCCTCACTTCAAGACTTAGCATTGGTTTAGCTCATTTGAGATAGAGCATTTCTCATCCGCATGGATCTACTCCTCGTGAGGGACCGCACCTCTTCGGAGAAGATCCATCTGGATTCAAGGCCTCCATCCAGGGAAGACAATCAAGACCTCCTCTCGGAGAAGAACGGCTACCTTTGTATCATCCCTTGTTGACTTTGGATCTCATGTTACTTTGTGCCTCG
The DNA here is from genome assembly GCF_018294505.1 of Triticum aestivum. Classification (NCBI taxonomy): domain Eukaryota; kingdom Viridiplantae; phylum Streptophyta; class Magnoliopsida; order Poales; family Poaceae; genus Triticum; species Triticum aestivum. Next base: position 155,475,879 of record NC_057807.1, read on the forward strand.
ATTATCTAGCACTTGTGTGATCAAATTCGTGTCGGTTGAGTGTTTCTCTCGTTTTCCCCTCGTGATTTCCCTCGTGTTCTTCCGCGCGTTCTTCGTGTTCCCCTGTAGGATCCACTCCAAATGTGAAAGATCGGCCCCTAGGGTTCCGCCCTACATCATCTTGGTATCATGAGCCATGTTGATCACGTTTTTGCATACCCTACCCCGTGTTTTCTAGCTTGATTTTGTTGATTTCGTCCTAAATCCGAAAATCGCCACCAAAAATAGCCCCCAAATTTTTTTGTGATTTGTTGGTTTTGATGATATTTTGTTGATTTTGATCCGTGGATTCGTTGTGTAACTCGTGGATCTTGCCTTTCCCCACCTTCTCACCCTCGAAATCCATCCAAAATCCGCGAAATCTTCGAATTTCTCGCCGCTTTCGAGTTCATCCCGAGTAGCTCCCGAGCGCAGTTGACCTACTCAGATCATCCGAACCCTGACCCGGATCATCCGGACGTGCCCGGATCATCCGGCTCCCGGCCCGGATCATCCGACTTCCTCTACCGAAACTGCATTTTCTGCAGTTTTACACCACCACCTCCTACGCCTCCGCACTCCACTCACTTCAACCACCACCACCTTCACCTGCCAAACCCCCACGACACACCCTCCATACCACCATTCGACTTTGGGTTCGAGAATTTGAGTTGTGGTTTCCCGTATCCGATTGTGTTTCGGCTATGTAGGTACGGTGCAACATCAACATCACCACCGCTCATCTTCGTCGACTACTCATCATCGCTACGGACGGTAACTTCGATGACATCTTTGTCTACGCCTTGCCATTGCATTGATAACCACCATAGCCTTACTTTCGTGTTGCTTACCCATCGAGACTAGACATTGAGTATTGCCGGCAACATGACTGATGCACATTAGTGATCATACTCCATACCATACATACCATATCATCTCTCGTGTCACAAAGTTGTCATCGCATATGCAATTGCTATCTTGGTTCATGAAGTATTGCATGAGAAAAGAGGTCAAAAGTGAAAGAGCCAACCAAGCTTTTAAGCAAAAAGAGAAAGATAAGCAAAGAGCTTATAAGCAAGAACCATAGCATCATACTACATTAAGATTTTCATATCCGATCATCTTGGATCATATCACCGAAATACCATACATATAGCATACTTGGGATAGACATAGTTGCATTTTTGCCTAGTAGGTTGTGCACAAGCTCCGTATCCGCCTATTGTGCAATCGTGCTAGCGTCTCTCGAGTATTGTGCAACAAGAGCATTTTCGTGGACTCCACATTTTGGCTCATTTTTGGTTTGCACAATCCCATTAATCTATTTGCATGTGTGTTTCTGTGTTCCACTACTTGCTTGATCTACTTGTTGCATTTGCGAATTTGCGAATCTTTTTCAACATCTTTGAGTCAAACTAACAATTGCATCAAATTTTGTGCCACCATCCTAACCAAGCTCCACCATAATCTTTTACTTCTGTAGGTGTGAGAACCGACAAGAATTGGTACCAAGAGTGCTATTTCATTGTCCGCATTTGAGTGAACTTGATTCAACGTCAACATCGGTCAAGGTACATTTGGTATAAGTTCTTCTCCTTCTCACACTCACATTTTGCTTGGAATGATGGATAGGCCAAGTACCTCTACCAACCCACTCTTCATCGAGCAAGACGACGACATGTCATAATTCGTCACCAAGAGCCACCTCTTTGGTGCACAACGAGTGTTGCATCAAGAGCAACAAGCTATGTCCGACCGCATCGACAACCTCGCCACCGACTTGCAACTCTCCAAGCAACGTACGAAGGACTACTTCGACAACAAGCTCGACGAACACAAGCAAGAGAATGATGCAAGAATGGACGAGATCCGCACCTTGTTGGTGAACCGTCCTCCTTCAACTTCTTCATACTCAAGACGAAGCCGCTCAAGTCGACACTCCGACGACTCCTTCTCCAGCTCAAGTACACCGTCATCAAACACCCTTCAATGAGCGGCGTGACAAGACCGTCATGCATCTTGCAATCCGCTACACGACAAGCATTCACTAGAGCAAGTCGATGAGCAAGAACTTTGTCCTCCACCACATCAAGTTGTGTTTGCTCAAGCTCAAGAATGACAACGACAATGACACCAAGAAGAATAACGAGCGCGCCTACACCAAGCGGAACAAGACGCCGAGGCTCAATGTCTTAAACAACAACAACATGAAGTGCAAGCTCTTGAGGCGCAACGTGCCCTTCAAGAATCAAGTCGAGCCATCGCCAACCGCAATTGCGAACGGCACAATCAAGAGGAATCCCTTCGAGAAGAAATCCAAGAGAGGAACTACCAACCGCGAGTGCAACATCAAGGTCCTCAAGCTCCTCCACAAGCTCGTCAAGCTCCACCTCAACCTCAAGTTCAACAAGAGCAAGTTGATCATGGACTTCCTTCACGCCAAGAGCAACATCATGATGATTATCCTCCACGTCAAGGGCGTCTTAATCACCATCGCCAACAACATAATGAAGAGCAATGCTACGGCAAGCTAAAATTCACAATGCCCAAGTTCAATGGAAGCAATGATCAAGAAGAATACCTCATGGGCATTGAAGGTCGACAAAATCTTTCGCTCGCACAACTATGAGGAAGAGAATAAGATCGCTATGGCATCACTTGAGTTCCAAGACTATGTGCTCATATGGTGGGAACAAGTCCTTGAGCGCCGAGAAGCAAGAGGTGAACCTCCAATCACCACTTGGTCTCAAATGAAGGATGTCATGCGAGCATGTTTTGTGCCCACCTACTACAACCGTGATGTCTTCAAGCAGCTACAACTCCTCAAGCAAAGAACAAAGAGTGTTGAAGAATACTACAAGGAAATGGAGATAGCCATGATTCGAGCCAATATCAAGGAAGATGATGAGCAAACAATGGCACACTTCTTGAATGGCCTCAATCACCCCCATCAAGAAGATCGCCGACTTCCAACCCTACTCCAACCTTATTGAGCTCATGCATAAAGCGACCAAGGCGGAAAGTCAAGTGCAAGATGACTTCAAGTACGCCAAGTACTCGTCCAAGACCTACGGATTCTCCAACAACCAAGCTTCAACAACTCCTCCAACCTCTTCCTCAACCAAGCCTTCTCCAAGCAACGACAACAAGTCAAGTTACAAGAAAACTTCGACAAGTTTGAGTCGTCCTCCTCCTACTATAAGCAACTTCAAGCCGCGTGCTTCATCATCTACTCCAACCGATGAGACCGTCAAGACAAGCTCCTTCAAGTGTTTCACTTGCGGCGGCCGAGGCCACAAGTCCTATGAATGCACAAACAAGCGCACCATGATCCTCAATGATGATGGAACCTATGACTCCATGAGTGACGAGGAGATGGAAGCTATTGAGCAAGTGGCCATGCACCAGCGCATGAACGAGGATGAAGATGATCAAGTCTTTTGTGATGAGGATTCGAGCCCTGCTCTCATTTTCTCCAAGGTCTTGACTCTTCAACATCAACAACAAGAAGACCAAAGATGCCACATCTTCCACACAAAGGCCGGCATCAATGGAAGGTCCGTCAAGGTCATCATCGATGGAGGTAGTTGCCACAACTTGGCAAGTGAAGAACTATGCCCTAAGCTTCAATTGGTCAAGATGAAGCATCCGCACCCATACAAAGCCCAATGGCTAAGTGACTCCCGCACTATATGAGTTGAGCATATGGTCCAAGTCTCCTTCAAAATGGGTGCATATGAGGACACTTTGGAGTGTGATGTCGTCCCGATGTCCGTTTGCCACCTCCTTCTTGGTCGACCATGGCAATTTGACCGTCGTGTCATCCACAACAGGCGTACAAAATACAATAGTTTCAAGATGAAAGGGAAGGAGTATGTGCTACGACCTATGTCTCCTAGTCAAGTGATAGCCGACAAGGAAGCCAGCCATTGTGGAGAGAAGAGTGAGAAAGTGATCCACACAAAAGTGAATGAGAGCCACAAGCCAAACTTGAGCGCCTCTTTGCCTAGAGAGAAAAACCTAGTTCTATTTGCCACAAAAAGTGAGATGAGAGAAGTGTGTGAGAACCCATCGAGTGTTATGCACTTTGTCCTTGTGTGCAAAGATGGGGAACCAAAACTAACACCTCTCACGAGCTACCTTTAGTGTTTCAATCTATTTTGCAGGAATTCCAAGATGTTTTCCCCGATGAGCTACGTCCGGGTCTACCTCCTCTACGAGGCATTAAGCATCGAATCGACCTCATCCCCGGAGTGCCACTTCCAAACAAAGCTCCATACCGCGTCCACCCCGAAGAAACTAAGGACATCCAATGGCAAGTACAACAACTAATCAACAACGGTTATGTACGTGAAAGCTTAAGTCCTTGTGCCATTCCGGTTATACTTGTGCCTAAGCAAGAGGGAAGTTTCCGCATGTGTTCCAATTGTAGACCTATAAATGCTATTACCGTTTGCTATAGGCATCCCATTCCTCACCTAGATGATATGCTTGATGAACTTAGCGGTGCTGCCTTTTTCTCAAAATTGATCTTAGAAGTGGCTATTATCAAATCCGCATACAAGAAGGTGATGAGTGGAAAACTGCTTTCAAAACCAAGTTTAGCTTGTACGAGTGGTTGGTTATGCCTATGGGCTTATCGGAAGCTCCCGGTACTTTCATGCGTCTTATGCATTTTGTGCTCCGACTTTATATTGGAGTCTTTGTTGTGGTTTACTTTGATGATATTCTTGTGTTTAGCAAATCCATGAAAGAGCATCTAAAGCATGTTGGGGCTGTTTTGCAAACCTTTCGCAAGGAACATCTTTATGGAAACATGAAAAATTGCATGTTTGGTGTTTACAAACTTGTTTTCTTGGGTTTTCTTCAAAGGGTGTCCATGTTGACGAATCTAAAATTGAAGCAATTAAAACCTGGCCCCAACCCACCAATTTGCAACAACTGCATAGCTTTCTTGGCCTTGCGGGTTTTTATCGTTGCTTCGTGAAAAACTTTAGCACTATTGCCGCTCCTTTGCATGCCTTGAGTAAGAAGAATGCTCCTTTTGTTTGGGCATCTTTGCAATCCACTCCTTTTGATGAGCTCAAGTCTTTGCTTACTCATGCTCTGATTCTTGCTTTGCCCAACTTTGAGAAAACATTTGAGGTTCATTGCGATCAAAGTGGTACCGGAATTGGCGGAGTTTTGATGCAAGAAAAACAAGCCATTGCTTATTTTAGTGAAAAACTCTCCGGTGCTCAACTTAACTATCCCATATATGACAAAGAATTGTATGCTTTAGTGCGCGTGCTACATGTTTGGGAACGTTATCTTAGACCTCATGAGTTTGTCATACATACCGATCATGAAACGCTAAAGTACTTAAAAGGTCAAACTAAGTTGAACCAGCGTTATGCCAAATGGAGTGAATTTATTGAATCTTTCCCATATGTGATCAAGTACATTAAGGGTAAGGAAAATGTAGTTGTGGATGCACTTTCACGCATATGCACACTTGTCACTAAACTTGAGTTGAATGTTATTGGCTTTGAGCACATAAAAGACTTGTATGCTAATGATCCATCTTTTGCTACTCCTTATGCTAAATGTTTGACGCATACATCTTGGGAACAATATTACATCAAGGATGGTTATCTTATGAGAGGTAACTAACTATGCATTCCCGAGTCTTCTCTTCGTTTGCTCCTTTTGTAAGAGGCTCATGGAGGCGGACTCATGGGACATTTCGGACACGATAAGGCATTCGCCACGCTCTCCAAGAACTACTTTTGGCCCAAGATGTTCCGTGACGTCTCACACTTCACCATGCTCTACATGTCGCAACGCTAAGTCTAAAGCTCAATCCCATGGTCTTTACATGCCTCTTACTATTCCTTATCAACCTTGGGAAGACATTAGCATGGACTTTGTACTTGGTTTGCCTAGAACTCAAAATGGAAAGGATTCTGTGTTTGTTGTTGTGGACCGATTTTCTAAGAAGGCACATTTCATTCCTTGCAACAAGATAGACGATGCTTCACACATTGCAAAGCTCTTTTGTAGGGAAATGTTGCGCCTCCATGGCATACCAAAGACAATCGTCTCCGACTGTGACGTCAAGTTCTTGAGTTACTTTTGGAAGACGCTATGTGCCAAGCTCGGAATCAAGCTCTTGTTCTCATCCGCTCTCCACTCTACATTGCGTGTTGATCAAGAAGAACATCAAGGAGTGGGAGGCGTGTCTACCCATCGTCGAGTATGCCTACAACTATGCAAGACATTCGACCAAGGGCAAGTCCCCTTTCGAGGTCGTCTACGGCTTCAACCCGTTGTCCCCTTTGGACATTCTACCTCTTCCTCTACAAGAGCTCACCAACATGGATGCAAGTGCACGGGCAAGCTACATCAAGAAGATGCATGAGGATATAAGGAACACAATCGAGCGCCATGTACAACGTCTAGCGACCAAGCTCAACTTCAACAAGCAACCCATGATCTTCAACGTAGGCGATCTCGTGTGGCTACACCTTCGCAAGGACCGTTTCCCCAACGAACGCAAGTCCAAACTTCTCCCTCGAGCCAATGAACCCTTCAAGGTGCTAGCACGCTACAACAACAATGCTTACAGGATCAACCTATCAAGCGACAAGTACAGCGTAAGTGACATCTTCAATGTCAAAGACCTCTCGCCTTACCATGGTGATGAAGATTTCGATCCGAGGTCGGATCTTTCCCAAGGGGGGGGGAGATGATGCGGAGCATCCCACGATCATCCCCATGGACGCATCTACATCCCCTACAACACTACTTGGTCCTATGACTCAAGCACGTGCAAGAGCTGTCAAAACCGAGGTGACATCACTCCTCTCACAACTCCCTTTCAATTCACATGACACATGGTTACTACCTCAAACGGAGATGCTTTGCATGCTCAGGTACCAAGGAGTTAACCATGGATAAGCTAGGAAGCAAGGAGAACCGGAAGCGGAAGACATGCGTGAAGACGGAGAGGAAAATCACCAAGTCCCAGGCTGGCCGGACGATCCGGACGAGGGCCCGGATGATCCGGACAACGCCCGGACGATCCGGACCCCGGTCCGGACGATCCAGCTAATTCGCCCCGAAGACACCCGAAGCCTCTCCATGAAGCCGGATCATCCGGACGCCGTCCTGGATCATCTGGACCCCTCCCGGACATCCGGACCCCCAGCCGGACATCTGGACCTGTACTGCCACCGCCTGCACCACCAGCTCATCAGGGCCTCCACCTGGATCATCCGGCTCCCCACCCAGATCATCCGGCCCGCGCCTGTGCGCGCATGTTAGGCTGAGCCCATATACCCCTTCGCCCCCCTAGCCTATATATAGGACTCCTCCTCCTCACTTCGAGACTCAGCATTGTTTAGCTCATTTGAGATAGAGCATTGCTCATCCGCACGGATCTACTCCTCGTGAGGGACCGCACCTCTTCAGAGAAGATCCATGCGGATTCAAGGCCTCCATCCGGAGAAGACAATCAAGACCAACTCTCAGAGAAGAACGGCTACCTTTGTATCATCCCTTGTTGACTTTGGATCTCATGTTACTTTCTGCCTCGATGATCTAGCACTTGTGTGATCAAATTCGCGTCGGTTGAGTGTTTCTCTTATTTTCCCCTCGTGATTTCCCTCATGTTCTTCCGCGTGTTCTTTGTGTTCCCCCGTAGGATCCACTCCAAACGTGAAAGATCAGCCCCTAGGGTTCCACCCTACATCAATTTTCCTCACCTCCTGACCATAGAGGTTGTTTGAGAGGTAATCATCAGTGAACTGCTTTGGAAAGGTCTGAAAACAAGGATGTGCATAAATATCTTCTCTATATTGGAAATGGGGCAAAGGAATAAAAAAAGGCAAGGTATAATAGTTAGTACGATCTTGTAAACCTCAGTGTTTACCATTGTTTCCCTGCAACACATATAAGGTAGTTAGTCATCAAGTTAAGTAAGGGTTCGCATGCTATCAGTACTAGTAAATTGTACGTGCTTTGCACGTCATTTAAATATATATATAAAGCATGGAAAAATACATTTGAATATGTATTTTCTTTTCTAGAATCGTACTGGACAAGATCCAACTTGGTTCTTACCTCTCTAGAATCCAGATTGTTCTAGCCGCTTTTTATTAGAGTATTGGACAAGCATGTGGATAGATACTTCTAGAACACATGAGATGGTAGAGTTGTATTTTCAATTATAAGGATGGGCATATCCAACGACTAATATTTGAAGCTATTGGCACACTATATAGTGGTACAGAAAATATGTTGATGAAAAATAAGCACATTGCAGATTCATCAGATTAATTCAAGCCACATGGAAAACCCATTTCTCCAAACCAAGCATGATTAAGAACTAGGAAATATAGCACTTGTATATGTTTCTCATGTATTAAGTGCAGCCAAATTTGATTTATTCCTCACTTAGTATACAATAACAGAATGCAACAACAACAATTGAACATCGCGTTGCAGAATTGAACCAAGCAGTTAACCAAACACCACAATAAATGAACCAAACATTAATGAGCACCACATTGCACAATATAACATACTCCTAATAGAAGATCATACAGGTAACCAAACCAGGCATGCTTAACAACTTGGAAATATAGCAATTGTATTTGCTTCTCATGTATTTAGTACAGCCAAATTCGATTTATTGCGCACATGGTATACAATAACAGAATGCACACACAACAATTGAACATCGCAATGCAGAATTGAACCAAATAGTTAACTAAACACCACAACAAATGAACCAAACATTAATTGAGCACCACATTGCGCAATATAACATACTCCTAATAGAAGATCAGACAGTTAACCAAACCAGGCATGATTGACAACTTGGAAAATTACTCCCTAAAGAATTGAACATCAAATTTGCAGAATTGAACCAAACAGTTAACTAAACACCACATTGCACGACATATAGAACATATACACTAGAGCAAAAGATTGCATGGTAAAAGTAGATAGCACAATTTGTTAAAGAAAGGCAGTAGCTACCAAACTGAACATGGGTCCTTATAGTGAGCTAATAAGACAAGCTACTCATTGTCGGAGATATCAAAGATGATTGGCTCCTTGGACATGGAAGAGGGCGAGGCCTCTACATCATGGGTGCCCTCGTCGTAGTGGTGACTTGCCTGAGCCGCTCCAGGCACCAACCTGCTAGCTCACGAGATGAGGTAAGCACGTGCATGCTGAGAAAACACCTCGTAGTCTTTGTCGAAGGCACCGACGGTGGCCTCGAGAAAACGCCACGAACTGTCGTTTAAAGCAGCCAACCGCACCGCGGCATCAGCGCGTGAGGTGTCAACAGTGGCCTCGCCGGGGAGGTGCTCCTCCAAGATCTGCGGGTCGGCACGAATTGCAGCCATCGCGACCTCATCCACGCGTGCGGCCGCAATTTGCTTCTCCGCTCCCAAATGCTCCTTGAGATCCTAGCTATACTTCATGCACCATGGCTTAGGGCGGCACTTATTTGGTGGAGGGGTCGGTGATTTGGGTGGAAGGTGTTGCGCTCGCGCCGGCGGTCGGGGCATGTGCAATGTGGAAGGAGGAGGAGGATGGGGGTCGGGTGTGGATTACCTGCCTGGATAAGCGAGGCCGAGCAGCATGATGGATGGCCGCCAGCGAGGAGGCGGCGCTGCAATCAAGGAGTAAAGGTTTCAACTTGGAAAGGAAGGCGGAAATAGGGGAAATGTGGCTTTGGGTAAGGGGGAGGGGGCGAGGAGGTAGATATTTCCGCGGAAGCCGAAAATTTGGAATTGCTTCAGCGAAAAAACTCGCGCGCAAAGTGTCATCAGACACGGTCCCTTATTCAGAGCGGGGTGTGGACTGTAGCCGTCGCACCTTCTTGCATAATGCGTATGCGTACTATACTCCAACGGTGCTCCAAGACATTTTGTGCTGCATCTCACACGGTTGGTTATAATAAACCGTGTGGGATCTGCTTGATTTTGCTTCTTGATTTGAATTACATAATGGGGTCACAGCGGCAATGGATGGTGTTTGAATTGCTAGAACTTTTATCTGCAGTGAACATGCAACTATATGTGTGTCGTAAAAGAATTGGAATGATTGAGGGTTCGTTTGGACATTTTATACATTAAATTGGTTTTCTAGCCATTTCAGGTGCACAATTCAAAATTAAACTACATGCAAATGCTCTGGTGCACCAACATGGGTTGTAAAATCATACATGTGTCCATGGGTTTATTCTTATGTCCCATGCAAGAAATTGGGATGAATTTCGAACACCACGACACCGTGGCTCTCCAGCAAATGTCGACGTACTTGCTTTTGTAATTCTAGTAAATCCAAAAGTCGTCCGAAATTTAGGAAACTTGGCATGCTATCATGGAGTGGCATCAACATGCCGTGGTAAAATTTTTGTCCCCTTTGGGGCAGGTTTGGGTATAAGCTTCTCATAAACGAGAGCTTCTCACAACAAGTATGATGGTTTCAGTAGGGAACGTTTCACCTTTCTGGACGAAATGATATCCATTGCATCTTCTCGATTTCAATTTCTTTTTCCTTGTGTCAACATAGAACAACAGGAGTGTTGTGTCAAATTTTGGGATTTCTCGGGGTTCGCTTGGACATTTTTATACATTAACTGAGTTTTCTATGCATTCATGTGCATAATTCAAACTTGAACTACATGCACATGCTCTAATGCATATAAATTAGTTGAAAATTCAAATTGGTGTCCTTGGTTGCATGCTTAGGTCCCATGCAAGAAATGAGAATGAATGTCAAACACCCTGCCACCATCAGTCGGCCGCAAACATTGAGATACCTGGTTTTTAAATTCTAGTAAATCCAAAGCTCATCTGAAATTCATGAAACTTGGCATGCTGTCATGGAGCGGCATCAACATGTTGTGGTAAATTTTTTGTCCCATTTGGGGCTGGTTTGCGGATATGCTTCTCACGAACCAGAGCTTTTCACAACAAGCCCGATGGTTCCGGTAGGGAACGTTTCATCTTTCTGGACGAAACGATATCCATTGCCTCTTCTCGATTTCAATTTTTTTCCTAGTGTCAACATAGAACAACAGTAGTGTTGTGTCAATTTTTGGGATTTTTGGGGGTTTGCTTGGACATTTTTATACATTAACTGAGTTTCTATGCATTCATGTGCATAATTCAAATGTGAACTACATGCACATGCTCTAATGCATATAAATTGGTTGAAAATTCATATTTTTGTCCTTGGTTGCATGCTTAATTAGGTCCCATGCAAGAAATGGGAATGAATGTCAAACACCCTACCACTGTCACTCGGCCGCAAACATTGAGATGCCTGGTTTTAAATTCTAGTAAATGCAAAACTCGTCTGAAATTCATGAAACTGGCATGCTATCATGGAGCGGCATCAACGTGCTTCTATGCATTAACTGAGTTTTCTGTGCATTCATGTGCATAATTTAAATTTGAACTACATGCACATGCTCTAATGCATATAAATTGGTTGAAAATTCAAATCTGTATCCTTGGTTGCATGCTTAGGTCGCATGCAGAAAATGGGAATGAGTGTCAAACACCCTGCCACCGTCACTCAGCCGCAGACATTGAGATTCCTTGTTTTAAAATTCTAGTAAATCCAAAACTCATATGAAATTCATGAAATTTGGCATGCTATTATTGAGGGGCATCAACATGCCGTGGTAAACTTTTTGTCCCATTTGGGGCGGGTTTGGGGATATGCTTCTCACAAACCAAAGCTTCTCACAACAAGCCTGATGGTTTTGGTAGGGAACATCCTACCTTTGGAGACAAAACGAAATCCGCTACCTCTTATTGCTTTCAAAAAAATCCAGTGTCGAGAGAGGACAACATGAGTGTTGTGTGAATTTTTTGGATTTTTTGGGGTTTGTTTGGACATTTTTATACATTAATTGAGTTTTCGATGCATTTATGTGCATAATTCAAATTTGACTACATGCACATGCTCTAGTGCATATAAATTGGTTGGAAAATCAAATCTATGTCCTTGGGTGCCTACTTAGGTCCCATGCAAGAAATGGGAATGAATTTCAAACACCAGGGCACCGTAGATTGCCGGCAAAACATTGAGAACTTTGTTTTTAAATTCTAGTAGATCCAAAACTCGTCTGAAATTCATGAAACTTGGCATGCTATCATGGAATGGCACCCGATATGTTGTGGTGTTTTTGGTGTCAATTTGAGAGAAGGCGCACTCGGATAACAACCAACAAAGGCATTTTGAAAAAAAATAGCTGCCACTTTAATATCTCAAACGTTTGTATAATTCAAATCGCGTGAGTTCTGTTAACCATTTATGTGACACCACATGCCTTGGTTTTAATGGCTATAGGAGGTGTCATGCAGACAGCTGTTTGACTGAACGGGAGGCGTGCGAGGGCAGTCCGGTGCGCAGGCTAACCAAGAGGCCTACTGGGAAGTGTGCGAGCTGGCACTATCTAATTGTTGCAACTAAAATCACTACCACTATCTAATTCATGCGTGTGTTCGCTACGCACTCACCGTACGGGGCGTGCTAGTAGCTGTGTGAAATGACGGTAGGCGTGCCAGCAGTCCATCGCGCAGGCTCACCGGGAGGCGAGCCAGCCCTTTGACCGCCGCCCACCTTGCTCCTACTCCTCCATATTAATGGCATGTCCGCCTCGCTCCGTCAAATGATGGTATAGGAATGCCAGAAGTCCATCGTGCAGGCTCACCGGGAAGCGAGATAGCCTTTGACTGCCACCCGCCTTCCTCCCACTAGTCTGTATTAATGGCGCCCCCGAGCGGTCGCACCCCCCATCCTCGCCACACACACAATCCTCTCTCTTCGCCTGGATCCTCGATGCCGCTCTCAGTCCTCAAAGTGCACCGGAGCATGGCATGAATATGGAGACAGAGGGGTTTCGTCGCCGCCGACGAGGTGGAGAATGAGGCTGCCAACAAGCGGAGGCGGGTCGAGAAAGAACCGCAAGAGACTCCAGCAGGCCTAGATTTCATCAGCAACCTCCCCGATGAAATGTTGAGAGTCATCATATCCCTCCTCCCAATCAAATATGGGGCAAGGACAGCCGCCCTTTCCCAGCGGTGGCACCCCCTATGGCTCCTCACCCCTGTCAACCTCCTCGACGCCCACGAGCTCTGCCATGGCTATCGCAAAAGCTTGGATGTGTTCTCCCAGATCCTCGGCAGTCACCATGGCCCAATCAGAGGCCTTATCATGGGCAAATTCCGTTCCAATGGCAAGGACCGAGCCAAGATTGACGAGTGGTTCCGATCCCCCGCCATAGATCAGCTCGAGAAGCTCAGTTTTAATGATGGGCATATGTGCTCGCTGCCAATGTCCGCTCTCCTCTTCGCGCCCACGCTGCGCCTCGCCAAATTGATGAACTGACATCCCCCCTAATGAGGCACTCGCTCTTTTTCTACCATGACTGAAGCACCTCGAGATCGTTGCGGTCCACATCCCAAAGGATGACATGGAGCGCCTGCTTCGCGGTTGTACTGCACTTGAGTTCCTTCGTCTTCAGGCGATGAATTGGTCGAGTACCTTCCACATCACCTCTAGGACTCTCCGGAGTATTTATGTGTGTTGCTGGTGCTGCAACGAGAGATCACAAAAGGTGGACCACAATGGTGATTGAGGACAGACCTTCACTTGAGAGATTACTTGTAGTTGATCAACAAGGTCCAACAAGAATCAATGTCATTTCTACGCCGAAATTGGCAGTGCTGGGCTACTCGTCTGTCAAATGCTACTACTTTCAGGTACAATAGTCTCCTTATACCTCTCTTTATTGATATCAACATTATTTCTAGTTTTGAAGATGTATGTTCATTTGTCATCCAACAAAGCTTCGCCCAGATTCTAGGCACAGTGAAGGTCTTGGCACTAGAATCTGTCGGCCCCAACCTGGACCAAGTTGTCAGTTGCCTGAGATGCTTCCCGTGCCTGAAGAAGCTGTATATCGAGGTGATGTTCCTTTCCTGTTAAATGTTAACCATAAGGGAGTTCAATTTTTTGCACCTTTTCCCAAGTTCACAATTACAATGTACTACAATTTCTCAATGAATTTTGGAGGATTTCAGGACATACAGCCCCCATCACATATTGGTTGCTTGATTCATATGGTTACAATCCATAAGCATTTCTCCTTTGATTCATCTGTACTAGTTTTCTTAGGGAATTTTCCATCCAATCCATACTCTTGTGAAGAAGGCTACATGTTTCTAGATTGTAATCAAATGCCCATGTTAATCATGTCAGATCAAAGATGGCACATTGGTGCATTTTTACAAATCCTGCAAACCAAATAGGCATGTTGTAGTGTTCAAAACTACATGTAGGCACTAACACGCTATCTTCTTTTGTAGATAATAATAGGCCCGGAGGTGGATAATGTTTATAATGACAATCACATCGAATGCCTAGATCTGCATCTCTCAAATATTACTTTGAACTCCTATCGAGGGACCTTACCGGAGATTACACTCGCCGGGTTCTTTCTTGCTAGAGCAAAGGTGCTGAGGGTACTAAGGTTGAACACACATTTAATTAGGAAAGATGAATGGTATGTTGATCAAAGCCAGCAGGTACTATAGAATGAAAAAAGGCTCCAAAAAAGCTAAACTTAGTTTTGGAAGAGCATCTGGCACAGCTATTGTAAGTCATTGTGTCAAACCCATACATGACTTGTCAGCAGTAGATCCCTTTGCAGAAATGTCGATGTTTGCAATGTTTGAATTTGGGCGTTGTAATCTTTCAATTTGAACCTTGCAATATTTATGGTATTTGTTATATAACATAATTGGATGTTTAATTTGGTATTGCAATCATGTCATGTTAAGAGCATAGATGTTCTGCAGACAGAGCATATCACAACACACACGGACCGCAATAGGTAACCCGTCAGCGATGAATTCATCAACCGCAAATAGTTCATCCGAGTGAACCATATGCTCTACATCACACACACCTTTGTCTGGCAGCCCGTTTCTTTTGTTCATCCTCATCGCAAACAGTTAATTGAACTGAACTGTATGCCCTGAATCTCACACGCAACAAAAATCTGAACCGTGTTTGATGCATCCGTCATCGCAAATGTTTTGCACCTTAGTTTGACGGTTCTTTTACACCACCGTTTGCGATTAATGCATCACACATAGTTTCGTGAAAGGGTCACTGATCGTAGTGTCGCATTAGTAGCATCCTGCAGTAGTGTATGATACTCCCATTGCAACAATGAGGTCCAGTAGGTCTAGCACGTCCTGTAAGAAGAAACTGTCACGCGGAACTTACATTCTTGTTGCCTTCTTCCTCATACAGTACTACTGCTAGTACTCCTATAAACCTTGTGCTTGGCTCTTTGCCTCTTCGGGAAGTTGAACGATGATGGTACTACAATATGTGGTTCTGGCTATCGGACACCGAGTGAATTGCTACACATCCACCACATGGGCGAGGGGCGAGGGGGAGTGCGTACTTCTACACTTGTTTCAATATGGACAACATACAGAGCAAAATGAGTGAATCTACACTCTAAAATACGTCTACATGCATTTTTATTTGGAGTATGTAGTTCATATTGAAATATGCTAAAAGACATATATTTCAAATAATATGATAGTCTCTCTAACCAAGGTACGGATGAGGAGTTTCTGTCTAACGGAGGGAGTAGTAAAATCTTCTCCTCGTCCTACGAGGCACCGTGCGCATGGGCGAGGGAGCGGGCGTAGGCATAGTAAGCAAGCTTCTCCTTGTCCTATGACTCTGCGAGCCATCATGCCCGTGGGCAGGGGAGAGGGCGTACTAAGCAAGCTTCTCCTCGTGCTACGAGTTGACGGGACATTTCAAAAGTAGTTCATAAGTGCCTACTTGCCGGTCTACTAGTATATGGCTCAATTTGAAATCTCCCTAACCAAAATAGATGCCGAGCGGTGAAATAAATTTGTACCACCATAGTTTGCAAAAGTACTGAACAAGTGATGGTGAACGGAGGGAGTACAATACCATTAGTACTAAAGTTCTTTTGGAAGGGTTGTAGTAGTCCCTCCCATTCACATGTTCACATTTCAAGCTTCAATAAAAATGTTGCATGCAAGGATTAAGAGAAAACTCAGCAATGCATGTACTCCCTCAATCCATATAGGGTATAAAATGTGTTTTCTAGGCTAACTTTGACCACATGTTAGAGAAATAATATGACATGCAACTTACACAAATCATACCATCAATTTTGTACGTGGTCATTGTACTGCTAACACATGCATGCGTTGCAATTAGTATGTACATGATACAATTGTAAACACTCACTATCTAGTAGTACTAGTTCATTGCTTGGTTTTGATTTGGAGGGAATATTATTTTTCGGAACCATCCCCATACGGCCATACTTGATGTTTCGAGACTGGTTATATGCCTTACTGCAACAGTACCGTCCAATCTTCATGTGTGGTGTTTTTCTTGGAAAATTATTACAAGAGGATTCTACGATGTGTAAAATGATGTGTTGTTCGTGCATCCAACTTACTATTGGGAAGGTGTGTCTTTGAGATTTGACGGCTCATTGGTAGTATTCCTTGCGGTTGTGCACTCAGAATTTGGTGCTTGGCACATGGACCCAGATGTTGGATGTCCCACATGTCGAGGAAAGCAAGTTCTGTGCTCCTAGAATGGTTTCTCGAAATACTATGGACCTTTCAACATTTGTTTATATATAATTTGCTAGTAAAAATAATTTCTCAGCAGATGAAATTATACTAGTACAATTCTATAAACCTTTTAGCTTTCATGTCTTGCGTTGAAGGTTTTCTTGTTACAACATTCCATCAAAGACAAAGGAAACTAACATGCATGCTAATGCAGATAAATGATTCACATATGAGACCCAATATTTACATCACAACTGAAGACAAAGTTGTGAGAAGGTGTAGAAATAAAGAACAAAATGATCGATATGGTCCCTAAGCATGCTTTCATTTCCTGGCCATGGTGGACATGTTGGTAGCCATTTTCACGCGGATCGTTGATGCCCGCCAAGACATGTAGTAGTTAGATGCATGCACCATCCCATCATTTTGTGCAGTTGCACTAAAATGGAGCTGAGCATCACTGTTGACAATGATATTGAATAAGTGTTGATGAGGACATGACAACCTTGGATACGACCAAAAATATTGCATACATGCATATTTGTCGGGTGATTTCTAGTGCAAACTATTCAATAATCTATTTATGTTATCCAGAACAAAAATACTTCACACACTTTTGTGTTTTCTCTGATTGCAGGTGTATGGGACATTTGTACAATCCACATATGAAGATAAGGGAAAAGGAGAAGTTTAGGTTCTATTCAAAAAGTCCTCTCACGTCACTTTTGGGCCAAGAGAAGATAGAGTCCAAGTCTCTCACGTTCTGGATTCAGATTCGGCCTACACAGACATACCTGACTCAAAATGTCAACAACTTTTTCATACGGACTCCGAATTGGGTGATTCTTTTTTTTTTGGAAATTAGATTTCGTGCACTTTCCAACCCAATTGTATTTACCTTCAAATTCGTCCGGAGCGTTGATTTATGGACGAAACAATCTGATGCTGCAGCAGAACCCGAGTCAAACGACAAGTCCAAAGGTGTTACGTCACCTCCACTTGGTCCCATTGGCCTTGTATGACCTAGGGTTAGTTTTAGGCTGCCTTGGGACGTCCTCCCACCTCCTTGGCCGCCACCCCTTGCTCCTATATAAGTAGATCCATCTATTAGCTTTTCCCTTGGGATTTGTTTAGTTAAAAGTTAGCCATTGCAACTTCGTGTACTTCGATTGTGTCCAACAACCAGACCAAGACCGCTTACGAATCCCCAACTTTATCAATACTTCATATGTACTCGCAATATTCAGATTGCTTTTATCAAATTCTTGCTTGTTCTTCGATTGCTTGCAGGAATAGACCTTCGTGGTCAGGTTGATTGTGCTCCGGCGTGGTCAATAACCTCTCGGATTTGGTTTAGCGATTGCTAAGGCGCAACATCGTGCATGTTTGTAGTCGGATCGTCAAAGTCATCTTCACCAAATCAGTAGTTATCATCTCATCGAAAGATCGGGACACCTACGCCTCTATCAAGTGTGATTGCAATAATAGTGGCACTATTGATGAAACATGGAAAGTACGTCGGCCGAGCTACAGTACATTTTAGGCAATGAACTAGAGAAGATTCACATGCAGAGACGTGGGAAGACGGGCGGTGGAGCAAAGCCGGTTCTAGAGTAAGATGTACCTGAGGATCGTCAGGATGTAACAAGGAGGGCGGTAGCGGGTGGGATCCTCCCATACTGCGGTAGCGAGCAAGGGGCAATGGCACTACCGCACCGGAGCTTGCTTATAGAGAACGGCAGATACCGCAGATCAGAACATGCCGGAAGTGGGTTTCCTGCGTCGATGTCGGTGACCGGAGCAACGTTGCACAATGTCCCTTTGTACCGGTGGACAGGACCCGGCCGGATCAGGGACCAGCGGTGAGAGAGAGAGTGTGGCCACCGCTATCTTGTGTGGGAGAGTAGAAGAGACTGACCCCACCAAGCAAGCATTGAGGATCCTGCCTATATTATATAGTATAGTATAGTGGAGCGATTTTCCTTTTTATCTCGACAACAATCAGTTTTTATTCTATGATCCTCCATCATATATAGAGGGGGCCATTGAGGAATAAACCTTTTTTTAAATAACACACCCATGCATCAAGTCACACTTTGTTTGTTCACACGTGGTACATGATCCTCCATCAAGTGGACAACCAGTACACGTGTCAAATTACCACGTGGGCTGCCTTTTCGTACAGAAATGAGCTCCACCGTATACCCGCACGGGTGTGGTCGGGAAAGAGACAGGAGTACGTGCGTCGTGCATGCACCTCTTCTCTTTGTGCATGTACCCCACCTACATGGGTGTCTGTGAGAGGGATACAAACCTAGAGAGATATGGCGTGTGCATTCATGAGTGTTTATTGGGGCGGGAGTGATTTCGTGAGTGTATTCTAAAGAAAGTCACACATGCAATGTGTGTGAAATAGAGGCCTAGCTATATCATATATAGAGGGGGCAATCCATGAGAAGAGAGGGAGGGATCATAGGCGTGAGATGTCGATAGAATCGATGAGATGATCAAGTGTGTGGGTGCAAGATCGATGAAGAGAGCCATCAAAATTGTGTGTGCGCACGTCAAAGATATAGGGCCACTAACCTACTGGAATGTCAGAGGGGAGAGGGCAAGTTTGTGTGTGGCAAGGAGACATGACTAGAGGGCTCGATATATCGGTGTGTGTGTGGGGGGCGGGGGGAGTGAGACCTAAGTAGAGTAATAGATCGACTCGTATATGTATGGAGAAGGAGAGACCTAGCTATGTCTTGAGGAAGATGGATCGACAGCCATACATAAGTGTAGGACGGGAAATAGGTTGTGAGAGACAGGGAGACAGACAGACAGAGACACAAGTAGAGTGTCGCAGGGGTGGTGCTGGAGTTGCTTCTCGGAGATGGTGGGAGAGGCCCGCAATATCAAGAAGAGAGGGGATGTGTTTCTGTGTGTGCATGTGCATGTGCGTGATAGACGTGTCGGGAGGCATGCATGGATGATGAAGAGGGACCATACTTCTTTGGTAAGCAGACCTAACTAGATTGGTAGATCAATCGTTGTGTGTCAACGTCGGAAGGGAGAGACATAACTAATGAGGTAGATTGATCAGCGTGTGGGGAAAACGAGTTATAGACGACCTAGCTAGCTATATGTATAGTGGGAGATCATTCGGTGTACATCCATTTGTTAGAGGAAAATAAGGCCTAGAGAGACGGATAGAGAGAGAGAGAGAGGGATGGAGCTAGGAGGTCATGCGAGAGGCCTACTAGATAGGGTGGAGGAGTGTGCGATTGTGAGATCGATGAAAAGAGGGGCAAGAGTTCACACATGTGGGGGACCGTGTGAGAGACATGGGGCATGGACGGGGAAAGGAGGAGATGGAAAGTGTGCGTGTATGTGGTAGGCACACCTTGCTGGAGAGGTTTATCGATCGGTGTGTGTCGGAAAGGAGTTGTGGAGATCGCGGGAGAACGACCTAAAGAAAATAAATGAATGTGCGTGATGGAAGAATGTTGAGGGAGCGGGGTGAGGAGGGCGTGTGCATGCATGACAGAAAGTTAGTGCTAGCTACGAACATAAGAGGATTGTGTGGGTGTAAAAGACTAACAGAGATCATAATTCATTATAAAAGTGGATTCATATATTTGAATAAGAGTTCATAGTGTTTTAAACCTATGCATGCATGAATGTAGTGGTGATACGCGTGGTGTGGTTTTGGACGTGTTATACTATAATGTGATAATGTGTTGCATTTGCAACTCACAGCTAAATATTGAACAATCTAAACCATACCATATATCAAACAATCTCACATTCTATATGAATATGTGATAATGTGTGGCGTTTGCAGCTCATAGCTAAATACTTGTAGGCATAGGGAGCGGGGCACCATACATTATGTGATAAACACATTATACATATGAGATATGGTTTGGATTATGAAGATTTAGCTAGATCTTGAAATGTTCTATTATTTGAAATCAACATAAAGTGGATTCAAAAATTCGAGTTCGAGTTCGTATAGTACAAATAGTTCATATCTAACTTGACAATAATCATGTGGTGTGTTGTGAAGATAATATACAATCGATGGTTTAACTTGACAACAATCATGATTGTAGATCATATTCAAATACAGAAATGAATTCAAATGGTGTAACTTGACAACAGTCATGATTGTAGACCTTATTCAAATAGAGAAACAAATTCAAATTTAGTTCATATTGAAGCGGTAGTATATACATTTGGGATGCACTAAAATGTTCATTTGACTAGCGGGTTACATGCATTATACGCCTAGAGAAATATTTTAATTGAACATAACATGGATTCAAAGTTTTGAATGCCATTTGCAGTAACTCATACAGAAAAACAGGTGATGGGGTTATGTACCTAGGGTAGGGTCGCGGACCTGTCCCAAGTAACTTACCCTAGGACATCCCTAGAAGAGGTCGCCTTCCAGTCGACCAACGAGTTCTCACTCGACCAACGAGGACACACTCGACTGGCCTGAAGGACTCGACCACGAAGACTCACTCGACCACTAGGAGGTCAAGAGGCACTCCGCACCGCAACGGTCTGTAATTAAGTAGACTTTATGATAGTAAAGGCACTTTATGTGGGGCGTTACCAGGAACGCCCCAGACTTAACTCACCTTAAACCTTCTCCTACGTGGGCTGGCTGGGGTCCTGGCGCACTCTATATAAGCCACCCCCCTCCACAGGCAGAAGGGTTCGGCATCTTGTAATCCATACATTCATAATCCACTCGACCGCCTCTGGGCTCCGAGACGTAGGGCTGTTACTTCCTCCGAGAAGGGCCTGAACTCGTACATCCTTTGTGCTTACAACCTCTCCATAGCTAGGACCTTGCCTCTCCATACCTACCCCCCACTCTACTGTCAGGCTTAGAACCACGACAGTTGGCGCCCACCGTGGGGCCGGTGTTTTAGCGATTTTGTGGAGAAGTTGCGATTCTTCCGAGTATTTTCATCATGGTGTCTGCCGGAGTTTTGATCCAGGGTCAAGAGATCCGTCTCGGCACTCTCACCTTCATCGCCGACGACTCCGCATGGCTCCAAGAGGCTCCACTCGACGTGGATGCGCTCCCCGTCCGCGGTGCGACGCATTTTCGCGCATGTGTCCGCGGCGTTCTGCTGCGGCAACCATCGACCCAGTATCGGTCGGATCTTCCATCTTCCACCCTCCCGGTCTCCCGCCAGCGCAAGCGCTCAGGCCGGTCGAGACTTCAGCGATGGGTGAGTCACGCGGTGGCTCGCCAGTCGACCACTACACAAGTTGCGGCAATCGAGCCCAACGAATCTCTCTACGGCTTGTTCGATCAGTCGACTGGCTCCGGAGAGACTGCATCCGAGTGCGGAAGCAGTGATCCAGCGGCGGAAATCTTGATGGTCGACGGGCCCCACAGCCCTCCTGGCTTCGCCCGCGGTGGTGGAGCAGGTGACGGCAGCGACCCTGCTCGAGGCTACGAAGAGTACCAGCCCGAGCCACTCGATTCTCTGCAAAGAGAAGAGCTTCGCCGCAGGAACGAGGATCCCCTGCGTATTCCCATCGCAGGAGAAACCCCCGAGGCTCGTGCCTTGGAGGAGGCGCGTCTGGCCAATTTGGCCGAGCGCACTCGACTGGAGAACCTTCAGCGAGCACTCGACGAGCGCGCGCGGCAACGAGTTCCCGACACCAGTCGACGTCAACTCTTCCCGCCGACTCAGGTATATCGAACCCCAATTCAGAATTTAGCAGCTGCGACCCGTATAGCAGAGTCCATTCAGCCTTCGCAGTCGGAAGCTGGCAGAGGTTTGCTGCAAATCAGGGATCTGCTCCGGGCAGCAGGAGATCAGAATTCAGCCGTGTCTCAGTCGCGCAACAGAATTCACAGTCGATCTATCACTGTGAATACGGTTCAGTCGGCTCACAGCCCCAGATCGCCTCCGCGGCGCGAAGGGCGTGAATATCGGCGAGATCAATATGGCGACAGGCTCGACCGAGATGATAGGCGTCGAGTGCCATATTCCCCTCCGAGGGGTGGGTCTTACGCTCCTCGGCAGCCAGATGATAGGCGTCAGTACAGTACAGGGCGTAGAGTTCCAGTTGACCCCAGGGAGCCAGGCTTCGACGCGCGATCCATTATCGTGCAAGGGTTGGTCGACTGGAACAGAGCCCATCGTGGTGCACTCGACAGAGAAGTGCCCACGAGCAGTCGAGTACATGTTTCTGGTCCTGAATGTTTCAGCAGAGCTATCAGAGCCGCTGTTATTCCCCCCAATTTCAGGTTGGCAACAGGAGTCAGCAAGTTCACTGGTGAGTCTAAGCCTGAAACTTGGCTTGAAGACTACCGAGTGGCAGTTCAGATCGGTGGTGGGAACGACGAGGTGGCCATGAAGCATTTGCCCCTCATGTTGGAAGGTTCCGCCAGGGCATGGTTGACCCAATTACCTCCTAGCAGTATTTACACTTGGGAAGATCTGTCCCGAGTGTTCGTCAGAACGTTCGAAGGGACTTGCAAGCGACCAGCGGGATTGACAGAGTTGCAAGTCTGCGTGCAGAAAACCAATGAGACTCTCAGAGAGTATATTCAGAGGTGGATCACTTTGCATCACACAGTGGAAAATGTCTCTGACCATCAGGCAGTATGCGCCTTCAAAGATGGTGTCAAGAACAGAGAACTCAGCTTGAAATTTGGTCGAACCGGTGACATGACCTTGAGTCGGATGATGGAGATTGCTACCAAGTATGCCAACGGCGAAGAAGAAGACCGACTCCGAAGCGGCAAGCACAAGCCGAGTCAGTCGGAAAAAGGAAATTCCAGTCGGAAACAGAAGCGGAAGGCTGAACCAGCAGCTCCTGGAGAGGCTCTGGCCGTGACTCAAGGAAAGTCTAAGGGGAAACCAAAAGGATCCTGGAACCCCAAGAAGGTGAAGGATAAAGAAGGGAACGACATGATGGATATGCCGTGTCATATTCACACGAAGAAAGATGAAGAGGGGAATATCATTTACCCAAAGCACACCACTCGCCAATGTCGACTCCTGATCCAGCAGTTTCAGGGAAAACAGTCTAAGGACAAGGAGAAGGAGTCAGACAAAGCCGAAGACAAAGAGGACAGTGAGGGAGGATACCCGCATATCAACTCCACTCTGATGATCTTCGCAGATGTGGAAAGCAGAAGTCGACTGAAAGTAATTAACCGAGAGGTTAACATGGTTGCTCCAGCGAAGGCAAGTTATCTGAAGTGGTCTCAAACACCCATCACATTCGACCAATCTGATCACCCAACTCATATTGCCACCCCTGGGAGGCAAGCTTTGGTGGTCGATCCAGTTGTCGAAGGCACTCGACTGACAAAGGTGCTGATGGACGGTGGAAGTGGGCTGAATCTGTTATATGCAGACACGCTGAAAGGTATGGGCATTCCGATGTCCCGATTGAGCACTAGTAACATGAGCTTCCATGGAGTTATACCAGGGAAGAAGGCTGAGTCTCTCGGCCAGATAGCTTTGGACGTAGTATTTGGCGATTCAAAGCATTTCCGCAAAGAAAAGTTGACGTTTGAGGTCGTGGATTTTCAAAGTGCATATCATGCCATTTTGGGGAGGCCAGCCTATGCACGGTTCATGGCTCGACCATGTTACGTGTACCTCAAATTGAAGATGCCCGGTCCCAAAGGTGTGATCACTGTCACCGGTGATAGGAAAAAGGCAGAGGAGTGCTTTCAGAAAGGCTCCAAAATTGCCGATTCCCAAGTGACAGCGGTCGAGTTCGAAGAATACAAGCAAAACGCAGATCCGAGTGACTTGCTGCGATCCAAGAAGCCCGCCACAGAATCTGCATTCCGGTCGTCCGGTGAGACGAAGCCTGTTCACATTCACCCGACCGACCCCGAAGCGGCTCCGACCCGCATCTCCACAACACTCGACCCAAAATAGGAAGAAGCGCTCATCCAGTTCCTCCGTGAGAACTGGGACATTTTTGCATGGAAGCCCGCTGACATGCCAGGTGTTCCCAGGGGACTGGCTGAGCATCGCCTAAGAGTCGACAAGTCTGCAAAGCCAGTCAAAGAACATCTTCGGCGGTCCGCCGTCCAGAAGAGAAAGGCCATTGGTGAAGAAGTGGCTCGACTGTTGGCGGCAGTATTTATCCGAGAGATATTCCACTCCGAGTGGCTCGCTAATGTCGTCATGGTTCCTAAGAAGGACAAGACGCTCCGAATGTGCATTGATTTCAAGCACATCAACCGGGCCTGCCCGAAAGATCACTTTCCTCTCCCTCGCATAGATCAAATTGTTGACTCGACCGCGGGATGCGAGAGGTTGTCTTTTTTAGATGCTTACTCCGGGTACCACCAGATCCGTCTGTATGGGCCCGATGAAGTAAAAACAGCTTTCATCACTCCATTCGGGTGCTTCTGCTATATCACCATGCCATTCGGCCTCAAGAATGCCGGAGCCACATTTATGCGAATGATCCAGAAGTGTCTACTCACTCAAATCAGTCGGAATGTGGAAGCTTATATGGATGATATTGTTGTCAAATCACGAAAAGGTTCCGACCTGCTCGCTGACCTCGCCGAAACATTTGCCAACCTCAGAAGGTATGATATCAAGCTCAATCCATCAAAGTGCACATTTGGAGTTCCTGGTGGCAAGTTACTCGGTTTTCTCGTTTCCGAACGGGGAATCGACGCCAACCCAGAAAAGATTGGCACTATTCTCCGAATGAAACGCCCTGTGCGAGTGCACGATGTCCAGAAGCTTACTGGATGCTTGGCCGCATTAAGTCGATTCATCTCACAACTCGGTGAAAAGGCACTGCCTCTTTACCGACTGATGAACAAGGCTGACAAGTTCGAGTGGACTCCGGAAGCTGATGCAGCGTTTGCCGAGCTAAAAGCTCTGCTCTCCACCCAGCCGGTGCTTGCTGCTCCAATCAGCAAAGAGCCTCTGTTGCTCTACATCGCAGCCACAGGACAAGTCGTCAGTACTGTGCTAACGGTCGAGCGGGAAGAAGAAGGAAAAGCTCTCAAAGTTCAGCGCCCAGTGTATTATTTGTCTGAAGTCTTGACTCCATCCAAGCAGAGATATCCTCATTATCAGAAGCTTGTGTATGGAATATACATGACCACAAAGAAGGTTGCTCATTATTTCTCTGACCATTCAATCACAGTCGTCAGCGACGCTCCACTATCAGAGATTTTGCACAACAGAGATGCAACTGGTCGAGTGGCCAAATGGGCGATTGAACTTCTTCCCCTTGATATCAAGTTTGAGGCAAAGAAAGCCATTAAGTCCCAGGCAATAGCAGATTTCCTCGCCGAGTGGATCGAACAGCAGCAGCCGACTGAAGTTCACTCGGAGCATTGGACCATGTTTTTCGATGGTTCTAAGATGTTGAACGGTTCCGGTGCTGGGGTTGTCCTGGTTTCCCCCAGAGGAGATAAGCTCAGATATGTGCTCCAGATTCACTTTGATTCCTCCAACAATGAGGCAGAATATGAGGCCCTCCTATATGGGTTGCGCATGGCCATTTCACTCGGCGTCCGTCGCCTAATGGTCTATGGTGACTCGGATTTAGTGGTCAATCAGGTGATGAAAGAGTGGGACGTGAGAAGCCCAGCCATGACTGGATACTGCAGTGCAGTGAGGAAGCTGGAGAAAAAGTTCGAGGGGTTGGAGCTCCATCACATACCCCGACTGAAAAATCAAGCAGCTGATGATCTAGCAAAGATAGGTTCCAAGAGAGAAGCCATCCCGAGTGGTGTGTTCTTGGAGCATATACATACTCCGTCAGTCAAAGAAGATCCTTTCACGGAAGAAACTCCGCAGCCCAAGAGTGCCACAGATCCGACTGAAGTTGAAGTCCCAGCGGTGGTCGACTTGATCATGGAGGTTTTGGTAGTCATTCCCGACTGGACGATTCCGTATGTCGCATATATCTTGAGGAAAGAGCTTCCGAAGAATGAGGAAGAGGCCCGACAGATCGTCCATCGATCTAAGGCCTTTACTGTCATCAAAGGACAATTATACAGAGAGAGCGCGACTGGAGTCGGTCAGAAGTGCATAACACCAGAAGAAGGTCGACTCATCCTCAACGATATTCACTCGGGAACCTGTGGTCATCATGCATCCTCTCGGACCATCGTGGCCAAAGCATACCGAGCCGGATTTTACTGGCCCAAGGCGAATGAGATGGCAAAGGAGATAGTAGATAAGTGCGAAGGATGTCAGTTCTACTCGAATATGTCGCACAAGCCTGCGTCAGCTTTGAAGACCATCCCACTCGTCTGGCCTTTTGCAGTTTGGGGGCTGGACATGATCGGTCATTTGAGAACAGGACGAAGTGGCTTCACGCATGTACTGGTGGCAGTCGACAAGTTCACCAAGTGGATCGAAGCTAAACCAATCAAGAGCCTCGACACCGGTACTGCTGTTAGCTTCATCAGGGAACTAGTATTCAGATATGGAGTCCCGCACAGCATCATTACGGATAATGGGTCGAACTTTGACTCAGAGGAATTCAGAACCTTCTGCAACTCCCAGGGCACACGGGTCGACTACGCATCGGTCGCCCATCCGCAGTCGAATGGACAAGCAGAGCGAGATAATGGACTGATTCTCAAGGGACTAAAGCCGCGACTGATGCGTGATCTCAAACACGCGGCTGGAGCTTGGGTCGACGAACTTCCATCTGTACTCTGGGGACTGCGGACCACGCCCAATCGGTCGACCGGAAGAACTCCATTCTTCTTGGTCTATGGAGCTGAAGCAGTCTTGCCGAGTGATCTTCTCCACAATGCTCCTCGAGTCGAAATATACAACGAAGTAGAAGCTGAACAAGCGCGGCAGGACGCAGTCGACCTTTTAGAGGAAGAAAGGGAGATGGCTCTGATCCGGTCGACCATCTACCAACAAGATCTGCGCCGTTTCCACGCCCGAAATGTGAGAGGTCGAGCCTTCCAGGAAGGGGATTTGGTTCTCCGAGTGGATCAGCACATACCACACAAGCTTGCTCCTTCTTGGGAAGGCCCTTTCATCGTCACCAAGGTTCTCCACAACGGGGCATACCGTCTTTACAACGTCGAGCATAATATCGACGAGCCCCGAGCTTGGAACGCGGAGCTACTCCGCCCGTTTTACACTTAAGTTTTATCACTCGGATGAGTTGCAATAAAGAACTTCTGTAATCCATGGGTTTAGAAATAATTGTGACAGCACTTTTTATTTTTGTCCACATAAAAACTCCCCTCAGTGGGTGGCTTAGCCGCGAATCCGTTTCGCCTAAGTTTATAAAAATCCTACCGAGTGGTAAGCCAGCCTTCCACTCGGGGGCTTAGCCGCGAATCCGTTTCGCCTAAGTTTATCAAAATCCTACCGAGTGGTAAGCCAGCCTTCCACTCGGAGGCTTAGCTGCAGCCTCGTGCTCGCCTAAGTTACAAAAATCCTACCGAGTGAAGAGCAATCCTCTCACTCGGGGGCTTAGCTGCAGTCCAAGCACTCGCCTAAGTTTATCAAAATCCTACCGAGTGGTAAGCCAGCCTTCCACTCGGAGGCTTAGCTGCAGCCTCGTGCTCGCCTAAGTCATAAAAATCCTATCGAGTGAAGAGCGATCCTCTCACTCGGGGGCTTAGCTGCAGTCCAAGCACTCGCCTAAGTTTATCAAAATCCTACCGAGTGGTAAGCCAGCCTTCCACTCGGAGGCTTAGCTGCAGCCTCGTGCTCGCCTAAGTCATAAAAATCCTATCGAGTGAAGAGCGATCCTCTCACTCGGGGGCTTAGCTGCAGTCCAAGCACTCGCCTAAGTTTATCAAAATCCTACCGAGTGGTAAGCTAGCCTTCCACTCGGAGGCTTAGCTGCAGCCTCGTGCTCGCCTAAGTTATAAAAATCCTATCGAGTGAAGAGCGATCCTCTCACTCGGAGGCTTAGCTGCAGTCCAAGCACTCGCCTAAGTTTATCAAAATCCTACCGAGTGGTAAGCCAGCCTTCCGCTCGGAGCTTAGCTGCAGCCTCGTGCTCGCCTAAGTTACAAAAATCCTACCGAGTGAAGAGCGATCCTCTCACTCGGGGGCTTAGCTGCAGTCCAAGCACTCGCCTAAGTTTATCAAAATCCTACCGAGTGGTAAGCCAGCCTTCCACTCGGAGGCTTAGCTGCAGCCTCGTGCTCGCCTAAGTTACAAAAATCCTACCGAGTGAAGAGCGATCCTCTCACCCGGGGGCTTAGCTGCAGTCCAAGCACTCGCCTAAGTTTATCAAAATCCTACCGAGTGGTAAGCCAGCCTTCCACTCGGAGGCTTAGCTGCAGCCTCGTGCTCGCCTAAGTTATAAGAATCCTACCGAGTGAAGAGCGATCCTCTCACTCGGAGGCTTAGCTGCAGTCCAAGCGCTCGCCTAAGCACAGGCACCTTGCTTTGAACCTGCAAAGGACATTTTGAGCCGAAGGCAATCATATTCAAGCGCCAAATTCAAGTTTGAATCGATGTCTAAAGGAACCGAAAGTGCTCAGGCGTCAAGCCTGTTAAAGTTTGTCGGATACAATTCCACTCGGCATACCGAGGCAAATTTAAAAGAGTCGAGCCAGAAGAAGTTTTTACCCCTCCTGTGGAGGGCTGGAAGGTGCGACGAATTCATCAAGGTCAATTCCGTCGGCGATCCGAGTGGCAGCTGCAAGGAAAGTCTCCATAAAGGACCTGAAGTCGTGCTTCTTGGTATTGGCCACCCGAAGAGCTGCCAGCTTCTCCTCTCGTGCATCTTTGCAGTGGACTCGCGCCAGACACAGAGCGACATCTGCACCACACCGAGCCGAGGACTTCTTCCATTCCTGCACTCGACCAGGGATCGCGTTCAAGCGGGCCATTAATGACTCAAGGTCATTCTGAAGTGTCTCCTCAGGCCAGAGCGTCGAGTCGATGCGAGATGTGGCGGCCTTCAGCCTTGCGAGATAATCCACGACAGCTGCAACGCGAGACTCCAGTCGGAAAATATCCATGGCAACCTCGTCACTCACTGGAGAATTGACAGGGTCAAGGTTTGGCTCCAGTCGGCTGGTTTCTTCTTCAAAGTTTTGACAAAATTCTGCAAGGGTGATCACTAAGTCAAGGGGATAGTCGAATGGAAGAAGCCACAGTCAGAAATATTTGCCAAACATGGAGGTTTACCTTCGAGCATAAGAAACAGCTTCTTGGCAAAGCCACTCAGGAAGGCCTCCAGTTCAGTCTTCTTCTCAGTCAATTTGCTGACTTGATCGGTCAAGGCAGCTTTGTCAGATCTCAGTCGACTGACTTCTTTGTTGGCAATCCCAAGAGCAGTTTTCAGGTTGGTATTGTCTTGTTCAAGCTTGGTGACTGAAGCTAACTTCTCGTCAGCAAGCTTGATCTTCTCAGCTAGCTCAAGGTCTTTCTTCTGCTGGGCCTCCCTTACCTTACCTGCAAGACACAGCAAGATCAGATGTTGAAACAAGCAAGAGGAAACGCAGTCGTCAAGGTCTCACCAAACATACCTTCAGTCTCCTCCTTTGCCTTTGTCAGCTTCTCCTGAACCAGCTTCAAGCTCAGCTCGACTTGAGTATGTTTCTGTTCTAGCTCTGAGTAGCGAGCCACAAGATCACAGGAGTTCTGCGAAGAACCAATCGACTAAACGTCAAAAATAATTCACTTCCGAGTGAAAAAGGGAAAAACACACGTTTCTAAGACTACAGCCGAATACAAGTATTCGACCGTAGTCTCGGGGACTACACCCAGTGTGTGCACTCAGCGTGCCCCCACTAATCCTGTTGTCGAAGACAAAGTCGACCAGTCGACCTCAAAAAAAAAACAGTGTGCGAGACGCATTATCTAAGACTGCGATCAACTGCAAGCAGTCGACCACAGTCTCGGGGACTACACCCAGTGGGTGCACTCAGCGTGCCCCCACCGGTTTGCGAAATCCAGTCGACCAGTCGACTGATAGAAAGATTGACATTATAAAGCCTAAGGCCGACTGCCAGCAGTCGACCTTAGCCTTGGGGACTACACCCAGCGGGTGCACTCAGCGTGCCCCGCTAACACGGAGTTTATTCGACACTCCCAGTGGGTGACTAATATAAATCCCGGAAAAGAAAAGTTTTTGGTAGCATATCCAGCAGAACAAACAGCAGTCGACTGACCTGGACATTGCTTTGGAGGGCAGAGCTGGCGTCATAAGCTGCCTGGCTCGCATCCCGGATGGTCTTCAGCTGCTCCATCATGAGTCCCGCCTGGCGTATCGCCTCCTTCGCCGCACCAGCTTGGTCCTCTGGGACGTGGTGAGTCGTGAAGAGGGAGGGCTGCTGAGCACTCGTCAGTGGAGTCGCGAAGGTCACCGTGTGTCGAGTGGTGTTCTCTCCCTCCACAGTCAGAATTTCAGGCGCTGACACATCCTGAGGCACCTTGCTGGCGGACGCTTTTCGACTCCTCCTGTGCTTCAGCGGCTCTTCATCCTCATCATCATCAGGAAGATCGATAACAGTGTTGGGTGGAGCTGCAGAGAAGGGTCAGGATCAGAGATCGCGAGTCAGTCGACTAAGAATGGTATTAAGAACACAGCACCTGGATTCGAAGTTGCGGCATCCTCCATCTCGTGGTCGTCGGCCCGGGCTGAGGTCTCAGAAGTAGCAGCACTGCAACACCAAAGGAGCAGTCGACTAACCTCAGTGTCGACCAGAGATAAAGTTCGCATAAGAATAAGAAAATATGAGCAACACAATTACCCTAAAATGGTGGGGATGGACACCTTCATCTTCGGCAGGAGCTTGGTCGGCTTCGATGAAGCCGCCCTAGGCTGCTTCGGCGCCTTTTCAGTCGGCGCCGGAGAGGTGGTCCGGGGGCGCTTGGTCGACTGGGTGGCGGTCGCAACCCCCTTACCACGTTCGGTCGAAGGGTCGTGGACAAGCTTCGACCGCCTTTCTGAGCGCGGTGGAACGACCTCCTCTTCCTCTTCTTCCTCGTCCTCGATGTCATCTTCATCACCTTCATCATCATCATCGTCGTCATCATCCCCTGCAGCATCCGAGTCCCATTCCTCCTCTTCCTGGCTCTCGCCCCCGCTCGCCTCGCCCCCGCTCGCCTCGCCCCGCTCGCCTCGCCTTCCTCAGTCGAAGCTTGTGCCCCATTGGGCATCGAGTATAGCTCGGTGAAGGCCTAGCAGTCGCCCAAACAAGGATCAGTCGACCAGTCGACAGGGTTAGCAGAAATGAATACGACAAGGACAATGGAAAGCAGAGCAAGTGTACCTTGTTTGGGATGCTGTCGTGGTCGAGTGGAGGGATTCTTCTGGCTCCGCGCGGGTTGTCCCTGTTTCCGGTAATGGCTGCCATCCATCTCTCCAGAGTGACATCGTCGACTTCTTCTGGATGGACTCTAGTCTCGTCTTCGGGCCCGCAGTACAACCACATGCAGTGGCTCCTGAACTGGAGAGGCTGGATGCGACGCTTGAGGAAAACCTCCAGGAGGTCCATGCCTGTCACACCGTCCCGAACCAGCTGCACCACGCGCTCCATCAACATCTTCACGTCGGCTTTCTCCTCCGGAATCAGCTTCAGAGGGGAGGGCTTGTTCACTCGGTCCATGGTAAACGGAGGGAGTCCACTCGACTGCCCTGGCGTCGACTGGACCTGGCAGTAGAACCAAGTCGACTGCCAGCCCCTGACGGACTCGGGAAAAGACATGGGCGGGAAGGTGCTATTGTTCCTCACTTGAATTCCCAGGCCCCCACACATTTGGACGACTCGGGTCTTCTCGTCACCTGGGCTCGCCTTCTTCACGGTCTGAGAGCGACACGTGAAGATACGTTTGAACAAACCCCAGTGCGGTCGACAGCCCAAGAAACCCTCACACATGGACACGAATGCAGCAAGGTAGGCAATGGAGTTTGGGGTAAAGTGGTGGAGCTGCGCTCCAAAGAAATTCAAGAAACCCCGGAAGAAAATGCTTGGTGGCAAGGAAAACCCCCGATCGACATGAGTGGCCAGAAGCACACACTCACCCTCTTCTGGCTGTGGCTGCCACTCCTTCCCCGGCAACCTCGCGGCTCCGTGAGGGATCAAGCCCTCGTTGGCCATGTCGAGGAGGTCCTTCTCCGTGATGGTCGACTGGATCCAGTCGCCTTGGACCCAGCCTTTCGGCAGGCGGGATCTGGACGAGGATCCTCGGCGGCTGGTGGATCTCCCCTTCGCCTTCTCCGATGCCGACGCCTTCTTGGCACGCTCCAGCGCCGCCGTCTTCTCCTTGGCCATGGTCTCCGGTGAGATGCACGAAAGGAAGCGGTGCGGAGATGAGAGCGGGCACGCTGAGCAGGGAGGAAGGGAGCAGAGGGAGAGAGGGAGAATGCTGAGGCGCAGCACAGAAATCCTCGCCGGGCACATTTATAAGGTCCCTTCCGAGTGGCTGACGTGTGGGCCCGGTCGATCTAATCATATCTGTGGGCAGTTATGAGGACTGGATACGTGGCGAAAAAGGCGGCGCGGAGATCGAGGCGTCTACGCCCCGTCCCATCCGAACGCCGCGGTCTGCCCCGCTTCGCGCGCGCCCCCAAATTTCGCACCCCGCAGAATCCGCGAACAACAAATCAGTCTGTCAGACACGGAGATTCCGGCGATCCGTCGCTCGGAGATCGACGAAGCTCGAAAGATCACTCGACGCAAAAATAGAATGGATCGAGTCGACCGAAGACGAATTGCTCCCTGTCAACGAAGAGATTCTTTGATCCAGAACAGCGCACAACTAGAGCGCAAAGGTTAATCGGAAACGACATCAACTCCTCCTTCACTCGAAGCCTCAATCCATTCGGGGGCTAATGATGGGGTTATGTACCTAGGGTAGGGTCGCGGACCTGTCCCAAGTAACTTACCCTAGGACATCCCTAGAAGAGGTCGCCTTCCAGTCGACCAACGAGGACTCACTCGACCAACGAGGACACACTCGACTGGCCTGAAGGACTCGACCACGAAGACTCACTCGACCACTAGGAGGTCAAGAGGCACTCCGCACCGCAACGGTCTGTAATTAAGTAGACTTTATGATAGTAAAGGCACTTTATGTGGGGCGTTACCAGTAACGCCCCAGACTTAACTCACCTTAAACCTTCTCCTACGTGGGCTGGCTGGGGTCCTGGCGCACTCTATATAAGCCACCCCCGTCCACAGGCAGAAGGGTTCGGCATCTTGTAATCCATACATTCATAATCCACTCGACCGCCTCTGGGCTCCGAGACGTAGGGCTGTTACTTCCTCCGAGAAGGGCCTGAACTCGTACATCCTTTGTGCTTACAACCTCTCCATAGCTAGGACCTTGCCTCTCCATACCTACCCCCCACTCTATTGTCAGGCTTAGAACCACGACAACAAGACTAGACTCTCTTGTGTGGTGCGAATTGATTTGTTTTTGTTTTTCCATCGAGGGAAGTGCGAATTGATTTGGTACAATACACGTTAGGCTTGTCCCCAACTTTCAACCCGCGCCTTATTATCCCAAAATTTTAGGATATATCTTTGTCTCTATCGGGGTACACAAACAGGGGTATTTATTCCCCCTGACTTGTGCATGGACAAGAAGCCTCCCAGCAACTAAGGCCTGATGAAGGAATGGCTAAACCAACATGCAAAACAAGACTAAGCCAGAGGAACCACTCTTCGTGAGATCAAGGAGTAGATCAAGAAGACCAACTCGAATAAGACAAGAGAGCATCACCTTGGGAAGGCCTCCCTTGCCGGGCAGGAGAGCATAGCCGGGTCGCGGCCGCCCCAGGGACAAGTCCAAAATTTCCCTAGTAGGCTTGCCGGGTCAGCCAAAGGCGAGGACTCCTGCCAAAGCACCACCGCTCGACCGCACCATGACGCAGATCACCTATCAATGCGGTGTCGAGCCCCCAAGTTATTAAGTGGCTTCCACTAAGCATGTGGCAGCCCATTAGAAGATAGATTACTCTCATGTGACACCCAGCCAGAGGCGTGTCGAGCAGATAAGCCGAAGATGATTAAGCGGAATGGCAGGCTTGCCGGAGTTCACCCTCAGCACGACACCTAGTAGTACATTTAATGCACTTTCTCCTAACTACCAGAGTTAGGTATCATAGCATTGTTAGCTATCTAACCACTAGATAAAGACTGTTTTGCCATTGTGGTTACCCCTTAAGCTATAAAAGGAGGTCCAATGCAACCTAGCAAAGGATTCAGACCCTTGCACACTTGTACGTGCGTAGCATCTCTCCCCGAGTCCACCTTGTCAGGCTTGAGCACTGCATGTTCATTGTGCTCCTCCATCCAATCCAATCCACCAAAGCAGGAGTAGGGTTTTACGCTTCTCAGTGGCCTGAACCTGGGTAAAAACCACCAGCGTCACCACCGTCGTGCTATTTCATGGCCTTCACTCTTTGTGCAACGTGATCTTCCCCTTGCCGAACCACAAGCGGACGATGGCCCCATCGGTGATCATGTCCATCCATGACATCTTTGGCATCCCAGGTAGGGGGAATCGCTTGTGCAAACCTGAAGATGTGAACAGTGCGTCGAGCTTCATCATCATCCTCTTCATCAACAGCTTCGGAAAAAAGTATGGTGCTACTCCCTAGCCTCGTCCCTTCCAGATTCCGTCGCTCGTCTCTGCCACAGCGGAGGCGACGACGAGGATGAGGGACAGCGACACCGCGGATACCATGGTTGGCATGGATGGCGTGGCCACCATGCTATCCACAGCCAAAAGAATGAGCAAGGCGTGAAGTGGTGCTGCTCCTTCTTATGGCCTCCCCCTGTCGAGCGCGTCCGGGCCCAAGAAATGCAGCTTGTTTGGACAAATGAGAAAAATGGTGCATAATTGGCTTCCCCCTCCCTTCTCACTCACCAATGATTGGGTCACGCAATGGTGATGTCACCAATGTCGATGAGCCCGCGTGGAGGTCGGCCCTGCATTTATCCCGCCAAGGGCAAATCGCGAGTTGAGCGCTGGTGTGAATCTGTTTGTTGATGACCCGGCAAGCGTACCCCAGCAAGGTCTTTCGCGCTTGCGTGTCCTTCGCGCCAGCCATCGAGAGATCATTGGAAGTGAAATAAAAGGAGGAGGGGGTTGATTCTTCTCCTTTTCCACCGTATATCATTAGTTGCAAACATTTTTTGCTGATTCCCCCAGCTCTCGCCGGGGCTTGGTGCGTAGCTAATGGATTGCCTAGTCCTTCCCTTGTGTTCCTTCCTTTGTTTCATCCTTGTAGAGCAAAAATGGGTATGCGAGCATGGTCTCCCTAGGAGACATGGACAGGAGGGGCAACCATAGGTGGAAGAAAAGATGTTATGAGTAAACAAATGTACACCCGGGCAGGAGGGGAGCATAGATAAAAGCTAAGTTGACCTGCTAGTTAGCTTTACTTTGGAGCTTGCACTTGCCTATCCCTCGGACAACAAAGTTTCGTATGGCAAGTCCTTCGTACAATGGCACCTTACTATGTTTGTCTGCGCCCTCGCTTCATTTCGAGCCTGCTCAACAAAGTGGGTGGCAGCATCAAGGACTGTTAAGGAAAAAGCCACCGGCAGCGTATCCTTGCCAGCTAAATGTTAAGGACCCGTTCCTCAAAGCAATCGCGGTAGTATGCTATTGGCGGGCAACCAAAGCATGCAAAGGAAACTAACTATATGAATACCGACGGGTAAACACAAAAGGGATAGCATGCTTTAGCATATAAACATTAGTTCTACGAGCGTTAAAGCAAGAGCAGTACGAAGCCTGAAAACGAGATACATATTATGTCTTATTACAGGGTGACACAGCAGCAAGAATGGTTCAAAGCTAGGAGTGACAACCTATGGGAACTCTTGGGACAGAGAGAACCTTGTCAGCAGGGGGGCGGCTTTCTCCGAAGCGGCAGAAGTGTCGGCACCCAGCGGCAGCCTCTTGAAGCCATCGGCGAGGTTGAGGTCCGGATGGTGGAAGGCAAGGTTACTCAAGACGAGCAAGAGGGCATCGCGATAAGCTTCCGGGATTCCTCAGCAAAGCATGTAGCCTTGTCATCTTCACACATCTTCAACCCTTCGGTCAAGCCTTCGAAGAAGAGCGTCAGCTTAACACTTGGGACTTCATGATTGCCGACCGAGAAGGCCCAACTCTTCATATCCATTTTTTCAATATGGGTAGTGAGGGGCTCGGCAATGTCAACCAGGTTCTTGATCCAGAGGTCGCACTGGTGGATTTGATTCTCAAGCTTCTATTCCACGTCCTCCAGGAGGGTCCTAGCCTTGTTCAAAATTGTTATCAGCAACTTCTCCCGGGCACCGGCAGACTCAATTTGCTTCTCCAAGGAGCCAAGCTAGACCTTCATGTCAGAAATGGCGCCGTTGGCGGTATCAAGGTCATGGCTCTTGGAGGAAAGCTCCGATTGCACCTCCTTCAGGATGGTCTCTGCTTTCTGCACTTCCTCTTTGAGAACCGTGATCTCCTTGTTGCTCCCGGCAAGGTCCTCCATCATTTTG
The DNA here is from genome assembly GCF_018294505.1 of Triticum aestivum. Classification (NCBI taxonomy): domain Eukaryota; kingdom Viridiplantae; phylum Streptophyta; class Magnoliopsida; order Poales; family Poaceae; genus Triticum; species Triticum aestivum. The sequence goes on from NC_057807.1 coordinate 155,513,013, forward strand.
CTCACTTGGTGATCAAGATCAGTCTTGGCGGTAGAAGCGTCAGCTAGCTCATTGGTAACCTTCTCCAACTGGGTAGAGGATTCAAGGGTGAGAGCGTCAATCGTGGCCTTGTGCCTACCCTCCAAATCCTTGGTACGCTGCTGGACAAGAGCCTCTAGTTCCTCATCCTTGCCGTGGAGGGTGGCTTCGAGCTTCCCTTCCTAGACAGAGATGTCCTTCTCCTTGGCATTTAGAAGCGCTTTGCGCTCCGCCAAGCGGACCTCCCAGGCAGCAATATCTTCTTTGGCCATGGTCAGCACCTCCTCTTGCCGCATGACGGAGTGGGATTGCTTCTTGTACCATTCTCGCAGTTCACTGCCCTTGTCCACTAGCTTCTTCTCCATAAGAACGACAGAGTCACGCTGCACCTTGACTGCCTGCCACTTGAGATCGTACCTGTGTGGTGCATCTTTGAGCCCCGCCGACATGGATTCCAGGAAGGCTAGATCCATGGCGCTATAGGCAGAAGCGCCAGCCTCTATAACACTCTAGGATAGCGGAGCCATTATGCTTCTGATCTCTTCATCAAAATCCACGCTCGCTGCAGCAGACGAACCAGGAACTGCGAGTCTAGGTTGGGCAAGGACTAATGCCAACTTGCTCTGGGAGGGATGCGAAGCCGCAGCCAAAAGATGGTTCATGGGGAGAGGGCCCATGGATTGGAGAGGAGCTTTCTCCTCAACAACCATGCCTAGTCCAGAAGTGCTGCCAGAGGTCTTCTCTATCTCTTTTCGGGACTCCTGGATATCCCCGGTAGTCTGTTCGTGGCCTTCCACGACAGCAATCTTGGTTGCTTCCTCGGCAGCACTCTTGCCAATGCTGGCCACCTCTTCCAAGAGCTCAGTTCTTCAATCAACAGAGCTACAAGTAAAATCAATAGATTGAGTAATAAGAAACCAGATACTGGTAAGACGAAGACCTAGAAGCAAAATAATTCAAGGAAGCAGAAACAAAGACAAGTGGTGATAGAGGCGGAGGTTTCCCGATCTTTCGATGAGATGATAACTCTCGATTTGGTGAAAATGACTTTAATGATCCGACTACAAACGTGCATGACGTTGCACCTTAGCAATCGCTAAACCAACTCCGAGAGGTTATTGACCACGCTGGAGCCCAATCAACCTGACCATGAAGGTCTATTCCTGCAAGCAATCGAAGAACAAGCAAGAATATGATAAAATCAATCTGAATATTGCGAGTATATATGAAGTTCTGATAAAGATGGGGATCCTTAAGCGGTCTTGGTCTAGTCGTTGGACACAAATGAAGTACACGAAGTTGCAATTGCTAACTTTTAACTAAACAAATCCCAAGCAAAAAGCTACTAGATGGATCTACTTATATAGGAGTAAGGGGTGGCGGCCAAGGAGGTGGGAGGACGTCCCAAGGCATCTTAAAACTAACCCTAGGGCGTACAAGGCTCATGGGCCCAATTGGAGGTGATGCAACACCTTTGGACTTGTTGTTTGACTCTGATTCTCCTGTAGAGCCAGATTGTTTCGTCGATATCTCAATGCTCCGGACGAATTTGAAGGTGCATCCAATTGGGTTAGAAAGAGCACGAAATCTACTTTCCAACAAAAGAAGAATCACCCAATTCGGAGTCTGTATGAAAAAGTTGTTGGCGTTTTCGGATAGGTATATCTGTGCAGTCCGAATCTGAATCCAGAACGTGAGAGAGTTGGACTCTATCTTCTCTTGGCCCAAAAGTGACGTGAGAGGACTTTTTGAACAGAACCTAAACTTCTCCTTTTCCCTTATCTTCATATGTGGATTGTACAAATGTCCCATACACCTACAATTAGACAAAACACAAAAATGTGTGAAGTATTTTTGTTCTGGCTAACATAAATAGATTATTGAATAGTTTGCACTAAAAATCACCTAACAAATATGCATCTATGCAATATTTTTGGTCTTATCCAAGGTAGTCATGTCCTCATCATCCTCCCCTTCTTAGAAAAAACCGTCCTCGGGCGTTGCTTAACCTGAAATGTGGCTAACAAAAGAGACAAGGCGTACATGTTGTATATGTATATGTCATCCATTTTTACTTCCCTTGATTTTTGCACATATGATACATGTATATATGAGGAACCTTCATAGACTACAAAATATAAAGCTAAAATATTATAATAAGTAAAAGGCATGAAAATATTGCAACTCAGTTTGCACATATAAGTGAAGCTCTTATTCATATAAAAAGTTTGACAATATTCATCATTAAACCTTCCCAACATTGGTGAATAAACCTTAGGTGTGTCAAATTTACATGCTACAACATGCTTAAATAAGAAAACATGCAATAAGTCATTTGACACACAATGGTCACCAACGTTAGAGGTCATATCAAAATGATTAAACATTGGCACAATTATTTTAAAATGTATTTGATCCAAATCTGATTTATTTCCTGATTCACAGGGTTCTTTGACATCAACAGTTAATTCAATGGGCGCACTCAAAATTGTTGGTATTTTAGTTGTTTGATCACATGATACATTAATGATAGTAACATGATTCTCTAAAATAGGTGGCATGCTCAAATCAATAGGTAACTCAACACATGATGTATTTAAGTTAAAATTAGGGGTGCATCATTCTCATGTGAAGTTATATCGTCAATACCTTTACTGTTACCTTGTCGCAAAGATGTAGCTGATGTAGGTATGGACAATGACAATGTACCACACACTTGAGACGATGTCGCACTCACAATCTGAGGTGTGGCTGCTCTAGTAGGTACAACGGTGGAGGAATCAACCAATGGTAGTGAGCATGACTTGGAATAGTAGTTGTTGTAGTCACCCAATGCATCCTCCTGGAACTGTCTCTCAAAGGTACAAGCACGAACATACATACCAGTAATGCAACGAGGAATGTACCAAAATCTTGCCTGAATATCATGATTCAAACCTCCAAAAAATCTATTCATTGTATCATCCTCAGATTCTTCTATGTCACAATGATGCATATAAGATTTGAACTCTTGATAGTAAGCATGAATAGTGTTGTTGCCTTGTTTAAATTGTTCAAATTTGTGAAGCAATTCACGACGATAGTAAGGAGGGAAAAATTGTTGTCTCATTACATGTTTCAAATCTTTCCAAGTTGTGGGTTGGTTATCAATGTTTTTCTTACAATGCACACTCCACCAAAAAGAAGCAAAACCAGTAAATGCTCTAGTGGCAGCTCATACTCGCTCAAGTGCAGAAAAGTCATGGTGACTAAAAATTTGTTCTACTTCAAGGTCCCAAGCTAGATAAATATGAGGATTAAAATCTACCGTCAAATGACGGTAAAGATATAACCTGGCCATGTGCTTGTGTGTGTTGTCCCAACTCTCGTGATGGTGAAGATGTGTTTGTCGTCCAAGAACTTCTATCTCCGGAACCTGTCATGATTAGTAGAAACAAGAAACAAAATTCGAGAATAATGTTCCTATGAACTACTAGGATGTGGTTGTAACATGCTCATAATAAAGCAAATAGCAATATCTTACAAGTTCTTACCATACGACAGGTGGTGACAGGCAACCAGCGGTGTTAACTAACTCTGAAGATTGTGTAAAGCGATTGCCAGGGGAATGTACGTATACATGGTGTAGAAGTATGTGGAGCTGGGTTTGCTCTATATGGTAGCAAAAGATTAGCAATAACCATTTCAAAGATGCAATGTTGAATAAATGCTCAACGACGGTACTGTGCTGGTCCTAGGCTAGACCGGACTAGAGACGCGAGCCTAGAACACTAATGAGGTCACGACATAGCACAACTAGCATCAATGAAGGATATTAAGTAACTCTGGACAGCAAGATATAAGTGAAGATCACAACGGTAGTAAAGATTATCATGAAAAACAACTACCAAACAGGATATACAACAACTCTCTCCTCTCCAACTTTCCTCTTGAAAAGTTTGAGCCAATTTTCTGATAATTTTTTTTCAAAGAGTGCTATTAACTCAAGCTTTCCAATGCAAAAAGAATCACTCAATTCCGAGTTGATATGAGGAGTCAAAAAATTCTAAAACTGGTTTGAAAAACTGGAATAAGCTGTGTTCGCGAACTTCGGAGGGCAAAAAGACCTATTTAGAAGCCTATTTGGAGGTGCCAAATATGAAATTAGATTCTGCAACTATTTAGATGCGGCTGGTCGCTAGCTTTCATTTGAGTACTCGCGGAGCCAAAACAGACTTCGTATGGGAAAGTTATGCATGTTTTACTGAACAGTGCACAAAATAGATTCCAATCCGAATTGAACTACGAGATTTAGTCTGGATAGATCCGATTTTTTTTCTCTTTTTTTCCTCACACTTTTTTCTTTTTCTTTCTCTTTTTTCCGTCTTTTTTTTCTCTCTCTCTCTTTCCAAAACAACTAGATAAGATGCAGATTGGATCAAGCAAAGATGTGAACGATCTCAACTATGATTATGACAATGAACGGTGGGTAGCACGGGTCAAAATTGATGGATGGGTGGTCGACAGCGGAAGGGATAATGATGCAGCGGCAGCGTGACTAATGTGAACAAAACTTGAAACTCTAAACGAAGTAGACACTAAGACCAGCAACTCGACACGACGATGCAACCGATAATTCAATAATGCAAACAATGAAAAGAAAATTGCAAGGGCTCAGACTAGCTAGGACAAATGATGAATAGATCTAACTTTTTTTTGTGGTTTTTTCTTGGACAATAGGTAAGAAAATAAATATAATCCAGGGATGGCTGGAAATTCTAACTGAGCAACCTGAAAGCTGATACCACTTGATAGAGGCGGGGTGTCCCGATCTTTTGATGAGATGATAACTATCGATTTGGTGAAGATGACTTTGACGATCCGACTACAAGAGTGCACGACGTTGCGCCTTAGCAATTTCTAAACCAACTTAGAGAGATTATTGACCACGCTGGAGCACAATCAACCTGACCACGAAGGTCTATTCCTGCAAGCAATCGAAGAACAAGCAAGAAAATGATAAAAGCAATCTGAATATTGCGAGTATATATGAAGTATTGATTAAGGTGGGGATCCGTAAGCGGTATTGGTCTGGTCGTTGGACACAAACAAAGTACACGAAGTTGCAATGGCTAACTATTAACTAAACAAATCCCAAGCAAAAAGCTAATAGATGGATCTACTTATATAGGAGTAAGGGGTGGCGGCCAAGGAGGTGGGAGGACGTCCCAAGGCAGCTTAAAACTAACCCTAGGGCGTACAAGGCTCATGGGCCCAATTGGAGGTGATGCAACACCTTTTGACTTGTTGTTTGACTCAGATTCTCCTGTAGCGCCAGATTGTTTCGTCGATATCTCAATGCTCTGGACGAATTTGAAGGTGAATCAAATTGGGTTGGAAAGAGCACGGAATTTACTTTCCAGCAAAAATAGAATCAAGCAATTCGGAGTCCGTATGAAATTTTGGTTGGCGTTTTCAGTCAGGTATGTTTGTGTAGTCCAAATCTGAATCTAGAACGTTAGAGAGTTGGACTCTATCTTCTCTTGGCCCAAAAGTAATGTGAGAGGACTTTTTGAACAGAACCTAAACTTCTCCTTTTCCCTTATCTTCATATGTGGATTGTACAAATGTCCCTTACACCTGAAATTAGACAAAACACAAAAGTGTGTGAAGTATTTTTGTTCTGGATAACATAAATAGATTATTAAATAGTTTGCACTAGAAATCACCTGACAAATATGCATGTATGCAATAGTTTTGGTCTTATCCAAGGTAGTCATGTCCTCATCAAGTGGATTACCCGGTGGTGTTTGCTGCGGAAGAGCATCCGCCTCCTCGGCAACGTTAGTTGTTGGAGTTCGGTCCGTGTCCACTCCCTCGGTGGCCGTGACCTCAGCACGACAAGACCCCTCGGTGGAGGCCCTTGCTGGTGTTTTCTCTGCTTGGACCTTGGTTGGGGTGGACCCCTCTTGGTGGGCCCCACCCTGATGGATCTCGCTTTCTACCTTAGCTGGGGATGAAGCATGTTGCTCCGCATCTCTCCGGGTGGGCAAAATCTACCCCATGCCTTCACGCCAGGTGCTGGCCTGGTGGCTGGGCACAATGTGACAGCCTGTATTTGCTTTCTCTCTTTTTGTGGACTTCCTGTTGCCTTTGCTTTGGAATTGGAGTTTTGAATCAATTCAAATGGAGTTGAACACTTGGGCCTACCCTTGATTTTCACCCAAGTGACCCATCCACCCCCAACTCAACTTTCTTTCTCTGAGAAAACTCCAAAACTAACCCAAGGAATATTTTTCATAAAAGAAAAATATTCATTTTCTTCCCTGAAAATCACTTCAGAGAAGTATGCTCCAAAGCAACCCTCATTTTTATTGCCCCTAAAATCCTGAGAACATTCAAAAATATGCTTTGAGCCCTAGGGCACCTCCCTGAGCAAAAATATTGCATAACTTTTTGGAATATTTTTGCCACAGAAAATCATTTTTGTTCTAGACAGATTAGCCACTTTACACAGCAAGTATGATTTTCCTTGATCCTTTGGGGCTGATGTTTTTTGAGCTTCCTTACCTTCCTAAGAGAGTGCTAAACCCCAATGCCCAGCTCTTAAATTTTACTAGATCTCTCACAGTTAACCTCACAAGTTTTTGTCCAGAAACTTGCCAGGAAGAAGCCCACTCGCACAACTCACCTGTGACCCATCCAAACACATAGAACGACCAAACGACTAAGGACTACACGCCAGACATGAAGTTTGCGCCTAGCTCAGCCTGAGGTTAGAGTTCACGCGGTGACCGCGTTCATCCAGGGGTGTTGGCATGCAGCCAGCACGCTCTACAATGCACCCGCGCCTCTGTTGAGCACGTGCTCGCTTCCCCTGCCACCGCACCTTGCCAAACTGCGCCACCATCCTCATCTCCACCCCCTTAACTCTGCCCTAGCGCTCGCCGACACTAGAGCTCGCTGCAGCAAGCACGCGCAAGGTGCGGCCAAGCCAACAGTGCGCCCGTGCCACTGTGCTCGTCGCGTTCCTAGCTCATGTGCTCATCTCAGCTTGCCCATAGTTCCCGCGTGAGCCATGGCGTCTTCTCCCTCTCTCACTCACGCCATTTGTCGCCGGGCGCCCTTCAGAGAACTCCAGCGAGCCCTCAATCTCTGCCTCGGCCTCACCTATAAATAGACCCCTCCCGAGCTCATTTCTCCTCACCACCGCACTCACATAACCCCCACGACGCCGTAGGTAGTTGCAGCCCGGCCGGGCAGGCCTCCGGCCGTTGTCCCCGACCCGAGCTCGCCGGCGATCACCTTCCTCTGGCCCCTCCCTATCAAGAGCTGCTCGAACTCAACTGACTTCGCTGGCGTGTCTCTGGTGAACCTCTGGTGCGTGCTGGTACCGTTGGAGTTGCTGGACCAGCCCTGCCTCACTGGAATGGCCAACTCCGACGAGCTCCGCTCGCTACAGCCGCTGGAGACGACCACGCCGACCTTGTCCGACCACCGTTAGCCAAGCCGTAGGTGTGTGCAGGTGCGCTAGAACCTCCGCTACCCATTCCCCCCTCTCAAATCGGTAGCCGACCCCTCCTCGCCGGAGAGAGCTCTGGTGACTCGCCGCCCTCCTCTATTTCCCTCTATCTCTCTTCAAAACTGATAGTGGGGGCCCTCTGTCAGCCACTCAGCCGCGCTCGAAGCGGTATAAGCAGTGGCGCCCCGCGGGTTTACACCTTCGATGTCACCCCCTGGTTTTCTTTTATTTCAAATTTAAATCAAATTTTGACCAGAACTTTGACTAGCTGTAACTCCTAAACCACAAGTCCAAATGAGTTGATTCTTTTTGCATTGTGTTCTTACTGGAAAGCCCTAGCAGGACACCCAAGATGAGATTTTTCTCTGCTGTCTAGATTTTCTAGTAATTTTCAAAAATGTTTTTGATATTTTCTTTTTGCCATTTGAATTATTTTCAGAAGGAGAAGCTTTTCCTGAAGGCATCCAGGAGGAGTGTGAAGCTCCTCTGAACTAAGGAAAGCCACACAAACATTTTCATGGTGTCTTTGCCATATCCATGATTTTTCCAACTTGAATATAGGATGTTTCTTGCATATAGTTATTAAATGAATAATACTTATGTTAGTTATTTTGTCATGAGCAAGATGCTTAGCTTGCAGAAGTAAGTGCTTGAACTATGTGAGATGTAGCATAAGTAGATTGACTATGTGATCTTGTAATGACTATAGTAGGATGAGCATCGGTATTATTTTCATATATGCATGATGAGTTTCATATGGCAAATAATAAACTAAAATTATGACTACAAATAACCAGTGAAAAAGACTCAGGAAAGTTTAGTGATGATTGGTGCAAGTAGAACTTTTTGATAAGTTGATCGGTTATTTTCAAGTGATATGAGATGCATGTCATATGGTTGCATGAGCATGGCATATGGTGACTCGAGCATTTTATTTTCAAGTTAAACCTGATGTTAATTGAACTTGAACATAAAGTTGATCGGGTCATGGTGCCACTAACTCGGGCTGACCAGTGCAACCACATTTTCCTTCTATGGGAAGGCCGTTAGTGGGTCCGTTGTCATACCTCTTGTCGGTACCTCCAACGAGGGAAGTTTACGGGCGTGCTTTACCCTGGCCCGGTAAGCAAACATAACCTTGTGTGCCCGTTGTTGTCAAGATGGTACCTTGTCCCCATTTGGGACCATTTTGTTTTGCCACGACGGTGGCCGTCTTGCCTTTGGTAGGCACAGGGCCACCCATGACTTAGCCTAGTGGGGAGTTAGTCGAAGTGGTCGAAAGAGTGTCATGGCAATGGGAGAGTTCTGTCGGAATGCCGTTGGTCCACCTGAATGGGAGTGCGAGGCCATGGGTTCTGTGGTGTGGGTACAATGCGCTACCTCTGCAGAGTGTATTAAATCTATTGATAGCCGCGCCTGCAGATAAGGGCCTAGTTCGTAAGTAAGTCACACCATGGATCAACTTTTATAAAGTAATCTAGCACACTAAGTTATTTGCATGGCACTGGTTGAATGATGATGATGTCAGTGAAACTGACCGTGATGGTTCCGTTTGTGATCCGTGAATGATCACCGTTTGGTTACAAGGTAACCCGTTGAACCGAGTGTAGTTCCGTTTGTGATCCGTGAATGATCACCGTTTGGTTGCGAGGCAACCCATTGGTAAGAGAGTCCGTGGGACTCGGTGCACAAGATTGGATGCATGGCATGACAAACATATTGTTGTTTGCATTTAACTTGATTAAATGTCATGATATTATTTGTCATTATGTTTATGCTTATTGTGAGCTTGCAAGTACATTCAATGTACTGACCTGGTGTGTTATGCCAGATTTCAGGAAGTCTTACTGGATCGGAGTGTTGTCGTGTCTAGATCGTGTCCACACCGGTGTCCTTGTGCTATGGAGTCCCGCTTCGTCGTCGTTCCGCTGTCGCGTAGTTGTTATGATCGAGGCCACTTTATGTTCACTAAATAATGTACATATTGTGCAGTCGCACCGAGTGTGCCGCTTGGCCTTGGTACTTCATGTAATATCGCACTGTGCTTCCGCTAGTATTAATAAAGTGGTTGTTTTCTGTACCAGGATGTTGTGTATTGCCAGAAGACATGATCCCTGGGCTGGCAATGCAAGGTAAACCGTTTGCTCTGAGCTGCAGTGCCACAACGCTTGGTATCAGAGCCACCCTGACTGTAGGACATGCTAGGCCCCGACAAGTTAAGTTAAACGTTAGCTAGCTTGCTAATTAAGCGTTGATAGTGTTTGCATCTGGATGCTGCATTACATGCATTAGATTTATTGTTATTTCTAACCGGTTAATGGTTGTCAGTGTAGATGGCTCCAGTGCCATATCCGTGCCAGTTGGAGTTGATGCCATACACTTCACCGCATCTTCTTCGTAATGTATGGCGTCGACTGTACCCTCATGGTGATGACCCAGCATATCGGGTGTACCGGGAGCGTCTAGCTGACTCCGTGTATGAGTATCACACCGTGGTTACACTGCACACCAGTTCGTCATCAGGCTCTTACACTCGTACCTCTCGGAGCGGTCATGCATCCACCGCCGCTCAGGCCGTCCAGTTTGTTGCGTTCGAGATTCTTGTTGAGTTACGCTATACCGAGGTTCGGATGCAGTACCACCCAGATTTTTGCTACTACCCATCTTTGCACGATGATTGTCGTGTTCGCTTTCCTGTCATTGATCCAGCGTCTGATAGTGACACTAGCCACCTTTCTCGATATATCACTGCTAGTTATCTTCTGATTCACGAGCTAGCTCGACAGCTGACTCGTGCTCATACTGCTTTAGTCACCACTAGATCCTACCCCACTCCACCTCTATGGGATTTACTCCTTATATTGTGCCCAGTTCTAGTTCCCCTATTTCCCCGATTACTCCCCCGAGTAGCTCGGGCACCTCGACTATGAACCCACACAGTGCTCCTGCTGAGTGGGTGTCTCTTCTTCCTACCCCCACAGCTCCCATGATCCCTTCTCATCCAGCGCCTAACTCTGAGGGGGAGCCCTCGAGGTAGCGTCGTCGTGTTACTTTTAATGCGGTAGTCTCAGTTAACGTCGTCAGTTCAGGATCTGGGTCTGACTTAGAAGAGGATCCAGCAGCACCGGCAGAGTCCTAGAGCATCTAGTATTCACAGTAGTCATGTGATGTACGGATGTAGTTGTATGAGCCATGATGTATTGTTGCATGTATGCGAGTAGTCGCACCCGTCATGATGTCTACCTTTCATGTACGAGTCTATGTATAATTATGTTGGAACTTTCTATTTGATCGCTGTGTTTCTCAATTTTCGTTTTGCTCTTTCGGGTTTGTCGCTGGCTTTTCTTCCCATGTTTGGATGTTGCTCATCGCGGTTGCTTTTATTGGGAAAAAATTAGTAGGATGACGCATGGAGGCAGCAGCACGCAGGCTTGTGAGGATGTCCCTATTCGTCGGTCAACAACACAGGCAGGACACTCCCACGAGCCGTATCCGTAACCACCGCCTCCAACGCCAAATCCACTCTCCACTGGACAAATTATGCGCATGTTTGAAGAAAGAAGGAACAATGATCCGATTGAGTTGTAAAGAAGTGTGCAAGCTTTGGTTGGGCAGAATGGGAATCAAAATGGCCATCACTCAAAGCTGTCAGATTTTCAATGGACTAACCCTCCCAGTTTCATTCAAGTGATTGACCCTTTGGAAGCAGGTGATTGGTTACGAACTATTGAAAAGAAGCTTGAAATTGCTCGTACTGAAGAAGCTGACAAGGTTCCGTTTGCTACCCACTATCTTGAAGGACCCGCTTCTATATGGTGGGATAATGCTAAAGCTATGTGGCCTGCAGGCGAAGAAATCACTTGGACTAATTTCAAGGACAAATTCCGCTAGTACCATATTCCAGCTGGTATCATGAAGGTCAAGCAACATGAATTCCTCGCTCTCACTCAAGGAAATTTGTCAGTAAGTGAATATTTCCACAAATTCAACCACCTACCCCATTATTATCTCTATGATGTGGCCACAGAAGAAAGGAAGATCGACATGTTCCTTGGAGGAATAAATCAACACCTTAGGAGTACTCTCTGCATGCTCGACTTTCCAGATTTCCAGTCTTTGGTAAACCAGGCCCTCATCGCAGAAAGGGAGTGCAAGCCTGTGCATGACAACCGACCCGCAAATAATGACCACAAGCGTAAATTCGAGCCTAAGAAGGACGGAGAGCCCGAGCAGAAGGCCCGTACCTGGCAGCAGACTCAAGTGGAGTACAAACCAAATTGGCAGCAGAATGTGAACAAGACCACTACCCAAGTCAAAAATGTCATGACCAGTCCAGTGGGGGAAGTGTGTTAGCGCAACAACTCCTGCTTTAATTGTGGACAGACTGGACATTATGCCAGGCAGTGTCCCAAGAAGTCAAATGCCCCATTCCGGCTGCAAGTCAACCACATGGGGCCATATCCTGCCCAGAAGACCGTCCAAGGGAAAGTTCATCACCTCTCCACAGACGAAGCCCAGGAAGACCCCGAAGTCGTCATTGGTATGTTTCCTGTTAATGACATACCCGCAATAATTTTATTTGACTCTGGGGCTTCCCACTCTTTTGTTTCTCGGAGTTTTGTTGCCCAAAACAAATTTCCTTGATCGCTTTTGGGAAAAAGTATGGTGGTTCGATCCCCGGGATCCTTGCTCAAAAGCAATCTAGTCTGCCGAAAGTTGGAAATTGATATCAAGGGGTCCGTTTTCCAACTGCTTTGATAGTCATCGAGTCTACCAAGTTGGATTTTATTTTAGGAATGAACTAGTTGACCCAATATCAAGTGTGCACCAATTGTGTGACCCGAGAAGTCACCTTGACAAGTCAGGAAGGGCGATCCATAAAATTCTATGCCCGTAGAAGTATACCCAAAAGGGAACTGGTCTTCACAGCTGTAGCCGAAGAATTAAATTTAATTCCTGTGGTCAATGAATTTCCCGATGTATTCCCCGAGGAATTACCCGAAATGCCTCCAGACCGAGAGCTTGATTTTGAAATTGATCTTGTGCCCGGGATGGCACCATTATACAAAAAGTATTATCGAATGCCTTCGTCTGAGCTCATGGAATTAAAGAAATAGATTGATGAGATGCTGCAGCAAGGATATATCCGCCCAAGCTCATCACCATGGGGATCACCCGCAATATTTGTGGACAAGAAAGACGACAATCTCAGAATGTGTGTGGACTACCATCGATTGAACGATGTCACCATCAAGAACAAATACCCACTGCCAAGGATTGATGATTTGTTCGATCGACTCAGTGGGGCAAAAGTATTTTCCAAGATTGATTTAAGGACCGGATACCATCAACTCAAGATTAAGAAGATATTCCTAAGACCGCGTTCACTACCCGATACGGTCTCTATGAATATACTATGATGTCTTTCGGCCTTACAAATGCCCCTGCCTTTTCATGCATATGATGAATAAGGTGTTCATAGATTTCTTGGATAAGTTTGTGGTGGTTTTCATTGATGACATTCTCATATACTCCAAAAGTGACGAAGAGCACAAGGAACACCTCCGGGTAGTGTTGCAGAGACTCCGTGACCATCAGCTGTAATGCAAAATTCAGCAATTGTGAGTTTTGGCTCAATCAAGTCAGATTTTTGGGACATGTTTTGTCAGCAGAAGGCATAGCTATGGATCCCAGCAAAGTGAAAGACGTGCTTGATTGGGCAGCACCCACGACTGTATCTGAAATTTGGAGTTTTCTTGGATTAGCCGGATATTACCACCGATTCATCGCAGGATTTTCCAAGATTGCCAAGCCAATGACAGAGCTGCTCAAGAAAGATAAGAAATTTCAATGGATTGAGGACTGTGAGAAGAGCTTTAACGAGCTAAAAACCAGATTAACATCAGCACCAGTACTGACTCTCCCAGACATTTACCGCAGTTTTGATGTGTATTGCGATGCCTCCAGAAAAGGTATTGGATGCGTACTCATGCAAGATGGCAAGGTGGTAGCCTACGCATCTCGCCAGCTATGACCCCACGGAGGAAATTACCCTACGCATGATTTGGAGTTACCGCTATTGTGCACTCTCTAAGAATTTGGAGACATTACCTCATTGGAAAAAGGTGTCATTACCGATCACAAGAGTCTCAAATATATATTTACTCAGCCAGACATAAACCTTCGACAGCGGAGATGGCTCGAGTTGGTCAAGGACTATGATTTGAGGATAAATTACAATCCGGGAAAAGCTAACGTGGTTGTTGATGCCCTCAGTCGCAAGCCAGTTTAAATGCCATGATGGAGTCCTTGCCTCCTAAACTCCAACAAGAGATTGTTCAGCTTAACTTGGTAATTATAAACGCCGGCCTTGCAAACATTTTGGAAGTAACTCCTACTCTCGAGGATGAGATTCGCATGGCCCAGGCTGACGACAAAATTCTACAAGGTCATCTCAGACATCTGCAAGAAGGCAAGACTCAGGATTTCTCTGAGGACGCGCAGGGTACACTCAGATTTCAAGGACGGATATGCGTACCCGAGCAAGCAGACTTGAGAAAGAAGATTTTGGTAGAAGCACACGAATCATCATATTCGACACACCCCAAAGGTACTAAAATGTACGAAGACCTTCAACAGATATTTTGGTGGGATGGAATGAAAAAGGACATCGCATATTTTGTCGCTTGTTGTGACATATGCAACAAAGTAAAGGTGGAACACTAGAAACCCGCCGGACTTCTCCAACCTCTACCTGTCTCGCAATGGAAATGGGATGATGTCTGTATGGACTTTGTCACCGGTCTACCCAGGACTCACCAAGGCAATGATGATGTATGGGTCGTAGTGGGCATGCTGACTAAAGTGGCTCATTTTATTCCCATCCGCACCACATATTGCGTTGATCAACTTGCACAATTATATGTGTCCCGGGTTGTCAATCTGCATGGAGTGCCAAGAACAATCACTTCAGACTGAGGTTCCCTCTTTACATCCGCATTCTAGACCCGACTCCATCAAGCTTGGGGGACCGCCCTCAAATACAGCACGGCCTATCATCCACAGACAGACGGTCAGACTGAGTGGGTCAATCAAATCCTTGAAGACATGCTTCGAGCATGTTCTTTATCCCATGGACCCAAGTGGGAAGATTGTCTGCCATATGTGGAATTCTCATACAACAACAGTTTCCAAACTAGTCTAAAGATGTCACCGTATGAAGCTTTACAAGGCCATAAGTGTCGCACTCCATTAAACTGGTCACAAACCGGAGACAACTGTATCTTCGGAACTGATTTAATATTGGAGGCAGAGAAACAAGTCAAGGAAATCCGAGATAGACTACAGTTGGCTAAGTCACGACAGAAGAGCTTCTATGATGCCAAAAACTGGCAAGCCAGTTTTGAGTCTGGAGAACATGTGTATCTCCGAGTCACACCCATGAAGGGAATTAAGCGATTTCATACCCGAGGCAAATTGGCACCAAGATATATTGGTCCATTCCCAGTCATGACCAGAGTTGGCACAGTTGCTTATCAGTTGGAATTGCCACCATAATTGTCGGAAGTACACAATGTGTTCCACGTCTCACAACTAGGAAGGTGTATTTCACCACCCGAGAACAGGACAGATATGTCATAAATTGAGCTTGCAAAGGATCTAACCTATGAGAAGAGACCGTTCAGAATTTTGGATATGGCAGAAAGGGTCACACGCAATAAGGCGATCAAATTTTATAAGGTTTAGTGGGAGCATCACACCAAGGAAGAAGCAACATGGGAAAGAGAGGAATTTTGAAGGACATCCTATCCAGAATTGTTTTCCCAAGCAACCGAATCTCGAGGACGAGATACATCCTAAGTGGCGGAGGTTTGTGACAGCCTGGATTTGCTTTCTCTCTTTTTCCGAACTTCCTGTTGCCTTTGCTTTGGATTTGGACTTTTGAATCAATTCAAATGGACTTGAACACTTGGGCCTACCCTTGATTTTCACCCCAGTGACCCATCCACCCCTAACTCAACTTTCTTTCTCTGAAAAACTCCAAAAATAACCCAAGGAGTATTTTTCATAAAAGAAAAATATTCATTTTCTTCCCTGAAAATCACTTCAGAGAAGTATGCTCCAAAGCATCCCTCATTTTTATTGCTCCTAAAATCCTGAGAAAATTCACGAATATTATTTGAACCCTAGGGCACCTCCCTGAGCAAAAATATAGCAAAAATATTGCATAAATTTTTGGAATATTTTTGCTACAAAATCATTTCTATTCTGGACAGATTAGCCACTTTACATAGCAAGTATGATTTTCCATGATCCTTTGGGGCTGATCTTTTCTGAGCTTCTTTACCTTCCTAAGAGAGTGCTAAACCCCAAAGCCCAGCCCTTAACTTTTACTATATCTCTCACAGTTAACCTCACCAGTTTATGGACAGAAACTTGCCAGGAAGAACCCCACTCGCACAGCTCACCTGTGACCCATCCAAACACATAGAACGACCAAAACCACTAAGGACTACACGCCAGACATGAAGTTTGCGCCTAGCTCATCTTGAGGTCAGAACTCACGCGGTGACCGCGTTCATCCAGGGGTGTTGGCATGCAGCCAGCGCGCTCTGCGACGCGCTCGCGCCTCTGTTGAGCGCGTGCTCGCTTTCCGGCCACCGCACCTTGCCAAACCGCGCCACCATCCTCGTCTCCACCCCCTTAACTCCACCCTGGTGCTCGCTGATGTCTACTACGCAACCTTCTTCTTGTAGACATTGTTGAGCCTCCAAGTGCATTGGTTTGTAGGAAACTAGCAAATTTCCCTCAAGTGGATGACCTAAGGTTTATCGTTCCGTGGGAGGCGTAGGATGAAGATGGTCTCTCTCAAGAAACCCTGCAACCAAATAACAAAGAGTCTCTTGTGTCCCCAACACACCCAATACAATGATAAATTGTATACGTGCACTAGTTCGGCGAAGAGATGGTGATACAAGTGCAATATGGATGGTAGATATAGGTATTTGTAATCTGAAAATATAAAAACAGCAAGGTAGCAACCGATAAAAGTACGCGTAAACGGTATTGCAATGCTAGGAAACAAGGCCTAAGGTTCATACTTTAACTAGTGCAAGTTCTCTCAACAATAATAACATAATTGGATCATATAAATATCCCTCAACATGCAACAAAGAGTCACTCCAAAGTCACTAATAGCGGAGAACAAATGAAGAGATTATTGTAGGGTATGAAATCACCTCAAAGTTATCCTTTCTGATCGATCTATTCAAGAGTCCGTAGTAAAATAACACGAAGCTATTCTTTCCTTTCGATCTATCATAGAGTTCATACTAGAATAACACCTTAAGATACAAATCAAACAAAACCATAATGTCACCTAGATACTCCAATATCAGCTCAAGTATCCGTGGGTATGATTATACGATATGCATCACACAATCTCAGATTCATCTATTCAACCAACACAAAGAACATCAAAGAGTGCCCCAAAGTTTCTACCGGAGAGTCAAGACGAAAACATGTGCCAACCCCTATGCATAAGTTCACAAGGTCACTGAACCCGCAAGTTGATCACCAAAACATACATCAAGTAGATTGCGTGAATATCCCATTGTCACCATAGATAAGCACATGCAAGACATACATCAAATGTTCTCAAATCCTTAAAGACTCAATCCGATAAGATATCTTCAAAGGGAAAACTCAATCCATTACAAGAGAGTAGAGGGGGAGAAACATCATAAGATCCAACTATAATAGCAAAGCTCGCGATACATCAAGTAGATCACGTGAATATCCCATTGTCACCACAGATAAGCACATGCAAGACATACATCAAGTGTTCTCAAATCCTTAAAGACTCAATCCGATAAGATAACTTCAAAGGGAAAACTCAATCCATTACAAGAGAGTAGAGGGGGAGAAACATCATAAGATCCAACTATAATAGCAAAGCTCGCGATACATCAAGCTCGTTCCAAATCAAGAACACGAGAGAGAGAGAGAGAGAGATCAAACACATAGCTACTGGTACATACCCTTAGACCCGAGGGTGACCTACTCCCTCCTCGTCATGGAGAGCGCCGACATGATGAACATGGCTACCGGTGAGGGATCCCCCCTCTGGCAGGGTGCCGGAACAGGGTCCCGATTGGTTTTTGGTGGCTACAGAGGCTTGCGGCGGCGGAACTCCCTGTTCTATTGTGTTCTCCAATGTTTTTAGGGTATATGGATATATATATAGGCGAAAGAAGTCGGTCAGGGGGTAGGGCGCGCCTCCCTGCCTCGTGGCTTCCTCGTTGCTTCCCTTACGTGCACTCCAAGTCTCCTGGATTGCTTCCGTTCCAAAAATAACTCTCCCGAAGTTTTCATTCCATTTGGACTCTGTTTGATATTCCTTTTCTTCGAAACACTGAAATAGGCAAGAAAACAGCAATTTGGGTTGGGCCTCCGATTAATAGGTTAGTCCCAAAAATGATACAAAAGTGTAGAGTAAAGCCCATAAACATCCAAAACGGGTAATATAATAGCGTGGAACAATCAAAAATTATAGATACGTTGGAGACGTATCAAGCATCCCCAAGCTTAGTTCCTGCTCGTCCTCGAGTAGGTAAATGATAAAAACAGAATTTTTGATGTGGAATGCTACCTAGCGTAAATCTCAATGTAATTTTCTTTATTGTGGCATGAATGTTCAGATCCAAAAGATTCGAAATAAAAGTTCATATTGACATAAAAACAATAATACTTCAAGCATACTAACAAAGCAATCATGTCTTCTCAAAATAGCATGTCTAAAGAAAGTTATCCCTACAAAATCATATAGTCTGGCTATGCTCCATCTTGATCACACAAAGTATTTAATCATGCACAACCCCGATGACAAGCCAAGCAATTGTTTCATACTTTAGCATTCTCAAAATTTTCAACTTTCATGCAATACATGAGCATGAGCCATGGACATAGCACTATATGTGGAATAGAATGGTGGTTGTGGAGAAGACAAAAAAGGAGAATATAGTCTCACATCAACTAGGCGTATCAATGGGCTATTGAGATGCCCATTAATAGATATCAATGTGAGTGAGTAGGTATTGCCATGCAACGGATGGACTAGAGCTATAAATGTATGAAAGCTCAACAAAAGAAACTAAGTGGGTGTGTATCCAACTTGCTTGCTCACGAAGACCTAGGGCATTTTGAGGAAGCCCATCATTGGAATATACAAGCCAAGTTCTATAATGAAACATTCCCACTAGTATATGAAAGTGACAACATAGGAGACTCTCTATCATGAAGATCATGGTGCTACTTTGAAGCACAAGTGTGGTAAAAGGATAGTAGCATTGTCCCTTCTCTCTTTTTCTCTCATTTTTTTATTTGGCCTTTCTCTTTTTTTGGCCTTTCTCTTTTTTTTTAAGTCTGAAGTCTCATCCTGACTTGTGGGGGAATCATAATCTCCATCATCCTTTCCTCACTTGGGACAATGCTCTAATAATGAAGATCACCACACTTTTATTTACTTACAACTCAAGATTACAACTCCATACTTAGAACAAAATATGACTCTATATGAATGCCTCCGGCAGTGTACCGGGATATTCAATGAATCAAGAGTGACATGTATGGAAGAATTATGAAGGTGGCTTTGCCACAAATACATGTCAACTACATGATCATGCAAAGAGCAATATGACAATGATGATGCGTGTAATAGTAAGTTGCATGGCAATATATCTCGGAATGGCTATCGAAATGCTATAATAGGTAGGTATGGTGGCTGTTTTGAGGAATGTATATGGTGGGTGTATGGTACCGGCGAAAGTTGCGCGGCACAAGAGAGGCTAGCAATGGTGGAAGGGTGAGATTGAGTATAATCCATGGACTCAACATTAGTCATAAAGAACTCATATACTTATTGCAAAAATCTACAAGCCATTGAAAACAAAGTACTACGCGCATGCTCCTAGGGGGATAGATTGGTACGAAAAAACCATCGCTCGTCCCCGACCGCCACTCATAAGGAAGACAATCAACCAATAAATTATGCTCCGACTTCATCACAAAGCGGTTCACCATACGTGCATGCTACGGGAATAACTAACTTCAACACAAGTATTCCTCAAATTCACAACTACCTTAACTAACATGACTCTAGTATCACCATCCTCATATCTCAAAACAATTATCAAGCATCAAATTGATCATAGCATCCAATTCACTTTCTATGATAGATTTTATTATACCCAACTTGGATGCCCATCATTCTAGGACCAATTTTTTAACCATAGCAAATACCATGCTGTCGGCTAAAGCGTGCGGAGAATGTCAAGAGAGGGCGGGGTCGACCGATTTTGACATGGGAGGAGTCCGTTAAGAGAGACCTGAAGGATTGGAGTATCGACAAAGAGCTAGCTATGGACAGGGGTGCGTGGAAGCTTGCTATCCATGTGCCAGAGCCATGAGTTGGTTGCGAGATCTTATGGGTTTCACCTCTAGCCTACCCCAACTTGTTTGGGACTAAAGGCTTTGTTGTTGTTGTTGTTGTTGTAGCAAATACCATGATGTTCTAAAAGACTCTCAAAATAATATAAGTGAAGCATGACAGATCAACAATTTCTACAAAATTAAGCCACCGCCATGCTCTAAAAGATATAAGTGAAGCAGAGCAAAAATTATCTAACTCAAAAGATATAGGTGAAGCACATAGAGTATTCTAATAAATTCCAAATCAAGTGGTCTCTCCCAAAACGTGTGTACAGCAAGGATGACTGTGGTAATCTGAAAAGCAAAGACTCATATCATATAAGACGCTCCAAGCAAAACACATATCATGTGGCGAACAAAAATATAGCTCCAAGTAAAGTTACCGATGAACGAAGACGAAAGAGGGGATGCCATCTGGGGCATCCCCAAGCTTAGGCTCTTGGTTGTCCTTGAATATTACATTGGGGTGCCTTGGGCATCCCCAAGCTTAGGCTCTTTCCACTCCTTATTCCATAGTCCTTCGAATCTTTACCCAAAACTTGAAAACTTCACAACACAAAACTCAACAGAAAACTCATAAGCTCCGTTAGTATAAGAAAATAAAACCACCACTTAGGTACTGTTGTGAACTCATTCTAAATTCATATTGGTGTAATATCTACTGTATTCCAACTTCTCTATGGTTCATACCCTCCGATACTACTCATAGATTCAGCAAAATAAACAAACAACACATAGAAAACAGAATCTGTCAAAAACAGAACAGCCTGTAGTAATCTGTATCATTCGAATACTTCTGTAACTCCACAAATTCTACCAAATTAGGAAGTACTAAGAAATTCGTGGACCAATCCCTAGCGAAAAGAATCAAAATCATGTTTCTGTGAATTATCAAAACTAATTTACTGGGTGCAAAAGTTTCTGATTTTTAGCAGGATCAACACAACTATCACTGCAAGCTATCATAAAGGTCTTACTTGGCACTTCATTGAAACAAAAGCTATAAAACATGATTAATACAGTAGCATAATCATGCGAACACACAAAAACAGTAAGGGTAAATATTGGGTTGTCTCCCAACAAGCGCTTTTCTTTAATGCCTTTCTAGCTAGGCATGATGATGGCAATAATGCTCACATAAAAGATAAGAATTGAAACATAAAGGGAGCATCATGAAGCATATGGCTAGCACATTTAAGCCTAACCCAATTCCTATGCATTGGGATTTTGTGAGCAAACAACTTATGGGAACAATAATCAACTAGCATAGGAAGGCAAAACAAGCATAACTTCAAAACTTTAAGCACATAGAGAGGAAACTTGATATTATTGCAATTCCTACAAGCATATGTTCCTCCCTCATAATAATTTTCAGTAGCATCATGAATGAATTCAACAATATAACCAGAACCTAAAGCATTATTTTCATGATCTACTTGCATAGAAAATTTACTACTCTCCACATAAGCAAAATTCTTCTCATTCGGGATAGTCGGAGTATCATAAGAGACTCGAATACTATAAATTGTTTCCACATTAAAAGAGTAATGTTCAGAAAAATCATGACAAGCTTTATAAATATAATCATTGCTACTTTTTATAGCATAAGTTTCATCACAATAATCATCATAAGTAGCAACTTTGTTCTCATCATAATTGATTGAAACCTCTTCCAAGATAGTGGAATCATCACTAAGTAAAGTCATGACCTCTCCAAATCCACTTTCATAAATATTATAAGATTCAACACCCTCCAAAATAGTGGGATCATTACTTCCTAAAGTTGACACTCTTCCAAACCCACTTTCATCAATAAAACCATCATAAATAGGAGGCATGCTATCATCATAATAAATTTGCTCATCAAAACTTGGGAGGCTAAAAATATCATCTTCATTAAACGTAGCATCCCCAAGATTAGGACAAACATCAATTGCAGCAAATATATTCTCAAACATGTCATTCTCATCAGACATAGCATCCCCAAGCTTGGGACTTTTTATATCGTAAGCATAATCACTCTAATCATTAATAGTATGGATAGCACCAATAGTATAGCAATTATCATCATCACAATGAGTAATAGAAGAAACATAATTTGGGAGGGATACCTTTCTACCTTTGCGTCTCCGTCTTTTCTTTTCTTCTTCACATCATGTGTGGGTTTAACCCTCTTTTTTGAGCTCCTTATTGATGAGATTGGTTGAATAGAAAGCTCCTCCTCGTTACTTGATTCATCATAAGAAATAATAGGAGGATATTGGGAAGTATCTTCCCTTTCATTAGTATTCTCTTCATCTTCTATTTTCTTTCTTTTCTTTATGTAATTGGCAATATATGGATTTTCAATGCAATTCACCGCACAATACATATAAATTTCCTCTAGATCAATTTAAAGGAATTTCTCAAGGTTATATTCTAGAATATGCTTGGTTGCACGTTTCATTTCTTCATAACCCAAAAGCAAACTAAGTTCATTATGATGTGCAAGGGAAATCAAGTCATCAAAATTTTTAGACACGATTCGATCATGAAACAATTTGCATCGGAGATTTAAATGACCACGTTCATTGCAAAGTTCACAAGTACGGCGGAGATATTTTAAATTTTCAGCACAAACATCTAGACTTTCTTGCAATAATTTAGTTTCTAAATACTTATGCCTCTTGCAAAATCTATCTTCTCTATTTGGTGTGTACTTGCAAACTCTATGCACTCCACAAAAATTGACTTGCTTATAAGAGACATTTTCATCATGACTAGTGCAATCATCATTAGTACTATGGATATTCAAAGAGTTCATACTAATAACATTGCAATCATGCTCGTCATTCAAAGATTTAGTGCCAAACATTTTATAGACTTCTTCTTCTAGCACTTGAGCACAATTTTCCTTTCCATCATTCTCACGAAAGATATTAAAAAGATGAAGCGTATGAGGCAAACTCAATTCCATTTTTTTGTAGTTTTCTTTTATAAACTAAACTAGTGATAAAACAAGAAACTAAAAGATTCAATTGCAAGATCTAAAGATATACCTTCAAGCACTCACCTCCCCGGCAATGGCGCTAGAAAAGAGCTTGATGTCTACTACGCAACCTTCTTCTTGTAGACGTTGTTGGGCCTCCAGTGGATTACCTCAAGGTTTGTATGACAGTAGCAAATTTCCCTCAAGTGGATTACCTAAGGTTTATCAATCCATGGGAGGCATAGGATGAAGATGGTCTCTCTCAAGCAACCCTGCAACCAAATAACAAAGAGTTTCTTGTGTCCCCAACACACCCAACACAATGGTAAATTCTATAGGTGCACTAGTTGGGCGAAGAGATGGTGATGCAAGTGCAATATGGATGGTAGATATAGGTATTTGTAATCTGAAAATATAAAAATAGCAAGGTAGCAAGCGATAAAAGTAAGCGTAAACGGTATTGCAATGCTAGGAAACAAGGCCTAGGGTTCATACTTTCACTCGTGCAAGTTCTCTCAACAATAATAACATAATTAGATCATATAACTATCCCTCAACATGCAACAAAGAGTCACTCCAAAGTCACTAATAGAAAAGAACAAACGAAGAGATTATTGTAGTGTACGAAATCACCTCAAAGTTATCCTTTGTAGAAAATCTATTCAAGAGTCCGTAGTAAAATAACACGAAGCTATTCTTTCCGTTCGATCTATCATAGAGTTCATACTAGAATAACACCTTGAGATACAAATCAACCAAAACCCTAATGTCACCTAGATACTCCAATGTCACCTCAAGTATCCGTGGGTATGATTATACGATATGCATCACACAATCTCAGATTCATCTATTCAACCAACACAAAGAACATCAAAGAGTGCCCCAAAGTTTCTACCGGAGAGTCAAGACGAAAGCATGTGCCAACCCCTATGCATAAGTTCAGAAGGTCACTGAAACCGCAAGTTGATCACCAAAACATACATGAAATAGATCACGTGAATATCCCATTGTCACCACAGATAAGCACATGCAAGACATACATCAAGTGTTCTCAAATCCTTAAAGACTCAATCCGATAAGATAACTTCAAAGGGAAAACTCAATCCATTACAAGAGAGTAGAGGGGGAGAAACATTATAAGATCCAACTATAATAGCAAAGGTCGCGATACATCAAGATCGTGCCAAATCAAGAACACGAGAGAGAGAGAGAGAGAGAGAGAGAGATCACACATAGCTACTGGTACATACCCTCAGCCCCGAGGGTGAACTACTCCCCCCTCATCATGGAGAGCGCCGAGATGGTTAATATGGCCACCGGTGAGGGATCCCCCCTCCGGTAGGGTGCCGGAACAGGGTCCCGATTGGTTTTTGGTGGCTACAGAGGGTTGCGGCGGCGGAACTCCCGATCTATTGTGTCCTTTGATGTTTTTAGGGTATATATATATATATATATATATATAAGAAGTCGGTCAGGGGAGCCACGAGGGGCCCACGAGGGTGGGGGCGCGCCTCCCTACCTCGTGGCTTCCTCGTTGCTTCCCTTGCGTGCACTCCAAGTCTCCTGGCTTTCTTCCGTTCCAAAAATATCTCTCCCGAAGGTTTCATTCCGTTTGGACTCCGTTTTATATTCCTTTTCTTCGAAACACTGATGTAGGCAAGAAAACAACAATTTGGGCTGGGCCTCCGGTTAATATGTTAGTCCCAAAAATGATATAAAAGTCTAGAGTAAAGCCCATAAACATCCAAAACGGGTAATATAATAGCATGGAACAATCAAAAATTATAGATACATTGGAGACGTATCACTCGCCAACGCCGGAGCTCGCCGCAGCGAGCACGGGCACGGCGTGGCCAAGCCAAGAGTGCGCCCATGCCACTGTGCTCGTCGCGTTCCTGGCTTCTGTGCTCGTCTCAGCTCGCCCACAGTTCCCGCGTGAGCCATGGTATATTCTCCCCCTCTCACTGACGCCATTCATCGCCGGGCGCTCACCAGAGAACTCTGGCGAGACCTGATCCCTGCCTCGGCCTCGCCTATAAAAAGACCCCTCCCGAGCTCATTTCTCCTCACCACCGCACTCACACAACCCCCACGACGCCGTAGGTAGCCGCAACCCAGCCGGGCAGGCCTCTGGGCGCCGTCCCCGACCCGAGCTTGCTGGCGAACCCCTTCCTCTCCCCCCTCCCTCTCCAGAGCTCCTTGAGCTCAACTGACTTCTCCGGCGTGTCTTTGGTGAACCTCTGGTGCATGTTGGTGCTGTTGGAGTTCCTAGACCGGCCCTGCCTCGACGGAATCGCCAACTCTGACGAGCTCCGCTGGCTGCACCCGCTGAAGACGACCACGCCGACCTGGTCTGACCACCGTTAGCCAAGCCGCGGGTATGTGCACGTGCGCCAGAACCTTCGCTACCCATTCCCCCCTCTCAAATTGGCAGCCGAGCCCTCCTCGCCGGAGAGAGCTCCGGTGACTCGCCGCCCTCCACTATTTCCCTCTCTCTCTCTCCCTTCAAAACTGACAGCGGGGGCCCTCAGTCAGCCACTCAGCCGCACCCGAAGCGGTATAAGTCGTGGCACCCTGTGGGTTTATGCCTTCAATGTCACCTCCCGGGTTTTCTTTTATTCTAATTTAAATCAAATTTTGACTGGAACTTTGACTAGTTGTAACTCCTAAACCACAAGTCCAAATGAGTTGATACTTTTTGCATTGTGTTCTTACTGGAAAGCCCTAGAAGCACACCCAAGATGAGTTTTTCTCTGCTGCCTAGATTTTTTGGTAATTTTCACAAGTGTTTTTGATATTTTCTTTTTGTCATTTGAATTATTTTCAGATAGGAGAAGCTTGTCTTGAAGGCATCCAAGAGGAGTGTGAAGCTCCTCTGAACTAAGGCAAGCCACACAAACATTTTCATGGTGTCTTTGCAATATCCATGATTTTTTCCAACTTGAATATGTGATGTTTCTTGAATATAGTTATTAAATGAATAATACTTATGTTAGTTATTTTGTCATGAGCAATATGCTTAATTTGTAGATGTAAGTGCTTGAACTAAGTGAGATATAGCATAAGTAGATTGACTATGTGATCTTCTTATGACTATAGTAGGATGAGCATCGGTATTATTTTCATATATGCATGATGAGTTTCATATGGCAAATAATAAACTAAAATGATGAGTACAAATAACTAGTTAAAAAGACTCAACAAAGTTCATTGATGATTGGTGCAAGTAGAACTTTTTGATGAGCTGATCGGTTACTTTCAAGTGATATGTGATGCATGTCATATGGTTGCATGAGCATGGCATATGGTGACTCAAGCATTTTATTTTCAAGTTAAACCTGATGTTAATTGAACTTGAACATAAAGTTGATTGGGTCATGGTCCACTGAATCAGGCTGACCAGTGCAACCACATTTGCCTTTTATGGGAAGGTCGTTAGTCGGTCCGTTGTCATGCCTCTTGTCGGTGCCTCCAACAAGGGAAGGTTATGGGTGTGCATTACACTGGCCCGGTAAGCAGACATAACCTTGTGTGCCCGTTGTTGTTGAGATGGTACCTTTTCCGCGATTGGGACCATTTTGTTTTGCCATGACGGTGGCCGTGATGCCTTTGGTAGGCACAGGGCCACCCATGACTTAGCCCAGTGGGGATTTAGTCGGAGTGGCCGAAAGAGTGTCATGGCAGTGGGAGAGTTCTGTCGGAATGTCGTTGGTCCGCCCGAATGGGAGTGCGAGGCCATGGGTTCCGTGGTGTGGGTATAGTGCGTTACCTCTGCAGAGTGTATTAAATTTATCGATAGCCGCGCCCGTGGATAAGGGCCTAGTTCGCAAGTAAGTCACACCATGGATCAACTTTTATAAAGTAATCTTGCGCACTAAGTTATTTGCATGGCACTGGTTGAATCATGATGATGTAAGTGACACTGACCGTGATGGTTCTAGTTGTGATCCGTGAATGATCACCGTTTGGTTACAAGGTAACCCGTTGAACTGAGTGTGGTTCCGTTTGTGATCCATGGATGATCACCGTTTGGTTGCGAGGCAACCCATTGGTAAGAGAGTCTGTGGGACTTGATGCATGGCATGAGAAACATATTGTTGTTTGCATTTAACTTGATTAAATGTCATGATATTGTTTGTCATTATGTTTATGCTTGTTGTGGGATTGCAAGTACATTCAATGTCTAACCTAGTGTGTTATGCCAGATTTCAGGAAAGTCTAACTAGATCGGAGTGCTACCGTGTCTAGATCGTGTCCACATCGGTGTCCCTGTGCTATGGAGTCCCGCTTCGTCGTCGTTCCGCTGCCGCGTAGTTGTTATGATCGAGGCCCCTTTATGTTCACTAAATAATGTACATATTGTGCAGCCGTCCCGAGTGTGCTGCTTGGCATCACTACTTGATGTAATATTGCACTATGCTTCCACTAGTATAAATAAAGCGGTCGTTTTCTGTACCAAGATGTTGTGTATTGCCAGAAGACATGATCCCTGGTTTGGCAATGCAAGGTAAACTGGTTGCTTTGAGCCGGGGTGCCACATACAGGATCCCCTGTCCTATCCCCCGCTAAACCCGTCCTCGCCAAAGAATCTGACGCCGCCATGTGCTTGGTTCATTTGGACCGCTAGGCGAGGGGTTAGTCATCTCTGCCAGGTCAACAAAGAAGATTTAATCAATAACTATCAAATGCATGGTACCTTAGTAAGAAGCTCAGTTGTTCTCCTTACTCTGGGTCTACAAGCATGGAGCATAGCGCGTACGCCATAGGTGGTGGGGTCGCCCTGCCCCTCTTCCGAGTTGGAGGAGCGGAGCTTCCCGGCAGCCTTGAGCTCTTTGGTGGGGCTGAGATCTCTGATGGGATCGAGCTTTGTGAAGAAGTTGGGCTTGACTGGGGGCTAAGATCAACCCCAGGACTGCACGTCACTTGGCAGGTGGAGTCTTGGCCTCCGACATTCGAGTAGATTGGCGGTGTACCACCTCAGGCTTGTTGCCCCTAGAGGTGCTCTTCTTCACCTTCTTCGTGATCGTCGAGGAGGCAGGGGCCGCTGTTCCCTGGCTGGCCCGCTTGCGAGGACGTTGATCTAGATCAGGCCCTGGGGCTTGAGAACCCGCTGTGAGCCATTCCTCCTCCGCCTCAGGCTGATCTACCTCCTCAGCCCCACCTTCCTCTTGGGCCTCTGCTGTCGTGATATGATGGATTCCGGTCCCGGTAGGGTCAAGCCCGACAACCTCCTCCGCATAGTGCTCCTCGCTCCCTTCATGAGAAGAACCTTCAACCTCCTCCTCCTCCTCTTCCTCTCCGGGCCTGGCTACTCCAGCGGCCTTGAGTGCTCTGTCCTCTGCAATCCGCTTTGCGATGAACGCTACCTCTGCCGGGGAGGTGCACTTGACAAGATCATTCACCACCCTTGAAGCCCTTTCTTCCAAGCCGGAGATCCACTCTATTTCTGCACCTAGTTCAGGCAATTGCCAATCAGCCACAACTCCGTAGGCGTTGCAATCGGGCATCCATTTCAGAATCTGGTCCCAAGCAGAGTTGAGATGCAGCAGGACAACCCTTGCCGGAAGATGGAACGGCCCTAGGCGGCCGAATAGTTGTTCGCACAGCCAGCCATGGTCGTATATCGACAAGTTGTTGACGGGGCCTGGGTAAATGCGCATCCTGTCGGTAGAATTCCCATATTCCTAGGCAAACATGTCTCTCTTCTACAGCGGTGTGATGCGGTGCCAGAGAAAGTCAGCCCCCACCTACTCGACGGTTAGCCCAACAGGTTTGAGGCGGGTAATTCCATTCAGCGTCGGGCAGAGCCTATCGTTAGTAAGGCGCAACTTGCTCCAGTCGATGTCGTACGTGACACATTCCGTCCGCGCCTCACAGAACTCGGGCGCATCCTTGTCCTGGATACAGCACCAATTCGCCCTCCATTCCTCCACCTGCTACGCTGCTGGCCAGGGAGATAATCCCATTCATCCTTCTTGCCCTGGGGAATCCAGCTTATGTTTGCTCAACGGTGAGATTTGTCTTCAACCCGTGGGACGAAGAAGTGCCTGAAGAGGTCCATGTTGGGGGCGGCCCCAACAAAGTTCTCGCAGAGATGGGCGAAGATTGCCATACACGCCATTGTGTTGGGCATGAAATCCAGAAGATGGAATCCGTACACCGTCATCATAGCAGCAAAGAAATCAAAAAAGGGTGAGGTGAGGCCGCAGAGGAAGTACGCACAGAAAAAGTGGTATGAGTTTGATGGAACGTTGCTTCCCTCCGACAAGACCACGGGCGCTCCACGCCCTTTTGGAACTTCCCTCCCCCACATATAGGCATACTTCGTGATCAAAGTATTACCATCCAGGTTCGATGGAAAGAAGACCATGTCTTCTTGTTGCTTCTTGTCCAACTCCTCCGCCCTTTTCTTCCTCCCCTCCATTGCGGCCTCTTTCGCGGTGGCCGCCCAGTTCCCTTTCACGCCGCCCATCTTTTGTCCCATCTCTTGAGCTCGCGGGATGGGCAGAAGATCTAGAAGAGCTTTGGAGGCAAATGTTGGCAATGGGAGCAGTTGCTTGGCTTGAGGAAGAAGATGAAGGGAGGAGGGATAGATGCGAATGAGTAGCGCCCCTTCGCCTTGCCTTTTTATTGGGAATGGGCATGGAGACTGGCTCTTCACTATCTTTTCTCGAAAAGTTACCATTTTTGTAGGCAAATTAACCATTAACTGCTACAGTTCCATGACCCTATGACCTATGGTAATTACACAGAGGAGACGTTGGATTGACTGGTCATCATGATAACCGCTGCATGGGCAGCATTTCTTCCACACGTGTTTGTGCACTATTTGGGGCCTAACCCAACTTGCCCAGCAACATGTATGGCTCAGGACCAGGGCCTTGTGTTGGGGTGCACAAACAGAGGTGTTTATTCCCCCTGACTTGTGTACGGACAAGAAGCCTCCCAGCAACCAAGGCCTGACGAAGGAATGGCTACACCAACAAGCAAAACAAGACCAAGCCAAAGGAACCGCTCTTCATGAGGTCAAGGAGCGGATCAAGAAGACCAAGTGGAACAAGACAGGAGAGCATCACCTTGGGAAGGCCTCCCTTGCCGGGCAGGAGAGCTTGGACGGGTCTAGCCCGCCCTAGGGACAAGTCCAAGATTTCCCCGGCAGGCTTGCCGGGTCATCCAAAGACGAGGACTCCCGCCAAAGCAACACATCTCAACCGCACCATAATGCAGATCACCTATCAATGTGATGTCGAGCCCCCAAGTGATTAAGTAGCTTCCACTAAGCACGTGGCAGCCCATTAGAAGACAGATTACTCTCATGTAACACCCATCCAGAGCAGTTCGAGTAGATAAGTAGAAGATGATTAAGCAGCACGGCAGGCTTGCCGGGTTTCATGCTCAGCACAATACCTAGCAGTACATTTAATGCACTTTGTCCTAACTATCAGAGTTAGGTATGATAGCACTATTATCTATCTAATCACTAGTTAAAGACTGTTTTGCAACAATGGTTACCCCTTAAGCTATAAAAGTAGGTCCAAGGCAACCTAGCAAAGGATTCGGACCCTTGCACACTTGTACGCGTGTAGCATCTCTCCCCGAGGACACCTTACTGGGCTTGAGCGCTGCGTAATCAATGTGTTCCTTCATCCAATCCAATCCACCTAAGCAGGAGTAGGGTTTTATGCTTCTCAGCGGCCCAAACCTAGGTAAGAACCACTAGCGTCACCACCGTCCTGCTGTTTCATGGAATACACTCTTTGTGCAACGAGATATTCCCCCTTGCCGAACCAGAAGGGGCTGATGGCCCCATAGCTGATCATGTTCACGGCAATCTCATTGTGGTCCGAAACTCCCTCCATCTCAACCCACGCCTTGCTATCCCAAAATTACAATGCGTGTGAAACTACCACATCCTGCAAAATCCTGACATGCGAAATTCTTGTTATACCCCTGAACCAAAAGAAGCGCCTAGTTCAAATACGTGGGGATACTTTCATAACTTACCCCACATTTCGTACAAGCACGTCCCTAAGCCATAGTTCTCCCTCCCATCCCCTCCCCCCCCATTCATACACCAAGGTTGCGAAAACCCGCGAAGCCCCACACCCTCCTCCATGTGCCGCCCCATCACCGACGACATCGTCCACCACAACACCTCGACGTCCCTCAGCCACCATACCAGATGAGGGTCCATCGTCGATCTCGTCGTCCTGCCAGTTCAGCCACCCCATCCTCCACCTCCAAGGAGTTGTCCCGATGTTTGCCTCGTCTATCATGCCAACTCCATTCTCACAGCGGCGTCTTCACCTGCACCACCGGAAGAGCAGCACCATCACCGATTCCTCGAATGAAGCCGAGGCCAAATTGGCGCCACAAAAGAGGTTCTAGACTAATTGCTGAATTTTCTTCTTGATTCTATCTCAAAGTGCTGCCGGCGCTCGGTCCCAAGCCGCCATGGTGCGGCTCCATCTATAGTGGCGTCACCGGCCACTTCCTCCATGGTGTTGATCCCTCGGCAGCGACGTCCACATCAGTAGGAGTTGTCGCTGCTGCTCCTGCTCTCGCCGGCCCTGCTGCTGCTGCTACGGCTCTCGCTCGTGTTGCTGCTCTACTCTTGCTCTCGGCCCCCTGCCTAGTCTGCTCTTGCTCTTGCTCGCGATGCTGCTCTTGCTCTAGCTTGCGTTGCTGCTCTACTCTTGCTCATGCTGCTGCTGCATGAGCAGTAGCTTCGGCTCTCGCTCGAGCCCTTGATGCTGCTACACGACTAGTTGCCCCGGTTCCCACACGCGTTGCTGCTTCAGGCGCTGCTGCTGCATGACCGGCTGCCCCGGCTGCTCTCTCGTACTACGTTCCCTGCAGGAGCGGCTACCAACTTAGATCACTGTTACTCTGCCACTAGTGCTCGAGCGGCCAAAACTATTAATGCACTGCTTTTTTGCTACTAGTGCATTCAATTTCTACAGCAAAATTCAATTTCGACAGCAAATTTTAGTTTCGATAGTAAAATTCAGTTTTGACACTTCAATTTGGTTTCGACCGTTAAATTCAGTTTAAACAGTTAAATTCAGTTTCGATAGTCAAGTTCAGAGATGAGCGGCTAATGTATTTTACATCTAGCACTATTTGGTGATGTACTTTACATCATCTATTGGAGATGCTATTAGAATGGCACTAAGGTTAACGTTGTCTCTCTTGTCCTGATTCAGCCTCGCCGTCTTACACCACGCCGGAGCTGCTCCAACGACGAAACCCTCCATCACAGTGGAGCAGTACTCTCGACTCCATTTCCATACGCCTAAGATCTTATTCCCCTCCCCGATAGCCACATCAACCACAGCATCCTCAGCGACCAACCCAATTATGTTGAGTTCGACATGGCTTCACCGAAGAGGTTGTACACTTGTTGAATTACTTTTTTGCTCTACATGTTATATATATTGTCCACTTAGCACACGTAGTAATGTGAAATAAGATTAGTTTCTCCTATATGATAAGCACTGAGGTACTAGGCAACTTAGCTATCCATGATGGATTCTCTCAAAAGCCATCACTATTTATATTTTGGCATTTGAGCTGTGCGTGTGTAGATGGGCCTGGGAGTTGAGCTAGTAGGGAACTGGCTTGGCACCAAAGTAGTAGAAGTAGCACAAAAACATTTTTGGAGTGCGGGCTTTTGCCTGTTCAAGCCTGCCTACTAGATTCGCCAGTGGTTGAAGGAAAAGTGAAGGAAAAACATAGGAATTGGAAAGTTTCCTGTGGTACTACTATTCATGCATTTGGTTCAAAGGAATGGGGCAAAGGAAAACTGTCGGATTTGTTCCTTTAGTTTCTCTTTCAAAGAAAACCCGTAGGAATTTTAATATCGACTTGGCCCTCCTTTTCAAATTCCTATTCATAAAGCACAAGACTAAGTGATAGTAGCATAATAGAGCATTACACCCATACATTTTCTTGTGGTTTGACTTAATTTGACCATCCTTCTTTGCATTCCTATGATCTTCCAATTCCTGTGAACCAAACACCCAAATTGGCAGAAATCATGTGTTTTATAATTCTTTTTTTTTTGCAAGTGCATTCCTATCCTATTCTATCTATCTCCTATCTCTGTGTTGTTAGAACCCTCCAATTCAAACAAGCCCTTAGAGAATTACTTCTGTTACATATATGTGTCAAAGAACACCTTGTGTGGTTTGTCCCGCTACTACCATGCTATCGTCCACCCCAGCTCAGCTGCTCCAACAACGGATGGGTCTGTTGGAAATATGCCCTAGAGGCAACAACAAATTGGTTATTATCATATTTCCTTGTTCATGATAATTGTTTATTATCCATGCTAGAATTGTATTGATCGGAAACTCAGATACATGTGTGGATAAATAGACAACAACGTGTCCCTAGTGAGCCTCTACTAGACTAGCTCGTTGATCAAAGATGGTTAAGGTTTCGAGACCATAGACATGAGTTGTCATTTGATAACGGGATCATATCATTAGGAGAATGATGTGATGGACAAGACCCAAACTATGAACGTAGCATATGATCGTATCAAATTTATTGCTATCGTTTTTCTGCATGTCAAGTATATGTTCCTATGACCATGATATCATGCAACTCACTGACACCGGAGGAGAGCCTTGAGTGTACCAAATGTCGCAACGTAACTGGGTGACTATAAAGGTGCTCTACAGGTATCCCCAAGGGTGTCCGTTGAGTTGGCATGGATCAAGACTGGGATTTGTCACTCCATATGACGGAGAGGTATCTCAGGGCCCACTCGGTAATACAACATCACAGTAAGCTTGCAAGCAATGTGACTAATGAGTTGGCCACGGGATCTTGTATTAGTGAACGAGTAAAGAGACTTCCCGGTAACGAGATTGAACTAGGTATGGAGATACCGACGATCGAATCTCGGGCAAGTGACATACCGATAAACAAAGGGAACTACATACGAGATTAGCTGAATCCTTGACATCGAGGTTCGACCGATAAGATATTCGTAGAATATGTAGGAACCATTATGGCACTACTAGGAAAAGGGCTAAAGATGATATGGACACTAATGGCGCACCACACATGTGGTGTGCCACTACTATATACTAATGGCGCACCATCTGTTGGTGCGCCATTAGTGTCCAAATACTAATGGCGCACCACATCCACGGTGCGCCATTAGTAACAATTTTTTTTATTTTTTTTTCAAAACTAGTAATGGCGCACCAGGGTATAGTGCGCCATTAGTAGTTAAACTAGTAATGGCGCACCACATCCACGGTGCGCCACTAGTATTTTTTTTCAATTTTTTTTTTCAAAACTAGTAATGTCGCACCAGGGGATAGTGCGCCACTAGTAGTTTTTTTCAAATTTATTTATTTTTTTTCAAAACTAGTAATGGCGCACCGTGGGAGTGGTGCGCCATTACTAGTTCCCAGGGTGCGCCATTACTAACTTGGCCCAAAAATTCCACTGAATGCACCCCCCCCCCCCCCCGTGCACTGCCTTTTCAGTTTTAAAAAAATAAAAGAAAATGATGGAAATGTCAAAAAATAAAAGAAAATAAGTTTCCCATGTGATATGTGGTCTACTTGTTGGGCAAATTTACAAATATGAATTTTGACTTTATTTGCAAAATCTCTCTGGAATTTGTAAAATGGGCATAACTTTTGCATACGAACTCGGACTAAAAAGTTTTTTATATGAAAAATCATGTAATTGAAAAGTTACATCCGAATTTAACCGGGGGAACCCCATTAAACATTTTCAAAATCCTCAATAACCTAACAAAAAAAGTTACGGGGCTTTTAAGATCTAGAGGGGAAAAAATAAAAAAATTCAAACTTACTAGTGGCGCACCGTCAGCTAGGTGCGC
This sequence comes from Triticum aestivum, assembly GCF_018294505.1. Taxonomy (NCBI): domain Eukaryota; kingdom Viridiplantae; phylum Streptophyta; class Magnoliopsida; order Poales; family Poaceae; genus Triticum; species Triticum aestivum. The sequence continues at coordinate 155,547,858 of NC_057807.1, forward strand.
CACTAGTAATAGAAAAGAAAATTTGGTTTCGAATTTTTTTTATTTTTTTTCAAAAAATGATACGTAATATGACCGGGAAGTTTGAAATATTTTTCAAAACTTCATCATACTCATGAACATGAACAAAGTCCTAGACATCAACAAGGTTTAATAGGATTGATATGATAGATATATCAACAAGTGCCTGTTAAGTGAGGTGGTGCTGGGGTTGGATAGAACTGTGAAGTTAAGCGTGCTCGGGCTGGAGTAGTGTGAGGATGGGTGACCATCCGGGAAGTTTGACCACTTAGTGCGATTTGACTTGAGATTAAGCATATTGACCCGAGATTAAGCCATAGTGACCCGAGATTAAGAAAAAACAAAAAAAGATTTAATTTTTTTTAAGAAAATTGTTACTAATGGCGCACTTCTATGTGGTGCGCCATTACTAAGTCAGATAGTAATGGCGCACCGTGTGATATACTAATGGCGCACTCCCTGGTGCGCCATTAGTATGTGGTATACTAATGGAGCACCAGGGGTGCGCCATTAGTATTTAATTCTAATGGTGTGGTGCTAGTGGCGCACCAGTAGTGCGCCATTAGTAGGCAAAACTGGTGCGCCACTAGTAGGCCTTTTCCTAGTAGTGTGGGCATCCAGGTCCCGCTATTGGTTATTGACCATAGAGGTGTCTCGGTCATGTCTGCATAGTTCTTGAACCCACAGGGTCTACACACTTAACATTTGGTGACGATATAAGTATAGTTGAGTCATTATGGTGGTTACCAAAGGTTTTTCAGAGTCCCGGATGAGATCCCGGATGTGACGAGGAACTCCGGAATGGTCCGGAGGTGAAGATTGATATACTGGACGAAGAGTATTGGAGTCCTGAAGTGTTTTAGGGGTACCGGGTGATGGACAGCATGACCGAAAGGGGTTTCGAGAGGCCCTGGCAAGTGTTGGGAGGCTTCATGGGCCATGGGGAGGGGCCAAACCAGCCCACTAAGGGGCTGAGCGCCCCTCTTACCCCATCCCACGTGACCAGGGAAGGTGGGGCACCTCCTGGCTTGGGAGGCAAGCCTCCACCTGGCTTGGGGGGCAAGTCACCCTAGGGTTTCCCTAGGGGAGATCCCATCTGCCCTGGCCGCCCCCCTAGGGGAAACCCTAGGGTCTCCATCCCCTCCTCCCTTCTCCTATATATAGATAGGTAGAGAGAGGGTAGCCGCACCCATACAGATCTATTCATGCCACTGCGCTTCTCCTCCTCTCCCTCATAGCCATCTTCTTCTCCATAGTGCTTAGCGAAGCTCTGCTGAGATTCCGCCGCCACCACCGCCACCTCGCCATCATGCTACCAGAGGACTCGAGCTACTACTTCACCATCGCTCGCTGGATCAAGGAAGTGAAGGCATCATCAAGTTGTACGTGTGTTGAACGCGGAGGTGTTGTCCGTTCGGCACTAGATCGGGAGATCGCGGGATGGATCGTGATTGGATCGCGAATACGTTCCACTACATCAACCGCATTTCTTAAAGCTTCCGATTAGCGATCTACAAGGGTATGTAGATGCAATCTCTCCTCTCACAGATGGTCATTTCCTAGATTGTTCTTGGTGACCGTAGGAAAAAAAATTCCCATGCAAAGTTCCCCAGCAGTGGTATCAGAGCTAGGTCTATGCATAGATGACATCATGAGTAGAACACAAAGGAGTTTGTGGGCGTTGATATTCGGATTGCTTCCTTCCTTGGTCTTTTCTTGATTTGGCGGTATTGTGGGATGAAGCGGCCTAGACCAACCTTACATGTCCACATACATGAGACCGATTCCATCGACAGACATGCGACTTAGTTGCATAAAGATGGGTAGCGGGTGTCTGTCTCTTCCACCATAGTTGAATCGGATTTGACAAAGGCGGTCCTTGTAGAAGGTTAAATAGCAACTTGCATATCACCATTGTGGCTTTGCGTAGGTAAGAATCATTCTTACTAGATACCCATAGTAGCCACGTAAAACATGCAACAACAATTAGAGGACGTCTAACTTGTTTTTGCAGGGTATGTTGTGATATTATATGGCCAAAGACATGATGAGATATATTTGATGTATGAGATGACCATGTTTGTAATAGTTTATATCGACTTGCATGTCGAGCATACAGCAACCGGCAGGAGCCATAGGGTTGTCTTTAATTATTGTATGACCTGTGTGTCAATCATTAACCCTATGTAATGCTTTACTTTATTGCTAAGAGGTAGCAATAGTAGTAGAAATATGGTTGGTGTGACAACCCCGATGGCGACACGATGATGGAGACCATGGTGTCATTCCAGTGACGATGGGATCATTTCGGTACTTTGGAGATGGAGATCAAAAGCACAAGTTGATGGCCATATCGTGTCACTTATGATTTGCATGTGATGTTAATCCTTTTATGCATCTTATTTTGCTTAGGACGACGGTACCATTATAAGTGATCCCTCACTAAAATTTCAAGATAAAATTGTGTTCTCCCCAAGTGTCCACCGTTGCGTAATGTAACATCCCAAATTTTCAATTTGGAATATTATACATTAGATCATCATTGCATATCATATTTTTTTGCATTTTTGGCTTGATCCTAGAAATTCTACGCAACTCAAGGACCCACGAAGAGAGTTGGGGATTTCATTATTTTCATATTTGAGTTTTCTCAAATTTTTAAAAGCGGATCGTTTGATTTTAATTATTTTCTCTTTGAATATTTCTATTATAAAAATAAAAGAGAGGGGATAAAATGACTTCCTCAAAATAAAGAAATATTGAAGGTTAAATATTAAAATCAAATAAGAATTTTATTCAGAGTTTTATCGCTATTTTATTTGAATTAGGAAAAATATGCGTTTTTCAAAATTGCATTAGTGGCCCAAATAAATGTTCTCTTTGTCCGCTATATCTTTAGAGGATGGGCAAAATTTATTTCAGGATTTTTGAGGTCAGTTTAGTATTTCTTTTATTTATTTTTCTGCATGGATTTTTTTTTTAAAAAGAGCACCGACTTAGCCGGGCTGTACCCGACCCGGACTCGTCCAGCCGGCCTCTTAAAAAGGCCCGCTCGGGACCCCTAGCCCAGCCGTCCGTGCCTCCCGAAACCCTAGCCGCCGCCGCTGCGGTTCGTCATCGCTGCCGCCGCCGTGTGCCGCCGCCGCCGTTGGATCCCGTCGCCGCCGCCCCGACCGCCGCCGCCCCTCGCCGCCACCAACCGTCGCCGCCGACCCCGCCGCCGACGCCGGAGCCGTCGCCCACCGCCGCCGTCCCACCGAGGTAGCCACCGGAGCCGCCGCCGCCGACGAAGCCACAGCCGCCGCCGGTTTTCTCTAGAAAACCGCCCGGTTTTTAAAAAAACCGTGGTTGTTTTTTTATTAGATCGGTTTATTTTTTCGGTTTAGTTAATTAGCGAACGTCTGTTCGTTCGTTTGTTTTAACGAACGGTTTTCACCTGTTAGCCGCAGACAGCGAACGTTTGTTCGTTAGCCTATTCGTCAGTTTTTCTTTTTCCAGGGATTTTCCGCGATTATTTTCGATCACGATTTCTCCACTGATTTTCGTTTTAGTTATCTTTTCGCTCGTTTATCGGAATCAGGCGATTCAAGCGCCTAGAGTTTCGTCTCGAAGCCCTGTTTTTGTTTAACCAACTTAAACATGACCATGCTACTGTAAAATTTGACCACGAAAAACAAGTCCAGATTAGTAAAGGGAGCTTATTACTTTTGCAGTTTGAGTTTCGTTGCTTCGTTTGATTTGATTCTTTTTGCAAACAGGAGTTCTTAAGTTGAACTTTCTAGTTAGATCTCTTATTTGAGTTTTACCCATGCTTATTGTATGCTTGTTTGTTTGCGATAGAGTACCCGGAGTGCGAAGCGTGCTACTGCGAGTCTAGGTTTCACGGATCATCAGCAAGGCAAGTAACACTTTGATCATACCTCTTTACTACCCGGTTTTATTGCATTAGATCAATCCTCAAACAATTTCATGGTTAGGATCTGATTAACATGTGGGTTTTCGGAGGTAGATGAGGTAGTACCTATTGTCCTGTTTATTATCAAACCTTGGGCGTTACTTCTACGTTGCTTAAATTGCTATGCTACGCTTGTTGACGTGGTTTGGTTCGAGTGATTCATGACAGATGTGAGTGTTGTTACTTAATGGTTAACTTAAGGTGGCTACTTCAATACACATCTTGGTGGATTGCTTGAAGGCACCCTGGAGTACCCAGTGGTTGTCAGGTGCTACGTCTTGAGCTTGCGTTGGTTTTCCTTGAAGAGAAAAGGGTGATGCAGCAATAGTAGTGTAAGTATTTCCCTCAGTTTTTGAGAACCAAGGTATCAATCCAGTAGGAGGCTCCTCAAAAGTCCCACGCACCTACACAAACAAACAAGAACTCGCAACCAACGCAATAAAGGAGTTGTCAATCCTTTCAAGGCCACTTGCGAAAGTGAGATTTGATAGAGATAATATGAAAAGATAAATATATTTTTGGTATTTTATGATATAGATTGGAAAGTAAAGATGCAAATAAAAGTAGATTGAAAGCTTATATGATAAAAGATAGACCTGGGGGCCATAGGTTTCACTAGTGGCTTCTCTCAAGATAGCATAAGTATTACGGTGGGTGAACAAATTACTGCCGAGCAATTTATAGAAAAATGAATAATTATGAGATTATCTAGGCATGATCGTGTATATAGGAATCACGTCCGCGACAAGTAGACCGACTCCTGCCTACATCTATTACTATTACTCCACACATCGACCGCTATCCAGCATGCATCTAGTATAAAGTTCATAAAGAACAGAGTAGCGCATTAAGAAAGATGACATCATGTAGAGGGATAAACTCATGCAATATGATATAAACACCATCTTTTTATCCTCGATGGCAACAATACAATACGTGCCTTGCTGCCCCTGCTGTCACTGGGAAAGGGCACCGCAAGATTGAACCCAAAGCTAAGCACTTCTCCCATTGCAAGAAAGATCAATCTAGTCGGCCAAACCAAACTGATAATTCGAAGAGACTTGCAAAGATAACTTAATCACACAATAAAGAATTCAGAGGAGATTCAAATATTTCTCATAGATTAACTTGAGCATAAACCCACAATTCATCGGATCTCGACAAAAACACCGCAAAAAGAGTTACATCAAATAGATCTCCAAGAAGATCGAGGAGAACATGGTATTGAGATTCAAAGAGAGAGAAGAAGCCATCTAGCTAATAACTTTGGACCCGAAAGTCTGTGCTAAACTACTCACAACTCATCGGAGAGGCTATGGTGTTGATGTAGAAACCCTCCGTGGTTGATTCCCCCTCCGGTGGAGCACCGGCGAAGGCTCCAAGATGGGATCTCACGGATACAGAAGGTTACGATGGTGGAAATAGTTTTTCGTGGTCGCCTTTGATGTTCTCGGGGTACGTGGGTATATATAGGAGGATGAAGTAGGTCGGTGGACTCCCGAGGGTCCCACGAGATAGGGGGCGCGCCCTCCACCCTCGTGGCCTCCTCGATTGTTTCTTGACTTGCACTCCAACTCCTCTGGATCACGTTTGTTCCAAAAAGATCGCTCCCGAAGGTTTCATTCCGTTTGGACTCCGTTTGATATTCCTTTTCTTCGAAACACTGAAATAGGCAAAAAAAACAGCAATACGGCTGGGCCTCCGGTTAGTAGGTTAGTCCCAAAAATGATATAGAAGTGTAAGTAAAGCCCATAAACATCCAAAACAGGTAATATAATAGCATGGAACAATCAAAATTATATATACATTGGAGACATATCAAGCATCCCCCCAAGCTTAATTCCTGCTCGTCCTCGAGTAGGTGAATGAGAAAAACAGAATTTTTGATGTGGAATGCTACCTAGCATAATTCTCAATGTAATTTTCTTTATTGTGGCATGATTGTTCAGATCCAAATGATTCAAGATAAAAGCTTGTAAAACATAAAAATAGTAATACTCGAAGCATACTAACAAATAATCATGTCCTATCAAAATAGCATAGCCAAAGAAAGCTTATCCCTACAAAATCATATAGTTAGGCCATGCTTCATTTTCATTACACAAAATACTCCCATCATGCACAACCCCGATGACGAGCCGAGCAATTGGTTCATACTATTTAAGGCGCTTCAGCTTTTTCAACTCTTACGCAATACATGAGCGCAAGCCATGGACATAGCACTATGGTGGTATATGGTGGTGGTTGTGAGGGCAAAAAGGGAGAAAATAGTCTCACGTCAACTAGGCGTATCAACGGGCCATGGAGATACCCATCAATAGATATCAATGTGAGTGAGTAGGGATTGCCATGCAACGAATGCACTAGAGCTATAAATATATGAAAGCTCAACAAAAGAAACTAAGTGGGTGTCCATCCAACTCGCTTGCTCATGAAGACCTAGGGCATTTTGAGGAAGCCCATCATTGGAATATACAATCCAAGTTCTATAATGAAAAATTCCCACTAGTATATGAAAGTGACAACACAAGAGACACTCTATCATGAAGATCATGGTGCTATTTTGAAGCTCATGTGTGGAAAAGAGATAGTAGCATTGTCCCTTCTATCTTTTTCTCTCATTTTTTTGTTTGGCCTTTCTCCTTCTTTTTATTTGGCCTTTTTTTTATTTGGCCTTTTTTTTGTGGGCTCTTTGGCCTCTTTTTTTTAAAGTCCGAAGTCTCATCCCGACTTGTGGGGGAATCATAGTATTAATCATCCTTTCCTCACTTGGGACAATGCTCTAATAATGAAGATCATCACACTTTTATTAATTTACAACTCGAGAATTACAACTCAACACTTAGAACAAAATATGACTCTATATGAATGCCTCCGGCGGTATACCGGGATATGCAATGAATCAAGAGTGACATGTATGAAAATTATGAGGGTGGCCTGCCACAAATACAATGTCAACTACATGATCATGCAAAGAGCAATATGACAATGATGGAGTGTGTCATAATAACGGAACGGTGGAAAGTTGCATGGCAATATATCTCGAAATGGCTATGGAAATGCCATAATAGGTAGGTATGGTGGCTGTTTTGAGGAAGGTAAATAATGGGTGCATGATACCGGCGAAAGTTGCACGGCACAATAGAGGCTAGCAAAGTGGAAGGGTGAGTGTGCGTATATCCATGGACTCACATTAGTCATAAAGAACTCATATACTTATTGCAAAAGTCTACTTGCCCTCGAAGCAAAGTACTACTACGCATGCCCCTAGAGGGATAGATTGGTAGGAAACTACCATCGCTCGTCCCCGACTGCCACTCATAAGGAAGACAATCAAAAGAGCACCTCATTCAACAAATTTGTCACACAACTTTTACCATACGTGCATGCTACGGGACTTCCAACTTCAACACAAGTATTTCTCAATTTCATAATTACCCAATAGCATGACTCTAACATTACCACCTTTATATCTCAAAACAATTATCAAGCATCAAATTGATCCTAGTGTTTAATGCACTTTCTATGATAGTTTTTATTATACCCAACTTGGATGCTCATCATTCTAGGACCAAATTTATAACCATAGAAAATACCATGCTATTCCAAAAGACTCTCAAAATAATATAAGTGAAGCATGAGAGATCAACAATTTCTTCAAAATTAATCCGCCGCCGTGCTCTAAAAGATATAAGTGAAGTACTAGAGCAAAAACTATCTCGCTCAAAAGATCTAAGTGAAGCACATGGAGTATTCTAATAAATTCTAATCAAGTGGGCTTCTCCCAAAAGGTGTGTACAGCAAGGATTATTGTGGGAAGCTAAAAATCAAAGACTAACATCATACAAGACACTCCAAGCAAAACACATATCATGTGGCAAATAAAAATATAGCTCCAAGTAAAGTTACCGATAAACGAAGACGAAAGAGGGGATGCCTTCCGGGGCATCCCCAAGCTTAGGCTTTTGGCTATTCTTGAATGTCTTGGGGTGCCTTGGGCATCCCCAACCGTAGGCTCTTGCCACTCCTTATTCCATAGTCCATCAAATCTTTACCCAAAACTTGCAAACTTCACAACACAAAACTCAACAGGAAATCTCATAAGCTCCATTAGTGAAACACCACATAAGGTACTGTAATGAACTCATTCTTTATTTATAATGGTGTTAAACCTAATTTATTTCAACTTTTCTATGGTTCATATCCTTACATACTAGCCATAGATGCATCAAAATAAGCAAGCAACACACGAAAAATAGATTTTGTCAAAAACAGAACAGTCTGTAGCAATCTGTCACTCTAGAATACTTCTGGAACTCTAAAAATCCTACCAAAATAGTAATTCCTGGGAAATTTGTCTCTTGATCTACAGCAAAAAGAATCAACGCAAAATAACGTTTCTGTGAATTACTAAAATTATTTTTGCGCGCAAAGTTTCTGTTTTTCAGCAGAATCAAATTAACTATCACCATAGGTTATCCTATAGGTTCTACTTGGCACAAACACTAAATAAAACATAAAAACACATCTAAACAGAAGGTAGATGCAAAATTTATTACTAAACAGAAACAAAAAAACACAGATAAAATTGGGTTGCCTCCCAACTAGCGCTATCATCTAACGCCCCTAGTTAGGCATAAAAGCGAGGATAGATCTAAGTAGTGTCATCTTTGGCACTCAATTCATAAGTAGCTCGCATGATAGATTCATAAGGTAATTTCACTTTGTTTCTTGGAAAGTGCTCCATGCCTTTCCTTAATGCAAATTGGAATCTAATATTCCCTTCCTTCATAACAATAATCGCACCAGTCGTTCCAAGGAAAGGTCTACCGGGAATAATAGGACAAGAAAGATTTCAATCTATATCAAGAACGATAAAATCTATGGGCACCAAATTCCTATTTGCAACAATGATAACATCATTGATCCTTCCCATTGGCTTTTTAATGGTGGAATCCACAAGGTGCAAATTTAAAGAGCAATCATCAAGATCATGGAAACCTAGAATATCACATAAAGTTTTCAGAATCGTGGAAACACTAGCACCCAAATCACATAAAGCATAACACTCATGATCTTTAATTTTAATCTTTATAGTAGGTTCCCACTCATCATAAAGTTTTCTAGTTATAGAAACTTCCAAATTAAGTTTTTCATCAAAAGATTGCATCAAGGCATCAACAATATGTTTTGTAAAAGCTTTATTTTGACTATAAGCATGAGGAGAATTCACAACGGATTGCAACAAGGAAATACAATCCTCTAAACAACAATTATCATAATTAAATTCCTTGAAATCCAAGATAGTGGGTTCAATGCTATCTAAAGTCTTGACCTCTCCAATCCCACTTTTACCAAATTTAGCATCAAGATCTAAAAACTCCGAATCATTGGGACGCCTTTTAACTAAAGTTGACTCATCTCCAGTCCCATCATTATTAAGATTGATATTGCAAAACAAAGATCTAATAGGGGACACATCAATAACTTTAAGATCTTCATCATTATTTTCATGGAAACTAGAAGAACACGCCTTTATAAAGCAATCTTTCTTAGCACGCAATCTAGCGGTTCTTTCTTTGCACTCATCAATGGAAATTCTCATAGCTTTGAGAGACTCATTGATATCATGCTTAGGAGTAGTAGATCTAAGTTTCAAAGAATCAACATCAAGCGAGAGTCTATCAGCGTTCCTAGCCAAATCATCAACTTTGAGCAATTTTTGTTCAAGCAAGGCATTCAAATTCTTTTGAGAGATCATAAATTCTTTAACACTATTCTGAAAATCAGAGGGCATCTTATTAAAATTACCATAAGAATTATTGTAGGAATTTCCATAATTATTAGAGGAATTACTAGGGAACGATCTAGGATTAAAGTTTCCTCTATAAGCATTGTTACCAAAATTATTCCTACCAACAAAATTCACATCCATAGATTCATTATTATTCTCAATCAAAGTAGACAAAGGCATATCATTGGGATCAATAGGAGCACTCTTAATAGCAAACAATTTCATAAGTTCATCCATCTTTCCACTCAAAACATTAATTTCTTCTATAGCATGCACTTTTTTACTAGTAGACCTTTTGGTGTGCCATTGAGAATAATTAGCCATAATATTATCAAGGAGTTTTGTAGCTTCTCCTAAGGTGATTTCCATAAACGTGCCTCCCGCGGCCAAATCTAAAAGATTTCTAGAAGCAAAATTCAATCCGGCATAAAATTTTTGTATGATCATCCATAAATTCAAACCATGAGTAGGGCAATTGTGAATCATCAATTTCATTCTTTCCCAAGATTGGGCAACCTGCTCATGATCAAGTTGTTTAAAATTCATAATATCGTTCCTAACAAAGATCATCTTAGCGGGAGGAAAATACTTAGAGATAAAAACAACTTTGCACTTATTCCATGAATCAATCTATTCTTAAGCAAAGACGAAAACCAAACTTTAGCACGATCTCTAAGTGAAAACGGAAATAACTTCAATTTAACGATATCATTATCCGTATCTTTCTTCGTTTGCATCTCACACAAATCAACACAGTTGTTTAGATGGGTAGCGGCATCTTCACTAGGAAGGAGGAGAATTGATCTTTCATAACAAGATTCAGCAAAGCAGTATTGATTTCACAAGACTCAACATCATTAAGAGGAGCAATTGGAGTGCTAAGGAAATATTGGAGAAATCACACAATTTGGTATTATCTTGCGCCATCGTGACAAGTAATCCAACACACAAGCAAACAAAAAGGCAAGCGAAAGAGAGAGGAGATTGGGAAAGAGAGGGCGAATAAAACGTCAAAGGTGAAGTGGGGGAGAGGAAAACGAGAGGCCAATGGCAAATAATGTAAGTGCGAGGGAGATGGGTTTGTGATGGGTACTTGGTCTGCCCTGACTTGAGCGAAGACCTCCCCGGCAATGGCGCCAGAAATCCTTCTTGCTACGTCTTCAGCTTGTGTTGGTTTTCCTTGAAGAGGAAACGGTGATGCAGCAATAGTAGCGTAAGTATTTCCCTCAGTTTTTGAGAACCAAGGTATCAATCCAGTAGGAGGCTCCTCAAAAGTCCCACGCACCTACACAAACAAACAAGAACTCACAACCAACGCAATAAAGGGGTTGTCAATCCCTTCAAGGCCACTTGCGAAAGTGAGATCTGGTAGAGAAAATATGATAAGATAAATATATTTTGGGTATTTTATGATATAGATTGGAATAGTAAATATGCAAATAAAAGTAGATTGAAAGCTTATAAGATAAAAGATAGACCCGGGGGCCATAGGTTTCACTAGTGGCTTCTCTCAAGATAGCATAAGTATTATGGTGGGTGAACAAATTACTGTCGAGCAATTGATAGAAAAGTGAATAATTATGAGATTATCTAGGCATGATCATGTATATAGGCATCACGTCCGTGACAAGTAGACCGACTCCTGCCTGCATCTACTACTACTACTCCACACATCGACCGCTGTCCAGCATGCATCTAGTATTAAGTTCATAAAGAACAGAGTAGCGCATTAAGAAAGATGACATGATGTAGAGGGATAAACTCATGCAATATGATATAAACCCCATCTTTTTATCCTCGATGGCAACAATACAATACGTGCCTTGCTGCCCCTGCTGTCACTGGGAAAGGACACCGCAAGATTGAACCCAAAGCTAAGCACTTCTCCCATTGCAAGAAAGATCAATCTAGTAGGCCGAACCAAACTAATAATTCGAAGAGACTTGCAAAGATAACTTAATCACAAATAAAGAATTCAGAGGAGATTCAAATATTTCTCATAGATAAACTTGATCATAAACCCACAATTCATTGGATCTCGACAAACACACCGCAAAAAGAGTTACATCGAATAGATCTCCAAGAAGATCAAGGAGAACATGGTATTGAGATTCAAAGAGAGAGAAGAAGCCATCTAGCTAATAACTATGGACCCGAAGGTCTATGGTAAACTACTCACAACTCATCGGAGAGGCTATGGTGTTGATGTAGAAGCCCTCCGTGATTGATTCCCCCTCCGGCGGAGCGCCGGCGAAGGTTCCAAGATGGGATCTCGGGGATACAGAAGATTACGGTGGTGGAAATATTTTTTCGTGGTCGCCTCTAATGTTCTCAGGGTACGTGGGTATATATAGGAGGAAGAAGTAGGTCGGTGGACTCCCGAGGGTCCCACGAGATAGGGGGCGCGACCAGTAGGGGGGCGCGCCCTCCACCCTTGTGGCCTCCTCGATAGTTTCTTGACTTGCACTCCAAGTCCTGTGGATCACGTTTGTTCCAAAAAGATCGCTCCCGAAGGTTTTATTCCGTTTGGACTCCGTTTGATATTCCTTTTCTTTGAAACACTGAAATAGGCAAAAAAACAGCAATACAGGCTGGGCCTCCGGTTAGTAGGTTAGTCCCAAAAATGATATAAAAGTGTAAAGTAAAGCTGATAAACATCCAAAACGGGTAATATAATAGCATGGAACAATCAAAAATTATAGATACGTTGGAGACGTATCATCAGGGCACCTGGAGAATCCAGTGTTGTCCTAGGATATCCCGGAGTACCCGTGTGATCATCCTACGGTCCGCCACCCAGGCTCAAAGGGATCATAAGATTATTCATGCTAGAAACTTCCGTGTGCAGCCACAAGCTATTATGGGCTCTAGCATAGTTGAGTAAGTTGCAAGACCTCTTTTAGTGGTGGGCTAGCAGATGTAGGGGAAAGTAGGTGTAACTGTCCACCCAGAGTAAAGAGTTATTATTCCAGAAAGACTGTGTCTCGATTCTCCGACCATGGATGTATTCGAGTCTTGTGGGGAAAAGTGCGCAAACCTCTGCAGAGTGTATAAACTAACCATGGTTAGCCGTGTCCCCGGTTATGGACGTTTTGAGTATCTAGTTCTTGGATTATCATGTTGATCTCATCACTCTTAATTTAATTTGATTGGGTTTAATGATGATGCTTAATTGGGATTGAGTTGGAGGAACCTTCTCAATGTTTAACAACCACCATGATAGTTAAATAAAATTTATACCTTTGTTGTAGGGAAAAATTGGCTTTATGCAAAACTGTGACGGTAGAGCTTTCCACCAGCCTTATATGCATGTAGTGATAGCAATTATTCTGTTCATTACTCTCTTGTGTTACATTGCCAGCATATTCCATGTGCTGACCCATTTCAGGCTGCAACGTTCATGTTGCAGACTTTTCAGACGGTGAGTAAGGTGCCATAGGTCGTTGTCTTTCACTTAGTGATGCCGTTGGAGTTGATGGACTCACTTTATCTTCCAAGCCTTCCGTTGTTATCGATTTAGATGGCCTTAAGCCATATTTATTGTAATAAGCTCTCTTTTGAGACATTCGATGTAATAAGTGCATGATTACTACTCTGTTATAAATCCTTCAAGTATTGTGCATGTCAGCATTACCGATCCAGGGATGACACTGATGCACAAAGATCAGACTGTTTGAGGTCTGGTCGCTACACGTAAGTTTGTTGTTTCGAGGCACCACGTGATGATCGGGTGTGATAGACTCTACGTTCACATACAACGGATGCAACCCAGTTCTGCACATGCGGAACACTTGGGTTAAACTTGATGAGCCTAGCATGTACATACATGGCCTCAGAACACACGAGACCGAAAGGTCGAACATGAGTCATATAGTAGATATGATCAACATGGAGATGTTCACCATTGAAACCACCTCATCTCACATGATGATCGGACTTGGGTTGGTGAATTTGGATCATGTTGAACTCGGACGACCGGAGGGATGTCGATTTGAGTGGGAGTTCTTAAGTAATATGAGTTGAACTCATTATCATGAACATAGTCTAAATTGTCTTTGCAAATTATGTTGTAGATAAATAGCTCGCGCTATAGCTCCCTGTTTTAATACATTCCTAGAGAAAGACTAAGTTGAAAGATATTGTGACCAATGATGCAGACTAGGTCCATAGTCTGAGTATTGTCCTCACTGCTGCACAGAAGGCTTATGTCCATTATGCACCGCTCGGTGTGCCAACCCCTCTAGTGTCGTGTGTGGATGTTGTGAACATCTAGCAGTCACGTTCTAATGACTACTTGATAGTTTTGTGTGCCATGCTTTACGGCTTAGAATCAGGGCTCCAAAGGCGTTTTGAACGCCATGGGACATATGAGATGTTCCAAGAGCTAAAATTGGTATTTTAGGCTCATGCCCGTGTTGAGAGGTATGAGACCTCTGACAAGTTCTCTACCTACAAATGGAGGAGAATAGCTCAGCCAGTGGAGCATGTGCTCAAATTTTCTGGGTGCTACAATCGCTTGAATCAAGTGGGAGTTAATCTTCCCAATAAGATGGTGATAGACAGAGTTCTCCAGACACTATCACCAAGCTACTATAACTTCGTGATGAACTATAGCATGCCAGGTGATGAGGACATCAATACCATTTCTACACCCACAACCCCTACTGCTACATATACTGGACCAATTACTAGAGCTCGCACACGCTAATTAAATTATCAGGTACTTTCATTTCTTGGTAATGATTCTAATGTTCATGAGAATATGATGCTGCCTAAATTGGATACATTTGTTTTGCTTACAAATGAAGGGCCTAGCTTGGAGAAGGATGAACATTGGAGCAAGAACAGGCATGGAGATGATGGCATGCGCAAGGGGAACAAGAACGGAGTTACAAGTGATGATTTCAGGACTTTGAAGCCACCATAATGGGTGCATGAAGCCTTGGACGAAATATACAAGATGCCACTTCATAAATTTCGTCCCGAGGCTATTCTAGGTGCCGCGTCACCTTATTATTGGGCTAGGCCCATGTAATTTTGAAATACTTGATTATAGGCTATTTTTAGAGTCCGTATGTGTGGGGAAACAAGAGTTACGGTTGGTTTCAGACCCCTCCCTCAAGGGCCATGAAATTCCCCCCCTCTTCCTCCATACATACAGCCCTTAGGGCGTCGTTTAGACTATGGGTTTTGTTTAGATTAAAGTTCGCCATAGCTGCAACTTTGCGTACTTCGTTTGTGTTCAACGACCAGACAAAGGCATCAGAGAACCCCACCTTGATCAATAAAGCTTTCATCTTATATTCGCAATATCCAAATTGCAATCTTAGTTTCTTGCTTGTTCTTCGTTTGCTCGCAGGAAACAGACCCTCAGGGTCAGGTTGATCGTGCTCCGGCATGGTCAATAACCTCTCGGAGTTGGTTTAGCGATTGCTAAGGAGCGACTTCCTCGCATGTTCATAGTCGGATCGTCAAAGTCGACTTCCACCAAAGCGATATCCATCATCTCATCAAAAGACGGGACACCTTGGCCTCTATCAAGTGGTATCAGATTTCCAGGTTGCTCGATGAGATTTTATAGTTTTTCATAGTTTAGATCGAGTCTGTTCTTCATACCTACCGTCCACAAAAAAGCCACACACAAAAAAATTAGGGTTAGTTCATCATATCTGAACCAATCTGAGCCTTTGCATAATCTTTTTAGGGTTTTGCTTTGTTAAATTAGCGGTTGCATCGTCATGTCTAGTTGTTGGTCTCAGCGTCTAGTCCTTTAGAGTTTCGAGTTCTGTTACAGTTTGTCACGCCGCCGCCGCACCTTATTCATCGTTGTTGCCATATACCACCACCGCTGCCATATCCCACTAACGCTGCCTTATACCACCACCGCTGCCATATACCACCACCGCTGCCATATCCCACCAACGCTGCCATATACCACCGATCCATATCCATATACCATCATCGCTATCATATACCACCACCGCTGCCATATCCTACCACCATATATCCAGCACCAATCCGAGTTCTTTTCGTATTAGGTTTGTTTCCGAGATCCATCTAATTTTTGATTCGTGTTTCCTTGCCTGAGTAGGTTTCGGAAAAAAAAGTCTTGAGACCCCCGCGTAGTTTTTAGGCCAAAATTTCATCGAACGAAAATATTTTTTCCCTATCCTATTTTTAGGTCCCAGGGAGTGTTTTGAGACATTCGCCATCATAATAATTTTTTGTCACACTTTTTCGTCGTCGCTGCCCTGATTTATGGAAAAAAATTGTCAAAAAAAATTTCGTGCCCATCCTGTCAGTTTGACCTGGGAAGAGTTTTGAAACACTCACCATTATAGTTATTTTTCACAAAAAACAAAAAAAAAGAGCAGCGCAAAAAAAGCAGAGCAAAAAAAATCCAGAGTGTGCTTTTCCCTTGTTTACGTACAGCGCCGTGATTTTGTTAGTGTTCTAGGCTCGCGTCTCTAGCACGGTCTAGCCTAGGACCAGCACAGTACCGTCGTTGAGCGTTTATTCAACTTTACATCTCTGAATTGATTATTGCGGACCCTTTTTGCTACCATATTATAAGCCTTCCCAGCTCCACATACATCTACGTTGTGCGTTTGACTCTACCTGGTAATCGCTTTATCCAAGCTTTGAGAGTTTTGACTACAACGGTTGTCGATACCCTCCTGCTGCTGGGTAAGAACTGGTAAGAATTTGAGATTTGCTTGACGGGTTTGTGATACACCACCACCACTTCTTAGTAGTTTGTAGGATCATATTCTTGTGTGTTTCTATTTGCTGCTAACCATGGCAGGATCACAAGCCGATGAGACTGATTGGGAGAACCTGACGAACAAACAACTACATGATAAATTTCAGCAAATGATGAGTGGACAGGTGCAAGATGTGCTAAACAGATTTGAAGGGGCCATGGAGAAGATAGATGGCATTGAGAAGACATTCGAAACAAAGCTTGATAACAAGTTTAATGAATTGCTCGCGCGTTTTCCACAACCACCGCCGGCTGCACCTATCGCACCTCTACAACAACAACAACAACGCCCCCTTCCGAATCAGTGTGGACGAGCGAAGCATGTTCCTCTTGAGGATGGCCAAACTTCTGGTGCTGCTGTACCTGTTGTTGATGCTTCTTTGGCTCCTGCTACTGCTACTGCTGGTACCCAGGAGGATGATGAGTATGCGTGCGATTATGAGGATGAGGTTGATCAAAATCAGAACTACGTGCAGCCACCAGCACCACCACCAGCAGGTCGACCTCAGATATATAATCGCAATGGTAGGCCTGCACCACCACCTCAGGTATGAGATAATGATCATATTCCTAAAACGAAATTGAATATTCCACCATTTGAGGGTAGATATGTTCCTGATATATATCTTACTTTGGAGTTAGAAACTGAACAACATTTTACATGTTTGCAATATCCCGAGGAGAGACGGGTTGCTGCTGTTATTTGTGCTTTCACTAGTTTTGCATGTGTATGGTGGTCTGAACATTGTAGATTATATCCTATTCCAGCTACTTGGGCTGCTTTGAAAACTACTATGCGTACTCGTTGGGTTCCACCATATTATCAATGTGAATTGCTTCAAAAATTGCAGCGTTTAAGAAAAGGAAAAAATTCTGTAGAAGAATATTATCAGGAATTACAAACTGGCATGATTAGATGTGGTATTGTTGAGGAGAATGAAGCTATGCTTGCACGTTTTATGGGTGGATTAAATAGAGAGATTCAGACCATTCTAGAGTATAAGGAGTATACTAATATCACTCGTTTATTCCATCTTGCTTGTAAAGCTGAATGTGAAGTGCGAGATCGACAAGCAATGGCGCGCACTAACTTTTCTGCAGGTCGACCTTCATCATGGACACCGCGTGCATCTTCTACTTCCACTGCACCAGCACCTCCATCAGGTGCCACCTATAGCCGTGATACAAGAAAGCAGGCACAACCACCACTATCTGCCAAGAGCACATCTGCCGGGCCTGCACAGAGCTCTTCTTCTTCCATGGCATCAACAGGGCACACAAGTGATATTATTTGTCGTCATTGTAAGGGAAGAGGTCATTATGCGAGAGAATGCAAATCTCAGCGTGTGATGATTGCTACTGAGGATGGTGGGTATGAGTCCGCTAGTGACTATGATGAGGAGACTTTGGCACTTATTACAAGTGAAGAACACGGTGGAGCTGATTCTGATCATGAGACGCAATACATGGCTCCTGATGACGCTGACAGGTATGAATGTTTAGTTGCTCAACGTCTTTTGAGTGTGCAGGTCACACAAGCTAAGCAAAATCAGAGGCACAATTTGTTCCATACAAAGGGAGTTGTGAAGGAACGTTCTGTGCGCGTCATCATAGACGGAGGGAGCTGCAACAACTTGGCTAGCATGGAGATGGTGGAGAAGCTATCTCTCACCACAAGACCACATCCACATCCTTACTACATCCAATGGTTCAACAACAGCGGCAAGGTTAAGGTAACACGTACTATTCGTGTGCATTTTATTATCTCTACATATGCTGATTATGTTGGTTGTGATGTGGTACCTATGCAAGCTTGTTCCTTATTACTTGGTCGACCATGGCAATTTGATAAAAATTCTATACACCATGGTAGAAACAATCATTATACTCTTGTTCATAAGGATAAAAATATTACGTTTCTTCCTATGACTCCTGATTCCATTTTGAAAGATGATATTAATAGAGCTAATAAAGCAAAATAGGAGAAAAATAAGAGTGAAAATTAGATTGTGGCGAAAGAATTTGAGCAACAAATGAAGCCCAATAGTAAACCATCTAGTGTTGCTTCTGAAATTAAATTGAAAAGTGCATGTTTACTTGCCACTAAATCTGATATTGATGAGCTAGATTTCAGCAAATCTGTTTGCTATGCTTTTGTGTGCAAAGAGGCATTATTTTCATTTGAGGACGTGCCTTCCTCTTTGCCTCCTGCTGTCACTAACATTTTGCAGGAGTTCGCTGATGTATTTCCGCAAGACGTGCCATTGGGATTACCTCCCATTCGAGGGATTGAGCATCAGATTGACTTAATTCCCGGTGCATCATTACCCAACCGTGCACCATACTGTACCAATCCAGAGGAGATGAAGGAGATTATGCGTCAAGTACAGGAGCTGCTCGACAAAGGTTATATACGCGAATCCCTTAGTCCTTGTGTTGTTCCTATTATTCTAGTGCCGAAAAAGGATCGTACATCACGTATGTGCGTTGATTGTAGAGGCATTAATAATATTACTATTCGTTATCGTCATCCTATTCCTAGGCTAGATGATATGATTGATGAATTGAGTGGCTCTACAATATTCTCCAAAGTTGATTTGCATAGTGGATACCATCAAATTCGTATGAAATTGGGAGATGAATGGAAAACGACATTTAAAACTAAGTTTGGATTATCTGAGTGGTTAGTCATGCCTTTTGGGTTAACTAATGCACCTAGTACTTTCATGAGATTAATGAACGAAGTTTTACGTGCTTTCATTGGACGATTTGTGGTAGTCTATTTTCATGATATACTGATTTATAGCAGATCTTTGGAGGAACATTTGGAACATTTACGTGCTGTTTTCATTGCTTTATGTGATGCACATTTGTTTGGTAACCTTGGGAAGTGCACCTTTTGCACCGACCGAGTATCTTTTCTTGGCTATGTTGTTACTCCACAGGGAATTGAAGTTGATAAATCCAAGATTGAAGCTATTGAGAGTTGGCCGCAGCCCAAAATGGTCACACAAGTGAGGAGTTTTCTTGGCCTCGTTGGATTCTATAGGCGTTTTGTGAGAGATTTCAGCACCATTGCTGCACCTCTCAATGAGCTTACAAAGAAAGATGTGCATTTTCTTTGGGGTACCGCACAGGAAGAAGCCATCATGGTTGTCGGTGTCAAAACCGGCGGATCTCGGGTAGGGGGTCCCGATCTGTGCGTCAAGGCTGATGGTAACAAGAAGTAAGGGACACAGATGTTTACCCAGGTTCGGGCCCTCCCGATGGAGGTAAAACCCTACTTCCTGCTTGATTAATATTGATGATATGGGTAGTACAAGAGTAGATCTACCACGAGATCGTAGAGGCTAAAACCCTAGGAGCTAGCCTATGATGGTATGAATGTAATTGTGATCGGCCCTCTAAGGACCAACCTCTGTGGTTTATACAGATACCAGAGAGGGCTAGGGTTTACATGGAGTCGGTTACAAGGAAGGAAATATAATATCCGGATCGCCAAGCTTGCCTTCCACGCCAAGGAAAGTCCCATCCGGACACGGGCTGAAGTCTTGAGTCTCGTATCTTCACGCTTCCATAGTCCGGACGTTGTACACAGTCCGGCTGTCCGGATACCCCCTAATCCAGGACTCCCTTAGTAGCCCCCGAACCAGGCTTCAATGACGATGAGTCCGGCGCGCAGTATTGTCTTCGGCATTGCAAGGCGGGTTCCTCCTCTGAATACTCCAAAGTGGTCATCGAACACGTAGACCGTGTCCGGATCCGCAAGATGATCTTCACATACCACCATAGAGAGAATGATATTTCACAAATGCAATCTGCTGACAGCTTTTTCTGATGACGTGACACGTTATTATGGTCGGATCACTATTCGAGCCGTTTCACCACAACCAGCTACAACGCATATCACGAGGCGGTTTCTGTGACACGTCTTGTCAAAGCAGAGGTCGTGTCCCCTTATTACAGGATTCTCATTAATACGGGCATGGGTAATCTAACCGTGCCGCTAATCGGGGCGAGCATGAGGCGGAAGGGTTCCACCAGGCAAGTGGGGAAGCACCAAAAGCCTTTATCGCCCTTATAAGGAGGTCAGGTTCCTTTCTCTTTCACCCATGCCTCCTTCTCCTGCTAGCTCATTCCCCTTTGTGCGAGCCCTAACGCCCAAGCACTCTCCTCCCCACCGAAGGGAAGTTTTTCTGAAGATGTCCGGAGCAGGAGGCAAATGGATGGCCTCAACTGTCCAGGAGAAGGACATCAAGAAGCTCTGGGGAGCCGGGTATCTGGCCCAGAAGATCGGCCACCGTCTTCCACCGGCGGGATAGGTCGTCCCTACTCCGGAGCCTCATGAGAGAGTCGTGTTCCTTCCCCATTTCGTCCGGGGATCGGGTTTCCCCTTCACCTGTTTGCTCGGGGAGTCATGTACTACTACGGGATCGATTTTCATGATCTTTCCCCCAACTCCTTCCTCAATATCTCGACGTTCATCGTCGTGTGCGAGGCTTTTCTCCGGATCCCACCTCACTTCGGCCTATGGCTGAAGATTTTCAATGTGAAGCCCAAGGTGGTGAGTGGCAAACACGCCGAATGCGGGCGCCGCCATGGTAAGCAAGATGCCCAAGGCTGTCTGGCCGAAAGGCGCTTTCAATGACTCCGTCAAGCAGTGGCAACAGCAGTGGTTCTATATCACCGAACCACGCGGCAAGAAGTGGGCGGCAGCTCCAGAGTTCAGATCCGGAGCTCCACTCCGGCTCACGTCCTGGCCCGAGAAGGGCCCGAACTGGTGCTCGTCTCATGAGCTGTTATTGCTCCAGACATGCATCCAGGGCGTGATGGACAGGGACGTCAAACTCGTCGACGTAGTCCAGGTGATGCTAGCTCGCCTGGTTCTCCCTTGTCAGCGCCGAGCTTGTACCCTGTGGGAGTTCGATCCGGCCGAGCACCAAACCCTTCAGGAGCTTTACGACTCCACCCACAAGGACATCTGGAAGTTGCTCTTTAAGTCCGGCAAATCGTGGCCGGGCCCCGCCGAGGACCGTGGGTATCAAGCGTCCCATTCTCCCAGCTCGGTAAGTCACAGCCACACCATGTCTATTCACGCTTTAATTGGCACATCATGCGGGAGACACCCTAATCGTGTTTCACTACAACCTCAGGGATGGGTAAAGAAGGTGGAGCGGCTACATTGTCCAGCCCCCCTGCCGGAGGAACCGGCCGGACCTCTTCTGACGAAGATGTTGGTCCCTGCACCTTACAAGGCGCCAAAGAAGGAGGCCTCCAAGAAGGTCAAGAAGACCCGTGGTGGTCTTCATCATCGCGAGGTTTCAAACGCGAGATCTGAAGACTCCAGCGACGATCCTTCATCCGAGGACGAAGAGGAGGAAGCAGAGGAGGATGAGCCTCACTCTGACGGTGGGAGGAAGAGGTCGGCCTCCACATCTCTGGTGGACGGATCGCCCAAGAGGGGGAAACATTCCCTCCCAGGTGCATCCCCCACGGCTGCCAATAGCAGCCCGGAGTGAGATCCCAGGGCCTAGCCCCTGGAGAAGTCATAAGTATCTGAACACGCATATGCGTCCGGGATCGCTTTTTGGGTATAGTGGTTTTGGCTGTTGCCTACATATTGCACAGTCCGGCAAGGTCCCACGCCGGCCAGTCCTCGTCGGAGGATTCACTGGAGTCGGACGCTTAAGCGAGCGAGACGCCTCCGCAGGCCCCTTCCCCCAAGTCTGGGCGCGACACCGAGGTGTCGTCTCGACAAGACCCAGACCAGGGAGGACATATCCCTGGTGTCGAACATGCAGGAATGGATACGGCCCCCGGGACCTCTAGGGTTCTGGGATCGAGCAAGCAGCCCCCCCTGATGGCGGGGGGCCAACCTACGCCGCCGGTGTCCTCTATTCAAGCAAAGCTGCCTAGCGGTCTATTGACAGTATTGAAGAACGCGTCTATTGTCGACGAGCATCGGGCCCTTGTGGGCAAGGTGGTTGAAAGGATTCAGTCCGCCGAGAGCGGGCTGAACGCGTCCTGCCTTAGTCTCATAAAGGCTTTTGAGGTATGTCTCCTAGGAAACCCTTAAGGAATTGTCATAATATAAGTAGTAGCCCCTGATACACTGTCCGGTGAAGGAGACAGAGCCGGGCAGGGGATCAAACCCCCTGCCTTCCCAGGAGCCTGTGAAAATGATGTATACCCTTTGGTGTGAAAATAGGCATCCGCAGGGAGGACTTCCGCTTTCGAGGTGGAAGTGTCTGAACTGAAGCAGAACCTTGCACGGTCCAAGGAAGAACTCGGCCGTGTCAGGAAGCAACTGGAAGACAGGCAAGGTATGTTGAAAACATTTGTCTTGGAGTTGGCACGAACGCATGGTTGTGCAGAATAAAAAAATTTAGTATTGTGTGCTCTAGGAGCGTGTGCCGAATACGAGGCACTAAAGAAAGCTTTGGCTGATGCCAACAAGAAGGCTGAGGCCGAACAGGTGCTTCGTGAAAAACACGAGGCCAGGGTTCTCACCGCTGAGCGGGAGCTCCAGGAAGCCGTGAAGAAAAGTGAGAGCTTGGAGCAGAGTCTGAAAGGGAAACAATTCGAGCTTTCCCAAGCTCTCGAGGATGCAGAAGGTGCTCGGGAAGAAGCCCGAGGTGCTGCGCAGGACATTCAGGAGGCCCAAAAAGTGGCGGCTGGTAAGGCCTTTTGTATTCTAGCGGCAGGCTGAATTCTTATTTTTCCAAGGGCTTTTGCGGATCTTCCTCGCAGCATATTAGATGCTGCTCAATTCTATCGCACCGAGGAGAAGAAGACTACGGAGAGGGATTTCTGGTCACAGTATCTGGCGCCGAACTATCCGGTGCCATTTATTGATCAAATGAAACAGCTGATCGAACTGCACCAGGCGACCGAACTAGCCATGAAGGACTTAGTTTTCCGGCTGTGGCCTGGAGATCTGATTCCAAGCAGCTACTTCGCACTCATCAAGCGGATCGTGGGCGCCTGTCCTCAGCTAGATGCTATCAAGTGGTCAGTCTGCATAGAAGGCGCGCGTATGGCGTTTGCCCATGCGAAAGTGCATTGGGGGAGGCTTGACGCGGAAAAGCTGCTGACTGAGGGGCCGCCGGAGGGTAAGGAACACCGCAAGCCCGAGCTGTATTATGCAGGTGTGATGAAAGGGGCCCGCCTTGAAGCGGACAAGTGTACCAAAGACATCATATTTCCCTGACGGCATCTGTGCCACTTGTTGTAATATGGGATAATGGCATGTTTGTTATATATTGCATGTTTTATTTGAACATGTGTTCTTCCTGTGCGGCTGTTTATTGTATGCAAATTCTGGGAGTTGGCCAGTCGTCGGCTTCTGCCCCCTCGTAAAAAGGACACGGGGGTGTTCGGGATATATCTGAATGCTCTTTATCCCATAGTTGGGTCCTTTTAAGGAGGTGTATCTTTCCGCGAACCAGGCAATCGGACTATAGGGCTTTATTACTCTCACTTAGCCATAGGAATTTGAGTATGGTCGGCGCAGCCCCTAGTGTTCGGAAGGCCGAACTAGGGGCTCTATTGGCGCCTGATCAGAAGACCGATCCGTCGCACTTAGCATTGATGATGGCGTTATGCGGAATAAATCTTTAGGGATTATATGACCTCTCGAACAGCGGACCGGCTCTCGCTTCATCATGGCAGTCGGTTTTCGGCTTTCTCTACTGAGGTGCTCGTCTGACTGAACAGGGACACAATCGCAGTAGTTCTCCCAGCACTACCTTAGCCGATAGAACGGAATGTAAGGTACCAAAACATGGGAGTCGGGCAAACCCAACCAATGACCCAAGACATGATTCGGAGCAGATGCATATAGTGCTATAAGTTCGGGGTGCCGAATGACCGAAAAGGTGGTCGGACTTGCTTGCCGTACTGTGGAGCCCCTTGTGCAACCAGGCGAACGTGGAGCGTGGCTTTCATTTTAGGCAAAGAGGTGTCGACGATAAACGATAGCCGGTAATTGCTATTTACACATTGTAGTAGAATTTTATGTCTATGCATATTAGTATGATGTATGGAAAGAGGTGTTGTTTGACGGAACCTGTTATGGCCGGACTGGAGGGGGCTGTGAGCGGGTCGAGAATGAATCCGAACTGCCTTCTACCTACATGTTCCTTCCTTTGTGTGTCCGGGATAATTCCATGCCGCCAGTTCTGTTCTGCTGTCAGGACCCCGACTCAATGCCACATCGATCTAGCATGTAACACCTCATATCACTTTGCGACCTCACGCACGGTATTCCCACGGGTGTCGCCTTACCTTTGCCCGGGACCGTTTGCGTCTTTTGGCACACGTATATGATAGTGTCGCTAGCATCCATATGATAAGGAGCCCGGGCTGACATGGCTAGTCGTAAACCCAAAGCGGCACAAACTTACAGGGACAGGCATCCATGACCCAACATCGAACGTGTCGGTCATCAGCGAGTGAATCCAGGCTGTAGCACTGGGCTAGCAGGACTCCGGTATTCACCGCGTGACATTTCCCCGAAGGGACAGACACAGGAACGAAGAAGGACACATGCCGGCCAGCCTGAGTGTTCCGGAGCAGTAGCAAGCTACCATGGATCAGTGGAAACACTAGGAGACATTTCCCGGTAAGAGAGGCTACTAAAGATAAACAACTAGATAGTCAGATCCCACACATACCAAGCATTCCAATAACATACACACAATATGCTCGATATGTGCAAATACAACATGGCATCACAACATGACTCTACAACTCAAGTATTTAATCAATAGGCTCCGAGGAGCGAGATATTACAAACAGGGGTCTCACGACCCAACATTCAGAGCATACAGATCAAAGCACAAGCGGAAGCTATCATGTCTGGGTACAGACATCTATAAATGGAAAAGGCTGAGAAGCCTGACTATCTACCAAATCCTGCCGAGGCACAAGATCGTAGCTGAGGTAACAAGCTAAATGTCGAAGTCCACGCGGAACTACTAGTGAGACCAAAGTCTCTCTGCAAAAACATAAAATAGGCAAACGTGAGTACAAATGTACCCAGCAAGACTTACATCAGAACTAACTACATATGCATCATTATCAACCAAGGGGATGGTGGGGTTTAACTGCAGCAAGCCAGCTTTGACTCGGTGGCTATCCTAAACTACGACTGCAAGTAACTCTTTTGAGGTGGCGCACACGAGTCCACATATTCACCATATCAATACACCACTATGGATCCGCTCCCGTCTCCCTACGAGAACGCCATCCATAGCACTCACGCTTATCTTGTGTATTTTAGGGTATCCACTTTCACTTGTCTATGAACTGATATAAGCAACCCAGAAGTCCTTTACCGCGGACACGGCTATTCGAATAGATGATGTTAACCCTGCAGGGGTGTACTTCTTCATACATGTTTCCACCACTTAGCGTCTGCACACGACATGTGCTCGGCAGACTTCAAGCGAAAGCCGACGTGGGTGTAGACCACGACCTACCTAAACACTCAAGTCTCTAGTCCAGGTTTATCGCCTATTCGGGTTCCATCCATGAGGAGATCCGGCCGGAGTTTCGCTCACAGCCCCAAACGATGTGAACAGGGTTCCGTGACACCAAACGGGCGCCCGGTATACCCGGCCACGTGCCTACCGCATCACAGCCCGCCCCTACGGTCAGCGCTGTCCACGGCCTCCAGCATACTACAAACACCAGAAAGTACTTGCAACTCCTGGACAGAGGACAAGGGTGAATAAGAAGTCGAGCGGGGTCATATTTCAGGGCCCAATGTATGGTAGTAGCTGAGTCATGGATCACAAACACAGAACTCAGTTCCTAAGGACGGCTTCAATGAGACAACCCACCATGTACTCCTACATGGCCTCTCACCGCTACCTTTACCAAATCGTGTTCACACACTTAGCTCTCAATGGTAGGACATGTTCACACACCTCTGATTCATTCCCGATGAATCAGACCTGACACAACTCTAAGCAGTAGCAGGCATGACAAACAAGCATGAATGAGTAGGCACAACAGGGCTCAAACAACTCCTACTCATGCTAGTGGGTTTCATCTATTTACTGTGGCAATGACAGGTCATGCAAAGGATAAAGGGGTTCAGCTACCGCAGCAAGTAACAGATGAATCGATGTTGTCCTAATGCAGTAAAAGAGAGCAGGAGCGAGAGAGTAGGATTGTATCGGAATGAACAAGGGGGTTTTGCTTGCCTGGCACTTCTGAAGATAACATTGAGTCTTCATCAGTGTCAATGATCACAACGTCAGAACATCGTCTACCGGGAGGGAACAGATACCGGCAACAAAGAAGAAATACAATCAATGCAATGCACAATATGATGCATGCTCATGACATGGCAATATGAATGTGTTTTGAGCTAATGCAACTAGCAACAGATTAAATGAAGTTGGTTTGAATACAAGATTCAAATTTAAACTCCATATGTGATTATTCAAATGCCATTTAATTGATTTGTGCTAAACAGCAGCTATAAGTTGTTCTAACATGCATGAAAATGGTACAGATGGATTCCTTGAATTTTTCTGATAATTTTTCATATATAAATTATTTAATTTGGAGTTACGGTTGAATTTCTATGATTTTTAGAAGTTTATACAACTTTCTGGAATTTTCTGAATAAAAATAAATCCAGAAAACATTACTGCGTCATCCTGACGTCATGATGACGTCAGCAGGTCAACATGGCACAGTCCGGTCAAACCCTGACCTGTGGGTCCCGAGTGTCAGTGTCTAACTAAACTAACCTAGCTTAGTTAATACTAACCTAACTTAATTAGCCGGGCGGGGCCCGCATGTCAGTGAGAGAGAGGGGGGGTCAAACCGGCCAGTGGGGTCAAACCCGGGTCAAACTCGCCGGAGTTGACCCGAGGCTCGTCGCCGGCGAGGCCAGGGACGGCGGAGAGCGTCGGGATTCGCCCTCCGATGACCAAGAAAACGGAGGAGGGGCTCTACGGGATGCCCAGGCTCGCACGTATCTAACAGGGCAAACGGGAGAAGCTAGGGTGGCCGGAGGCGACGGCAATCATGACGATGGTGGCGGCCGGAGTTCAGGTGAGGCGCGAGCGGTGGCTACGGTACACAACAGGAGCAATAGACTAGGGTTTTGGGATCCTGGCGTGATGCTGAGCACGGTGGTGTGCTTGGACGTGACGCGCGTGAGCTCTAGCCACGGCGACCTCGTGGCCGGCGGCGATGGGCTCTCGGGCTCGGCGGAGACGATGGATACGGCACGAAATCGAGCGAAAAGACAGAGGGGAAATGAAGAGGAGCTCACGTCGAGTCTGCAGGGGTGGTCAGTGGGCTCGGGGGGGCTGCGAGGCGAGCGCGGGGTCGCCGGCGATCTCGGGGCCGGAGCTTGAAGACGATGAAGAAGGCGGTGATGCAGTGCGTCCGGCGTAGCTTGGCTCTGCGTAGGTGATGAGGACGACGCTACGGTCGTTCTGGATTGGTCGGCGAGGCGAGTGGTGGTCGGTGGCCGTGGCTATGGCGAGCGGCGGCGACGGCGACTCTCGGTCATGGGGGGGGGGAAGCAGAGGAGCGAGGGGGAGGGAGGTCCAGGGAGCGAGGGAGAAGTGAGAGGGGGTCGGGGAGGCGCGTGGCGTCACCGGGGCGTCGAGGAGGAGCCAGGCAGGCTGGGAGGGAGGAGGTGGCCGGGGCGCGTGGCCGCGCGCGCCACCGAGCAGCTTCGGGGCGAGGGGGAGGAAGACGACAGGGGGAGAAGCGGCGGTGGGCTGGGCCGCTAGAGGAGCTGGGCCAGGTGGGCTGAGAGGTGAGCGCCAGGTAAGTTTTCTCTCTCCCTCTTTTATTTCTATTTAATTCTGTTTTCTATTTTCTGTAGTTTGTTTTGATTTAGTTTTAGACACTAAATCATTTTTATTGCTTCTGATATTTATGGTAGGGACTAGTAGGATTATTCCAAAGCCCTTCATCAAAGATCAGAATTATTGGACATATATTAATTAATTAAGAAATATATATCCAATACAAATAGTTATTTATTTAATTCAAGGGCCCAAAATAATTAACTCTGAGATACCAAAAATATTGTTTTGAGTTTTACCTCTTTGCAATATTTTCAGAGACTAAGAGGAACATTTTCTTGGACTTCTTTGAGAAGATTTTAATGTTTCTGAGGCTTTGAAAATCCCTCAATTCAAATTTCATTTGAATTAAAACATGATGCTCACATGAGGTCTAGCCTAGTGCATAACAGGACCAGGGATGTGACATCTGCGTCAATTGTTAGTTTGCGAAATGTTTCAAGACAGCCAGGTTTCCTCTTTGTTGTTGCTCCCAGGGTCCCTAATCGGGCCCTGGTGTGCCCAGTCGTTAGACCGTGAGGCAGTGCGGACTCCACAGTGGATGTCCGGATGGTTGGCCTGGGTGATTTACCACATAGAATCTAGTTGACATGGTTTTTCCCGTGGGCATACGGTAAGCTATCGTATGGGAAGGTGCCGAGGACTTATTCTTTGGCGTAGAATTTTTGGATGGTCCGAAGGCCACCGTTTAGAGTGGTGGGCCAACAGAACTTGGCCTTTGCGCCTGACATCTTTTAGGAGATGTTTTCCGTGGCGTCATACCCTTGTGGGTCTTGTGAGTTATGGAGCCCCGAGACTACTAGGTCCAGAGGTACTGCAATTAACTTGCCGTGGTTTAGGTGGTCCTGGGCGGTCGGTCGTACTGTTACGTTCTGGGGGGGTCCTTGACGAGGCATCTCCCCTTTATTGCTTACGGCATGCGACCAGCCGCTTTGTTTTGAGAATCCTGCATTCTCTATTGGTATGCTTTGCCGTCCTTCTCGGAGTACCGTGAATTTCACATGGCTGATCCAGCGTGTATCTTTGGTTGAGTAGGCATGTGTTGCTCTTTGCCTATTTGTCGGACTGAGCGTTGCCGGACTTGGCACCAGCTTCCTTGTTTTGATGTTTATGACCTTTATGCCGAGGTCTGAGGGTGCCTCTTCGTATATGCTGCTTGCCGCCTTGGACCGTAGTGATGCGTGGGCATCTGTGTGCATGCCCGTGGTTTTCCTGCTTGAGTTGAGGTAGCCAGTTCTGGCGTGTGTGCCCTTTATTGGGGCTCTCGAGTTCGTATTTTTCGGCGGCCAGTATCTTGGTCCACCTATCCTCTATCGCATCGTGGTCAGCTGTGAGCTGCTCTTGTTTCCTTTGCAGGCTCCTTGCTGTAGCCATGAGCCGTCGCTTGAAGCGAACTTGCTCCACTTGGTCCTCTGGTACGCCGAATTCGTCGTTGCCAAGGCTTGCCTCGTCATCGGAGGGGAGTGTGTGGTTGTCCCTCTCCCAGTATCCCGTCCTCATTGGTTCGGCCTGCTTAAGTGTTGGCTGACTCGGGTTGTATTCCTTTTTGGCACCGTCCGGACTGCTGTTGTTTCCAAGGCCATTTTTGGTGTGGTGGGCTTCGGAGTGGTGCCGATAACACACATGTTTTGACTTTCTTTCTGAGGGGTTTTCCTCCATTGCCTCGTCGTCATTAGTTTCCTTCGGAGTGTCCACCATTGCCTGCTTCCCTCGTGGGTGGTGGGTGGGCAACAAATTCCGTCATTGCCTGCTTCCCTCTTGAGCCGGACATAGTTCGGCCCGGAGTCTCCTGACAAAGAGAGAGACTTCAATAAGTCCAGCATGTCGCCAAAGGGTGAATGCTGAAAAACGTCCGCCGTGGTGAACTCCATCACCGGAGCCCAACCAGGATCGGCGGGGTCGGGGGCGCGCGGACTGGAACCTGCGCCCGGATATGAATCCGGGGGTCCAAAATCACGGGTTCCCTCAGAGGTGAAACCTGTGTTTGGCTCCATCACCGATGAAGGTATGGCCTGCGGGGCGGCGTACAGCCCTCCGTCCTTAGGCGAAGCAACCTGTTCTGGATTTATATCCGAGGCTTCTGCCGGGACGATATCCCGAGCGATGTCTGACAGCAGGTCTAAGCCGTGCTCGTCGCGACTGTTCGGCGCTTCTGGTGCTAGCCTGAATCCATCGAGTATCAAGTCTCCGCAGATATCCGCCGTGTAGTTCAGGTTTCCGAACCTTATTTGATGGCCGGGGGCATAGCTATCGATCTGCTCCAAGTGGCCAAGCGAATTGGCCCGCAGCACGAAGCCGCCGAACACGAAGATCTGTCCGGGGAGGAAAGTCTCACCCTGGACAGCGTCGTTAATGACGATTGAAGGAGCCATCGAGCCTTACGGTGACGTCATAGAGGAACTCTCAATGAAAGCACCAATGTCGGTGTCAAAACCGGCGGATCTCGGGTAGGGGGTCCCGATCTGTGCGTCAAGGCTGATGGTAACAAGAAGTAAGGGACACAGATGTTTACCCAGGTTCGGGCCCTCTTGATGGAGGTAAAACCCTACTTCCTGCTTGATTAATATTGATGATATGGGTAGTACAAGAGTAGATCTACCACGAGATCGTAGAGGCTAAAACCCTAGGAGCTAGCCTATGATGGTATGAATGTAATTGTGATCGGCCTTCTAAGGACCAACCTCTCCGGTTTATATAGACACCGGAGAGGGCTAGGGTTTACATGGAGTCGGTTACAAGGAAGGAAATATAATATCCGGATCGCCAAGCTTGCCTTCCACGCCAAGGAAGCTCCCATCCGGACACGGGCCGAAGTCTTGAGTCTCGTATCTTCACGCTTCCATAGTCCGAACGTTGTACACAGTCCGGCTGTCCGGATACCCCCTAATCCAGGACTCCCTCAACAGTATTGAAACATAAGTTGACACATGCTCCTTTACTCCAACTTCCTGATTTTAATAAGACTTTTGAGCTTGAATGTGATGCTAGTGGAATTGGATTAGGAGGTGTGTTATTACAAGATGGCAAACCTGTTGCATACTTTTCTGAAAAATTGAGTGGGCCTAGTCTGAATTATTCTACTTATGATAAAGAATTATATGCTCTTGTTCGGACTTTAGAAACATGGAAACATTATTTATCGCCCAAAGAATTTGTTATACACTCTGATCATGAATCTTTGAAACATATTAGAAGTCAAGCTAAACTGAATCATAGACATGCTAAATGGGTTGAATTCATTGAAACTTTCCCTTGTGTCATTAAACACAAGAAGGGTAAACAAAATGTTATTGCTGATGCATTGTCTCATCGCTATACTATGCTTTCACAACTTGACTTCAAAATATTTGGTTTGAAGACCATCAAAGATCAATATGTGCATGATGTTGATTTTAAAGATGTATTGCAAAATTGTAATGAAGGTAGAACATGGAACAAGTTCGTCATTAATGATGGCTTTATGTTCCGTGCTAACAAGCTATGGATTCCTGCTAGCTCCGTTCATCTTTTCTTGTTGCAGGAGGCGCATGGAGGAGGATTAATGGGACACTTTGGCGTGAAGAAGACGAAGGACGTACTTGCTACACATTTCTTTTGGCCAAAGATGAGACGGGATGTTGAGCGCTTTGTTGCTCGCTGCACTACATGTCAAAAAGCTAAGTCACGACTCAATCCTCATGGTTTATATATGCCTTTGCCTGTACCTAGTGTTTTTTTTGAGGAACTGAGACAGTGGGAGAGGCTCCCACTGTTATATATTAATTATCATAACATATTTACAGAGTGTAGTCACATCATGTAGATTGCACCGATCCCACTTTGTGGTAGTGGGTGTAGAGAAATAAGGGGTCTGCTAATCAGAGGGTAAAGAGCCTGTACCTAGTGTTCCTTGGGAGGATATATCTATGGACTTTGTTTTAGGTTTACCTCGAACAAAGAAGGGGAGGGAAGCATATTTGTTGTCGTGGATAGATTCTCGAAAATGGCACACTTTATACCATGTCATAAAAGCGATGATGCTGTTAATGTTGCTGATTTGTTCTTTCGTGAAATTATTCGCTTGCATGGTGTGCCAAATAATATTGTTTCATATCGTGATACTAATTTCTTAGCCACTTTTGGAGATATTTATGGGCTAAGTTGGGGACTAAAGTGCTTTTTAGTACTACTTGTCACCCCCAAACTGATGGACAAACTGAAGTAGTCAATAGAACATTGTGTACTATGCTTAGGGCTGTTTTGAAGAATAATAAGAAAATGTGGGAGGAATGCTTGCCTCATATTGAATTTGCTTATAATCGTTCACTGCATTCTACTACTAAGATGTGCCCTTTTGAAATTGTGTATGGTTTCCTACCTCGTGCACCTATTGATTTGTTGCCTCTTCCATCTTCGGAGAAGGTTAATTTTGATGCTAAACAATGTGATGAATTGATTTTAAAAATGCACGAGTTAACTAAGGAAAACATTGAGAGTATGAATGGTAAATATAAACTTGCTGGAGATAAGGGTAGAAAACATGTTGTGTTTGCACCTGGAGATCTTGTTTGGTTACATTTGCGTAAGGATAGATTTCCTGATTTGCGCAAATCAAAGATAATGCCTCGTGTTGATGGTCCTTTTAAGGTGTTGGAGAAAATAAATGATAATGCATATAAACTTGAGCTGCCTGCAGATTTTGGAGTTAGTCCCACTTTTAACATTATAGCTTTGAAGCCTTATTTGGGTGACGAAGATGAGCTTCTGTCGAGGACAACTTCATTTCAAGAAGGGGAGGATGATGAGGACATCAATACCATTGTTACAGCCACAGCCCCTACTGCTACATATACTGGACCAATTACTAGAGCTCACGCATGCCAATTAAATTATCAGGTACTTTCGTTTCTTGGTAATGATTCTAATGTTCATGAGAATATGATGCTGCCTAAATTGGATAAATTTGTTTTGCTTACAAATGAAGGGCCTAGCTTGGAGAAGGATGAACATTGGAGCAAGAACAAGCATGGAGATTATGGCATGTGCAAGGGGAACAAGAATGGAGTTACAAGTGATGATTTCAGGACTTTGAAGCCACCATAATGGGTGCATGAAGCCTTGGACGAAATATACAAGATGCCACTTCATAAATGTCGTCCCGAGGCTATTCTAGGTGTTGTGTCACCTTATTATTGGGCCAGGCCCATGTAATTTCGAAATACTTCATTATTGGCTATTTTTAGAGTCCGTATGTGTGGGGAAACAAGAGGTAGGGTTGGTTTCGGACCTCTCCCTCAAGGGCCACGAAATCCCCCCCCCCTCTTCCTCCATATATACAGCCCTTAGGGCGTTTTTTAGACTTTGGGTTTTGTTTAGATTAAAGTTCGCCATAGCTGCAACTTTGCATACTTCGTTTGTGTTTAACGACCAGACAAAGGCATCACAAAACCCCACCTTGATCAATAAAGCTTTCATCTTATATTCGCAATATCCAGATTACAATCTCAGTTTCTTGCTTGTTCTTTGTTTGCTCGCAGGAAATAGACCCTCCTTGTAACATCCTAAATTTTCAATTTGGAATTTTATACATTAGATCATCATTGCATATCATATTTTATTTCATTTTGGTTTGATCCTACAAATTCTACGCAACTCAAGGACCCACGGAGAGAGTTGGGGATTTCGCTATTTTCATATTCTCAAGTTTTGAAAAGAGGATCATTTGATTTTAATTATTTTATCTTCGTATTTATTTTATAAAAATAAGAGAGAGTGAATAAAATTACTTTCCCAAAATAAAGAAATATGGGAGATTTAATATTAAAATCAAATAAGATTTTATTTCGGAGTTTTATCGCTATTTTATTTGAATTAGGAAAATATACATTTTTCAAAATTGCATTTTAGGCCCAAATAAATGTTCACCTTGTCCGGCTTATTTTTAGAGGACGGGGAAAATTTATTTCAGGATTTGTTGAGTCTGTTTAGTATTTCTTTTCTTTCTTTTTCTACATGTTGGAATTATTTAAAAAAAGTGAACCGACTCCGGGCCGTACCCGAGCGGGACTCCACCGGGGGGGGGGGGGGGGGGGGGCTTTATAAGTCGGGGCCCAAAGCCCACACCGCCGCCACCAGCCCACCCGCGCCCTAATCCTAGCCGTCGCCGCTGCCGCTGCCGACGCCGCCCCGCCGCCTCGCCGGAATCCCGCCGGACCCGAGGTAGCCACCGCCGATTTTTTTTATAAAACCGCTCGATTTTTTTTAAAACCCTAGATTCCGTTTTTTAGTTTCGGTTCGTCGGTTTTCTCGGTTTAGTTATTTAGCGAACACCCGTTCGTTTGTTTGTTTTAACGAACGGTTTTCACCGTTTAGCCGTAGGCAGCGAACGTTCGTTTGTTAGCCTGTTCATCCGTTTTTCTTTTTCTCGGGTTTTTCGCGATTATTTCCGATCGCGATTTCTTATCCGATTTTCATTTTAGTATAACTTTTCGCTTGTTTATCGGAATCAGGTAATTCAAGCGCCTAGAGTTTCGTCTCGAAGCCCTCTTTCCGTTTAACCAACTCAAACAAGTTTTTGCTACTGTAAAGTTTGACTTAGGTTCAGATTAGTAAATGAAGCTTGTTTCTTTCGCCGTTTGAGTTTCGTTGCTTCGTTTGATTTGATTCTTTTTGCAAACCGGAGTTCTTAAGTTGAATGTTCTAGTTAGATCTCTTATTTGAGTTTTACCCATGCATTAGATGAGTGCTTATTGTATGCTTGTTTGGTTGCGATAGAGTACCCGGAGTGCGCCGCTTGCTACGACGAGTCTCTAGGTTTCAAGGATCATCAGCAAGGCAAGTAACACTTTGATCATACCTCTTTACTATCCAGTTTTATTGCATTAGATCAATCCTCAAACAAATGCATGGTTAGGATCTGATTTAAATTATGGGTTTTGGGAAGTAGATGAGGTAGTACCTATTGTCCTGTTTATTATCAAACCTTTGGGAGTTACTTCTACGTTTGCTCAAGTTGCTATGCTATGTTTGTAGGCGTGGATTGGGTGAGTGTATTTATGACAGATGTGAGATTGTTAATTAATGGTTCAACTTAAGGTGGAAACGTTAATACACATCTGGGTGGATTCAGGCACCTGGGGAACCCAGTGTTGCCTGCATTTTTGGAAATCCCGGGGTACCGTGTGATTCTCCTATGGACCGCCACCCAGGCTCAAAGGGATCATGAGATTATTCATGCTAGAAACTTCCATGTGCAGTCGCAAGCTACTATGGACTCTAGCATAGTTGAGTATGTTACGTGACCTCTTTTAGTGGTAGGCTAGCAGATGTAGGGGATGTAGGTTGGTACTGTCTACCCAGATTAAAGTGTTAATGCTTCTGAAAGACTGTGTCTCAGTCATCCGTTTCTCAAACATCATGAAGTGCGAGAAATCCAACGAAGGCAATCGAGTCTTGCAGGGAAAAGTGCGTAAGCCACCGCAGAGTGTATAAACTAATCATGGTTAGCCGTGTCCCCGATTATGGACGTTTTCAGTATCTAGTATCTTGTATTATCATGTGAATCTCATCATGTTACTTAATTTAATTTGATTGGGTTAATGATGATGCTTAATTGGGATTGAGTTGGAGGAACCTTCTCAATGTTTAACAACCACCATGATAGTTAAATAAAATTTATTCCTTTGTTGTAGGGAAAAATTGGCTTTATGCAAAACTGTAACCATAGAGCTTTCCTCAAGCCATATATGCATGTAGTGATAGCATTATTGTGTTCATTACTCTCTATGTGTTACATTGCCAGCATATTCCATGTGCTGACCCGTTTTCGGGCTGCAAGATTCATGTTGTAGACTTTTCAGACGACGAGTAAGGTACCTTAGGTCGTGATCTTTCACTCAGTGATGCCGTTGGAGTTGATGGACTCGCTTTATCTTCCAAGCCTTCTGCAGTTATTGTTATTAGATGGCCTTAAGCCATATTTTTTATAATAAGTTCTCTTTTGAGACATTCAATGTAATAAGTGTATGATTGCTACTCTATTATAAATCCTTCATGTATTGTGCGTGTCAACATTACCGATCTAGGGATGACACTGATGCACAGAGATCAGACTGTTTGAGGTCTGGTCGCTACAAGATGGTATCACAGCACACGCTGACTGTAGTATACGACCACTAAGTTAAAGCCCTAGATCACTACTCTCTTCTCATTTCTGACTCCTCTCTCTTTTCTACTCTTTAGGATGGCGGATGCAAGGAATAAGTTCACGCAACCGGATGAAGATAAACCTTTTGGACGCCACTTGAAGGAAGTCACTAGATACCTGAACATCGGAGTACCAAGCTTCACCGGGACCTACATCGCCACTTTACCAGAACAGGAGAGTTGGATGATCCAAGTTCAAGTTCCAGGAAGGACGTTCATGCCTGTCATTGAGCCCATAGAGTTTTCCTTTGATGCACCAACCTGGAATCTAGGAAAGAGCATGGCAGCCCACATCGCCATGGGACGTATTGGAGAAGTTTACCAAAAGGATCCCAAGGATACTATCTTCCAGATTTGTGAGCACCGAGATGAGCAATGGGAGATGATCAGCACCCGGAAGGATAGATCAATTGCAGCTTTCATCCAGGAGTTAAACCAGCACATTTGACGCCAGGAGAACCAGATGTACGCAGGCATGATAGATCTGAAGAAGGCAATGACCAGGATCACGGAACTATAAGAAGAACTCAGGACTACATGCGATGGACATTAGGAGGAAATGACGACACTCGTGGAGAAGAATGATGATCTGAAGAAGAAGCTAAAAGTATTCATGGGATTCCCCGTGCCAGGAGGAGAAGACGATGATTCCCCTTGCCCGGTGAACTACATCATCATCGATGACACCGACCCAGACCCCGATGATAGCGATGATGACTACGTTGATGAAGCTGGAGAAGATATCATGGAGTCTTCAACCGATCAATTTTTCTAGTCGACCACCATAATAGTAGTAGTATTCCCCCATGCATATAGTATAGTCCGAGCACTTTTGTATCGATAGTTAGATCATTGTATGCCCTTGTTTGAATTGATTGAAGTGATATTGTTTGTGTTTGTCTCATGTGCATATGGGTAGTGTTTCCCTCTAGATCTATTTCTATTCTATTTTCTCATCCTTTCTAAACCCTCAGTTGCCTCCGAGACGTGACAATGGATTTGCTTTCCCACTGGAGCTCACTCAGTTGATCCAGCAACAGAATGCATTGATGCGGATACTAGTCCGGAATCAGAATCAGGGGAACAACAACAACAACAACAACCCACCACCACCACCACCTGTTGATCACTTAGCCCGTTTCTTGAGGCTTAATCCACAGGTGTTCTCTAGTAGCACCGAGCCGATAGTTGCAGATGATTGGCTCTACAAGATTGGAAGGGAGTTGACCACTGCAGGACGCACTCATGCAGAGAGAGTGCATTTTGCCACACATCAGCTTGATGGACCCGCAGCATCATGGTGTGCGAATTTCACAGCCACTTACCCCATCGACACCGTCACATGGGATCAGTTTCAGCAGGCTTTCTGTACTGCCCATGTTTCAGCAGGAGCTATGGCCATGAAGAATCATGAGTTTCGCAACTTGCACCAAGGAGGACGTACAGTTGGCTAGTATGTGGATGATTTCAGTAAGTTAGCATGATATGCCCCAGATGACGTTGCTACGGATGCAACTAAGCAGGAGAAGTTTCTGGAAGGACTGAATGATGAGCTGAGCATGCAGTTGATGGCAACCTTCAACAACTACCAGGAGTTGGTAGATAGAGCTGTCATGATTGAAGGGAAGCAGCAGCAGATTGACAGCCACAAGAGGAAGTATGGACAAGGGAAGTACAATTCTAGAGCTTAGCAGAAGCCTCGTTTTACCCCGAACTCAGGAGGACCTTTCCAGCATACCCATGGAGGTCACAATCACAATTGAGGGGGTTCGCACAACCATAATGGCCCCAAGAATGGCAATGGGAATGGAGGAAGCAACGGGCAGAACCGTACCAACCCATCAACACCAGCCAAGAGGTATCGAAGCCACATTACCTGTTTCAAGTGCTAGAAGACCGGACATTATGCCACTGAATGTCCTGAAGCAAAGAATGGTAATGGCAATGGAACCTCTGGGAAGAAGCCTAACCCTTTCAACAGGGGACAGGTGAACCACGTTAGGGTGGAGGAGGTTGAAGCCCAGCGAGATGTAGTAATAGGTAAGTTTCTTGTTAAGTCATTTACTGCAATCATTCTTTTTGATACTGGTGCATCGCATTCATACATATCAAGGGGATTTGTGGATAAGTATAAACTGCCAACCCAAGCCCTTAGGTCACCCATGTTAGTAACCTCACCAGGAGCTAAGTATATGGCTAGCCTATGGTGTGATCGGTTACCATTAAGGATTGGTAACTACGTGTTTCCCTCAGACCTAATAGTATTGGAGTCACAAGGACTGGATGTGATATTAGGCATGGATTGGTATCAAAGTATGGAGGGAACATTGAATGCGCCAGTAAGTCGATTTTGCTTACCACCCCAGAAGGAAGAAGGATCAAGTATGTATCTCGGCATGTGCCGAAGAGGACTCAAGTGAATTCCTTATCAGGAGTTGTATAGGAGGAAGTACCCGTGGTGAAGGATTTCCCTGATGTATTTCCAGAGGAGTTTCCAGGCATGCCACCGGATAGAGACATTGAGTTTTTGATTGAGCTTTTGCCAGGCACAGGGCCAATATCTAAAGAGACCATACAGGATGCCCGCAAAGGATTTGGAGGAAATCAAGAAGCAGATTAAGGAGTTACTGGATAAAGGTTATATTCGCACAAGTTTGTCACCTTGGGGATCACTAGTGCTTCTAGTGGAAAAGAAGGATGGAACATTGAGGATGGTTGTTGATTATCAAGGGTTGATTGAAGTGACAATCAAGAACAAGTACCCACTGCCGATGATCAATGATCTGTTTGACCAGTTGCAAGGAGCGAAAGTATTTTCCAAGATCGATCTGCGATCAGGATACCACCAGCTGAAGATTCGAGAGCAGGATATACCTAAGACAGCTTTTACCACAAGGTACGGGCTATACGAGTATACCATTATGTCATTTGGTCTGACTAAGGCACCTGCCTATTTCATGAACATGATGAACAAAGTGTTTATGAAGTTTCTAGATAAGTTTGTCGTGGTGTTTATTGATGATATTTTGGTCTACTCGAAGAATGACGAGGAGCATAAGGAGCATTTGAGTTTGGTACTTGGGAAGCTCAGAGAACATCAGTTATATGCCAAGTTCAGCAAGTGTGAGTTTTGGTTGAAGGAAGTTCGATTTCTCGGACATGTTATATCCGGAGAAGGAATAGCAGTAGACCCCACCAAAGTTGTCACTGTGACAAATTGGGAAGCACCCACCTCAGTTGGAGAGATCCGGAGTTTTCTGGGACTCGCAGGATACTACCGGAGGTTCATTGAGAATTTCTCGAAGATTGCCAAGCCCATGACAGAGGTGTTGAAGAAGGACACCAAATTCAAATGGACTGAGGAGTGTGAGGCCAGTTTCCAGGAGCTGAAGAAACATTTGGTTACATCACCGGTGTTGATTCTGCCAGATCAGCGCAAGGATTATGAAGTATATTGCAATGCTTCTCGTCGAGGACTTGGAGCAGTGCTTATGCAGGAGGGAAGAGTTCTTTTGTATGCCTCACGACAGCTTAAGCCCCATGAGTTGAATTATACTACACATGATTTGGAGTTAGCTGCCATAGTGCACGCATTGAAGACATGGAGACATTTTCTCATCGGAAACCATTGTCAGGTGTACACAGATCACAAGAGTTTGAAGTATATCTTCACGTAGAAGGAGTTGAATCTCAGGAAAAGGAGATGGTTGGAGCTCATCATGGATTATGATATGAGATTGCATTATCACCCCGGAAAGGCTAACGTAGTAGCCGATGAGTTGAGCCGCAAGAGCCATGTCAACACACTCATGACCGGAGAGTTACCCAAGGAGTTAGCCGAGGATCTTTGCGAGCTATGTTTGGAGATAGTTCTGAGAGGCTATGTAGCAGCATTGGAGATTCAGTCTACCTTATGGTTTAAGGACCGCGTTTATGTGCCTAATGACCCAGAGATCACGAAGTTGATTCTGCAGCAGGCCCATGAATCACCGTATTCGATTCACCCAGGAAATACCAAGATGTATCTGGATTTGAAAGACACTTTCTGGTGGATCGTAATGAAGAAGGATATTGCGGAGTATGTAGTAGTTTGTGATGTATGCCAGAGAGTAAAGGCAGAGCATTAGAAGCCAGCAGGATTGCTATAGCCATTGCCGATACCCGAAAGGAAGTGGGATAAGCTAGGCACGGATTTTATTACGGGATTGCCCAGGACTCGTTCAGGCTATGACTCAATATGGGTTGTAGTCGATCGTTTGACGAAGGTAGCTCATTTCATCCCAGTGAAAACCACTTATACCAGTGCTAAGTTGGCAAAGATATACATGACCAGGATCGTATGTCTGCATGGAGTTACGAGGACCATTATATCAGATAGAGGAACCCAGTTTACCTCAAAGTTCTGGAATTAGTTGCACGAAACTTTGGGTACCAGGGTAGAGTTCGGTACGGCCTTTCATCCACAGACAGATGGACAGACCGAGAGAGTCAATCAGATTCTGGAGGACATGTTGACAGCTTGTGCGCTAGATTATGGATCTAGTTGGGACGAAAATTTGCCATATGCAGAGTTCTCTTACAACAATAGTTATCAATCCAGTTTGAAGATGGCCCCTTTAGAAGCTTTGTACGGAAGGAGGTGCAGGACACCGTTATTGTGGGATGAAGTTGGAGACCGTTAGTTGTTTGGACCAGATTTGATTAAAGAGTCGGAGGAGAAGGTTAAGTTGATTCGTGATAGGCTCAAGGTAGCCCAGTCCAGGCAGAAAAGCTATGCGGATTCTAAACGCAAGGAGACAGTTTACGAAGTCGGAGATAGAGTTTATCTTCGTGTATCCCCACTTCGAGGAGTTAAGCATTTTGGAGTTAAGGGAAAGTTAGCACCACGTTTTGTGGGACCATAGAAAGTTCTACAAAGAATGGGAGAAGTTGCTTACAAGTTGGAATTACCCGAAGGATTGTCAGGAGTTCATGATGTGTTCCATGTTTCCCAGTTGAAGAAGTGCCACGCAGAGATGGCCGACATCCCTCTGAGAGATACAGTGTCACTGGAAGCGATTCAGTTGGATAGTTGATGTAGGGTGGAACCCTATGGGGAGATCTTTCACGAATTGGAGGGGGGAATCCCTAAGAACAAGATGAACAAAAGAGGGAAAACAAAAGGAACACTCAAGAACAAGTCAAATCACACATCCACTAGACAATCAAACACACAAGGTCCACAAGGTACATGAACAATCAAAGGGAAATAAGATACATGGTAGAGTTCATCCCAAATCCTATGAAGGAGATGAGGGCTTGATGATCTAGATAGATCCTTCCCTCAAGGGGGTCTTCATCCACTAGGGATCTTCTCCAATGGAGGCCTTGAACTCCAATGGAGTGTCTCTCTCTCAAGAGGAATCCCACAAGGGGAGATACATGAGCTAAGCTCTAGTGTTTAGATCTAATCTTAGCTAAGTCTAAATGGAGGAGATGAAGAAGTACATATAGTCCTAGGCAAAGAGAGGGATAAGTGGGGGGAAAATGGTAAAACAAGGGCAAAGCCCGCAGCATCACATAGGGGGGCCCGTGTGCACGGGGTAAGTGGAGCCCGTGCACACGGGGTATCCAGGGACCGGACGTAAGGGCCCGTGCGCACGGGGTCCGTGAGGCCCATGGACACGGGGGTCCCGTGGACACGGTACACGCCCGTGCGCACGGGGTCTTCAGGACCGCCAGCCTGGGAGGCCCGTGGGCACGGCGTCGGAGGGGCCCGTGCACACGGGGTCGCCTGGGAGCTGCTGCCTTCTTCTTGTTGCTTCCTTCTCCGCTTCCAGGCTTCCCTCTTGGATGGAGTAGATGTTCTCATGTGCTTGGACTCCTCCATGATGAATGTGTAGCTCCGCTCACACCTAAGTATGCACATGAGAGAAGGGTCAAGTAGTATACCATCCTCGAAGGGTACAAGTGAACACGTGTAAAGGAGATGATTCACCTTTGTATGCATGAAGTAGATGTGGCACGTGTCACTTGCCAAATGGACTCTTGACATGGTGATGTCCATAGGATGCTCCGCATCATCCCCTCCCCCTTGGGAAAGATCCAACCTCGGATCGAAATCCAAATCACCATGGGAAAGAGATGATGGCGTCGTGTAGAATTGGACGATCACCAAGCATTCGTCATCTTGTAGTTCCAAATGGGCACTCTCCAATGTCGCACCGTCTTGTAATTCCTTCAAAAGGAGCAAAGATAACAAGCACTTGGAAAAACAAATGTGGTTGTCGTAAGAGCAAAACCAAGCATTCAAGAGGTGATTCACCCAACAAGTGTTGTCATCAAGCATAGCATATGGTTTGACAAAGAAGTGTGGCATGGCATTTGAGCATATAAATTGAGCACAATCAAGTACATCATGGGAACAAGCATGCAAATGGTAGGTAGAGATGCAAATATGTTTGAGAGGTGAACAAGCATCTACCTCAATGTCATAGCAAGAATGCACAAAGTGCTCAACAAAAGGTCTATGGTAGGCATAAGTATCATCCACAACACCAAATATAATGATATGTCTAAACACATGGGGAAAGTGCAAGACAATCCAATCATAATGTGCATAGGGTCTAGTGAAGAGCAAGTGTTCAACATGTGTGAGGCAATCAAGTCAAGCATGTGATAAGCAAAGGGACATGGCATATGTGAAGAAATGATATTGGTGCAACCAACCATGTGATAGAAGCAAGTAATCCAAAAATTGGATGCAACACACAAGTCATATATATCATGAGGCATAGCAATGTGGAGATCACAAATGAGAGCACTATATCTAACATGTGTGCAATCAAGTAGTCCAAGATGACCAATAAGTCTCATGGTAGAAGCAACACAAGTAGTATGATCCACAATATGCATGCTCATAGTTTGGATGTTCTCAAAATAGAAGGATATCACCTCGAAAGCATGTCCTTGTGTGTTCTTCACAATGCCGAAGTGGTAGAAAAGGTGGTGTAGAAGCGAGTCATGGTCGAATGTATGAGG
This sequence comes from Triticum aestivum, assembly GCF_018294505.1. Taxonomy (NCBI): domain Eukaryota; kingdom Viridiplantae; phylum Streptophyta; class Magnoliopsida; order Poales; family Poaceae; genus Triticum; species Triticum aestivum. Next base: position 155,591,435 of record NC_057807.1, read on the forward strand.
CTCGCTCTCAAGAGCTCAAATGGTCAACTCACATGAAGTGGAAGTCGACACGAAGTCGAAGTATCCTACACATGCACACAACAAAACAAAGAGCGTATGCGCATGGTAGATAAACACATCATCCATCATGATGGTTCTCTTCTCTTGCACATAACCATTAGAAGCACAAGTGCATGAATAATATGATGCAACAATGGCTATATTCATGGCACTAGGTATTATGTGCAAAGAGGTAAGACAAGCATGGTTCACAAGAAATATGTCAAAATCTCCAAGTATATGTGAGAATGCTATGGGGGCAATCTTATGAGCAAGACGAGAATCATTGTTGCACTCAATACATGGCAAATCATCTAGCATGAGAGAGGCAACACATGGAGATATATGACACGAAGCAATATGAATCATGTGCAAAACGTATAGATGGTTGTCATCAACCGCATGAAATGAGCAAGTATGAGTCATTGGTGATGCAACATAAGCAAGCATATCTATCAAGTCGTGCAAACTAGTGGAGCGAAGATGCAACACACTGGAGTAAATCATGGCAATCATGTCATGTGAGTAAATAGTGGATATAGGCAATGCACATGACATATCGCAAGCACGAACACAAAGCAAGATCATAGTATCATCATAGGAATGGGTCATAGATGGAACATGGCAATAACAAGCAATATATCCACCAAGCTTGCAAATACACATACAAGTACTAGAATCAATCATCATGTGTAATGCGAAGCATGGGTCACAAATGCATGACAAATGCATAGGAATGAGTATATCATGCAAAGTGAACATGGTAATATGGGCATAAAGGAAGAAGTGATATATAACCCATAACCATGTGAAGGCCATGTAGAAGAGATGCGAAAAGTCTTTGCGCGAAGGGAGCTGTGGGAAAGACAATCCATGTGATCCCAAGTCTTCGTTGCTCTCTAGAGCTCATTTTGTCAACTCATGGGATTGTGAGGTTGACAAGTATTCATGGGTACCTACACAAAAGAGACACAAACGAAAGAAATTGTGTGTGTGGTAAATGTACACATCATCCATCATGATGTGTATGTGCACGTGTGAGTTAGCACAAGATAAGCAATGCTCAAAGAAATTTGAGGCATGGTATATGAACATGTCATCCGTCAAGCAATGATAGTTATTGTGTTCAACATGATTAGGATGCAATTTATAGCAAGTGTGAGGCACAACAATAGCATTTTTATTCATGGGGAGCATATGGTGCACACAAGTATTGGGATCATGCAATGGATGGAATGGATCAAAATCTCCTAAAATGTATGAGGAAACTATGGGGGTCTCCTCATGAGCAATATCGGAAACATCATATGGAGAAAATGGACAACATCCAAAACAATGCATATCCGAAGCTAGGTGGTCATGGCATGGCATATGAGATAAATGATGCAAAGGGAGCATATCAATATCATCACAAGAGAAACAAATGCCAATAACCATGGGCTTGTCATCTATGCCATAAGTGCAAATTGGGTTTATTTTAATGACATATGTATAGTCACTATGAAGAGATTGCAAATAAGACATATGGTTGATCTCATGCCTAGCATATGACAAGTCAAGCGGATTAGCAAACATGATGTGACCTAATGAATTGTCACAAGAAATCCTATGTAACATGGCATCACAACTAGGCAATTCAACATGCTCATCATCATAGTCATCATAAAGTGGTAAGTCATGACATGAGGAAGTCGCACTAGCATGAAGCATGGGAATAGGTGGATCAACATCATGCAAGCAATCAATGTCAAGAATGTCCACTAGTGGGACAATAGCATCACCTTCACCTATGTTACCTTTGTCGTTCCACTCAAGTGGTGTAGGTGAGGTGGGGAAGACCAAATCATGTTCATCTTCATCATGATGGAACCATGTGGGGGTGCATTATATTCCACCATGGCCATCGTCATGTCCAAAGGGAGGACGGAGTCGTCGAGGATCGGCGCGTCATCATATATGGGACCTAGCACCAAATGAGAAGACACAATAGAGGTAGAGGTTAAGTTGTTAGAAACCAAAATGGCCTCATATGCCTCATCAACTATCTCACTCTCTCTATGTGGCGGTGGCTCACTCACTCCCTCAAGGTAGGTGCACTCAATGTCGCATATGGTGGAGGCACTCAAATCACTCAAGTGGTGGTGGTGGTGGCTCTCCTCACATGGGAATTGGGGCGGCTCATCATATATGGGGCTAGTGGTGAAGTCACTCTCACTCTCAATATGGTGGCAAAAGTCACTCAAGTCATCATACATCGTCGTGGTCGAAGGGAGAATCCCATGCTCAACCATCTCGTAGTCGTCGTCGTGGATGAAAGCCGAAGATGGCACATCATCACTCTCGTCATGGATGAAGGCTGAAGATGGCACGTCATCACTCTCGTCATGAATGAAGGCCGAAGATGGCACATCATCACTCTCGCCGTCTTGTAGCGTGGTCGTTGTGAAGTGATCTTGGGGTCGAGTAGACTTGGCCTTCTTGAGTTCTTGCTCCGCCTTGAGAGCAACAAAGTAGTTGTTGTCAAGGGACTTGTAGTTCTCGAGAAAGATAGTCTTGGAGATGTCGTTGTTCAATCCCATCATGAAGTAGAACTTCATCCAAATGGGGTCGTCCATGCCGGCACGTCGCAAGGCTTCCTTCATGTTCTGGAAGTACTCGTCGAGGGACTTGGATCCTTGTATGGTGTTCTCCAATTGGCGTTGAAGATGTTCCGTGTAGGTTGGAGGCACAAACTCTCGCCGCATCACTTTCTTTGTCTTGGACCAACTCATCTCGTAGCTCTCCAAAGGTGTGTGAAGCCACCATGTCGAGGCGTAGTCGTGGAAGTTTCTTGTGGCGCACTTCACTTGATCTTCGGAAGGGACTTGATGTAGCTTGAGGTAGTCATCCATCAAACGCTCCCACTCGAGGTACTCCTCGGGTTCTTGAGTCCCATAGAAAGGAATCGCATGGTCGATGTCGAGGTCGTAGTAGCTCGTGGAAGTCACGGACTTGAGCTTGGGGAGCTTCTCTTGAGCGTAGTCTTGGGGTGCTTGTTGGCGAAGATGTCATAAGTCCGAAGGCGAAGATGCCTTGAAGTCACTTGGCGAAGATGCCAAAGGTGTTGAAGAAGCTGCAGCCTTGTAGTTGATGTTGCGACTCTGTATAGCCCATGTGCACGGGGGTGAAGGAGGCCATGTGCACGGGGTCCCGTGGGCACGGGGGTCGAGGGCCCATGTGCACGGGGTTGCAGAGCAGCCAACACGTGTCCTGAAGCTCGCTCTTCATGGTCATGTCGATGTCGATGCTTGTGTGTACTTGTCGAAGATGGTAGCTCGGGAGTCTTTGCACTTGAGCGTCTTCGCGAAGATTAGGAAGATTGCTTGCGGTTCTAGATGAGGGCCTTGAGCTCCTCCATGCGCTTGTCCATCTTGGCGTCGATGAAGTTCTTAATAGCATCGAGCTCGTCGTCGTTGTTGTAGACCGGAGATGATGTGCTTTGCCTATCCATCACAAGACTCGAGCAAAGGTGAGTAGGAAATGAGATAAACAATACCAAGCTACCTTTTCCCAAAGTTGAGGATGTATCTTGTATCACTCAATGTGAAATGAAAGAATAGTGGAATTGGTACCGGACTTGTTCACTCACACCTACAAAGTAAAGCTTATCGAGTGGCTTGGTTAGGACAAGTGGCACAAATTTCATGCAAATTGAAGTCCAAGATATTGTAAATGTTGAAATAAATCCAAAGGACTCAAAATGAAAAGCAAGTGATCACAAATATAGTGGAGGCAATAAAGAAACACACACGATGGGATAATGGGGCTTGTGCAACTATAGGGATGAGCAATACAAAATTGCCTAACGAAGACTAAGCTCGTGTTGCACAAACACTAGGAGAGCACTAGCTTGATTGCACACTTGGGCACGATTCACCACTTGGCACCAACCTATATGTATGCAAGCTAAATGATTCCTATACCATGTATCCTCATGCACAAGTATCTCTTTTCATGCTCAACTCTTTGCTTATAAGCTTATGATCATTCTCTTTCTTGCTTAAAAGCTTTTTTTCTCTTTTTTTTGACTTTCCTCTTCCTTTCCACTATGCTTGATGAGACTCAACCACAAATATGGGACAAGTATCACAAGATATGCACGGGAGTAAACAATGGCACAATATGATATATCCAATGATGCAACACTATGAGATCGTATCACTATGGTGCACAAGTTTTCGCGAAGCCCGGCAATACTCGGATAGCTAGTCTCAATGGGTATGAAGGTATTCGCAAAGATGATGGGGCTATCAAGATGTAATGGCAAGGAAGGAGAAGTTTAGGACGGAATGGATACCTTCGTCACACTTAACATTTCACGAAGTCGGGGGTAACCGGCCTTGCTTCCGGTTGAAGATGGTCTCAAAGGATGGATGGTCGTCGTCGATGTGGAAGCTCGTGGTGGATGTAGTCGATGGACCGTTACAAGTCACCGGTGGTGGATGAAGATGCAACCGTCCCTAAGTAGCCGAAACACCTTAGGAGACTCAAATCACAACTCAAACAACCACAAATACCAAAGGAACCAAAATGGGTTAGTTTGCGGAAGTTTTATGTGGTGGTGTGAAAGTTATGGCGAAGGGCCGATGCAAAAGATGCAAAATGGACAAAATTTGATGGAGTCAAATGGTGGTAAAACCAAGATGAGCAGCTCGGGCACGTCGCTAGCTTTTCAACGAGCCAAAGAACACCCAAATCGGAGTTCGGATGCGAAAGTTACGGTCAAAACGGTGAAGTCCGGGCGGCTGCTGTAGGGGGGCCGTGCGAAAGGGGTCCAGGGCCCGTGGACACGGGGTCCCGTGTGCATGGTACACGTATCGAGGACACGGGGTCTCCAGGGACTTCGCGGGGGCCCGTGGGCACAGGGTGGGGAACCCGTGGGCACGGGGTAGGCGGAAATTTAGCGATTTTCTTGTCAAATTCGAAGGGGGAAAGAAAAATTCGGGTATGGGGACGCAAGAGGGGGTAGATCTACTTGCTATACATCAGATCCATGGATCAAAATCAACAAAAACTCACAAAAACTTCAAATCACAAAAAAAATTGGTATGGCTCTTTTTGTTGGGAATTTTCGAAATTGGGCAAGAACAAGCAAAATTAGGCTAGAAAACAAAGAGGGGGGCTTCAATTTCGTGAGAAACCATGGCTCATGATACCAAGATGATGTAGGGTGGAACCCTATGGGGAGATATTTCATGAATTGGGGGGGGGGATCCCTAAGAAGAAGATGAACAAAAGAGGGAAAAAAAGAGGAACACTCAAGAACAAGTCAAATCACACATCCACTAGACAATCAAACACACTAGATCCACAAGGTACATGAACAATCAAAGGGAAATAAGATACATGGTAGAGTTCATACCAAATCCTATGAAGGAGATGAGGGCTTGATGATCTAGATAGATCCTTCCCTCAAGTGGGTCTTCATCCACTAGGGATCTTCTCCAATGGAGGCCTTGAACTCCAATGGAGTGTCTCTCTATCAAGAGGAATCCCACAAGGGGAGGTACATGAGCTAAGCTCTAGTGTTTAGATCTAATCTTAGCTAAGTCTAAATGGAGGAGATGAAGGAGTACATATAGTCCTAGGCAAAGAGAGGGATAAGTGGGGGCAAAATGGTAAAACAAGGGCAAAGCCCGCAGCATCACACAGGGGGCCCCGTGTGCACGGGGTAAGTGGAGCCCGTGCGCACGGGGTATCCAGGGAACGGATGCAAGGGCCCGTGCCCACGGGGTTCGTGAGGCCCATAGACACGGGGGTCCCATGGACACGGTACACGCCCGTGCGCACGGGGTCTTCAGGACCGCCAGCCTGGGAGGCCCGTGGGCACGGCCTCGGAGGGGCCCGTGCACACGGGGTTGCCTGGGAGCTGCTGCCTTCTTCTTGGCGCTTCCTTCTCCACTTCCAGGCTTCCCTCTTGGATGGTGTAGATGTTCTCATGCGCTTGGACTCCTCCATGATGAATGTGTAGCTCCGCTCACACCTAAGTATGCACACGAGAGAAGGGTCAAGTAGTATACCATCCTCGAAGGGTACAAGTGAACACGTGTAAAGGAGATGATTCACCTTTGTATGCATGAAGTAGATGTGGCATGTGTCACTTGCCAAATGGACTCTTGACATGGTGATGTCCATAGGATGCTCCGCATCAATAGTTCTTTGACCTATGAGGAGAAACCAGTCAAGATTCTTGAGTTTGCCAGCCGAGTCACGCGCAGCAAGGTTATCAAGTTTTACAAAGTTCAGTGGAGCCACCATACCGAGGATGAGGCCACCTGGGAGTGAGAGGAAGCCCTACGGAAGGACCAACCTCACCTATTTTCTAGCCAACCTGAATCTCGAGGGCGAGATTCATCTTAAGGGGGGTAGGTTTGTAACATCCCAAATTTTCAATTTGGAATGTTATACATTAGATCATAATTGCATATCATATTTTATTGCATTTTGGTTTGATCCTAGAAATTCTACGCAACTCAAGGACCCACGGAGAGAGTTGGGGATTTCGTAATTTTCATATTTCAGTTTTCTCAAATTTTGAAAAGAGGATCGTTTGATTTTAATTATTTTATCTTCGTATATTTCATTTATAAAAATATGAGAGAGGGAATAAATTGACTTTCCCAAAATAAAGAAATATTGGAGATTTAATATTAAAATCAAATAAGATTTTATTTCGGAGTTTTATTGCTATTTTATTTGAATTAGGAAAAATATACGTTTTTCAAAATTGCATTTTAGGCCCAAATAAATGTTCACCTTATCCGACTTATTTTTAGAGAACGGGGAAAATTTATTTCAGGATTTTGGGAGTCCGTTTAGTATTTCTTTTCTTTCTTTTTCTGCACGTCGGATTTTTTTTAAGTGAACCGACTCCAGGCCGTACCCGAGCGGGACTCCGCCCGGGGGGCTTTATAAGCCAGGCCTCCAAGCCCCGAAGCCCACACTACCGCCGCCAGCCCACCCGTGCCCTAACCCTAGCCGCCACCGCCGCCGCCGGAGCTGCGCGCCGCCGCCGCCCCGCCGCAACTGCCGGTGCCACCGTCCGCCGCCCCGCCGCCTCGCCGGAATCCCGCCAGACCCGAGGTACCCGCAGCCGGTTTTTTTTATAAAACCACTCGATTTTTTTAAAACCGTAGATCCGTTTTTTTAGTTTCGGTTCGTCGGTTTTCTCAGTTTAGTTATTTAGCGAACGCCCGTTCGTTCATTCGTTTTAACGAATGGTTTTCACCGTTTAGCCGCAGGCAGCGAACGTTCGTTTGTTAGCCTGTTCGACCGTTTTTCTTTTTCTCAGGTTTTTCGCGATTATTTCCGATCGCGATTTCTGATCCGATTTTCATTTCAGTATAACTTTTCGTCCGTTTATCAGAATCAAGCAATTCAAGCGCCTAGAGTTTCGTCTCGAAGCCCTCTTTCTGTTTAACCAACTCAAACAAGTTTTTGCTACTGTAAAATTTAACTTAGGTCCATATTAGTAATTTAAGCTTATTTCTTTCGCCGTTTGAGTTTCGTTGCTTCGTTTGATTTGATTCTTTTTGCAAACCGGAGTTCTTAGGTTGAACTTTCTCGTTAGATCTCTTATTTGAGTTTTACCCATGCGTTAGATGAGTGCTTATTGTATGCTTGTTTGTTTGCGATAGAATACCCGGAGTGCACCGCTTGCTACTACGAGTCTCTAGGTTTCAAGGATCATCAGCAAGGCAAGTAACACTTTGATCATACCTCTTTACTATCTAGTTTTATTGCATTAGATCAATCCTCAACCAAATGCATAGTTAGGATCTGATTTAAATTGTGGGTTTTGGGAAGTAGATGAGGTAGTACCTATTGTCCTGTTTATTATCAAACCTTTGGCAGTTACTTCTACGTTTGCTTAAGTTGCTATGTTATGCTTGTAGACGTGGATTGGGTGAGTGTATTTATGACAGATGTGAGATTGTTAATTAATGGTTCAACTTAAGGTGGCAACTTTAATACACATCTGGGTGGATTGAGGCACCTGGGGAACCTAGTGTTGCCTGTATTTTTGGAAATCCTGGGGTGCCGTGTGATTCTCCTATGGACCGCCACCCAGGCTCAAAGGGATCATGAGATTATTCATGCTAGAAACTTCCGTGTGCAGCCGCAAGCTACTATGGGCTCTAACATAGTTGAGTATGTTGCGTGACCTTTTTCAGTGGTAAGCTAGTAGATGTAGGGGATGTAGGTTGGTACTGTCTACCCAGAGTAAAGAGTTAATGCTTCTGAAAGACTCTGTCTCGGTCATCCATTTTTCAAACATCACGAAGTGCGAGAAATCCAACGGAGGCGATCGAGTCTTGCGGGGAAAAGTGCGCAAACCTCTGTAGAGTGTATAAACTAATCATGGTTAGCCGTGTCCCCGGTTATGGACGTTTTGAGTATCTAGTATCTTGGATTATCATGTGAATCTCATCATGTTACTTAATTTAATTTGATTGGGTTAATGATGATGATGCTTAATTGGGATTGAGTTGGAGTAACCTTCTCAATGTTTAACAACCACCATGACAGTTAAATAAAATTTATTCCATTGTTGTAGGGAAAAATTGGCTTTATGCAAAACTGTAACCATAGAGCTTTCCACCAGCCATATATGCATGTAGTGATAGCATTAATCTATTCATTACTCTCTATGTGTTACATTGCCAGCATATTCCATGTGCTGACCCATTTTCGGGCTGCAACGTTCATGTTGCAGCCTTTTCAGTCGACGGGTAAGGTGCCTTAGGTCGTGATCTTTCACTTAGTGATGCCGTTGGAGTTGATGGACTCGCTTTATCTTCCAAGCCTTCCGCTGTTATCGTTATTAGATGGCCTTAAGCCATATTTATTGGAATAAGTTCTCTTTTGAGACATTCAATGTAATAAGTGTGTGATTGCTACTCTGTTATAAATCCTTAAAGTATTGTGCGTGTCAGCATTAGAGATCCAGGGATGACACTAATGCACAGAGATCAGACTGTTTGAGGTCTGGTTGCTACACTCGTGGTCAGGTTGATCGTGCTTCGGTGTGGTCAATAACCTCTCGGAGTTGGTTTAGCGATTGCTAAGGCGCGATGTCCTCGCTTGTTCGTAGTCAGATCATCAAAGTCGACTTCCACCAAAGCAATATCCATCATCTCATCGAAAGACAGGACACCTTTGCCTCTATCACCAGGGATGGAGATGATCCCAGAGTTGTTCGCGGTAGGCCGCGGAGGTCGAGATCAAGAAGGAGCATCACATGTTGATGGTTAACGAGACCACTGGTTTCAAGTAGGGCATGGGCAAGAAGGGAAACTTCATGAATGGCAAGCCAGTTGCCGCTCCAGCAAAGGAACCCAAGGTTTACCCAAACCCGAGACTAAGTGCTTCTATTGTAAGGGGAACGGTCACTCATAGTGGAGCTACCCCAAATACTTGGTTGATAAGAAAGCTAGCAGCTTCATCAAAAGTATATTTGATATACATGTTACTGATGTGTACCTTACTAGTACTCCTAGTAGCACATGTGATACAGAGCATCCCACGTTCATCTCCATGTACACCTTCATAGCACATCAAGCCCCAAGTGGACCTACCGGACTTAAGGTGAACCCGTTCCTTTTCAAGATTTACATGAATATCCATAGGACTTGGCCGCTACCTCACCACGGAACGTTGTGCATCTTCAGGTTCGAGGACGACCGCCGCCAAGCAGCTAAAGAGCTTCTCGGAGGCCAAGGAGAAGGACCCCAAGGCCACAAGGAAGAAGATGGAGCCCAACAGGAGCTGGACAGGAGGTCCCAGGCGACCCCGTGCGCACGGGCCCCCGAGACCCCGTGCGCACGGACTACTCAGAGAGTTTGTGCTGGAACACCCCGTGCGCATGTGCCTGTACCGTGCCCACGGGACCCCCGTGCGCACGGGCCCAACTTACCCCGTGCGTACGGGCTCGTCAGGATGGATGGCCGTGATCTCCACTCCGAGCCCCTCTTCCTCCACTTCGTCCCCAAGACTATATATTCCGTACCTAGACCATTTGTTAGGGTTAGCAAAGGATATGTTAGACATATGAGAGCTTTGCTCCATGGATCCACTCCACTGGGAGATCAAGACCTCCTCTTGGAGTGACCTAGCTCAAGACCCCCTCATGGGTGGCCCCTATCAAGACCTCCTCACGGAGAAGAACCCGGTTACCTCTTGTATCGTCCTTTGTTGATCGTGGATCATGTATCTCTCTTTGTGTTCATCGTTCTAGCGCATGTGTAATCGAATCTTGTTGGTTTTAGTGATTCTCTTGTGTTTTCCCCTTGATTTCCCTCGTGCTCTTCCGCTCATTCTTCATGTTCATCGTAGGGATCCACTCCAAACGTGAAAGATCATCCCCATAGGGTTCCACCCTACATCATATGGTATCATGAGCCATCGTTGATCACGAAATTGGAGCCCCCCTCTTTGTTTTCTAGCCTTGTTTTGTGTGATTTCGTCCTAAATTCGAAAATTCCCCACCAAAACTAACCCCATACTTTTTTGTGATTTGTTGGTTTGATGAGGTTTTGTTGGATTTGATCCATGGATTTGCTTGGTTTCAAGTGGATCTAGCTTTCCTCCATCTTTTCCCCACCATCCATCCCCAAAATCTCTCCAATTTTGCCCAAGAAATCTCCAATTTCCGCCACGAAATCGTGAATTTTCCGCCCACCCCGTGCTCACGGGCCCCAGACCCCGTGCGCACGCCCCCCCAAAAAGTCTCTGGACACCCCGTGCCCATGGTGCATGTACCGTGCGCACGGGACCCCGTGCCCACGGGCTCCTACCCCCGTGCGCATGACCCCCCAGGTCAGTCGCGGGCAGTTCACCGTTTTGCCCATAAATTCCACATCCGGAGTCCAATTTTTGTGTTCTTTAGCTCGTTGAGTAGCTATTGACATCCCCCATCCACCTAGATAGGTTCCCACACCATTTGACTGCACCAAAATTTCGGCATTTTGGCAAGATTGCCTAGGCCCTCCACCATATCATCCGCTACACCACCATCGACTTTTGCAACCTAACCCATCTTGATCCCCTTAGCATTAGTGGTTGCTTGATGAGTGATTTGAGTCTCCTAAGGTGTTTCGGCTAATTAAGGACGATTGCTTCTTCACAAACCACCACCACTTCCACATTACCATTTCCACTACCACCATTTGACATTTGTCATTTGAGATTTTGAGTTTGCGGTTTTTAACGTTTCCTAAGGTGTTTCGACTACTTAGGGACGAGTCTCAATCATCTTGGTATCGACATCAAGAACACAGCCACTCATCATCGCAAAGGACGGTAACCTCAACGACACCATTGTATATTACCCTTGCAATTGCATTGATAACCCCTAGCCCATTTGGCGTCACTTACTTATCGAGACTAGCCATTTGAGTATTGCCGGCAATGTTACTTGTGCACATTAGTGATCCACCATTCCATTGCATACATACCATATCATATTGGTATCATATCATCCATCGTGTCACAATATTGTTCCCGCATATACACAATAGCTATCTTGGTTTGTGCATTGTGCAAAAGTGGCCATAGAAAAAAAAGCTTTTAAGCAAAAAGAGAGCAAAGAGCTCGTGAGCAAGTGCCATAGCATCATACCCCATTGCACATAAGATTGTCATATTCGATCATCTTGGATAATCTTGAGAGAAACACGGGGAACCATACATACATAGCATACTTGGGATAGAAAGTTTATCCATCTTGCATCTTATAGGTTGTGCACAAGTGTAGTATCCGCCTATTGAGAAATCGTTCTAGCGTCTCTCTTGAGTTGTGCAACACGAGCATTTTGGTGGATTCCGCATTTTGAGCTCATTCCTTGGTTGCACGACCCCAATTATCTATCCGTGTGTGTGTGTTTCTGTGTGCCATTCTTTGCTATTGGTCTACTTGTTTCACTTGCGAATTTGTGAATCTCTTTCAACATTATTGACTCTTGCTAACATTTTTTGCATCAAATTTTTGTGCCACTATCCTCACCAAGCTCCACCATAAGCCTTATTTGTGTAGGTGTGAGAAACCAACAAGAATTGGTACCAATTGTGTTATTTCCTTGTTACACATTGAGTGATCATTGATCCATTTTCAACATCGGTCAAGGTACATTTGGTATAAGTTCTTCTGTTTATCCCAATCATATTTGCTCGAGTTTTGTGATGAATAGGCAAGGCATTTCCTCTCCGGTCTTCGACAACAACGATGGCGTGAACAACTACATCACCAAAAGGTCCATCTTCAGACTACAATACGAAATGCAAGGAGCACAATCCACCTTGCAAGCGCGCATCGAGAACCTCTCCATCGACATTCATCTCTCCGAAGCAAGGAAAAGGGACTACATCGATAACAAGCCTGCCGCACAAAAGGAGGAGCAAGATGCGAGGATGGAAGAGATTCGGGCCTTGATCAAGTCTTCTTCCCCTTCGTCATCTTCAAGGCGGTGACGTTCAAGCCACAAGTCTTTGGAGCGCCCAAACGATGCAAGTGCAAATCGTCCTAGTCCACATCTACATGGCGACCACCATCACGGTCATGATCAACATCGTCATGAAGGGCAAGTCACATTCAAGAATCATGTGCACGACGACAACGAACGACATCTACAACGAGCTCAAGCACGACAACGACATCATCATCATGAAGATGCTCCACAAGCGCAAATGCACAAGTCCCAATAAGCCCTACTTCACGCCAAGTCCAAGCTTCAAGAGAACAAAAGAAGATTGCGAAATGACCACTACCAAGATGGCGCTATGGCTACATCAACCACTTCGTCATCTTCGCCAAGTGATCTCAAGGCATCTTCACCTTTGGACGTACGGCATCTTCCCCTACTTCCCACGAGTACGCCTACAACGACTTCATCAAGTCCAAGGCGATGACCTATGAGCGAGGGCAACACTTCCATCTTCGGAAGCCCCTCAAGGACGATGGCCGAGCATGGGAAACTCCCTTCGGTCATGGAGACGAGCTACGAGGTGCCACATCATATGGGCCTCCAACACCAAGACGGCGACAAGAAGGTCGAGCAAGGGCCATCCCCTTCGACCACGGCGATAGGAGTTGAGCATGGAGACATTTGCACCTACATCTCTTTGACACCCACATATGTCGAGATGCCCCATTTGTCATGTGAGGAGAGCCACCACCACATGAGTGACATGAGTGACTCCACCATATGTGACATTGAGAGCATTTCCTATGAGAGGATGAGTGTGACCACCACTAGCCCCACACATGAGAGCATGCCACACATCCTATGTGAGGTTGAGCGCCATTTGAGTGACTCCACCAACCATATGAGTCAGTGCATCCTTGAGGGAGTAAGTGAGCCACAACACTTAGTGAGTGAGGTAGTTGACACGACACGTGAGGCCACCATGATTTCTAACGAATTAACCTCTACTCCTAGTGTGTTTTCTTCTTTGGTGCTAGGTCTCCTACATGACGACATGCCTATCCTTGATGAGTACATCCCTCCAATGGACAATATGCTGGCCATGGTGGACGATGATGCACCCCCCACATGGTTCCATCAAGATGAAGATGACAATGAGACGATCTTCAACACCTCACCTACAACACATGAGATATGCTCCAAAGGTAACATAGGTGATGGTGCTTCTCTTGTCCCACTAGTGGACGCTCTTGACAATGATTGCTCCCATGATGTTGACCCACCTATTACCATGCTTCATGCTAGTGAAACTTCTTCATGCCTTGACTTACCTATTTATGATGAATATGATGATGACCATGTTGAGTTGCCTAGTTGTGATGCTATGCTCCATAGGATATCATGTGAAAATTCTATTGGTCACATCATGTTTGACAATCCATTGAACTTGTCATATGCTATGAGTGAGATCAACCATATTGCATCATTTCAATCTCAACATAGTAACTATGCATGCCCCATTAAAATAAATCCCATTTGCACTTATGGCATAGATGACAAGATGATGGTCATTGGCTTTTGTTTTTCATGTGATGATATTGCCATGCTTCCTTTACATGATTTTCGCAATTCATCTACTATGTCATGCCATGATCACATTGTTCCAAATATGCATTGTTTTGGATGTTGTCAATATTCTCCATGTGATGTTTCCACTAATGCTCATGAGGAGATCCCTATAGTTTCCTCGTACATATTGGGAGATCTTGATAAATTCCATACTTTGCATGATTTCCATGATTGCTTGCACCTTATGCATTCCATGAATAACAATGCTCTAAATATTGCTCGTGATGCATTACACAACTTGAGTCTCCATTATGCTATACATCATAACAAACCTATCATGATGGATGACATGTTTCTATATCACGCATCTCATTTATTTGAGCATTGGATATTTGGTGCTAACCAACACAAGCACATATGCATCATGATGGATGATGTGTACATATACCACGCACACAAAAATTTTCCGTTGTCTTTGTTTTGTGTAGGTACTCATGTCTTCTCGTCAACTTCTTAATCCCATGAGTTGACGAAACGAGCTCTTGAGAGCAATGATGACTTGGGATCCCATGGACTACCCTTACCACCATTCCCTTCGCGAAAGCACTATGCACAACTCCTCTCCTTGGCTCTCACACGGCTATGGGCCATTTACCACTTGTCACCTTATGCTCATTTTCCCGTGTTCACTTTGCATGTTATGCTTCCTTCTATGCCTTTGCCATGCAATTGTGACCCTTACTTCCATCTACACATGTTTCATCATTATGCTACTTCTATGTGTATTTGCATGCTTGGTGGAGATCCTTGTTGCTATTGCCATGTTTATCATGTGCCTCATGCTATTGATGCTCTTTTGCTCATATTTTGCTTACATGCTTGTGATATGTCATGTGCATTATTCATGCCCACTATTTGCACACACGACATGCTTGCCATGATTCCTTCTAGTATGTTGCATCTTCGCACTACTAGCTTGCTTGACTTGATCTCTATGAATGCTTACTATGTTGCATCACCCATGTTCCACTATTACTTGTTTTCTTGGGTTGATGACATATATGCTCATGCCTCTCACATGATATATCTTGATCATTGTCTCTTGTGTCCATTAGTTGCCTCTTTCATATCCACTTGTATTGAGTGCAACCAAACTATGCTTATTGATCTTGGAGACTTGGACACTTTACTTGTGAAGCATGCTTGTTTGATTGAGCCTATTGTATTTGGTTGTTCTCGCATCATATGCCTACATACTATGAAATGCTCCCTTGTCCTTTCTTATGATGAGCATGATGCATACACTTGTTGGGTATCTCGCCCCTCGAATGATAGGTCTTGCTTTTGCACTAACCTCATTTGTATTTCCAAGTGTTTCTCATGTTCTTTCATTTTGAAGGATTCACAAGGCGGTACCATCAAGAGACATTTTGGTTATGTTAAGGCGTACATGATGTGCAACACCAACATTGGCGAGCATCTCCTAAAGGTGAACTCATTCTCTTTGAGCCATCCTCACATATGCATATTGGATGGGACATACTTTCATTGTTGTTTCCTTCTTCTTGTCTACATGCTACATATATTGGATGGAGGACCGGCATTGGAGATGGACCCTATGGACCTTCAAGTTGAGGAGTGCCACGACATCGACCTATGGTACAACCAAGCCTACCGTGTACATGGCGATACGGTTTATGATCCGAGGTCGGATCTTTCCAAAGGGGGAGGAGATGATACGGAGCATCCCACGTTCATCTCCATGTACACCTTCATAGCACATCAAGCCCCAAGTGGACCTACCGGACTTAAGGTGAACCCGCTCCTTTTCAAGATTTACATGAATATCCATAGGACTTGGCCGCTACCTCACCATGGAATGTTGTGCATCTTCAGGTTCAAGGACGATTGCCGCCAAGCAGCTAAAGAGCTTCCCGGAGTCCAAGGAGAAGGACCCCAAGGCCACAAGGAAGAAGATGGAGCCCAACAGGAGCTGGACAAGAGCTCCCAGGCGACCCCGTGTGCACGGGCCCCCGAGACCCCGTGCGCACGGACTACTCAGAGAGTTTGCGCTGGAGCACCCCGTGCGCACGGGCCTGTACCGTGACCACGGGACCCCCGTGCGCACGGGCCCAACTTACCCCGTGTGCACGGGCTCATCAGGATGGATGGCCGTGATCTCCACTCCGAGCCCCTCTTCCTCCACTTTGTCCCCAAGACTATATATTCCGTACCTAGACCATTGGTTAGGGTTAGCAAAGGATATGTTAGACATATGAGAGCTTTGCTCCATGGATCCACTCCACTAGGAGATCAAGACCTCCTCTTGGAGTGACCTAGCTCAAGACCCCCTCATGGGTGGCCCCTATCAAGACCTCCTCACGGAGAAGAACCCGGTTACCTCTTGTATCGTCCTTTGTTGATCGTGGATCGTGTATCTCTTTTTGTGTTCATCGTTCTAGCGCATGTGTAATTGAACCTTGTTGGTTTTAGTGATTCTCTTGTGTTTTCCCCTTGATTTCCCTCGTGCTCTTCCGGTCGTTCTTCGTGTTCATCGTAGGGATCCACTCCAAACGTGAAAGATCATCCCCACAGGGTTCCACCCTACATCAACATTGGTTTTAGATACCGGTTCTGTTGCTAATATTGGTAACTCGAAACAAAAGTTGCGGAATAAACGGAGACTAGCTAAGGGCGAGGTGACGATGTGTGTTGGAAGTGTTTCAAAGGTTGATGTGATGACCATCGCACACTCCCTCTACCTTCGAGATTAGTGTTGAACCTAGATAAATGTTATTTGGTGTATGCATTGAGGCATGAACATGATTAGATCGTGTTTATTGCAATACGGTTATTCATTTAGGTCAGAGAATAATGGTTATTCTGTTTACATGAATAATACCTTCTATGGTCATGCACCCAATGTGAATGGTTTATTGAATCTTGATTGTAGTGATACACATCTTCATAACATTGATGCCAAAAGATGTAAAGACGATAATGATAATACCACTTTCTTGTGGCAGTGCCGCTTAGGCCATATTGGTGTAAAGCGCATGAAGAAACTCCATGCTGATAGATTTTGGGGTCACTTGATTTTGAATCACTTGACACATGCGAACCATGCCTCATGGGCAAGATGACTAAAACCCCATTTTCCGATACAATGGAACGGGCAAGTGACTTGTTGGAAATCATACATACTGATGTGTGCGGTCCGATGAGTGTTCACACGCGTGGTGGATATCGTTATTTACTCACCTTCACCGATGATTTGAGTAGATATGGGTATATTTAGTTAATAAAGAATAAGTCTGAAATTTTTGAGAAGTTCAAGAAATTTCAGAGTGAAGTTGAGAATCATCATAACAAGAAGATGAAATTCCTATGATCCATTCGAATGGGAGAATATCTGAGTTATGAGTTTGGCAATCACTTAAGACAATGTGGAAATTTTTCACAGTTGATGCCACCTGGAACACCACAGTGTAATGGTGTGTCTGAACGTCGTAATCGTACCTTATTGGATATCGTGTGTTCTGTGATGTCTCTTGCGGATCTACCACTATTGTTTTGGGGTTATGCATTAGAGACAACTACATTTACTTTAAAAAGGGCACCACCTAAATACATTGAGGCGACACCATATGAATTATGGTTTGGCAAGAAACCTAACTTGTCGTTTCGTAAGGTTTGGGGCTGCGATGCTTATGTGAAAAGGCTTCAGCCTAATAAGCTCGAAACCAAAGCGGACAAGTGTGTCTTCATAGGATACCAAAAAAAGACGGTTGGGTATACCTTATGTATCATATCCGAGGGCAAAGTTTTTGTCTCTAAGAACGGGTCCTTTCTCGAGAAAGAGTTTCTCTCGAAAGAATTGAGTGGGAGGAAGATAGAACTTGATAAGGTTGTTGAACCTTTACTTCAACCAGAGAGTAGAACAGCATAGAAAGATGTTTTTGTGGCACCTACGTCAGTTGAGGAGGAAGCTAATGATGATGATCATCGAGCTTCGGATCAAGTTACTATCAAACCTCGTAGGTCGACAAGGATACGTACTACTCCTGAGTGGTACGGCAACCCTGTCTTAGAGGTCATGTTGTTGGAGAACGATGAACCTACGAGCTATGGAGAAGCAACGGTGGGCCTGGATTCCAACAAATGGCTAGGAGCCATGAAATCCAAGATAGGATCCTTGTATGAGAACAAAGTATGGACTTTGGTGGACTTGCCCGATGATCGGCAAGCCATTAAGAATAAATGGATCTTTAAGAAGACAGACGTTGATGGTAAAGTAACCATTTATGAAGCTCAACTTGTCGCAAAGAAGTTTTCAACAAGTTTAAGGAGTTGACTATGATGAGACTTTCTCACTTGTAGTGATGCTAAACTATGTTGGGATTATGTTAGTAGTTGCTGCATTTTTTTATTACGAAATCTGGCGGATGGATGTCAAAACAGAGTTTCCTTAAAGGTTTCCGTGAGGTAAGGTTGTATGTGATACAACTAGAAGGTTTTGTCGATCCTAAGGATGCTAAAAGGCATGCAAGCTCCAGCGATCCTTCTATGGATTGGCGCAAGCATCTTGGAGTTGGAATATACACTTCGATGAGGTGATCAAAGCTTTGGGGTTTATACAAAGTTTGCAAGAAACTTGTATTTATAAGAAAGTGAGTGGGAGCACTACAACATTTCTGATAAGTATATGTGGATGACATATTGTTGATCAAAAATGATGTAGAATTTCTGGAAAGCATAAAGGGTTGTTGAAAGGAGTTTTTGAAAGGAAGACCTGGGTAAAACTGCTTACATATTGGGCAACAAGATCTATAGAGATAGATTAGGATGCCTGATAAGACTTTCATGGAGCACATACCTTGACATGATTTTGAAGGAATTCAAAATGGATTAGTCAAAGAAGGAGTTCTTGCCTGAGTTGTAAGGTGTGAAGTAGATTTAGACTCAAAGCTCGACCATGGCAGAAGAGAGATAAAGAACGAAGGTTGTCCCCTATGCCATAGCCATAGGCTCTATACGGTATGCCATGTTGTGTACCGCACCTGATGTGTACCTTGCTACATGTCTGGCAAGGGGGTACAAGAGTGTTCCAGGAGTGGATCACTGGACATTGGTCAAAATTATCCTTAGAACAATAAGGAAATGTTTCTTGGTTATGGAGGTGATAAAGGGTTCGGTGTAAAGGGTTACGTCGATGCAAGCTTTAACACCAATCCATATGACTCTTAGTAGCAAACCAGATACATTCCAAGTGGAGCGTGGTAGCAACATCTAGAGTATGAAATAAAGATTTGCGAAGTACACACAAATCTGAATGTTGCAGACCGGTTGACTAAAACCTCTCTCACAAGCATAACATGATCAAACCCTAGAACTCATTGAGTGTTAATCACATGGTGATGTGAACTAGATTATTGACTCTAGTAAACTCTTTGGGTGTTAGTCACATGGCGATGTGAACTATGAGTGTTAATCACATGGCGATGTGAATAAGATTATTGACTCTAGTGCAAGTGGGAGACTGTTGGAAATATGCCCTAGAGGCAATAATAAATTGGTCATTATCATATTTCCTTGTTCATGATAATAGTTTACTATCCATGCTAGAATTGTATTGATCAGAAACTCAGATACATGTGTGGATACATAGACAACAACGTGTCCCTAGTGAGCCTCTACTAGACTAGCTCGTTGATAAAAGATGGTTAAGGTTTCCTAACCATAGACATGAGTTGTCATTTGACAACGAGATCAAATCATTAGGAGAATGATGTGATGGACAAGACCCAAACTATGAACATAGCATATGATCGTATCAAGTTTATTGCTATCGTTCTTCTGCATGTTAAGTATATGTTCCTATGACCATGAGATCATGCAACTCATTGACACTGGAGCAGTGCCTTGTGTGTACCAAACGTTGCAATGTAACTGGGTGACTATAAAGGTGCTCTATAGGTTATCCCCAAGGGTGTCCGTTGAGTTGGCATGGATCAAGAGTGGCATTTGTCACTCTATATGATGGAGAGGTATCTCAGGGCCCACTCAGTAATACAACATCATAGTAAGCTTGCAAGCAATGTGACTAATGAGTTGGCCAAGGGATCTTGTATTACGGAACGAGTAAAGATACTTGCCGGTAACGAGATTGAACTAGGTATGGAGATATCGACGATCGAATCTCGGGCAACTAACATACCGATAGACAATGGGAACTACATACGAGATTAGCTGAATCATTCACATCGAGGTTCGACCGATAAGATATTCGTAGAATATGCAGGAACCATTATGGGCATCCAGGTCCTGCTATTGGTTATTGACCGTAGAGCTGTCTCAGTCAGGTCTGCATAGTTCTCGAACCCGCAGAGTCTACACACTTAACGTTTGGTGACGATATAAGTATAGTTGAGTCATTATGGTGGTTACCGAAGGTTGTTCAGAGTCCCAGATGAGATCTCGGATGTGACAAGGAACTCTGGAATGGTCCGGAGGTGAAGATTGATATATTGGACGAAGGGTATTGGAGTTCGGAAGTGTTCCGGGGGTACCGGGTGATGACCAGCATGACCGAAAGGGGTTTCGGGAGGCCCCGGCAAGTGTTGGGGGCCTCATGGGCCCAGGGGATGGGGCAAACCATACCACTGAGGGGCTGAGCGCCCCTCTTACCCCACCAAACGTGTCCATGGAAGGTTGGGCGCCTCCTGGCTTGGGGGGCAAGCCTCCGCCTGGTTTGGGGGGCAAGTAACCCTAGGGTTTCCCTAGGGGAAATCCCATCTGCCCTGGCCACCACCCCCTACGGGAAACCCTAGGGGCTCCACCCCTCCTCCCTTCTCCTATATATAGAGGTAGAGAGGGCAGCCGCACCCATACAGATCTATTCATGCCATGGTGCTGCTCCTCCTCTCCCTCATAGCCATCTTCTTCTCCGTAGTGCTTAGCGAAGCTCTACTGAGATTTCGCCACCACCACCGCCACCACGACATTGTGCTGCCGGAAGACTCGAGCTACTAATTCACCATCGCTCGCAGGATCAAGGAGGTGAAGGCGTCATCAAGCCGTACGTGTGTTGAACGCAGAGGTGTCGTCCGGTCGGCACTAGATCGGGAGTTCGCGGGACGGATCATGATTGGTTCGCGAAGATGTTCGACTACATCAACCGCATTTCTTAACGCTTCCGCTTCGTGATCTACAAGGGTATGTACATGCAATCTCTCCTCTCGGTGATGGTCATCTCCTAGATTGTTCTTGGTGAGTGTAGGAAAAATTTTGTTTCCCACGCAGCGTTCCCAAACAGGGTCCACCACAGCAGGGATCCGCCCTCCACACTATCTCTCACCGCCTCAGATCTTCTTCCCTGCCACCGGCAGCCGCGACAACTTCATTACCGTTATCAACTGAGCAGATGACCTTGAGGACTACACGGGTCCACAAGAGAGTTCGCACTCTTTCGTGTCTGCTTACGTTATGCATTGCTTAATATTACATGCTACTTTATCCTCCCGTTCACCTCTTAGACTCCGAGCCAGGTCCAAACAAATGCTCAAACTTGAGTTTTTAAATGGTTGTGGGGTACATACTAGGGCAGCAATCAATAGTATCTGTTACTATCTGGTTTATCTTGGGTGTCTACTTTGATTTTCATGTTGGGTGGGAAACAAATAGTAAAGGAGCCATTATCTGTATTTTCTAACTAAAGCTATTATCTGCCTGCTATCATTGGTTTTGGGTCTATCCACAGGTTGCTACCATCACTCTGGATTTCTGCATGCACTCCTTACATAATTTCACTATATTTTATTCCTATGCATGTCAGTTATTGTACACAATGGTACTGAACATGTAGAGCAAAAGAGACGAGCCTTGCGTGGCAATAAAATTTCATGCAGACGTCCCTCCATGGTGGATGAAAAATCAACCCCTCTCCCATTCCAGACTATTATCAAGAGGAAGATAATTGTTTGGAGGGGGTTCGGAGGGAGCAGACCACTCCTATTTACACCCTGAGGTCTTTGCTCTAACTTGGCATCCTGATGTTGGTCATATCATGCATATGGCGCATTACATTGCTTACTTTATACATCAAACATGCCATCTGCTTAGTTTAGACATGCTTTGTGTGAATGCCATCTGTTTAGTTTCAATATCATATATGTGAATTATGCAAAGCCATCTTGTTTAGCCAGGAATCATATATGTGAATTTTGCAATGCCATCCTGCTTAGCCAGTCATCTTATATGTGAATTATATTATGCCATCCTTTTTTATTATGTATTACATTTGTCAACAATGTTAGTACCTTCAACTACTCGTCCTGTGCATCAGCCATTTGACATGGTCATGGAAAAATCTAGAATGAAAACAAGGTCTTCAGAGCAGACAATGCTATCTAATGAAGCGCATATGTTGTTGGTTATGGATAGCTCCTCGTACGAGGATTCAGAGACAGATGACGAGTCCTATCCCCCCCCAAGGTGCATGCTTGCCACGGTTATATTGCTCATATCGTGCATATGGTATCTTGCATTGCTATGTCATTTGCTTAGTTTAGACATGCTTTGTGTGAATGCTACATGTTTAGTGTCTAGTTACCATATATGTGAATTATGCAATGCCATCTTGTTGCAAGATAATATATATGTGAATTATGCAATGCTATATTGTTGCAAGGCATTATATGTGTGAATTATGCAATAAAATGTTGTTTAGCCAAGCATCATGTATGTGAATTATATCATGCCATCCTTTTTTTGTAGTATTCCATTTGTCGACAATGCTTGTATATTTAACTACTCTTCCTGTGCATCAGCCATTTGAATCAGTGATGGAAAAATATGGAATGAAAACTAGGTCTTCAGAGCAGACAATGCTACCTGCTGAAGTAGATATCTTGCTGGTTACAAATAGCTCCTCAGAGGAGGATTCAAAGACATATGGCCAGTCCTATTTCCCCCCTGAGGTGTATGCTCAAACTTGGTAGGGTTATATTACTCATATCATGCATATGTTATCTTGCAATGCTTAGTTTTTACATCATATACACAATATTGAATGCCATCTGCTTAGTTTAGACATCATATATGTGATTGTCATCTGCTTACTTGCTTAGTATATAAATCATATATTTGAATTCATCATGTCATGATGTTTACATAGACAACATGTATCTGAATTATGGCATGCCAACCCATTTTCTAAAGAAATTATATAGTTATATGATCGCATCCTATTTACATAGTCATTATATTTTGAATTATGTCATTCTATCCATGGATTATATAATGCCATCATGTTTCCATCGACTGCATGTATGTGAATTATGGCATGCCAACAACTTTAATAGACACATCATATAGTTATATCATATCATCCTATTTACAAAGTCACTATATTTTGAATTATGTCATTCTATCATGTTTAGTTAGCCATCATATCTGTGAAATTGTGTCATGCTATCCTACTTAGTTAGCCATCATATATGTGAAATTGTATCATGAAATCATGTTTGGTTAGACAACATAAATGTGAATTATTTCATGCCCTCTTTTATTCACTACTATCCATCTCACCTGTCTATCATACAATTTTTGTACATTCAATTACTTTTCTTGTTTATCACCCATTTGAATTGGAGGGGATGATGGCAGTATCTATGGGAGTAAAAACTCGGTCTTCAAAAAAAATAGCGCTGCCCGTCGATGCAGACAGAACCATGGTTGTACTTGCCCAAGAACCATTCCCATCGCACATAACCTAGACTCTCACAGATTGTACCCCAACCCAGTTGGAAAGACAACTAGCTACACCCCTTGATAGAGGCAAAGGTGTCCCATCTATTGATGAGATGGTGGCTATCGTTTTTGTGGAAGTCGACTTTGACAATCCGACTACGAACGTGCGAGGACGTCGCGCCCTAGCAATCGCTAAACCAACTCCGAGAGGTTATTGACCATGCCGGAGCACGACCAACCTGACCACGAAGGTCTATTTCCTGCAAGCAAATGAAGAACAAGCAAGAAACTAAGATTGCAATCTGGATATTGCGAATAACAGAGGAAAGCTTTATTAATGAAGGTGGGGTTCTATGACGCCTTTGTCTGGTCGCTGAACACAAACGAAGTATGCGAAGTTGCAGCTATGGCGAACTTTTAATCTAAATAAAACCCAAAGTCTAAACGGTGCCCTAAGGGCTGTGTATAGGAGGAAGAGGGGGGGAATTTCGTGGCCCTTATTGGAGGGGTCCGGAACCAATCCTATCTCTTGTTTCCCCACACATACGGACTCTAAAAAGAGCCTATACTTAAGTATTTCGAAATTACATGGGCCTGGCCCAATAAAAAGGTGATGCAGCACCTAGAATAGCCTCTGGACGAAATTTATGAAGTGGCATCTTGTATATTTTGTCCAAGGCTTCATGCACTTGTTATGGTGGCTTCAAAGCCCTGAAATCATCACTTGTAACTCCGTTCTTGTTCCCCTTACGCATGCCATCATCTCCATGCTTGTTCTTGCTCCAATGTTTATCGTTCTCCAAGCTAGGCCCTTCATTTGTAAGCAAAAGAAATGTATCCAATTTAGGCAGCATCATATTCTCATGAACCTTACAATCATTACCAAGAAATGAAAGTACCTGGTAATTTAGTTGGCGTGTGCGAGCTCTATTAATTGGTCTAGTATGTATAGCAGTAGGGGCTGTGGGTGTAACAATGGTATTGATGTCCTCATCATCCTCCCTTCTTGAAGTGAAGTCGTCCTCCACGGAGGTTCATCTTCCTCACCGAAATAAGGCTTCAAATCTGCAATGTAAAAAGTGGGACTAACCCCAAAATCTACTGGCTGCTCAAGTTTATATGCATTATCATTTATTTTCTCTAACACCTTAAAGGGACCATCAGCACGTGGCATTAGCTTTGATTTGCGCAAATCAGGAAATCTATCCTTACGCAAATGTAACCAAACAAGATCTCCAGGTGCAAACACAACATGTTTTCTACCCTTATCTCCAGCAAATTTATATTTAGCATTCATACGCTCAATGTTTTCCTTAGTTACTCATGCATTTTTAAAATCAATTCAGCATCTTGTTTAGCATCAAAATTAACCTTCTCCGAAGATGGAAGAGGCAACAAATCATTAGGTGCACGAGGTAGGAAACCATACACAACTTCAAAAGGGCACATCTTAGTAGTAGAATGCAATGAACGATTATAAGCAAATTCAATATGAGGCAAGCATTCCTCCCACATTTTCTTATTATTCTTCAAAACAGCCCTAAGCATAGTACACAATGTTCTATTGACTACTTCAGTTTGTCCATCAGTTTGGGGTGACAAGTAGTACTAAAAAGCAGTTTAGTCCCCAACTTAGCCCATAAACATCTACAAAAGTGGCTAAGAAATTTAGTATCACGATCTGAAACAATAGTATTTGGCACACCATGCAAGCGAATAATTTCACGAAAGAACAAATCAGCAACATTAACAGCATCATCGCTTTTATGACATGCTATAAAGTGTGCCATTTTCGAGAATCTATCCTTGACAACAAATATGCTATCCCTCCCCTTCGTTGTTTGAGGTAAACCTAAAACAAAGTCCATAGATATATCCAAGGAACACTAGGTACAGGCAAAGGCATATATAAACTCTAAACAAAGTCCATGAGGATTGAGTCGTGACTTAGCTTTTTGACATATAGTGCAGC
This sequence comes from Triticum aestivum, assembly GCF_018294505.1. Classification (NCBI taxonomy): domain Eukaryota; kingdom Viridiplantae; phylum Streptophyta; class Magnoliopsida; order Poales; family Poaceae; genus Triticum; species Triticum aestivum. The sequence continues at coordinate 155,617,225 of NC_057807.1, forward strand.
GAGCAATAAAACGCTCAACATCCCGTCTCATCTTTGGCCAAAATAAATGTGTAGCAAGTACGTTCTCCGTCTTCTTCACGCCAAAGTGTCCCATTAATCCTCCTCCATGCGCCTCCTGCAACAACAAAAGACGAACAGAGCTAGCTAGAATGCATAGCTTGTTAGTACGGAACACAAATCCATCATTAACGATGAACTTGTTCCATGTTCTTCCTTCTTTACAATTCTGCAATACATCTTTAAAATCAACATCATGCACATATTGATCTTTGATGGTCTCCAAACCAAATATTTTGAAGTCAAGTTGTGAAAGCATAGTATAGCGACGAGACAATGCATCAGCAATAACATTTTCTTAACCCTTCTTGTGTTTAATGACATAAGGGAAAGTCTCAATGAATTCAACCCATTTAGCATGTCTACGATTCAGTTTAGCTTGACTTTTAATATGTTTCAAAGATTCAAGATCAGAATGTATAACAAATTCTTTGGGCCATAAATAATGTTGCCATGTTTCTAAAGTCCGAACAAGAACATATAATTCTTTATCATAAGTAGAATAATTCAGACTAGGCCCACTCAAATTTTTAGAAAAGTACGCAACAGGTTTGCCATCTTGTAATAACACACCTCCTAATCCAATTCCACTAGCATCACATTCAAGCTCAAATGTCTTATTAAAATCAGGAAGTTGGAGTAAAGGAGCATGTGTCAACTTATCTTTCAACACCGTGAAGGCTTCTCCCTGTGCGGTACCCCAAACAAAAGGCACATCCTTCTTTGTAAGCTCATTAAGAGGTGCAGCAATGGTGCTAAAATATCTCACAAAACGCCTATAGAATCCAGCGAGGCCAAGAAAACTCCTCACTTGTGTGACCGTTTGGGGCTGTGGCCAACTCTCAATAGCATTAATCTTGGCTTTATCAACTTCAATTCCCTGTGGAGTAACAACATAGCCAAGAAAAGACACTCAGTCGGTGCAAAAAGGTGCACTTCCCAAGGTTACCAAACAAACGTGCATCACATAGAGCAATAAAAACAGCACGTAAATGTTCCAAATGTTCCTCCAAAGATCTGCTATAAATCAATATGTCATCAAAGTAAACTACCACAAATCGTCCAATGAAAGCACGTAAAACTTCGTTCATTAATCTCATGAAAGTACTAGGTGCATTAGTTAACCCAAAAGGCATGACTAACCACTCATATAATCCAAACTTAGTTTTAAATGTTGTTTTCCATTCATCCGCCAATTTCATACGAATTTTATGGTATACACTATGCAAATCAACTTTGGAGAATATTGTAGAGCCACTCAATTCATCAAGCATATCATCTAGCCTAGGAATAGGATGACGATAACGAATAGTAATATTATTAGTGCCTCTACAATCAACACACATACGCGACGTACCATCCTTTTTCGGCACTAGAATAATAGGAACGGTACAAGGATTAAGGGATTCGCGTATATAACCTTTGTCGAGAAGCTCCCGTACTTGACGCATAATCTCTTGCCTCTCCTTTTGATTGGTACGGTATGGCGCACGGTTTGGCAGTGACGCACCGGGAATTAAGTCAATCTGATGCTCAATCCCTCGAATAGGCGGTAATCCCGGTGGCACGTCTTGTGGAAAGACCTCAGCGAACTCCTGCAAAATGTTAGTGATGGCAGAAGGCAAAGAGGAAGGCACGTCCTCGAATGACAATAACGCCTCTTTGCACACAAAAGCATAGCAAACAGATTTGCTGAAATCTAACTCAGCAATATCAGATTTGGTGGCAAATAAACATGCAATTTGCAATTTAATTTCAGAAGCAACACTAGATGGTTTATTATTAGGCTTCATTTGTTGCTCAAATTCTTTTGCCACAATCTGATTTTCACTCTTATTCTTCTCCTATTTTGCTTTATTAGCTCTATTAATATCATCTTTCAAAATGGAATCAGGAGTCATAGGCAGCAAAGTAATATTTTTATCCTTATGTACAAGAGTATACTAATTGTTCCTACCATGGTGTACTATTTTTTTATCAAATTGCCATGGTCGACCAAGTAATAAGGAACATGCTTGCATAGGTACCACATCACAATCAACATAATCAGCATATGTAGAGATACTAAAATGCACATGAACAGTACGTGTTACCTTAACCTTGCCGCTGTTGTTGGACCATTGGATGTAGTAAGGATGTTGATGTGGTATTGTGGTGAGAGATAGCTTCTCCACCATCTCCATGCTAGCCAAGTTGCAGCTCCCTCCATCTATAATGACGCGTCTTCACAACTCCCTTTGTATGGAACAAATTATGGCTCTGATTTTGCTCAGCTTGTGTGACCTGCACACTCAAAACACGTTGAGCAACTAAACATTCATACCTGTCAGCATCTTCAGGAGCCATGTATTGCGTCTCATGATCAGAATCATCTCCACCGTGTTCTTCACGTGTAATAAGAGCCAAAGTCTCCTCGTCATAGTCACTAGCGGACTCATACCCACCATCCTCAGTAGCAATCATCACACGCTGAGATTTGCATTCTCTCGCATAATGACCTCTTCCCTTACAACGACGACAAATAATATCACTTGTGTGCCCTGTTGATGCCATGGAAGAAGAAGAACTCTGTGCAGGCCCGGCAGGTGCGCTCTTGGCAGATAATGGTGGTTGTGCCTTTTTTCTTATATCACGGCTTGAGGTGGCTCCTAATGGAGGTGCTGGTGCAGTTGAAGTAGAAGATGCATGCGGTGTCCATGATGAAGGTCGACCTGCAGAAAAGTTATTTCGCGCCAATGCTTGTCGATCCCGCACTTCACGTTTAGCTTTACAAGCAACATGGAATAAATGAGTGATATTAGTATACTCCTTATACTCTAGAATGGTCTGAATCTCTCTATTTAATCCACCCATAAAACGTGCAAGTATAGCTTCATTCTCCTCAACAATACCACATCTAATCATGCCAGTTTGTAATTCCTGATAATATTCTTCTACAGAATTTTTCCCTTGTCTTAAATGCTGCAATTTTTGAAGCAATTCACGTTGATAATATGGTGGAACCCAACGAGTACGCATAGCATTTTTCAAAGCAGCCCAAGTAGTTGGAATAGGATATAATCTACAATGCTCAGACCACCATACACATGCAAAACTAGTGAAAGCACAAACAATAGTAGCAACCCGTCTCTCCTCAGGATATTGTAAACATGTAAAACGTTGTTCAGTTTCTAACTCCCAAGATGTATATCAGGAACATATCTACCCTCAAATGGTGGAATATTCAATTTCAGTTTAGCAATATGGTCATTATCTCGTACCTGAGGTGGTGGTGCAGGCCTACCGTTGCGAATATATACCTGAGGTCGACCTGCCGGTGGTGGTTTTGGTGGCTGCACGTAGTTCTGATTTTGATCAACCTCATCCTCATAATAGTCCTCCACCTCTGCAGTAGCAGCAGGAGCTATAGAAGCACCAATAGCAGTAGCAGCGGCACCAACATTTTGTCCTGGCTCAATAGGAACATGTTGTGCTCGCCCTACTATATCGCAGTGCAGAGCTGGTTGCGGGAGACGTTTGAGTAATTCATCAAACTTGGCGTCCAACTTGGTTTCAATTGACTTCTCGATGGCATCCATCTTCTCCATTGCCTTTTCAAAGCTGACCATCACGTCTTCCACCTGTTGGCCCAACATTTGATGAAACTTATCATGAATCTCCTTGTTCGTCATGTTCTCCCAGTCAATCTCGTCGGCTTGTGTTCCTGCCATAGTTAGCAGCAATAGAAACAGACAAGAATATGATCCTACAGACTACTGGAATATGGTGGTGGTGGGGAGTCACAAATCCGTCAAGCGAATCTCAAATTCTTACCAGTTCTTACCTACCAGCAGGTGGTGATCGGCAACCATTGTAGTCAAAACTCTGAAAGCTTGGATAGAGCGATTATTAGGAAGAGTCAAACGCACGACGTAGATGTATGTGGGGCTGGGAAGGCTTATAATATGGTAGCAAAAAGGGTCAGCAATAATCAATTCCGAGATGCAAAGTTGAATAAATGCTCAACGACGGTACTGTGCTAGTCCTAGGCTAGACCGTGCTAGAGACGCGAGCCTCGAACACTAACAAAATCACGGCGCTGCACGTAATCAAGGGAGGAGCACACTCTGAATTTTTTCCCTTTTTTCACTTTTTTGCACTTTTTTCCCTCTTTTTTTTGCTCTGTAACAATTTTTTCGAAAAAATCTACAAATGGCCTAAAAACTGCCTAGCCATAATTTTCTAGACTTAGTTTTTTTTAAACTGGAACTATTTTTCTACTGCGGGTAGCACGACAGTTCGGGAGTCCTACTCTGTCACGACTCGGAGTATGGCGTGATCTCGAAATCCAAAATAGCGTAACAAAATACTGGACTCAGACTAGGACTGGTGGCGGAGATGAATCTGGTGGAACTCAGACTGGTGGCGGAGATGAATCTGATGGAACTTGAACTGGTGGCGGATATATGTTGTAGGTGGACTCGGATTGGCATGATGGCGGCGGATATGTGGTGGCGTATATGGATTCGGATTGGCAGTGAATATGTGGTGGTGGTATATGGCAGCGGCGATGAAGTTGGTGCGGTGGTGGTATATGGCAGCAGTAGTGATGATGATTGCGGTGGTGATATATGGCAGCGGCGACATGACAACCTGTGAACAGAACTCGAAACTCTAAAGGACTAGACGCTAAGACCAGCAACTTGACACGACGATGCAACCGCAAATTCAACAAAGCAAATACATAAGAGATTATGCAAAGGCTCAGATTGGTTCGGATAGGATGAACTAGCCCTATTTTTTGTCTTTTTCATGGACTATAGGTATGAAGAAAAGACTTGATCTAAACTACAAAAAACTGTAAAACTCACCGAGCAACCTGAAAATCTGATACCACTTGATAGAGGCAAAGGTGTCCCGTCTTTCAATGAGATGGTGGCTATCATTTTGGTGGAAGTCGACCTTGACGATCTTACTACGAACGTGCGAGGACGTCGCGCCTTAGCAATCGCTAAACCAACTCCGAGAGGTTATTGACCACGCCGGTGCACGATCAACCTGACCAGAAAGGTCTATTTCCTGCAAGCAAACAAAGAACAAGCAAGAAACTAAGATTGCAATCTGGATATTGCGAATAACAGAGGAAAGCTTTATTAATGAAGGTGGGGTTCTGTGACGCCTTTGTCTGGTCATTGAACACAAACGAAGTATGCGAAGTTGCAGCTATGGCGAACTTTTAATCTAAACAAAGCCCAAAGTCTAAACGGTGCCCTAAGGGCTGTATATATGGAGGAAGAGGGGGCAATTTCGTGGCCCTTGGTGGAGTGGTCCGAAACCAACCCTATCTATTGTTTCCCCACAAATACGGACTCTAAAAATAGCCTGTACTTATGTATTTCGAAATTACCTGGGCCTGGCCCAATAAAAAGGTGACGCGGCACCTAGAATAGCCTCTGGACGAAATTTATGAAGTGGCATCTTGTATATTTTGTCCAAGGCTTCATGCACTCGATAGGGTGGCTTCAAAGCCCTGAAATCATCACTTGTAACTCCGTTCTTGTTCCCCTTACGCATGCCATCATCTCCATGCTTGTTCTTGCTCCAATATTCATCCTTCTCCAAGCTAGGCCCTTCATTTATAAGCAAAACAAATGTATCCAATTTATGCAGCATCATATTCTCATGAACATTACAATCGTTACCAAGAAACGAAAGTACCTGGTAATTTAGTTGGCGTGCGCGAGCTCTTGTAATTGGTCCAGTATGTATAGCAGCAGGGGCTATGGGTGTAACAATGGTATTGATGTCCTCATCACCCCTTCTAACCACAACCCCAGCATATAGTAACCTAGTTCCATTTGACACAGCACCGTCTCCACCATAGAGCATCCAAACATGAGGAGTTAGTAAGGCATCTGCAGTGCCCAAAGCATGAGGGCCACCACTATGAACCCCAACTTAAAGCTTAAAGCAGAAGGAGAATTGTTCTTAGGTCAGGTTCCGTAGCTATGGTTCATACTCCTTTGCTCTTGCATGACTGTATTTACTCATAAAACTAATTTCAAATTTGATGGATGCAATTGAAACTCCAATGGCGCAACTGGTATGTCTTAAACCTATTTATTTAACTGGATTGTTGTTCTAACTTCTTCCTCTATGTTGATTTCAGTTTCAAATGTATAAACAGTTATGTTCTCATGTCATGCACATTACAATTGTTGTTAGTGTTGTGTAGTTTCACACACTTATATTCGGTTATCCTGCTTTCTCTTACATGGATGCGATTTGAACTGTGTCTCTATCTTCATTTGGCGACATAAACTAGAATGATATAGACAATACAGTGACCATAGTACATAGATATATGTTTGTTTCATGTTGTTATCCTATCGATCTTAGTACTAAACCAGTTTAACAAAAATGAGTTTCACGTACTACATGCTAACTTGTGATGTGTCTGCTTGTTTCTCTTGTAGAATGCCGACAGAATATTGGAGACGAGCACCCCATTATGCAATGGTAGAGAAAGTAATGCAGATAAGGTTCAAGATAGTGAGACAACCCTGTTGGTCTCCAAGAAAGGTGAAAAACTATCTTGTAGATAGTGAGACAACCCCAAAGTTCTGCCTTGATGTAGTGTTTGAGTTACTGACCACTATCGCTGGCACAAGCTCTTTGAACTTGCTGCCTGAATCACTTCGGCTTCTTGAGTCTTAGTGTAACACCCCAAATAATTTAATTTGGCTAAAACAAAATTTCTTCTTCATAAAAAGAATTTCTTGGATTTTTTTATCATGACCTTTCTATATTTTTTATCTCATGAAAATCTATCATTTAAAAATTTTAGTGTTTCATTTTGATTTGATATGTGTGGAATTCTTCTTTCAACAAGCTTGGCAAAGATTTTTAATTTCTTTTGGAAGGGATCATCTTTAAAATAAAACTTGCCTAAATTATTTTCCTTGTAAAACAGTGGTCTTGTCAAAATCAAAATCCTTTTCTACATACCCTCACTAAACACTTCGCTGCCCTAGGACACGGCCCAAATTCTGTTCCAATCATTTTTCTCTCGCACACATTATTTTCCCTTTACTCAAATTTTGTTAGATCAAATATTCCAATAATGCTTGACCCTGCTAGGATTTCAAAGGAACTCTATTTTTCATAATCCTTCTGACCTTAGCAAAATTTCCACAGCAAGACCTTAGTACCCACATTCAATTTCTTCAAAAACTTTCTGGACCCGATGATGCGGAGCATCCCACGATCATCCCCATGGACGCATCTACATCTCCTACAACACCACTTGGACCTATGACTCGAGCACGTGCAAGAGCTCTCGAAATCGAGGTGACATCACTCCTCTCACAACTCCCTTTCGATTCACATGAGACATGGTTACTACCTCAAACGGAGACGCTTTGCATACTCAGGTACCGAGGAGTTAACCATGGAGAAGCTAGCAAGCAAGGAGAACCGGAAGCGGAAGACATGAATGAAGACGGAGAGGAAAAGCACCAAGTCCCAGGTTAGACGGACGATCCAGACGAGGGCCCGTATGATCCGGACAAAGCCCGGACGATTCGGACCCCGGTCCAGATGATCCGACTAATGCACCGAACACGCCCGAAGCCTCTCCATGAAGCCCGGACATCCGGACCCCCAGCCGGACATCCGGACCTGCACCGCCATCGCGTGCACCACCAGCTCATCCGGGCCTCCACCCGAATCATCCGGCTCCCCACTCAGATCATCCGGCCAGCGCCTGCGCGCGCATGTTGGGCTGAGCCCATGTACCCCTTCGCCCTCCTAGCCTATATATAGGACTCCTCCTCCTCACTTCGAGACTTAGCATTGGTTTAGCTCATTTGAGATAGAGCATTGCTCATCCGCACAGATCTACTCCTCGTGAGGGACCGCACCTCTTCGGAGAAGATCCATCCGGATTCAAGACCTCCTCACGGAGAAGAATGGCTACCTTTGTATCGTCCCTTGTTGACTTTGGATCTCGTGTTACTTTGTGCCTCGATGATATAGCACTTGTGTGATCAAATTCGTGTCGGTTGAGTGTTTCTCTCGTTTTCCCCTCATGTTTTCCCTCGTGTTCTTCCGTGTGTTCTTCGTGTTCTCCCATAGGATCCACTCCAAACGTGAAAGATTGGCCCCTAGGGTTCCTCCCTACATCATCTTGGTATCATGAGCCACGTTGATCACGTTTTTGGAGCCCCTACCCCGTGTTTTCTAGCTTGATTTTGTTGATTTCGTCCTAAATCCGAAACTCCCCACCAAAAATAGCCCCCAAATTTTTTTGTGATTTGTTGGTTTCGATGATGTTTTGTTGATTTTGGTCCATGGATTCGTTGTGTAACTCGTGGATCTTGCCTTTCCCCACCTTCTCACCCTCGAAATCCATCCAAATCCGCAAAATGTTTGAATTTCTCATCGTTTTCGAGTTCATCCCGAGCAGCTCTCGAGCGCAGTTGACCTGCCCGGATCATCCAAACCATGAACCGGATCATCCGGACACGCCCGGATCATCTGGCTCCCAGCCCGGATCATCAGGCTTTCTCTAGTGAAACTACATTTTCTGCAGTTTTTCACCACCGCCACCTACGCCTCCGCACTCCACTCACTTCAACCACCACCACCTTCACCTGCCAAACCCACACAACACACCATCCGCACCACCATTCGACTTTGGGTTCAAGAATTTTAGTTGTTGTTTCCCGTGTCCTATTGTGTTTCGGCTATCTAGGTACGGTGCGACATCAACATCACCACCGCTCATCTTCATCGACTACTCATCATCGCTACGGACGGTAACTTCAACGACATCTTTGTCTACGCCTTGCCATTGCATTCATAACCACCATAGCCTTACTTTCGCGTTGCTTGCCCATCAAGACTATCCATTGAGTATTGCCGGCAACGTGACTTGTGCACATTAGTGATCATACTCCATAACATACATACCATATCATCTCTTGTGTCACAAAGTTGTCATCACATACGCAATTGCTATCTTGGTTCGTGAAGTATTGCATGAGAAAAGAGCTCAAAAGTGAAAGAGTCTACCAAGCTTTTAAGCAAAAAGAGAAAGATAAGCAAATAGCTTATAAGCAAGAACCATAGCATCATATTACATTAAGATTGTCATATCCGATCATCTTGGATCATACCACCGAAATACCATACATATAGCATACTTGAGATAGAGATAGTTGCATTTTTGCCTAATAGGTTGTGCACAAGCTCCGTATCCGCCTATTGTGCAATCGTGCTAGCGTCTCTCGAGTATTGTGCAACAAGAGCATTTTCGGGGACTCCACATTTTGGATCATTTTTTGTTTGCACAATCCCATTATTCTATTTGCGTGTGTGTTTCCGTGTTCCACTACTTGCTTGGTCTACTTGTTGCATTTGCGAATTTGCGAATCTTTTTCAATATCTTTGAGTCAAACTAACAATTGCATCAAATTTTGTGCCACTATCCTAACCAAGCTCCACCATAAGCTTTTACTTGTGTAGGTGTGAGAACCGACAAGAATTGGTACCAAGAGTGATATTTCATTGTCCGCATTGAGTGAACTTGATTCATCATCAACATCAGTCAAGGTACATTTCGAATAAGTTCATCTCCTTCTCACACTCACATTTTGCTTGGAATGATGGATAGGCCAAGTACCTCTACCAACCCACTCTTCGTCGAGCAAGACGACGACATGTCATCATTCGTCACCAAGAGCCACCTCTTTGGTGCACAACGAGTGTTGCATCAAGAGCAACATGCTATGTCCGACTGCATCGACAACCTCGCCACCGACTTGCAACTCTCCAAGCAATGTACAAAGGACTACTTCGACAACAAGCTCGACGCGCACAAGCAAGAGAATGATGCAAGAATGGACGAGATCCGCGCCTTGTTGGTGAACCATCCTCCTTCAACTTCTTCATACTCAAGACGAAGCCGCTCAAGTCGACACTCCGACAAATCCTTCTCTAGATCAAGTACACCATCATCGAACACCCTTCGACGAGCCGCGCGTCAAGACCGTCATGCATCTCGCAATCTGCTACACGACAAGCATTCACAAGAGCAAGTCGATGAGCAAGAACTTCGTCCTCCACCACATCAAGTTGCGTTTGCTCAAGCTCAAGAACGACAACGACAATGGCGCCAAGAAGAAGAACGAGCGCGTCTACACCAAGCGGAACAAGACGTCGAGGCTCAACGTCTTCAACAACAACATCATGAAGCGCAAGCTCTTGAGGCGCAACGTGCCCTTCAAGAATCAAGTCGAGCCATCGCCAACCGCGATCGCGAACGGTGCAATCAAGAGGAATCCCTTCGAGAAGAAATCCAAGAGAGGAACATGTTGGGGAACGTAGTAATTTCAAAAAATTTCCTACGCACACGCAAGATCATGGTGATGGCATAGCAACGAGAGGGGAGAGTGTTGTCTACGTACCCTCGTAGACCGTCAAGCGGAAGCGTTATGACAACGTGGTTGATGTAGTCGTACGTGTTCACGATTCGACCAATCCAAGCACCGAACGTACGGCACCTCTGTGTTCAGCACACGTCCAGCTTCGATGACGTTCCCCGGGCTCCAATCCAGCGAAGCGTCGGGGATGAGTTCCGTCAGCACGATGGCGTGGTAACGATGATGATGTTCTACCGGCGCAGGGCTTCGCCTAATCTCCGTGACGATATGACCAAGGTGGAATATGGTGGAGGGGGGCACCGCACACGGCTAAGGAACGATCCGTAGATGAACTTGTGTGTCTATGGGGTGCCCCCCGCCCCCGTATATAAAGGAGCAATGGGGGAGGCCGGCTGGCCCCTTGGGGCGTGCTAAGGAGGAGGAATCCTCCTCCTAGTAGGAGTAGGATTCCTCCTTTCCTACTCCTACTAGGAGGGGGAAGGAAGGGGGAGAGGGGGGAAGGAAAGGGGGGCGCCCCCCCCACTCCTAGTCCAATTCGGACCAGAGGGAGAGGGGGCGCGCGGCCCACCCTGGCCGCCCCTCTCTCTTCCCACCAAGGCCCATGTGGCCCATTAACTCTCCCGGGGGGTTCCGGTAACCGCCCCGGCACTCCGGTTTTCTCCGAAATCACCCAGAACAATTCCGGTGTTTGAATATAGTCGTCCAATATATCAATCTTTATGTCTCGACCATTTCGAGACTCCTCGTCATGTCTGTGATCACATCCGGGACTCCGAACAAACTTCGGTACATCAAGACTTATAAACTCATAATAAAACTGTCATCGTAACGTTAAGCGTGCAGACCCTACGAGTTCGAGAACTATGTAGACATGACCTAGAACTATTCTCGGTCAATAACCAATAGTGGAACCTGGATGTTCATATTGGTTCCTACATATTCTATGAAGATCTTTATCGGTCAAACCGCATAACAACATACGTTGTTCCCTTTGTCATCGGTATGTTACTTGCCCGAGATTCGATCGTCGGTATCCAATACCTAGTTCAATCTCGTTACCGGCAAGTCTCTTTACTCGTTCCGTAATACATCATTTCATAACTAACTCATTAGTTACATAGCTTGCAAGGCTTAGGTGATGAGTATTACCGAGAAGGCCCAGAGATACCTCTCCGACAATCGGAGTGACAAAACCTAATCTCGAATTATGCCAACCCAACATGTACCTTTGGAGACACCTGTAGAGCACCTTTATAATCACCCAGTTACGTTGTGACGTTTGGTAGCACACAAAGTGTTCCTCCGGTAAACAGGAGTTGCACAATCTCATAGTTGCAGGAACTTTATATAAGTCATGAAGAAAGCAAATAGCAACATACTAAACGATCAAGTGCTAAGCTAACGGAATGGGTCAAGTCAATCACATCATTCTCCTAATGATGTGATCCCATTAATCAAAAGACAACACATGCCTATGGTTAGGAAACATAACCATCTTTGATCAATGAGCTAGTCAAGTAGAGGCATACTAGTGACACTATGTTTCTCTATGTATTCACACATGTATCATGTTTCTGGTTAATACAATTCTAGCATGAAATAAACATTTATCGTGATATGAGGAAATAAATAATAACTTTATTATTGCCTCTAGGGCATATTTCCTTCAGAACAACCAACCGCGAGTGCAACGTCAAGGTCCTCAAGCTCCTCCACAAGCTCGTCAAGCTCCACCTCAACCTTAAGTTCAACAAGAGCAAGTTGATCATGGACTTCCTCCACGCCAAGAGAAACATGATGATGATTATCCTCCATGTCAAGGGCGTCATCATCACCATCGCCAACAACACAATGAAGAGCAACGCTACGGCAAGCTAAAATTCACAATGCCCAAGTTCAATGGAAGCAATGATCCGGAAGAATACCTCTCATGGGCATTGAAGGTCGACAAAATCTTTTGCTTGCACTACTATGAGGAAGAGAAGAAGATCGCGATGGCATCATTTGAGTTCCAAGACTATGTGCTCATATGGTGGGAACAAGTCCTTGAGCACCAATAAGCAAGAGGTGAACCTCCAATCACCACCTGGTCTCAAATGAAGGATGTCATGCGAGCACGTTTTGTGCCCACCTACTACAACCGTGGTCTCTTCAAGAAGCTACAACTCCTCAAGCAAGGAACAAAGAGTGTTGAATAATACTACAAGGAAATGGAGATAGCCATGATTCGAGCCAATGTCAAGGAAGATGATGAGCAAACAATGGCACGCTTCATGAATGGCCTCAATCACCCCATCAAGAAGATCACCGACTTCCAACCCTACTCCAACCTCATTGAGCTTGTGCATCAAGCGACCAAGGCGGAGCGTCAAGTGCAAGATGACTTCAAGTACGCCAAGTACTCGTCCAAGACCTACGACTTCTCCAACAACCAAGTTTCAACAACTCCTCCAACCTCTACATCAACCAAGCCTTCTCCAAGAAACAACGACAAGTCAAGTTACAAGAAAGCTTCGACTAGCTCAAGTCGCCTTCCTCCTACTACAAGCAAGTTTAAGCCGCGTGCTTCATCATCTACTCCGACCGATGAGACCGTCAAGACAAGCTCCTTCAAGTGTTTCACTTGCGGCGGCCGAGGCCACAAGTCCTATGAATGCACAAACAAGCACACCGTGATCCTCAATGAAGATGGAACCTATGACTCCATGAGTGATGAGGAGATGGAAGCCCTTGAGCAAGTGGCCATGCACCAGCGAGTGAATGAGAATGAAGATGATCAAGTCTTTTGTGATGAGTATTCGAGCCCCGCTCTTGTTGTCTCCAAGGTCTTGACTCTTCAACATCAACAAGAAGAAGACCAAAGATGCCACATCTTCCACACAAAGGCTGGCATCAATGGAAGGTCCGTCAAGGTCATCATCGATGGGAGTAGTTGCCACAACTTGGCAAGTGAAAACTATGCTCCAAGCTTCAATTGGTCAAGATAAAGCACCCGCACACATACAAAGTCCAATGGCTAAGTCACTCTGGCACTATCCAAGTTGAGCATACGGTCCAAGTATCCTTCAAAATTGGTGCATATGAAGACACTTTGGAGTGTGATGTCGTCCCGATGTCCGTTTGCCACCTCCTTCTTGGTCGACCATGGCAATTCGATCGTGGTGTCATCCACAACGGGCGTACCAATCACTATAGCTTCAAGATGAAAGGGAAGGAGTGTGTGCTACGACCTATGTCTCCTAGTCAAGTGATAGCCGACAGACAAGCCACTCGTTGTGGAGAGAAGAGTGAGAAAGTGATCCACCAAAAAGTGAGTGAGAGCCACAAGCCAAACTTGAGCGCCTCTTTGCCTAGAGAGAAAACCCTAGTTCTATTTGCCACAAAAAGTGAGATCAGAGAAGTGTGTGAGAACCCATCGAGTGTTATACACTTTGTCCTTGTGTGCAAGGATGGGGACCAAAAAAGTAACACCTCTCACGAGCTACCTTTAGTGTTTCAATCTCTTTTGCAGGAATTCCAAGATGTTCTCCCCGATGAGCTACCTCCGGGTCTACCTCCTCTACGAGGCATTGAGCATCGAATCGACCTCATCCCCGGAGTGCCACTTCCAAACAAAGCTCCATACCGCGTCAACCCCAAAGAAACTAAGGAGATCCAACGGCAAGTGCAACAACTAATCGACAATGGTCATGTACGTGAAAGCTTAAGTCCTTGTGCCGTTCCGGTTATACTTATGCCTAAGCAAGATGCAAATTTCCGCATGTGTTCCGATTGTAGACCTATAAATGCTATTACCGTTTGCTATAGGCATCCCATTCCTCGCCTAGATGATATGCTTGATGAACTTAGCGGTGCCGCCTTTTTTCGAAAATTGATCTTTAAAGTGGCTATTATCAAATCCACATACAAGAAGGTGATGAGTGGAAAACCGCTTACAAAACCAAATTTGGCTTGTACGAGTGGTTGTTTATGCCTATGGGTTTATCGGAAGCTCTTGGTACTTTCATGTGTCTAATGCATTTTGTGTTTCGACCTTATATTGGAGTCTTTGTTGTGGTTTACTTTGATAATATTCTTGTGTTTAGCAAATCCATGAAAGAGCATCTAAAGCATGTCAGGGCTGTTTCGCAAACCCTTGCAAGGAACGTCTTTATGCAAACATGAAAAAGTGCACGTTTGGTGTTGACAAACTTGTTTTCTTGGGTTTCGTTGTCTCTTCAAAGGGTGTCCATGTTGATGAATCTAAAATTGAAGCAATTAAAACATGGCCCCAACCCACCAATTTGCAACAAGTGCGTAGATTTCTTGGCCTTGCGGGTTTTTATCGTCGCTTCGTGAAAGACTTTAGCACTATTGCCGCTCCTTTGCATGCCTTGAGTAACAAGAATGCTCCTTTTGTTTGGGGATCTTTGCAATCCACCGCTTTTGATGAGCTCAAGTCTTTGCTTACCCATGCTCCGATTCTTGCTTTGCCCAACTTTGAGAAAACTTTTGAGGTTCATTGTGATGCAAGTGGTACCGGAATTGGTGGAGTTTTGATGCAAGAAAAACGAGCCATTGCATATTTTAGTGAAAAACTCTCTGGTGCTCAACTTAACTATCCCATATATGACAAAGAATTGTATGCTTTAGTGCGTGTGCTACATGTTTTGGAAAATTATCTTAGACCTCATGAGTTTGTCATACATACCGATCATGAAACACTCAAGTACTTAAAAGGTCAAACTAAGTTGAACAACCGTCATGCCAAATGGAGTGAATTTTTTGAATCTTTCCCCTAAGTGATCAAGTACATTGAGGGTAAGGAAATTGTAGTTGCGGATGCACTTTCACGTGATAGAGGCGGAGGTGTCCCGATCTTTTGATGAGATGATAACTATCGATCTGGTGAAGATGACTTTCACGATCCGACTACAAACGTGCACGACGTTGCGCCTTGGCAATCGCTAAACCAACTCCGAGAGGTTATTGACCACGCCGGAGCACAATCCACCTGACCACGAAGGTCTATTCCTGCAAGCAATCGAAGAACAAGCAAGAATATGATAAAACAATTTAAATATTGCGATTATAAATGAAGTGTTGATAAAAGTGGGGATCCGAAAGCGCTCTTGGTCTGGTCGTTTGACACAAACGAAGTATATGAAATTGCAATGGCTAACTTTTAACTAAACAAATCCCAAGGGAAAAGCTACTAGATGGATCTACTTATATAGGAGCAAGGGGTGGCGGCCAAGGAAGTGGGAGGACGTCCCAAGGTAGCCTAAAACTAACCCTAGGTCGTACAAGGTCAATGGGCCCAAGTGGAGGTATGCAACACCTTTGGACTTGTAGTTTGACTTTGATTCTGCTGCAATGTCAGATTGTTTCATCGATAACTCAACGCTCTGGACGTATATTAAGGTGATTCCAATTGGGCTGGAAAGAGCACGAAATCTACTTTCCCACAAAAAAATCACCCAATTTGGAGTCTGTATGAAAGAGTTCTTGGCATTTTGAGTCAGGTATGTCTGTGCAGTCCGAGTCTGGATCCAGAACGTGAGAGACTTGGACTCTATCTTCTCTTGGGCCAAAAGTGACGTGAGAGAACTGTTTGAACAGCAAGTAAACATCTCTTTCTCCCTTATCTTCATATGTGGATTGTACAAATGTCCCATACACCTACAATTAGACATGGCACAAAAGTTTGTGAAGTATTTTTGTCCTGGATGACATAAATAAATTATTGCATAGTTTGCATTAGAAATCACCTCACAAATATACATGTATGCAATATTTTTGGTCGTATCCAAGGTAGTCATGTCCTCATCATCCTCCCCTTCTTGAAAACAAAGCCGTCCTCGGCGTTGCTTAATCTGAAATGTGGCTAACAAAAGAGACAAGGTGTACATGTTGTATATGTATATGTCATCCATTTTTACTTCCCTTGATTTTTGCACATATGACACATGAATAGATGAGTAACTTGCATAGTTCATAAAATCTAAAGCCAGAACATTACCACAAGAAGTAGAAGGCATGAAAATATTGCAACTCAGTTTGCACATATAAGCTCTTATTCATTTCAAAAGATTGACAATGTTCATCATTAAACCATCCCAACATTGGTGAATAAACCTTACTTACATCAAATTTACATGCTACAACATGCTTAAATAAGCAAACATGCAATAAGTCATTTGACACAGAATCATCACCAAGATTAGAGGTCATATCAAAATGATTAAACATTGATTCTTTTGCATCAACAGTTAATTCAATGGGTGCACTCAAAATTGTTGGTATTTCGGTTGTTTGATTGCATGACGCATTCATGACAGTATCAAAATTCTCTAAAATAGGTGATGTGCTCAAATCACCAGGTAACTCAACACATGATGCATTCAAGTTAACCAGGGATGCTTCATTCTCATGTGAAGTTATATCATCAATACCTTTACTATTACCTTGTCGCAAAGACGTAGCTGATGTAGGTACGGACGTTGACAATGCACCATACTCTTGATATGATGTCGCGCTACAATCCAAGGTGGGGCTGCTCTAGTAGGTGCAACGGTGGAGGAACCAACTGGCGGTGGTGAGCATGAACTGGAATAGTAGTTGTTGTAGTCACCCAATGCATCCTCCTGTATCTGTCTCTCAAAGGTACAAGCGCGAACATACGTACCAGTAATGCAACGAGGAATATAGTGAAATCTTGCACGGATATCATGGTTCAAACTACCAAAAAATCTATTCATTGTATCATCCTCAGATTCTTCTATGTCACAATGATCCATATAAGATTTGAACTCTTGGTAGTAAGCATGAACAGTGTTACTGCCTTGTTTTAATTGTTCCAATTTGCAAAGCAATTCACGATGATAGTAAGGAGGAAAAAATTGTTGTCCCATTACAGCTTTCAAAACTTTCCAAGTTGTGGGTTGGTTATCAATGTTTTTCTTACAATGTACACTCCACGAAACAGAAGCAAAACCAGTAAATGCTCAAGTGGTAGCTCGTACTCTCTCAAGTTCAAAAAAAGCATGGTGACTAAAAACTTCTTCTAATTCAAGCTCACAAGCTAGATAAATAGCAGGATTAAATCTACCCTCAAATGATGGTAAAGACATAACCTGACCATATGCTTGTGTGTGTTGTCCCAACACTCGTGATGGTGAAGATGTGTCCGTCATCCAAGAACTTCTATCTCCGGAACCTGTCATGATTATTAGAAACAAGAAAACAAAATTCGAGAATAATGTTCCGATGAACTACTAGCATGTGGTTGTAAAGTGCTCACAGTAAAGCAAATATCAATATCTTACAAGTTCTTACCATGTGGCAGGTGGTGACAGGCAACCAGCGGCGTCAAGTAACTCTGAAGATTGTGTAAAGCGATTGCCAGGGGTACGTAGGTATACACGGTGTAGAAATATGTGGAGTTGGGTTGGCTATATATGGTAGCAAAATATTAGCAATAATCAATTCAAAGATGCAATGTTGAATAAACGCTCAACAACGGTACTGTGCTGGTCCTAGAGACGCGAGCCTAGAACACTAATGAGGTCACGGCATAGCACAACTAGCATCAATGAAGGATACTAAGTAGCTCTTGACAGCAAGATATAACTGAAGATCACAACGGCAGTAAAGATAATGATGAAAAACAACTGCCAAGCAGGATATACAACAACTCTCTCTCCAACTTTCCTCTTTAAAAGTTTGAGCCAATTTTCTGATAACTTTTTTCAAAGAATGCTACTAACTCAAGCTCTCCAATGCAAAAGGAATCACTCAATTCTGAATTGATATGAGGAGTCAAATAATTCTAAAATTGGCCTGAAAAACTGGAACAAATTGTATGCGCGAACTTCGGAGGGCAAAAAGACCTATTTAGAAGCCTATTTTGAGGTGCCATGTATGGAACAAGCTTCTGCAACTATTTAGATGCGGCTCGTCTCTAGCCTTCATTTGAGTACTCGCGAAGCCAAAACGGACTTCGTATGAGAAAGTTATGCGTGTTTTACTGAACAGTGCACAAAACAGATTCCAATCCGAATTCAACTACGAGATTGAGTCTAGATAGATCCAAAAAAATTCTCTTTTTTTTCATCACACTTTTTTTCTTTTTTTCTCTCCTTTTTTTTCTCTGACTTTTTTTTAATTTTTTTTCTCTTTTTTATCTCTCTGCCTTTTTCTTCTCTCTGCAGATTGGATCAAGCAAAGATGTGAACGACCTCAACTATGATTGCGAAAATGAACAATGGGTCACATGTGGTGGAAATTGATGGATTGGGTGGTGGACAGCGGAAGGGATAACGATGCAGCGGCGACGTGACTAATGTGAAAAGAACTAGACACTAAGACCAGCAACTTGACACGACGATGCAACCGATAATTCAATAATACAAACAATGAAAAGAAAATTGTAAAGGCTCAGACTAGCTACAACAAAGGATGAATAGATCTAACTTTTATTTGTGGTTTTTTCTTGGACAATAGGTAAGAAAATAAATATAATCTAGGGATAACTGGAAATTCTCACCGAGCAACCTGAAAAACTGATACCACTTGATAGAGGAGGAGGTGTCCTGATCATTCGATGAGATGATAACTATAGATTTGGTGAAGATGACTTTCATGATCTGACTACAAACGTGCACGATGTTGCGCCTTGGCAATCGCTAAAACAAATCCGAGAGGTTATTGACCACGCCGCAGCACAATCAACCTGACAACGAAGGTCTATTCCTGCAAGCAATCGAAGAACAAGCAAGAATATGATAAAACAAACTGAATATTGCGAATATAAATGAAGTGTTGATAAAAGTGGGGATCCGAAAGCGCTCTTGGTCTCGTCGTTTGACACAAACGAAGTACATGAAGTTGCAATGGCTAACTTTTAACTAAACAAATCCCAAGGGAAAAGCTACTAGATGGATCTACTTATATAGGAGCAAGGGGTGGCGGCCAAGGAGGTGGGAGGATGTCCCAAGGCAGTCTAAAACTAACCCTAGGTCGTACAAGGCCAATGGGCCCAAGTGGAGGTGATGCAAGACCTTTGGACTTGTAGTTTGACTCGGATTCTGCTGCAACATCAGATTGTTTCGTCGATAACTCAACGCTCCGGATGTATATTAAGGTGATTGCAATTGTTTTGGAAAGAACACGAAATCTACTTTCCAACAAAAAAAGAATCACCAGATTTGGAGTCCGTATGAAAGAGTTCTTGGCGTTTTGAGTCAGGTATATCTGTGTAGTCCGAATCTGAATCCAGAACGTGAGAGACTTGGACTCTATCTTCTCTTGGGCCAAAAGTGATGTGAGAGAACTGTTTAAACAGCAAGTAAACATCTCTTTCTCCCTTACCTTCATATGTGGATTGTACAAATGTCCCATACACCTGCAATTAAACATGGCACAAAAGTTTGTGAAGTATTTTTGTCCTGGATGACATAAATAAATTATTGCATAGTTTGCATTAGAAATCACCTCACAAATATACAGGTATGCAATATTTTTGGTCGTATCCAAGGTAGTCATGTCCTCATCATCGTGCATATGCACACTTGTCACTAAACTTGAGTTGAATGTTATTGGCTTTGAGCACATAAAAGACTTGTATGCGAATGATCCATCTTTTGCTACTCCTTATGCTAAATGTTTGACGCATACATCTTGGGAACGATATTACATCAAGGATGGTTATCTTATGAGAGCTAACGAACTATGCATTCCCCAGTCTTCTCTTCGGTTGCTCCTTTTGCAAGAGGCTCATGGAGGCGGACTCATGGGACATTCTGGACGCGACAAGACATTCGCCACGCTCTTCAAGAACTACTTTTGGCCCAAGATGTTTCTTGACGTCTCACGCTTCACCAACCGATGCTCTACATGTCGCAAAGGTAAGTCTAAAGCTCAATCCCATGGTCTTTACATGCCTCTTCCTATTCCTTATCAACCTTGGGGAGACATTAGCATGGATTTTGTACTTGGTTTGCCTAGAACGCAAAATGGAAAGGATTCCGTGTTTGTTGTTGTGGACCGATTTTCTAAAATGGCACATTTCATTCCTTGCAACAAGATAGACGATGCTTCACACGTTGCAAATCTCTTTTGTAGGGAAATCTTGCACCTCCATGGAGTACCAAAGACAATCGTCTCCGACTGTGACATCAAGTTCTTGAGTTAGTTTCGGAAGACGCTATGCGCCAAGTTCGGAATCAAGCTCTTGTTCTCATCCACATACCATCCTCAAACCGACAGCTAAACGGAGGTGACGAACCGGACGCTCTCCACTCTACTTCGCGTGTTGATCAAGAAGAACATCAAGGAGTAGGAGGCGTGCCTACCCATCACCGAGTACGCCTACAACCGTCCAAGACATTCGACTACCGGCAAGTCCCCTCTTGAGGTCGTCTATGGCTTCAACCCGTTGTCCCCATTGGACATTCTACATCTTCCTCTACAAGAGCGCACCAACATGGATGCGAGTGCACGGGCAAGCTACATCAAGAAGATGCATGAGGATACAAGGAATACCATCGAGCGCCAAGTACAACGACTAGCGACCAAGCTCAACGTCAACAAGCAACCCATGATCTTCAACATTGGCGATCTCGTGAGGCTACACCTTCGCAAGGACCGCTTCCCCAATGAACGCAAGTCCAAACTACTACCTCGAGCTGATGGACCCTTCAAGGTGCTAGCACGCTACAACAACAACGCTTACAAGATCGACTTACCAAGCGACAAGTACAATGTGAGCGACATCTTCAACGTCAAAGACCTCTCGCCTTACCATGGTGATGAAGATTTCGATCCGAGGTCGAATCTTTCCCAAGGGGGGGAGATGATGCGGAGCATCCCACGATCATCCCCATGGACGCATCTACATCTCCTACAACACTACTTGGACCTATGACTCGAGCACGTGCAAGAGCTCTCGAAACCGAGGTGACATCACTCCTCTCACAAGTCCCTTTTGATTCACATGAGACATGGTTACTACCTCAAATGGAGACGCTTTGCATACTCAGGTACCGAGGAGTTAACCATGGATAAGCTAGGAATCAAGGAGAACCGGAAGCGGAAGACATGCGTGAAGACGAAGAGGAAAAGCACCAAGTGCCGGGTTGGCCGGACGATCCGGCCGAGGGCCCGGATGATCCGGACAGATCCCCGGACGATCCGGACCCTGGTCCGGACGATCCGGCTAATGCGTGCCGAAGACACCCAAAGCCTCTCCATGAAGTCGAATCATCCGGACACCGTCCCGGATCATCCAGACACTGCCCAGACATCTGGACCCCTAGCCGGACATCCGGACCTGCACCACCATCGCCTGCACCACCAGCTCATCCGGGCCTCCACCCGGATCATCCGGCCAGCACCTGCGCGCGCGTGTTGGGCTGAGCCCATGTACCCCTTCGCCCTCCTAGCCTATATATAGGACTCCTCCTACACACTTCGAGACTTAGCATTGGTTTAGCTCATTTGAGATAGAGCATTGCTCATCCGCATGGATCTACTCCTCGTGCGGGACCGCACCTCTTCGGAGAAGATCCATCCGGATTCAAGGCCTCCATCCGGAGAAGACAAATAAGACCTCCTCATGGAGAAGAACGGCTACCTTTGTCTCGCCCCTTGTTGACTTTGGATCTCGTGTTACTTTGTGCCTCGATGATCTAGCACTTATGTGATCAAATTCGTGTCGGTTGAGTGTTTCTCTCGTTTTCCCCTCATGTTTTCCCTCGTGTTCTTCCGCGCGTTCTTTGTGTTCCCCCGAAGGATCCACCCCAAACCTGAAAGATCGGCCCCTAGGGTTCCGCCCTACATCACCCAAGTTTAAATAATTCAAATTTCATTTTAATGAAATTTGGATCAGATTTGGAATCCTTGCTCAAAACCATATTTCTCCTGCTCTAACAATTCTGAGCATCTCAGAACTGCACCAGAGAGCCTGCGCAAAAAATTTCAAAAATTTCAAAAATGCCTAAGGGTCATTGGCATTCTATCGAACACCTTATAGGAAGAATCTGAGGAAAAACAAATCTCGAGCAAACTCACCATGGTTCTGCCCCGATGCCTCCCTAGCCTTCAGCCCTATGCCCTCAGGGCCCTCTCGCCAGCCTCTCTTTGTCGTCTGGCCGGTGCAATGGCTGCCGACCTCTGCCACGGCAAGCCGTGCGGTCACTTCGGCCACACGTGGCAATTATCTGGCTCTGCACCGTCCAACACCGCTCTTGGCCTCCTCTTCCTCCACGCTTCCCTCGTCACCTTGCCTGACCACCATCCACCCCGCCCAGACCCCATCTGCAAGTCGTCAGAGCTTGTCACCGCCTGCCATTGCCATACCCGAGCTCCATTGTGGATAAATGAATAGAGCTCGATTCCATCCGCACTGGCACTTCGAGAAGCTCCCTCTCGTCTCACTGACAACCACCATCCAAGCCCACCGCCTGTACCTACCTACACCGGCCGTTGTAACTCCGGCGTGATCTGAACCCGTCGGACCTCGTCGGGCCGTCTATAAATAGAGCTCTCGAGCCCCTCTCCGCTCTCACCTCACCCCCTCGCACTCCCAGTCGACACCTAGTAGCAACCGAGAGCCTCGGGGAGGTCTTCCTCTCCGGCACCGGCCGCTCGATCCGCCTCGGGTCCCGAGAAGAAACTGACGCTGTTAATCCACCTCCACCTCCTAAACCTCACCAGTAGCCTCATGATCCATCCCCTCGCCAGGCCCACACATTAATTTGACGTTCAAAGGGTCCTCACCCGAAGCCGTCGTCCGCCAGAGTTGACGCTGCCAACGATGTGGTGCACGCCGGCAGGCAACCCCACCACCCACCGATGCGGAAGAACCTCACGAGCATGCCTATGCCCTCGCCACCCCCTGGATTGTCGTTGATCCACCGGTGACCACATCCTCCCCTCTATTCTCGCCGCGAATTTCACACCCAACGAGTGGGACCCACCCGTCAGTATTCTATTCTTTTCCAGTCAATTCGTTGGCGTCTTCGGCCAGAGTGCGTTTTCCTAAGGGAAGACGTATTTCCTCATAGGCGCTTTCTGTTTTCCTCATAGGCACTTTCTGTTAATAATAGTAAGGGCCCGATAGCAGTTTTTTTTATTACAGATAGGTCCCTAGTTTTAAAACCCTCACTACATTTTAACCACAAAACATTTTAGCTAATTATTTTTGTGAAAACTTTCTTGTTTCGTGTAGTTTTTTATAGTATTTATTTGAAAATATTTTGAAACAACTTTTTGTACGGCCATAAAATTTGTGTAGAAATTGCAATTTTTGTTTTACAGAAAACGAAGGAGGGGTATACGTTGCCGGAGATATTGAGGGATTGTCTTCTGATCACGTTGATCTAGGCAAGCATGGTTGAACCTTTGATATGTTGTTCGCATACATGTTTGCGTAAGTAAGAATTATGGCTTGTAGCACATAGTAGTAATGATATCATCATATATGTTACATGCATAAATATGGTCAAAAATGATGATAACCTGTGAAGTATATGAAGTACTGTGAGACCCGAATCACGTTGAGACATGAGAAGTTTTGGCCTGGTCATGTGGAGCATGCTAGTATGTTGATAATTTAATAACCTCTAGTGTCAACATCGATTGAGTCTTGCCCCAGTAATACCTAACCATTTTCGTGCTACCACATGTTTCCTGCAAGGGAGTATAGTTTAGTAAGTTGTTAACCCCTTTTCATGCACACTCCATACAGAGAGGCGATAGTGAATGATACTATTGGCCCCAGTAGTCATGTCACTTGGTCTGGGGGCATGAACGCCGGTCTGGGACCGTAGCTGATTCTTCATGCTATTGGAGGTCGTTGTGCGAGGCCTTCCCACTTAGGGTTTTACTTAAACATGGTTTTGGGTGATTCCTGACTCAGAAAGTTAAAATGGGTGTGTGCTAGTTAGGTGTGTTTACTTCCCAAACACCGTGATCAGAGTTTCCTTGGTATTGGCTACAGAAATCCGTTACTTGTGGGTAAAGAGTACACCCTCCGTAGATTCAAACCTATTCAAATAGTCGTGTCCACGGTCAAGGACGTTGGGTTGAGCAGGTCAAGTGTCGGTCTTAGTGTGGGTCTCCAGAGGAAATAATTAATTTGAGCATGATTCATTTTTGCAGGTTAATTATTGGCACCAGTAATGCTATCATGGATATCTTTGTTATCATGAATATTATTGCTAAAAATATTATTATTATTTTGGACTAACCTTTTCTTTTATTTGAATTTATTGAGTGTCACTTGGGATGGCCAGACTACCCGTGCACACTGTTTTCTTTTCGAGTATCACTTTGGATGGCTAGACCACCTGGATACCCAGTTTTATTTTATTTCTGAGTATCACTTGGGATGGCTAGACCACCTGGATACTCAGTTTTATTTTCATTCCTGAGTATCACCTGGGATGCTAGACCACCAGGATACTCAGTTTTATTTTTCAAGACCTCTCAAGGCGTCGCTTTAGACACTTGTTGGGCATTTCTTTTCAAGACCTCTCGGGGTGTCGCTTTCAGAAGCATTTTTCTTGGAATCCTCAGCGGCCAGTGGCCGATGTTCCATTTTATTTCTTGGGTTATTACTAATATAAATCATTTATCCATCTGCATCGTATTACTAATTATCATGCCATGCTTTATTTTTAGTCAGCATATGCATATAACTATCCTCCACCATGAACATATGCATTCATATATCTTTTGTTCATGATGTTTGTGAGTACATTCAAACGTACTCACAGGCTTGTCCCTGGCTATTGTCTTGGCCAGATTTCGACGAAGGCGATCTGATGGCTGAAGAGTACGCTAGCGAGTCCAACGTCTAGAGGAGTCCCAGTCATTCGTCATGTGGTCACGTCGTCTACCATTCTACTATCCACCGATGCGTTTGCCGCTTGAATAAAATCGTCAAGCCTCACTCTGACGCTTGACTTAACTTATTGTATTAGAGTCATGTCAGTACCTTTCCACTGTGACATAACCACCACCATAATATATTTGCGAGTTTGTAGTACTACCACCACACCACTGTCCTATATCTGCCATTGCCCTATATTGGCGAGTCTGTAATAAACTGTTCAGCACCTTGTCTCAACCTTGTAATATATTATGTACTATTGCTTATTTGTATCAAGGATTGTCTACTAGTTTAAATTTGATCTTGGGCTGGTGACGGTGTCCTGGACTAGGGGGTACTCACCACGTCGTCTCCCGATCAGTTGGATTGGGCCGAGGATCCCCATGGCCGTATACTCATGGGCCAGTCTGGACAGTTGCCGCATACAAGGAAGATTCCACAAGACTTGGCGATCAAGACAAGGACTCCTCCCCCACCGGCGTATTCGGCTAGGACTCTTGTTATCCTAGGCCTCTGGTGCATTAAATAAACCGAGGCCGGACTAGTCGATAGATATACAACAACAATCATACCATAGGCTAGCTTCTAGGGTTTAGCCTCCTTGATCTCGTGATAGATCTACTCTTGTAATATCCACATCATCAATATCAATCAAAGTAGGACATAGGGTTTTACCTCCATCAAGAGGGCCCAAACCTGGGTAAAACATCGTGTCCCTTGTCTCCTGTTACCCTTGATCCTAAGACGCACAGTTCGGGACCCCCTACCCGAGATCCGCCGGTTTTGACACCGACAGCTGGTATGACATAAGGGCTATTTCCAGAAAATATTTTTTACGGGAACTAGTCCTGACAACTTTGGTATCAGAGCCAGGCTGACTGTAGGAAGCCAGTAGGTGTGAACGCTAGCAATAGGGTCAGTCTAATTTTATAGCATCTTATGCATCATAGCAAATTTTCCAAAGTCATCATTTATTTATGATATGACTAGCTGGATTTTTGTCTACTGTTGTAGATGGCTGGCGAGCGCTGTCCATCCCAGGTTTTCGCTAACGAGCCTGCAGGGTTTTCTCGGCTTCTCACCATCATTGTCAGGGTCGCGGTCGGATCTCTGAGCCGTCCCGAGTACACCATCTATCGCGACAGGATCACCGACACTTTGACT
This sequence comes from Triticum aestivum, assembly GCF_018294505.1. NCBI lineage: Eukaryota > Viridiplantae > Streptophyta > Magnoliopsida > Poales > Poaceae > Triticum > Triticum aestivum. The sequence continues at coordinate 155,643,745 of NC_057807.1, forward strand.
ATGTACCAGGCCTCAGTGCATATTTAGGGTGGATGTAGCGAGCCCCGCAACCTTCGTTTTGTCGGGAGAGTAATGCCTACGGAGAGGCATGATGTGCATATGGTTGCCCATGAGGCCATTGCCCGCCTCCGGGACACACTTCTAGTGATGCAGACACGGCCTTACCACTACCTCCCATGCCATGTCCATACACCAGCCACTATGCATTTGCTTGCATCGTGGGAGAGAGAGAGGAGGTGATAGAGCCCCTCACCCAGGACATCATAGCACTAAAGTCCGTCTTTGTCTCATTGGTGGATGACTATGTTGCCTCATGGATGGACTTAGCCCGTGTGAGGGTCCCTCATAGGAGTGAGTTCCATCTTTCTGCACCACCACACACTTAGGCCACTCCAGTTCCATCTAGCATTTCCACGGGTGGTCAGACGTCCACTAGTGAAGAGTTCAGTCGTGTGATCTCTCCACCTCCTATCAGAGATGCATCACTTGTTAGCACCATCTCATCGCGGAGAGGCACGCTGCTTTGGAGACTATTGCCGAGGAGGTCGAGTCCTCAGCACCCCGTCTGGGGCTTGCCCTCGGCAGGACTCGTGACATTTCCGCCACTCCAGGATAGTAGGCGGAATAGCAGCGCAGTAGTTACCTTATGAGAGAGAGAGAGTAGTTGTGTGTAAGATATTTATTTTCTGTTTCTCTTTTGTTTAAGCTTGGAGAGCAGTAGATCGTGATCGCATCACATTAGGAGTATGGAGAAGTGCACTAGCCTAAATAACATGTCATGAATGCGCTCTCGCATCGCAATCATGAGTGATGTACTATATAATTATAACCTTCATGTGCTGTATAAACAGTTATTTTCTTTACAATACGCGCTTACTTTTGTGGGGAAAAGATCACTTGTTATTTTTGATCATTTAAAAAATATGTGTTTTTTCTATGAGTTTTATTCATTCTTATTGCACCAACACGCCAGAGAGAAAATGCATCGTCCCTGGACCCGCTCCATGCCCAGGACGCTAGAGGACAACCACTTTAACAAGACAAGCAACAACTTCACACAGGGACAGTCAAGCCAGCAAGACAGTGACTCTACATTTTCACAAGTCTGTCGCCTCTATGAGCAAAGTCAGCAGCAGCATCAAGAAATGATGCAACATCTGATCAACATGGGGAATCATCATGCACCACATCAACCCAATCCGAGCTATTTGAACTGCAAAGGACCAATCCGACTATCATTTCTCACACTGACAAACCACTAGAGGCAGATGATTGGCCACATGACATTGAGAGGAAGCTGACTACCGCTCAATGCATGGACGAGGAGAAGGTGCTCTACACAACACACTACCTATTTGGAGCAGCAACATCGTGGTGGGAAAACTTTCTCCATGTACATCCCAATGAAGAGGAGATTACGTGGGAACAGTTTAAGGAAAGTATTTGTGGGGCGCATATCCCTAACAACCTCATGAAGATAAAAAGGGAGAATTCGAGAACCTCAAGCAGCGAGGCATGACAGTGATAGAATTCCTCGGCCAATTCAATCAGCTAGCTCGTTATGCCAATGACGGGTATATGACTAAAAACAAAAGGATGGAGTAGTTCCTGGATGAACTTTCTCCAGCATTAAACTGTAAGCTAATTGTCCACACTTTTCCAGACTTAAAGACACTGGTGGACAAGGCTATTGTGTTGGAGAACGAGCGCTGCAACTTGGATAATATCCGCAAGCGCCGCAGGAATGATTCAGTCAGCCCAAGCTCGCAACAACAAGCCCAGGAATGAATTCCAGAAACCTATTGTGTCCCGACCTCCAAATCCAGCACCACAGCCAAACAACAACTACCATACTAGGGCCAAGGAGTTCACCCATCATCCCGGTGTTACCTGTTACGCTTGTGGAGGAGAAGGACATTCTGCAAGGCAATGCCCAAAACAGGGGAACAATGCTGCAAAGCGTAACAACCATGGCAACAGGTCAGCTCCACGACGTAACAATTTCAATCCCAATAATAACCACAAGAAGGGGCACGTACACCATGTGGCCATGGAAGAGTCCCAGAATGCACCAGGCATCGTACTTGGTACGTTCCCTGTCAACACCATTCCTGCCACAGTTTTGTTCGATTCTGGAGCTTCTCACACATGCATTTCCAAAATATTTGCCTTGAAAAAACAGTTTCCTATTCTTCCCTTGGAGAATCCGATTGTTATTCTGTCCCCGGGAGCAAAGCAAACCACTCAATGGTACTATCAGGGTGTGGTCATATAGATAGAAGGGATGGAGTTCGGGGCAAATCTCATCGTGCTAGATAATGTCGGACTAGATGTTATTTTGGGAATGGATTGGTTAGCAACCAACAAGGGTTTCATCGATTGCTCCAATCGAACCGTGATCCTCACCCATCACCATGGGAAGACAGTAAGAATTACAACCGAAAGGAAGGTCATTACCACAAGGAATGCTAAACCGAGTAGATACTATCGAATTCAGTAAGATTGCAGCGGTTTGTGAGTTTCCAGATGTATTTCCTAAAGAATTACAAGGTATGCCGCCTGATCGGGAGATTGAGTTTATTATTGAACTAGCTCCCGCAACAACTCCAATTTACAAGAAATCATACCGGATGGCTCCAACCGAATTGGTAGAGTTGAAGAAACAAATAAAGGAATTACAAGATAAGGGTTATATCCGGCCAAGCTCATCACCATGGGGATCACCAATGTTATTCGCCAAAAAGAAAGATGATAGTCTAAGACTATGTGTTGATTATCGAGCACTCAACATGGTTACCATCAAGAATAAATATACGCTACCACGGATAAATGATTTGTTTAACCAGCTCGCACAAGCAAAGGTTTTCTCCAAAATAGACTTGAGATCGGGCTATCATCGTGATGAGGACATCAATACAATTGTTACACCCACAGCCCTTGCTGCTATACATACTGGACCAATTACTAGAGCTCGCGCACGCCAATTAAATTACCAGGTACTTTTGTTTCTTGGTAATGATTCTAATGTTCATGAGAATATGATGCTGCCTAAATTATTTAGACTTTGGGTTTTGTTTAGATTAAAAGTTCGCCATAGCTGCAACTTCGCGTACTTCATTTGTGTTCAACGACCAGACCAAGACGTCACAGAACCCCATCTTGATCAATAAAGCTTTCATCTTATATTCGCAATATCCAGATTGCAATCTCAGTTTCTTGCTTGTTCTTCGTTTGCTCGCAGGAAATAGACCCTCGTGGTCAGGTTGATCGTGCTTCGGCGTGGTCAATAACCTCTCGGAGTTGGTTTAGTGACTGCTAAGGCGTGACGTCCTCGAACGTACGTAGTCAGATCATCAAAGTCTACTCCTACGAAATGATAATCACGATCTCATTGAAAGACGGGACACCTTTGCCTCTATCAAGTGGTATCAGATTTCCAGGTTGCTCGGTGAGATTTTACAGTTTTTCGTATTTTAGATCGAGTCTGTTCTTCATACGTACAGTCCACGAAAAAGCCAAAAAAATTAGGGTTAGTTCCTCATAACCCAACCAACCTGAGTCTTTGCATAATCTTTTTAGGGTTTTGCATCGTTGAATTTGCGATTGCATCGTCGTGTCTAGTTGCTGGTCTTAGTGTCTAGTCCTTTAGAGTTCCGAGTTCAGTTCACAAGTTGTCACGCCGCCGCAGCATCATCATCATCACCGCTGCCATTTACCACCATCATCGTCACCGCTGCCATATACCACCATCGTCATCACCGCTACCATATACCACATGTCCACAGCCATCACGATAATCCGAGTCCACCTCCATCATAGATTCGCCACCAGTTTGATGTGGAGCATCCTTCGGTCATCCCCATGGATCTACAATCGTCTCACCAAGCACCAAGAGGACCCATGACAAGAGCAAGAGCTAGAGCTCTCGAGACCGAGGTGACTTCTCTCCTTAGTGATATCTCATATGATCCTCTCGACACATGGCTACTGCCTAAGTCCAGAATGTTGTGCATGATTAGGTACCAAGAGGACCCTTCCGAGGCTACACATGAAGATGATGAAGCCACCAAGTCCACAGAAGAAGAGAACCAATGGAAGAAGGCGAGAACAGCTTCCAGGCACCGGACATCCGGCCATGGCCCTGGACATCCGGTCCCTGGAGATCTATCCCACAGCCAGGCGTCTGCAGCAGAAGCTACAGGGCCCGGACATCTTGCGACCAGCCCGGACATCCGGCCCTCCCCACTGGAAATCCGGCCACCAGCCCGGACATCCGGACACGCCATCCAGGGAGCACAGAAGGCTGCCCCGATAGCCCGGACATCCGGCCGTCGCCCCGGGCATCCGACGCCTCCCGAAGCCCTGGACATCCGGCCCCTCCGCTCGGACATCCGGCCCCGTCTATCCAGAGAGCAGCAAGGCCAACTCCAACAGCCTGGACATTCGGTCCCTCGCGAGCGGCCGGACATCCGACCCCCTCCTGCCTGCGTGCAGCGCCTCCGGGCCGTGGCCCATGTACCCCTTCGCCCCGTAGACTATATATACTCCCCCTCCACCTACGTTCTAGGGTTAGCATTGGTTTAGTTCATTTGAGATAGAGCATTGCTCATCCGTACCGGATCTACTCCTCGTGAGGGACCGCACCACTTCGGAGAAGATCCACCCCTATTCAAGGCCTCCATCCGTAGAAGACAATCTAGACCTCCTCACGGAGAAGAATGGTTACTCTTGTATCATCCATTGTTGACTTTGGATCTTGTGTTACTTTGTGCCTCAATGATCTAGCATTTGTGTGATCATATTCGTGTCGGTTGAGTGTTTCTCTTGTTTTCCCCCGTGATTTCCATCATGTTCTTCCATGCATTCTTCGTGTTCCTCATAGGGATCCTCTCCAAACGTGAAAGATCGGCCCCATAGGGTTCCGCCCTACATCATCTTGGTATCATGAGCCACGTTGATCACGGTTTTGGAGCCCCTACCCCGTGAGCTTGATTTTGTTGTTTTTGTCCTAAATCTGAAAATCCCCACCAAAAATAGCCATAATTTTTTTTGATTTGTTGGTGTGATGAAGTTTTGTTGGATTTGAAGCACAGATCTGCTTTGCATCAAGTGGATCTACCTTTCCCCCATCTCTCCCGCAATTTCCATCCACAAATTTGTCCGAATTTTGCACCGGAGTTGCCCTTTTTCCCGTGGAGTTCATCGAGTTTGTTCACGATCCAGGAGCCCGGATATCTGCCCGAGTCCCCGGACATCTGGCGTCCCGGACATTCGGCCACTGGCCTGGACATCCAGCCCTCATACGTCTCCGTCGTATCTATAATTTTTGATTGTTCCATGCCAATATTATTCAACTTTCATATACTTTTGGCAACTTTTTATACTATTTTTGGGACTAACATATTGATCTAGTGCCCAGTGCCAGTTTCTGCTTGTTGCATGTTTTATGTTTCGTAGAAACCCAATATCAAATGGAATCCAAACGGTATAAAAACGGATGGAGAATTATTTTGGGATATTTGGGATTTTCCGGAGGAAGAATCAACGCGAAACGGTGCCCGAGGTGGCCACGAGACAGGGGGGCGCCCTCCCCCTGGGCGCGCCTGGCACCCTCGTGGGCCACCCGTAAGGCGGTTGACGCTCTTCTTTTGCCGCAATAAAGCTAATTTCATGAAAAAAATCTGGGCGAAAGATTCACCCCAATCGGAGTTACGGATCTCCGGATATAAAAGAAACGGTGAAGGGGAAGGATCTAAGAACGCAGAAACAGAGAGAGACACAGAGAAAGATCCAATCTCGGAGGGGCTCTCGCCCCTCCCACGCCATGGGAGCCAAGGACCAGAGGGGAAACCCTTCTCCCATCTAGGGAGAAGGTCAAGGAAGAAGAAGAAGAAGAAGGGGGGCTCTCTCCCCCTTGCTTCCGGTGGCGCTGGAACGCTGCTGGAGGCCATCATCATCACCTTCCCCCTGTATCCTCTTCCCCCTTCACCTTCCCCCTTCTATCTACAGCGGTCCACTCTCCTGCAACCCACTGTACCCTATACTTGAACATGGTGCTTTATGCTTCATATTATTATCTAATGATGTGTTGCCATCCTATGATGTCTGAGTAGATTTTCGTTGTCCTATCGGTGATTGATGAATTGCTATGATTGGTTTGAGTTGCATGTTTGTTATTGATGTTGTCCTATTGTGCCCTCTGTGTCGCGCAAGCGTGAGGGATTACCGTTGTAGGGTTTGCAATATGTTTATGATTTGCTTATGGTGGGTGGCGTGAGTGACTGAAACACAGACCTGACTAAGTAGGTTGTTTGCGTATGGGATAAAGGGGACTTGATGTTTTAATGCTATGGTTGGGTTTTACCTTAATGATCTTTAGTAGTTGTTGATGCTTGCTAGAGTTCCAATCATAAGTGCATATGATCCAAGTAGAGAAAGTATGTTAGCTTATGCCTCTCCCTCAAATAGAATTGCAATAGTGATTATCGGTCTAGTAACGTAGTCAATTGCCTAGGGACAATTTCACAACTCCTACCACCACTTTTCCACACTCGCTATATTTACTTTATTGCTTCTTTATCTAAACAGCCCCTAGTTTTTATTTACGTGCTATTTATTATCTTGCAAACCTATCCAACAACACCTACAAAATACTTCTAGTTTCATACTTGTTCTTGGTAAAGCAAACACCAAGCGTGTGTAGAGTTGTATCGGTGGTCGATAGAACTTGAGGGAATATTTATTCTACCTTTAGCTCCTCGTTGGGTTCGACACTCTTATTTATCGAAAGAGGCTACAATTGATCCCGTATACTTGTGGGTTATCAACACCTTTTTCTGGCGCCGTTGCCGAGGAGTCATAGCGTGGGGTGAATATTCTCCTGTGTGCTTGTTTCCTTTATCACTAAATAATTTTTATTTGTTGTTCTTAGTTGTTCTCTATCTTTAGCTATGGATATGGAACACGAAATACCAAAAAATAGGTGTACTTGCTGCTCATGGAGATAGGGAAACTCCTAAAACCCAAGATGCTCATTATGTTCAAAATATTATGTACTACTTTGATAATCCTGAGAAAACCCTATTCAACTTTATAATGGGAGTAACGTTGGATCAACGTGAATACTTTAGGGATTATCACTTGACACAAAAAGGGAAACTATTATGGGATCAAATTAATATGTTGTGTTGGTATGCTCGGGATCTATGCTTGAGATATGATTATACGTGTTGCTCTAGGATGAAGGCTCCACACCTTCCCTTTTCATGCAAATTTAATGATAATGAAACCTTAGCTTCTTATGCTAATGGTATATATGATTACTATGATGTTGAACGAATTGAAGAATTTGTTGCTTTTAAGGCTGCTTATGAAATTGAATATTTCTTTGAAAAGTATGAAGCTTTTGATGATGATGTTTATAGGCCTGGAAATTTTGCTATATTGATATATTTCTATGACAATTATGAATACAATTACAATATTGATGCATTTATTGAGAAAGTCTCCGCTGTCCATGAAGAGACTAATATTTTGCAGGAAGCTGTGGAAGAAGAAATTGATGAAACTATGAGCTCATTGGATGAAAAAGATGATGAGGACAGCGAAGAACAAAATGAGGAAGAGCGGATTAGCTACCCATGCCCACCTTCTAATGAGAGTAACTCTTCAACTCATACATTGTTTAATTCCCCTTCGTGCTTATCGAAGGATGATTGCTATGATGATTGTTATGATCCCGTTGATTCTCTTGAAATATCCCTTTTTGATGATGCTTGCTATGTTTGTGGCCAAGATGCCAATATGAATTATGCTTATGGAGATGAACTTGCTATAGTTCCTTATGTTAAACATGAAATTGTTGCTATTGCACCCATGCATGATAGTCCTATTATCTTTTTGAATTCTCCCAACTACACTATATGGGAGAAGTTTGTGCTTATTAAGGATTATATTGATGGGTTGCCTTTTACCATTGCACATGATGATTTTGATATATATAATATGCATGTGTTTACTGCTCCTACTTGTAATTATTATGAGAGAGGAACTATATCTCCACCTCTCTACATTTCCAACATGATAGAATTGCAAGAAACTGCTTATACTATGCATTGGCCTTTACTTTGTGTGCATGAATTGTTATTTTATGACATGCCGATGCATAAGAAGAGAGTTAGACTTCGTTGTTGCTTGATATATGTTATTTTGTGCTCACTACTAAATCACAAATCATTGTTAATTAAAATTGGCTTTGATATAACTTGGGATCCGGGTGGATTCATTACTTGAGCACTATATGCCTAGCTTAATGGCTTTACAGAAAGTGCTGCCAGGGAGACAACCCGGAAGTCTTAGAGAGTCATTTATTTCTGTTGAGTGCTTTTATATAGTTTAAAAACAAAAAAAATAAAGAGGGGAACCCTAAAACTTTTCAAAAAGAAAGTGAAAGTGAGAAAGACAAGCATTGTTGAAGTGGGAGCTAGCCTTGAACTTTGTTCATGCTCACGGAAACTTTGTGAATCTTAATTACAGAAACTTTTCATGAAACATAATTATCCCCTTGTAAAATTCCATTTTATTATAAAAATAATGTGCCAAGGTTTGCCTTTAGGATGTTTACAATGCTTGTTGGTTTGTATGGTGCAGGACAGAAACTTTGTCTGTAGTGTGTGATTTTATAATTTTTTCTCAAATGTCAAATGGTTCTGATTTTTCTTGCAATGTCTTGCTGTACACATTTTTTATTTTTCCTAATTTTGGTAGAATTTTTGGGGTACCAGAAGTATGGTGAATGTTCAGATTGCTACAGACTGATCTGTTTTTGATAGATTCTGTTTTTGATGCATAGTTTGCTTGTTTTGATGAATCTATCAATTTATATCAGTGGATTAAACCATGGAGAAGCTATATTACAGTAGACACAATGCAAAAACAAAATATGAATTGATTTTCTATAGTACTTAGAATAGTGATTTGCTTTATTATACTAACGGATCTTACAGAGTTTTCTGTTGAAATTTTGTGTGGATGAAGTGTCTAATCGAGGAGGTCTCGATATGAGGAAAAGGAAGGGAGGCAAGAGCTCAAGCTTGGGGATGCCCAAGGCACCCCAAGTAAATATTCAAGGAGACTCAAGCGTCTAAGCTTGGGGATGCCTCAGAAGGCTTCCCCTCTTTCTTCAACAAGTATCGGTATGTTTTCGTATTCGTTTCGTTCATGCGATATGTGCAAGTCTTGGAGCGTCTTTTGCATTTAGTTTTCATTTTTATTTTATGCACCATGCTGGTATGAGATAGTTGTGGGTTGATTTATAGAATGCTCATTGCGCTTCACTTAAATCTTTTGAGTATGGCTTTATAGAATGCTTCATGTGCTTCACTTATATCATTTGAAGTTTGGATTGCCTGTTTCTCTTCACATAGAAAACCACCATTTGTAGAATGCTCTTTTGCTTCACTTATATTTGTTAGAGCGTGGTCATATCCTTTGTAAAAAGAATTAAACTCTCTTGCTTCACTTATATCTATTTAGAGAGATGACAGGAATTGGTCACTCACATGGTTAGTCATAAAATCCTACATAAACTTGTGGATCACTGAATATGATATGTTTGATTCCTTGCAATATTTTTGCGATATAGTGATGACAATATGTGGGAGGTACTAGTAGATGGTTGTGTTTAGTATGGATGTTGGTGTTAAGGTTTGCAATTCCCGAAGCATGCATGTATGGTTTATTAACTATGTAACCAAATTGGCGTGCATTGTATTTTGATTGTTTATCTTTGCGTGAAGGTCGGGGGCGCGCGATGGTTAACTCCTACCAACCTCCCCCCTAGGAGCATGCGCGTAGTACTTTGTTTCAAGGGCTAATAAATTTTTGCAGTAAGTATGTGAGTTCTTTATGACTAATGTTGAGTCCATGGATTATACGCACTCTCACCCTTCCATCATTGCTAGCCTCTTCGGTACCGTGCATTGTCCTTTCTCACCTCGAGAGTTGGTGCAAACTTCCCGGTGCATCCACGCTCTATCACACATAAGCCTCCTTATATCTTCCTCAAAACAGCCACCATACCTACCTATCATGGCATTTCCATAGCCATTCCGAGATATATTGCCATGCAACTTCCATCATCATCATATACATGACTTGAGCATTCATTGTCATATTGCTTTGCATGATCGTAAGATAGCTAGCATCATGTTTTCATGGATTGTCCGTTTTTTGATGTCATTGCTACGCTAGATCATTGCACATCCCGGTACACTGCCGGAAGCATTCATATAGAGTCATATCTTTGTTCTAGTATCAAGATGTAAGTAAATAAAAGTGTGATGATCATCATTATAGAGCATTGCCCCATGAAAAAAAAGAAGAAAAAAGAAAAGAAAAAAGAAAAAAAAAGGAAAGGCCAAAGAAGCCTAAATAAAACAGGGGGCCAAAGAAGCCCACCAAAAAAAAGGAAAAAGAAAAAAAGAAAAAAGAAAAGAAAAAGAAAAGGGGCAATGTTACTATCCTTTTACCATACTTGTGCTTCAAAGTAGCACCATGTTCTTCATATAGAGAGTCTCCTATATTGTCACTTTCATATACTAGTGGGAATTTTCATTATAGAACTTGGCTTGTGTATTCCAACGATGGCTTCCTCAAATGCCCTAAGTCTTCATGAGCAAGCAAGTTGGATGCACACCCACTTAGTTTTCAGTTTGAGTTTTCATACACTTATAGCTCTTAGTGCATCCGTTGCATGGCAATCCCTACTCCTCGCATTGACATCAATTGATGGGCATCTCCATAGCCCGTTGATTAGCCGCGTCGATGTGAGACTTTCTCCCTTTTTGTCTTCTCCACATAACCTCCACCATCATATTCTATTCCACCCATAGTGCTATATCCATGGCTCACGCTCATGTATTGCGTGAAGGTTGAAAAAGTTTGAGAATACTAAAGTATGAAACAATTGCTTGGCTGACACCGGGATAGGCATGAGGGGTACCTTGTGTTAAGAAAAGGTAGCATACAAGACTATATGATTTTGTAGGGATAACGTTCTGGAAGCATTGATATTTTGAAAGACATGATTGTTTGTTGGGATGCCCTAAGTATTATTGTTTTTATGTCAAATGATAGACTATTGCTTTGAATCACTCGTGTCTTAATATTCATGCCATGATTAGACATATGATCAAGATTATGATAGGTAGCATTCCACATCAAAAATTGTCTTTTTATTATTTAACTACTCGAGGACGAGCAGGAATTAAGCTTGGGGATGCTGATACGTCTCCGTCGTATCTATAATTTTTGATTGTTCCATGCCAATATTATTCAACTTACATATACTTTTGGCAACTTTTTATACTATTTTTGGGACTAACATATTGATACAGTGCCCAGTGCCAGTTCCTGTTTGTTGCATGTTTTATGTTTCGCAGAATCCAAACGGGATAAAAACGGACGGAGAATTAGTTTGGAATATTTGGGATTTTCCGGAGATAGAATCAACATGAAATGGTGCCCGAGGTGGCCACGAGACAGGGGGCGCGCCCTCCCCCCTGAGCGTGCCTGGCACCTTCGTGGGCCACCGGTAAGGCGGTTGATGCTCTTCTTTTGCCGCAAGAAAGCTAATTTTATGAGAAAAATCTGGGCGAAAGATTCACCCCAATCGGAGTTACGGATCTCCGAATATAAAAGAAACGGTGAAGGGGAAGGATCTGAGAACGCAGAAACAGAGAGAGAGAGAGAGACAGATCCAATCTCGGAGGGGCTCTCGCCCCTCCCACGCCATGGGAGCCAAGGACCAGAGGGGAAACCCTTCTGCCATCTAGGGAGAAGGTCAAGGAAGAAGAAGAAGAAGGTGGGCTCTCTCCCCCTTGCTTCCGGTGGCGTCGGAATGCTGCCGGAGGCCATCATCATCACCGCGATCTTCACCAACACCTCCGCCATCTTCACCAACATCTCCATCACCTTCCCCCTTCTATCTACAGCGGTCCACTCTCCCGCAACCCGCTGTACCCTCTACTTGAACATGGTGCTTTATGCTTCATATTATTATCCAATGATGTGTTGCCATCCTATGATGTCTGAGTAGATTTTCGTTGTCCTACCGGTGATTGATTAATTGCTATGATTGGTTTGAGTCGCATGTTTTATTATTGGTGTTGTCCTATTGTGCCCTCCGTGTCGTGCAAGCGTGAGGGATTCCCGCTGTAGGGTTCACAATATATTTATGATTTGCTTATGGTGGGTGGCTTGAGTGACTGAAACACAGACCCGAGTAAGTAGGTTGTTTGCGTATTGGATAAAGGGGACTTGATGCTTTAATGCTATGGTTGGGTTTTACCTTAATGATCTTTAGTAGTTGCGGATGCTTGCTAGAGTTCCAATCATAAGTGCATATGATCCAAGTAGAGAAAGTATGTTAGCTTATGCCTCTCCCTCAAATAGAATTGCAATAGTGATTATCGATATAGTAACGTAGTCAATTGCCTAGGGACAATTTCACAACTCCTACCACCACTTTTCCACACTGGCTATATTTACTTTATTGCTTCTTTATCGAAACAGCCCCTAGTTTTTTTTACGTGCTCTTTATTATCTTGCAAACCTATCCAACAACACCTACAAAGTATTTCTAGTTTCATACTTGTTCTAGGTAAAGCAAACACTAAGCGTGTGTAGAGTTGTATCGGTGGTCGATAGAACTTGAGGCAATATTTATTCTACCTTTAGCTCCTCGTTGGGTTCGACACTCTTACTTATCGAAAGAGGCTACAATTGATCCCGTATACTTGCGGGTTATCAGGCCCCTGGCAGCTGCAACTCCATCCCCCGTGCAATTTTCCACCTGGTTTCACCAAATTTTGCCCCGGTGCCCACGCTTATTTCCGCATACCACCACCGCTTTCCGCAAGCACCACCTCTGCTCACCGCTACCTCCTATGACGATTTTGACATGTTTTGGTCTTTGAGATTTTGGGTTGTGGTTCCTGTGTCCTATTGTGTTTCGGCTATATAGGTATGGTTCAACATCAACATCACCACCGCTCATCTCCATCGACTAATCATCGTCGCCAAGGATGGTAACCTCGACGACATCTTTGTCATAGCTTGCAATTGCATTGATAACCACATGGCCTTACATTTGCGTAGCTTACCCATCAAGACTAGCCATTGAGTATTGCAGGCAATGTGACTTGTGCACATTAGTGATCATACTCCATAGCATACATACCATACCATAGTGGTGAATATCTTGCCATCATATTTTGTGTCACAAAGTTTTCATCGCATACACAATTGCTATCTTGGTTCGTGAAGTTTTGCATGAGAAAAGAGCTCAAAAGTGAAAGAGCCAACCAAGCTTTTAAGCAAAGAGGACAGATAAGCAAAGAGCTTATAAGCAAGAACCATAGCATCATACTACATTAAGATTGTTATATCCGATCATCTTGGATCATATCACCGAAACACCATAAATATAGCAAACTTGGGATAGAGGTCGTTGCATTTTTGCCTGGTAGGTTGTGCACAAGTTCCCTATCCGCCTATTGTGCAATCATGCTAGCATCTCTCGTGTATTGTGCAACAAGAGCATTTTCGTGGATTCCACATTTTGGCTCACTTTTGGTTTGCACAATCCCACTTATCTATTTGCGTGTGTGTTTCTGTGTACCTCCACTTGCTTGGTCTACTTGTTGCATTTGCAAATTTGTGAATCTTTTCCAACATTACTGAAGCTCACTTACAATTACATCAAATTTTGTGCCACCATCCTAACCAAGCTCCACTATAAGCTTTTACTTGTGTGGGTGTGAGAACCGACAAGAATTGGTACCAATAGTGCTATTTCATTGTCCGCATTTGAGTGAACTTGATTCATCGTCAACATCAGTCAAGGTACAATTGGTATAATTTCTTATCCTTCTACCACTCACATTTTTGCTTGGAATGATGGATAGGCCAAGTACTTCTACCAACCCACTCTTCATCGAGCAAGACGACGGCATGTCATCATTCATCACCAAGATCCACCTCTTTGGTGCACAACGAGCGTTGCATCAAGAGCAACAAGCGATGACCAACCACATCGACAACCTCGCCACCGACTTGTGACTCTTCGAGCAACATACAGAGGACTACTTCGACAACAAGCTCGACGCTCACAAGCAAGAGAATGATGCAAGGATGGACGAGATCCGCGCCTTGTTGGTGAATTGTCCATCCTTCTACTTCTTCATACTCAAGACGGATCCGCTCAAGTCGACACTCCGACGATACCTTCTCCGGCTCAAGTACACCGACATCGAACACTCTTCGACGAGCCGCGCGTCAAGGCCGTCATGCATCTCGCCATCCTCTACACGACAAGATTCACAAGAGCAATTCGATGAGCAAGTACTTCGTCCTCAACCACACCAAGTTGCTTTTGCACAAGCTCAAGAACGACAACGTCAATGTCGCCAAGAGGAAGAACGAGCACGTCTACATCAAGAGGAACAAGACGCTGAGGCTCAACGTCTTCAACAACAACAACGTGAAGCACAAGCTCTTTAGGCGCAACGTGCCCTTCAATAATCAAGTCGAGCCATTGCCAAGCGCTACCACGATAGGCGCAATCAAGAGGAAGCACTTCGAGAGGAAATCCAAGAGCGAAACTATCAACCGCGAGTGCAACGTTAAGTTCCTCAAGCTCCTCCACAAGCTCGACAAGGTCCACCTCAACCTCAAGTTCAATAAGAGCAAGATGATATTGGACGTCCTCCACGCCAAGAGAAACATGAGGTTGATTATCCTCCACGTCAAGGGCGTCATCATCACCATCGCCAACAACACAATGAAGAGCAACACTATGGCATGCTAAAATTCACCATGCCCAAGTTCAATGGAAGCAATGATCCCGAAGAGTACCTATCATGGGCATTGAAGGTTGACAAAATCTTTCGTTGCACAACTATGAGGAAGATAAGAAGATCGCTATGGCATCACTTGAGTTCCAAGACTATGTGCTCATATGGTGGGAAAAGTCCTTGAGCGCCGAGAAGCAAGAGGTGAACCACCAATCACCACTTGGGCTCAAATGAAGGATGTCACGCGAGCACGTTTTGTGCCCACCTACTACAATCGCGATCTCTTCAAGAAGCTACAACTCCTCAAGCAAGGAACAAAGAGTGTTGAAGAATACTACAAGGAAATGGAGATAGCCATGATTCGAGCCAATGTCACATATGATGATGAGCAAACAATGGCATGCTTCTGGAATGGTCTCAATCATCCCATCAAGAAGATCGCCGACTTCCAACCCTACTCCAACCTCATTGAGCTCGTGCATCAAGCTACAAAAGCTGAACGTCAAGTGCAAGATGACTTCAAGTACGCCAAGTACTCATCCAAGAACTACGGCTTCTCCAACAACCAAGCTTCAACGACTCCTCCAACTTCTACCTCAACCAAGCCATCTACAAGCAATGATGACAAGTCAAGTTACAAGAAAACTTCGACAGGCTCAAGTCGTCTTCCTCCTACTTCAAGCAAGTTCGAGCCGCGTGCTTCATCATCCACTCCAACCAATGAGACCGTCAAGACAAGCTCCTTCAAGTGTTTCACTTGCGGTGGCCGAGGCCACAAGTCCTACGAATGCACAAACAAGCGCACCATGATCCTCAACGATGATGGAACCTATGACTCCATGAGTGATGAGGAGATGGAAGCCCTTGAGCAAGTGGCCATGCACCAGCGCGTGAACGAGGACGAAGATGATCAAGTCTTTTGTGATGAGGATTCGAGCCCCACTCTCATTGTCTCCAAAGTCTTGACTCTTCAACATCAACAAGAAGAAGACCAAAGATGCCACATCTTCCACACAAAGGCCGGCATCAATGGAAGATCTGTCAAGGTCATCAGCGATGGAGGTAGTTGTCACAACTTGGCAAGTGAAGAACTATGCTCCAAGTTACAATTGGTCAAGATGAAGCACCCGCACCCATACAAGGTCCAATGGCTAAGTGACTTCAGCACTATACGAGTTGAGCATACGGTCCAAGTCTCCTCCAAGATTGGCGCATGTGAGGACACTTTGGAGTGTCATGTCGCCCCGATGTCCGTTTGCCACCTCCTTCTTGGTCGCCCATGGCAAATTGACCGTGGCGTCATCCACAACGGGTGTACCAATCACAATAGCTTCAAGATGAAAGGGAAGGAATATGTACTATGACCTATGTCTCCTAGTCAAGTGATAGCCGACAAGCAAGCCACCCATCGTGGAGAGAAGAGTGAGAAAGTGATCCACCCAAAAGTGAGTGAGAGCCACAAGCCAAACTTGAGCGCCTCTTTGCCTAGAGAGAAAAACCTAGTCCTATTTGGCACCAAAATTGAGATGAGAGAAGTGTGTGAGAACCCATCGAGTGTTATGCACTTTGTCCTTGTGTGCAAGGATGGGGAACCAAAAACTAACACCTCTCATGATCTACCTTTAGTGTTTCAATCTCTTTTGCAGGAATTCCAAGATGTTTTCCCCGATGAGCTACCTCCGGGTCTACCTCCTCTATGAGGCATTGAGCATCGAATCGACCTCATCCCAGGAGTGCCCCTTCCAAACAAAGCTCCATACTGCGTCAATCCCGAAGAAACTAAGGAGATCCAACGGCAAGTACAACAACTAATCGACAACACTCATGTACGTGAAAGCTTAAGCCCTTGTGTCGTTCCCATTATACTTGTGCCCAAACAAGATGGTAGTTTTCACATGTGCTCCGATTGTAGACCCATCAATGCTATTACCGTTCGTTATAGGCACCCCATTCCTCGCTTAGATGGTATGCTTGATGAACTTAGCGGTGCCACCATTTTCTCAAAAATTGATCTTAAAAGTGGTTATTATCAAATCCGCATACAAGAAGGTGATGAATGGAAAACCGCTTTCAAAACCAAATTTGGCTTGTATGAGTGGTTGGTTATGCCTATGGGTTTATCGGAAGCTCCCAGAACTTTCATGCGTCTTATGCATTTTGTGCTTTGACCTTATATTGGAGTGTTTGTTGTGGTTTACTTTGATGATATTCTTGTTTTTAGCAAATCCATGAAAGAGCATCTAAAGCATGTTAGGGCTGTTTTGCAAACACTTCGCAAGGAACATCTTTATGCCAACATGAAAAAGTGCACGTTTGGTGTTGACAAACTTGTTTTCTTGGGTTTCGTTGTCTCTTCCAAGGGTGTTCATGTTGATGAATCTAAAACTGAAGCAATTAAAACTTGGCCCAAACCCACTAATTTGCAACAAGTGCATAGTTTTCTCGGCCTTGTGGGTTTTTATCGTCACTTTGTGAAGAATTTTAGCACTATTGCCGCTCCTTTGCATGCATTGAGTAAGAAGAATGCTCCTTTTGTTTGGGGATCTTTGCAATCCACTGCTTTTGATGAGCTCAAGTCTTTGCTTACTCATGCTTCGATTCTTGCTTTGCCCAACTTTGACAAAACTTTTGAGGTTCATTGCGATGCAAGTAGTACCAGAATTGGTGGAGTTTTGATGCAAGAAAAATGAGCCATTGCTTATTTTAGTGAAAAACTCTCCGGTGCTCAACTTAACTATCCCATCTATGACAAAGAATTGTATGCTTTAGTGTGTGTGTTACATGTTTGGGAACATTATCTTAGACCTCATGATTTTGTCATCCATACCGACCATGAAACGCTTAAGTACTTAAAAGGTCAAACTAAGTTGAACAAGCGTCATGCCAAATGGAGTGAATTTATTGAATCTTTTCCCTATGTGATCAAGTACATTAAGGGTTAGTGTCGGTGTCAAAACCGGTGGATCTCGGGTAGGGGGTCCCGATCTGTGCGTCTAGGCTGATGGTAACAGGAAGCAAGGGACACAATGTTTACCCAGGTTCGGGCCCTCTCAGTGGAGGCAAAACCCTACTTCCTGCTTGATTAATATTGAAGATATGAGTAGTACAAGAGTAGATCTACCACGAGATCGTAGAGGCTAAACCCTAAGAGCTAGCCTATGATGGTATGATTGTAATTGTGATCTGCCTTCTAAGGACCAACCTCTCCGGTTTATATAGACACCGGAGAGGGCTAGAGTTTACATGGAGTCGGTTACAAGGAAGGAAACACAATATCTGGATCGCCAAGCTTGTCTTCCACGCAAAGGAGGGTCCCATCCGGACACGGGCCGAAGTCTTGGGTCTTGTATCTTCACGCTTCAATAGTCCAGACGATGTATACAGTCCGGCTGTCCGGATACCCCCTAATCCAGGACTCCCTCAGTAGCCCCTGAATCAGGCTTCAATTACGATGAGTCTGGCGCGCAGTCTTGTCTTCGGCATTGCAAGGCGGGTTCCTTCTCCGAATACTCCAAAATAATTGTCGAACACTTAGACCGTGTCCGGATCTGCGAGATGATCTTCACATACCATTGTAGGGAATGTAGCACAAATCTGATCTGCTGGCAATCTTCGTACATCGTGCCCTTGCATCGTGGCCTGGTCCAACGTGAACCGACGTTTCCTGCCCCACCTCGAGTCGTGTTGCGAGGCGGTTTTACTGGCACATCCTACCAAAGTAGAGATCGTGTTCCCCTTATTACAGGATCTTTTATCAATAAGGGCGTGTGTGACCCCACGACGACCGTTGGTATAACTCCGTGTGTTTTTAGATAAGCCTCAAGCGGTCACGCTGAGGACTCTTGATATTCACCCCCTTTATAAAGGGGTTGAGGCCTATGCCTCTTTTCCACCTCCCTTGCGCCTTCTCGCATCTCGAGTTCCAACACCCGAGACCTAAGCCCAAACACCCCAGATCCTCCAATATGTCCGGATCCAGCCCTCAAGGCCGATGGGTGGCCTCCTCGATCCAAGAGGAAGACATTGCGAAGCTTAGGGAGGTTGGATATCTGACCGCCAACATCTGGCACAGGCTTCCTGCTCCAGGGCAGGTGATGCGGAGCATCCTATGGACATCACCATGTCAAGAGTCCACTTGGCAAGTGACACGTGCGACATCTACTTCACATACACAAAGGTGAATCATCTCCTTTACACGTGCTCACTTGACACTCTCGAGGATGGTATACTACTTGACACTCCTTACGTGTGCATGCATAGGTATTGTCGGAACATCACGGATGTCAAGGAGGAGTGCGAGTGCAAGTGTACGTCTACACCATCCACGAGGGAAGCATGGAAGAGAAGACGGAAGAAAGGAGAAGAAGACGGCGCAGCAGCTGAAGCTAGCCCGGACATCCGGACCGCCGTCCGGATCATCCGGACCCAGCCGGATCATCCGGGTCCCCCTCCGGATCATCCGGATAACCGCGCTGAGGATACCCGAAGGTTTCTCCTGAAGCCGGATCATTCGGGCCACCTCCCGGATCATCCGGACGACGGCCGGATCATCCGGACCACCATCTGGATCATCCGGGCCTTGCCTGCGTGCAACGCTTTGGGCTGAGGCCCATGTACCCATTCGCCCCCTCACTTACCCCTTCGCCCACTAGACTATAAATAGACCTCCTCCACTTCCTTTCTAGGGTTAGCAAATATGATAGCTCATTCTTAGGTGAGCTTTGCTCCTACCTCTACTCTTGAGAGAGAGAGACTACCACTCCCATGGAGTTCAAGACCTCCATGTGAGAAGATCCTGCGGGATATCATCAAGACCCCCTTGTGGGAAGATCCATCTAGGATATCATCAAGACCTCCTCTTGGAGATGAACCTTACCTTGTATCTTTCCCTTTGTTATTCGTGTACCTTGTGATCTTGTGTGTTTGATTGTCTAGTGGATGTGTGATTTGGACTTATTCTTGAGTGTTTCCCCTTGTGATTTCTCCCCGTTCTTCCCCGTCTTCATCGTGTTCTTCGAGGGATCCCACTCCAAACGTGAAGGATCGTCGCTATAGGGTTCCACCCTACATCTTATGGTATCATGAGCCACGTTGATCACGTTATTGGAGCCCCTACCCCTCTTTTTCTAGCTTGATTTTGTTGATTTCGTCCTAAATCCGAAAATACCCACCAAAAATAGCCTCTAAATTTTTTGTGATTTGTTGGTTTGATGATGTTTTGTTGATTTTGATCCGTGGATTTGCTTGGTTTCAAGTGGATCTAGCATTTCCCCAAGTTTCCCCACCTTCCATCCACAAAATCTCATCAATTTTGACCCCAAAATCCCCAAATTCCGCCCAAAATTCGTCCCCGACAGGAAATCCCGAGCAGTTTGACCTGCCCGGATCATCCGAACCTTCTCCCGGATCATCCGGACACCTCCCGGATCAGCTGGACCCTCTCCCGGACGTCCGGATACCCCACGCACCTAGAAAACAGAACCGGAGCTGACGAACCCGGATCATTCGGATGTACACCCGGATCATCCGGACCTAGCCCGGATCATCCGGACCTCCTCCCGGATGTCCGGTTAACCCTGACACTGCTTCGGCTGAAATTTTGTTTTGGTCATAACTAATTCATCCGAACTCCGCTTTTGACGTTCTTTAGCTCGTTTTGAAGCTATTGACATCCCCTATCCCACAAAAATACCACCAACATCATTTGACTCCATCATATTTTCTGAAATTTGGCAAGTTTGCCTAGGCCCTCCACCATATCATCCGCATTACCACCACCGACTTCCGCAACCTAACACATTTTGTTCCCCATTGCATATGTGGTTGTTTGAGCTGTGACTAGAGTCTCCTAAGGTGTTTCGGCTACTTAGGGACAATTGCTTCTTCATCAACCACCACCACCACTTCCGCATAGACGTGCCTACCATACATTTCCACCCCAACTTAACCCAATTTTGTTTGAGTTGTGGCTTGTGTCTCCTAAGGTGTTTCGGCTACTTAGGGACGGCAAATTCAACTCCGACTCGTGTATAGCCCATCATTCCACTTCCGCATTGCCTAGTGCAACACCTCCACCGCTTTCCGCTACCACCATTTGACATTTGTCATTTGAGATTTTGAGTTTGTGGTTTTTCCGTTTCCTAAGGTGTTTCGGCTACTTAGGGACGAGTCTCCATCATCTTGATATCTACACCAAGAACACCGCCACTCATCATCGCAAAGGACGGTAACCTCGACGACACCTTTGTATATTCCCTTGCAATTGCATTGTTAACCCCTAGCCCATTTTGTGTTACTTGCCTATCGAGACTAGCCATTTGAGTATTGCCGGCAATGTGACTTGTGCACATTAGTGGTCTACACCATCCATTGCATACATACCATATCATCTTGGTATCATATCATCCATTGTGCCTCAAGTTTGTTCCCGCATATACACAATTGCTATCTTGGTTTGTGCATTGTGCAAAAGTGGCCATAGAAAAAAAAAGAGAATAAAGCTTTTAAGCAAAAGAAAGAGATCAAAGAGCTTGTAAGCAATAGCCATAGCATCACAATATATCATACGGTATCATATTTGATCATCTTGGATCATTGTGTGAGAAACACCGGCCATACATATGTATCCGCCTATTGAGCAATCGTGCTAGCGTCTCTCTTGAGTTGTGCAACACGAGCGTTTTCCATGGATTCCACATTTTGTGCTCATTCCTTGGTTGCACGACCCCATTTATCTATCCGTGTGTGTGTTTCCGTGAGCCACATATTGCTATTGGTCTACTTGTTTCGCTTGCGAATTTGTGAATCTCTTTCAACATTATTGACTCTTGCTAACATTTTGCATCAAATTTTTGTGCCACTATCCTCACCGAGCTCTACCATAAGCTTTACTTGATAGGTGTGAGTGAACAAGTCCGGTACCAATTCCACTATTCTTTCATCTCACATTGAGTGACACGGGATAAATCCTCAACTTTGGGAAAAGGTAACTTGGTATTGTTTATCTCATTTCCTACTCACCTCTACTCGAGTCTTGTGATGGATAGGCAAGGCATTTCATCTTCGGTCTACAACAACAACGACGAGTTCGATGCCATGAACAACAACTTTGTCGCCAAGATGCAAGCTAAAATGGAGGAGATCAAAGCCCTCATCAAGTCCTACAAGCGATCTTCCTCATCTTCGAGAAGACGCTCAAGAGCACATGCTTCCGAGCTACCATCTCCGGCAAGATCACATCGGCATCGACACCATCACCAACAAGAACGTGAAGGTCAAGAGCTCTACACCAACAACCGCTCAATGACTTCACCATCTCCCTTGGCATCTTCGCCAAGCGACTTCAAGGCATCTTCGCCTACGGACATACGGCATCTTCGCCAACAAGAACCCCAAGACTACGCTCAAGAGAAGCTCCCCAAGCTCAAGTCCGCGACTTCCATGAGCTACTACGACCTCAACATCGACCATGCGATTCCTTTCTATGGGACTCAAGAACCCGAGGAGTACCTCGAGTGGGAGCGTTTGATGGACGACTACCTCAAGCTACATCAAGTTCGTCCCGAAGATCAAGTGAAGTGCGCCACAAGAAACTTCCACGACTACGCCTCGATATGGTGGCTTCACACACCTTCGAAGAGCTACGAGATGAGTTGGCCCAAGACGAAGAGAGCTTTACGGCGCGAGTTTGTGCCTCCAACCTACACGGAACAACTTCGACGCCAATTGGAGAACACCACCCAAGGATCCAAGTCCATCGACAAGTACTTCAAGGAGATGATGATTGCCTTGCGACGAGCCGGCGTGGACGACCCCATTTCGATGAAGTTCCACTTCATGATGGGATTGCACAACGACATCTCCAAGACCATCTTCCTCGAGAACTACAAGTCCATCAATGACTACTACATTGGTGCTCTCAAGGCAGAACAAGAACTCATGAAGGCCAAGGCTTCTCCACCCCAAGCAAACTTCGCGGCGACCAAGCTCTACGACAAGCATGAGGCTAGTACCACCAAGATGTCCAAGCCCGACGAGCTCCAAGACGATGCTCCCAACTTTGACTTCACCGCCATCCCTCTTTGTGGCATTGATGGTGCCGAGTCTACTTCGACTCTTTTTCAAGATGGTGCGGCGACGAGTACGACTACGGAGACCCTCAAGGACCAAGCTTTGGAGGCGAGCGACAAGGTGGCGAGCAAGGATGATGCTTCCATCTTTGGAGGCGAGAGTGATGATGTGCCATCTTCGGCCTTCATCTACGGCGACGGTGACGAGATGATCGAGCATGGGATTTTCCCTTCGGTCATGGAGGAGAGTGATGATGTGCCATCTTCGGCCTTCATCCACGGCGATGATGATGAGATGGTTGAGCATGGGATCTTCCCTTCAACCACGGCGACGTATGATGACTTGAGTGACTTGTGCCACCATATTGAGAGTGAGAGTGACTTCACCACTAGCCCCATATATGATGAGTTGCCACAATTCCCATGTGAGGAGAGCCACAACCCCCACCACTTGAGTGAGATGAGTGACTCCACCATACGTGAGTTTGAGTGCACCTATTTTGAGGGAGTGAGTGAACCACCACATAGAGAGAGTGAGATAGTTGATAGGTCTCGTGAGGCCATTTGCATTTCTAACAACTTGACCTCTACCTCTACTGTGTCTTCTCGTTTGGTGCTAGGTCCCATTAATGATGACGCACCGATCCTCGATGACTTCGTCCTCCCTTTGGACAAGACGATGGCCATGGTGGAATATGATGCACCCCCCACATGGTTCCATCAAGATGAAGCTGACCACCATTTGGTCTTTCCCACCTCACCTTACACCACTTGAGTGGAATGACAAAGGTAACATAGGTGAAGGTGATGCTCTAGGCCCACTAGTGGACATTCTTGACATTGATTGCTTGCATGATGTTGATCCACCTATTGCCATGCTTAATGCTAGTATGATTTCCCCATGCGATGATTTGCCCATTTATGATGAGTATGATGATTCTATTGTGGAGTCTATTAGTTGTGATGCCATGTTACATAGGATTTCTTGTGACAATTCTTTAGGTCACATCATGTTTGATAATCCGCTTGACTTGTCATATGCTATGCATGAGATCAACCATATGTCCTATTTGCAATCTCTTCATAGTGACTATGCATATGCCATTAAAATAAACCCAATTTGCACATATGGCATAGATGACAAGCCCATGGTTATTGGCATTTGTTTCTCTTGTGATGATATTGATATGCTCCCTTTGCATCATTTATCTCATATGCCATGCCATGACCACCTAGCTTCGGATATGCATTGTTTTGAATGTTATCCCTTTTCTCCATATGATGTTTCCGATATTGCTCATGAGGAGACCCCATAGTTTCCTCATACATTTTAGGAGATTTTGACCCATCCCATCCATTGCATGATCCCAATACTTGTGTGCACCATATGCTCCCCATGAATAAACATGCTTTTGATGTGCCATATACTTGTTTGCTCAATTTGTGTCCCCATCTAGTCATACATAATAACTATTCTTCATGATGGATGACATGTTCTTATACCATGCATCAAATTTCTTTGAGCGATGCTTATATTGTGCTAACTCACACGTGCACATACACATCATGATGGACGATGTGTACATTTACCACACACACAATTCCTTTCGTTTGTGTCTCTTTTGTGTAGGTACCCATGAATACTTGTCAACTTCGCAATCCCACGAGTTGACAAAACGAGCTCTTGAGAGCAATGACGATTTGGGATCCCGTGGACTATCCTTACCACCGTTCCCTTCGCGCAAGGACTACGCGCAACTCCTCTACTTCGCTCTCACACGGCTATGGGCCATTTACCACTTCTCACATTATGCTCATTTTACCGTGTTCACTTTGCATGCTATGCTTGCTTTTATGCCTTTGCCATGCAATTGTGACCCTTGTTTGCATCTACCCATGATTCTCCATTATGATATTCCTATGTGTATTTGCATGGTTGGTGGAGATCCTTGTTGCTTTTGCCATGTTTATCATGTGCCCCATTCTATTGATGCTTGTTGTGTTGGGAGAGTCATGATGACCCATTGCTATTCACATATGGCCTCTCGCCAATACATTCATGATATTGTACTCATATCTTGCTTTCATGCTTGTGCTATGACTTGTGAATTATTCATGCCCACTATTTGCACCAATGACATGTTTGCCATGATTCCTCCTATTATGTTGCATCTTTGCACTACTAGCTTGCTTGATTTGATAGCTATGAATGCTCGCTATGTTGCATCACCCATGTTCCACTACTTGCTTTCTTGGGTTGATGACATATATGCTCATGCTTCTCACATGATATATCTTGATCATTGTCTCTTGTGTTATAAGTGCTCATCTCATGCGGTTGATGACAACCATCTATATGCTTTGCACATGATTCATATTGCTTCGTGTCATATATCTCCATGTGTTGCCTCTCTCATGCTAGATGATTTGCCATGTATTGAGTGCAACAATGCTTATAGTCTTGCTCATGAGATTGCCCCCATAGCATTCTCACACATGTTTGGAGATTTTGACATATTCCTTGTGAAGCATGCTTGTATTATCTCTTTGCACCATATACCTAGTGCCGTGAATATCGCCATTGTTGCATCATATTACTCATGCACTTGTGCTTCTAATGGTTATGTGCAAGAGAAGAGAACCATCATGATGGATGATGTGTTTGTCTACCATGTGCATACGTTCTTTGTTTTGTTGTGTGCATGTGTAGGATACTTGGACTTCATGTCGACTTCCACTTCACGTGGGTTGACCATTCGAGCTCTTGAGAGCGAGCCTCATACAATCGATTGCGACACACTTCTACACCATACTTCCTACCACTTTGACATTTGAAGAACGCACAAGGACATGCTTTCGAGGTGATATCCTTCTATCTCGAGAACACCCAAACCATGAGCATGCATATTGTGTTGCTTGCTCCACGACACTTTGCGCACATGCTAGCGATGTTGCTTCGACTTCTCATTACCACATTGCCATGCCTCATGACATATATGCCTTGTGTGTTGCATCTAGTTCTTCACATATGTCATGTCCCTTTGCTTATCACATGCTTGACGTGATTGCCTCACACATGTTGAACAATTGCTCTTTCCATTGTGTTGAGTGCCACGATATCTTCACTACACCCTATGCACGTTATGCTTGGATTGTCTTGCACTTGCCCCATGTGTTTAGACATTTCACTATATTTGGTGTTGTGAATGACTCTTATGCCTACCATAGACCGTTCATTGAGCTCTTTATGCATGCTTGCTATGACCTTGAGGTAGATGCTTGTTCACTTATCACATATATTTGCATCTTGACCTCCCATTTACATGCTTATTCCCATGATGTACTTGATTGTGCTCAATTTATATGTCCAAATGTCATGACACACTTCTTTGTCAAACCATATGCTATGCTTGATGACAACACTTGTTGGGTGAATCACCTCTTGAATGCTTGGTTTTGCTCTTACGACAACCACATTTGTTTTTCCAAGTGCTTGTTATCTTTGCTACTTCTGAAGGAATTACAAGACGGTGCGACATTGGAGAGTGCCCATTTAGAGCTTCAAAATGACGAGAACTTGGTGATCGACCACTTCTACATGGCAACACCATCTCTTTCCCATGGTGATTTGGTTTTCGATCCGAGGTCGGATCTTTCCCAAGGGGGAGGGGATGATGCGGAGCATCCTATGGACATCACCATGTCAAGAGTCCATTTGGCAAGTGACACGTGCGACATCTACTTCACATACACAAAGGTGAATCATCTCCTTTACACGTGCTCACTTGATACTCTCGAGGATGGTATACTACTTGACACTCCTTACGTGTGCATGCATAGGTATTGTCGGAACATCATGGATGTCGAGGAGGAGTGCGAGCGCAAGTGTACGTCTACACCATCCGCGAGGGAAGCATGGAAGAGAAGACGGAAGAAAGGAGAAGAAGACGGAGCAGCGGCTGAAGCTAGCTCGGACATCCGGACCGCCGTCCGGATCATCCGGACCCAGCCGGATCATCCGGGTCGCCCTTCGGATCATCCGGATAACTGCGCTGAGGATACCCGAAGGTTTCTCCTGAAGCCGGATCATCCGGGCCACCTCCCGGATCATCCGGACGACGGCCGGATCATCCGGACCCCCATCCGGATCATCCGGGCCTTGCCTGCGTGCAACGCTTCGGGCCGAGGCCCATGTACCCATTCGCCCCCTCACTTACCCCTTCGCCCACTAGACTATAAATAGACCTCCTCCACCTCCTTTCTAGGGTTAGCAAATATGATAGCTCATTCTTAGGTGAGCTTTGCTCCTACCTCTACTCTTGAGAGAGAGAGACTACCACTCCCATGGAGTTCAAGACATCCATGTGAGAAGATCCTGCGGGATATCATCAAGACCCCCTTGTGGGAAGATCCATCTAGGATATCATCAAGACCTCCTCTTGGAGATGAACCTTACCTTGTATCTTTCCCTTTGTTGTTCGTGTACCTTGTGATCTTGTGTGTTTGATTGTCTAGTGGATGTGTGATTTGGACTTGTTCTTGAGTGTTTCCCCTTGTGATTTCTCCCCGTTCTTCCACGTGTTCATCGTGTTCTTCAAGGGATCCCACTCCAAACGTGAAAGGTCGTCGCTATAGGGTTCCACCCTACATCAGCAGGTCATCCCTACACCGGAGCCCAATGAGTGCGCCCTGTTTGTTCCTCACTTCCTTCGTGGCTTGGGCCTCACCCTCGATCCTTTTGTGAGGGGGCTCATGTTTTATTATGGGTTGGATTTTCATGATCTAGCTCCGGACGCCATCCTCCATATCCCGTCGTTCATTATAGTGTGCGAGGCCTTCCTCCATGTCACCCCACACTTCGGCTTATGGCTTAAGACCTTCAATGTGGAGCCGAAGATGATCGAGGGGCAACATGCGGAGTGCGAAGGTGCCATAATAAGCAGGAACGCCGATGCCCCATGGCCAGAGGGTTCTTTCCCAGAAGTATCCGATGTATGGCAACAGAGGTGGTTTTATGTCATGGCTCCCAGAGGCACAAAGTGGGTGGCCGCTGTGACATCCCTAGCCTTGCTATGCACTTGGACTAGCTTGGTTGTTGCATCATGTCTAAATTTCTTTTAAACTTGAAATGGGGATTGTTCAAACCCTAGCACTAAATCAATCCATCTAGGCTTGATTAAAATCTTTTCCAATAAACCCAAAATGTCCCTAAGAAAAGTTCATGATTTCTGGTTAAGGTGAAAACCTCTCCCAAAAATGATGAATATATTTCTAGGTCATCTTTGGATTTTTGAATTAACACAAAAGTATTTGAATTGGAGCCGTTTAAATGCTATATATATTTTAAATGGTCCAAATATTCTGAAGTTATTTGTGGAGCCCTGAAATAATTTAGTTAACCTCCAATATAATTTTCAGAATTATCTAAAATGATTTAGTTCCTAAACTAAATCAGAATAAAGAAAACAAAATAGAAAAAGAAAATCAGGAAAAGGAAAAGGCTTACCTGGCCTTACCTGCAGCCCAACCAGGCAAAGCTGGCCCGGCCCACTGGACGTGCCAGTCACCACCAACCTCTCGCCAGAAGGACGAGAGGCGCATGGCCGCCACGCGCTGGCACGCGCCCGAGGCACCTCCTGCTTCTGCCGACGCTGGGGGCTGGCTGGAGACGCCACGCACCCCCCCCCCCCCGACCCCCTCTGGCCTGTCCACTCCTCCTCTCCCCTCCTCTCTCTCTCTCGCACGCAGCCACCGAACGCCATCGCCGCCGCGCTCGCTGCCACCGCGGCCACCGGCCACCCCATGCCTCGCCTACGCGCCAAGAAGCTCCGCCTTGTCCCCCTCTTCCTCCTCGACGAGCCACGCATCGCCGGAAGAAGTGAGGCATGTGTTACCGCATGAAGAAAAAGAAGCTTGAGAAGACATGCAAGGATGTGTGTGACTGCCCTAGGAAGTATGCAGTTGGTAAGGACTAATGCTAGATAATCCAGAGTGTTTTTTTCTATAGATAGGAAATTCATTATTTTACTTTTGTTCTTAGGATATAATCCTAATTCTGAAGCTGACTGGATGTATTCAAAGAAATTTATGATGTCAAAGTGTGCTCGAAAGCGTCTTAGTTGCTATGTCCGTTCTGTTAAGCCTGCTATTAGGCACTATGTGTGTGAGATGAACAAGACGTTTACCAAAGTTGGGCAGAGAATGGTGAGAAGCAAATTTATTTTCTTATATGTGCATTTGCCTACTCTATGAACCATAGTGTCTAACTATAAGTTTGTTGAATGCTTGTAGTACTTCTCTACTTTGTTCACTAAGAAGCACTTGATGAAGTTTCTCTCCAGTCCGGTTGATCGAATGTGGATTAGGCTTTCATCTGGGCGCTGTTTAACCTATGTTCGACTGATGAAAGGGGTTGACAAGAGGGCTGCTATAACACACAACTGGAGTCGCTTTGCGGAAAGAGCGAAGCTGAAAGAAGGGGAAATCTATGTCTTTTCTCTCCGGCATTGCAAGGGGGTGCCAGTGTTCACCGTGCACAAAATCTGAAGAGGTTGGTGTATGAAACATAATTTTATTGCTGAAAGGAACATTTAGTTTATTTCCTGGCCTAAGTAAGTATGGGTTTTTGTAGGTTTCTGGGATGCAGTTTGGAAGGGGAAAGATGGGAAGGTGTTCTGCAAGGAGATGTAGATATGTTCTCTAGTATGATGGTATGCCTATGCTTAGTAATGTTTAGTCGTTTCGTAGCCTGTGATCAGGTTTGTTGGGTCAAGGGAGCCAGGATGCTTTTCTTTGGGCACTAATGTATGCTCTATGCTATCTATGTAATGCAATGATGATGAAGGCTCTAAATAATTAATGAGCTATATGATTTTGCCTAACGTTGTAATTTTGTTTGTCGGAAAGTAATTAAGCTTACGCACATAGATATAGTATAGTAAGTACATGGGATTTCATAAGATAGGATTAAAGTTTTGGCCGCATGAAAATACTCTGCACAAAGGATAATAAGTCTTGGTAATGCCTTTGAGCTAGCTTTCAAAAGTATCTTGGTCGACGTTGTTGCTTGGGTTTATAGCTAATTGGCATGGTTGAACAACGCTCTCTTTGCACTTCTTTTTCCAGACACCCTGTAGACAGTGCTCTGCTGGTTGGTCAAAGAGGAAGATAGTTGATTTAGTAGGTTATTGTTGTGAGTGTTTTACCTAGTAGTTCAGTTGTCTTTGATTTCTAGTTCCAGCTTGCTGGTGTCAGGAAAGAGGTTAGAGATCACTTCAGCTAGCGGTGTGTTCATTGTGTTGCCATTAAACAGTGGTTCTGCTTCAGGTGTTGAAACCAATTCATCATCGGGTTCCTAAAACTTGTTATGAGATATACATGGGCTATTTTTTGTATGTGTAAAACTGGTACACAAAGTAATACAAAAGAATGTCTAATATACCGGAAGAAATGGTGTATTTGGACCGTCATCATCGGATGAAAGCAGTAATGTTAATGGTTGCACCCTATCTCTTTCCATGGCTTTAACTTGTTTTTTAAGCTGCATAGTAGATTGCTCAAAACCCCATGACTAGGATGTTGCTTGTAGATGTTCTCTTCTGCATTTCTTCAGGGGCTGTAGGTTTGCATCATCAAACACTACTATGTTGTTTTCTTGTAGATAGCTTATTGCAGCCACATTAGCTGATTCAGCAGCTTCGAGGGATGTACTTTTGAAATCCCCATAAATTTTTTGGGTTCTGTGGCTGCCCAGCCTCTATGAGGTGGTAAATTGATTGAAAGAGGGGCAATTATGCCATGTTCCCCCATGTCAAGTATGTCATGGTCAGTGATTTGTAGCTTAAGAGTGTTTATGGTTTGCTGAAGAATGTAACATTTGCTTATGTTGACATGGGTTGGCGACATCTGCAAGTTGTAAATCAGGCATGAACTATGCAAATTGACAAAGATGCCGTTGCACATATGCTTTAATCGACCATATAAACCGGAAGTAAATTACCCAATTGTGTTCAGGCACGTACCTATGGAAGGTTTCTGACCATGAGTTCTACGTCCAATGGAGAATCCGGATTCTCGCCCGCCATATCCCTGCACTGGATGTGTGATTTACGGAGTTGGAAGATAGAGGCGGCTCGGGGGGTGGTAGATCGAACTGGAAATGGATGCGGCTGATGGAAATCCTAGAATTTGTGAGTTGGAGCCAGTGTGATTGTTGTATATGGACTGTTGTGGGCTTGCCAAGGGTTTTCAGTGGGGCCTGATATGGACAGCAGGCCCAAGGTTGCATTCATTTTTTTAGCGCGTGTATTTTAGAATATGAGCCCAGTTTCACAGCCGTGTGATTGCATTTTCACAGTTAGACAAAAACGAGATATTTTGCACTACATTAGGGACTTCAGTTTTGTTGTTTAGAGAAACAGAAATTGTATACGCAATAGGAATCCTGAAGTATATTGATGGTGTTGGTTATGCCAGCTATAGAGACATAAATGGCAGTAAAAATTAAATAAAAAGCCACATAGCCATAAATGGTGCAAGCAACAGAGTCTTAACAGGGCCATCATGAGTTCTTACACACTGTCTTGGCAAGTTTTACACAGACTGAGAAACATAATTATACATTACGGTTAACCTAGGTGGTTAAACAAAAGGATCAAAATAGTGTACAATTCTAAAAGCCCTGGTTTAGGATCTATTCTTGTAGAATAGAACTCTAGAAACCTCTCCTAATGCTTTTTAGTTGCTTTTCTGATTTGACCACCCTACGCTTGAGGCTTTCTGCTATCTTCTCAATGTTGTTAAGAGGTTTGTTCATAAGCTGATCCATGGGTTCTTTCCCAGATGATCTGTTGAGCGCTGTCACATTGCATATATGATCAGATCGCGAGCATTCATCAGAGTGCATCTGACAGAAATCCATTCCATCATGGACAGTCGATGCGGCTCCTCCTCTCGCCCTCCCAGCCCTTAGCCTGGAGATTGGGAGAGATGCTCCGTCCCGCACAGTGAGCTAGTGGCGCTCCAAACCAAGGGATTTATTCCCCCAGCCTTCCTGGTCCCGGTTCGAGCCGGACTCGCCACCTATAAGGGCGGAAAGCAAGCGGAGAGCGTCCCCAGCCCCTCCAAAGGAGAGTGGGTATGCCTTGTCTCTTATTTGATAAGAGGACTCGGATTCCCAATTCATCCGTTTCTCCGAGGGCTCCTGGAGTTCTATGGCCTCCAGTTGCACAACCTTACGCCTGCCTCCATTTTGCATATTGCGGGCTTCGTGGCCCTTTGCGAGCTGTTTTTGGGCATCGACCCTCACTTTGCGCTGTGGAAGAAGATGTTCTGTCTTGTGCCCCATTCTCAAGAGGGGTCGATATATCAAGTGGGCGGAGCCGAACTATGGCGCATCACCGGGACCGGATATCTATCCGGAACCCCGAAGAAGGCGTCCGAAGACTGGCCTTCGGCATGGTTTTATATAGAAGATGTCCCCCTGCCGGACCCTGTTCGGGTCGGCCTCCCTGAGTTTAATAACGCTCCTTTGAAGAAACGCCTAAGCTGGCGTCCACGGAGCCCTTAGAGGGAAAATGACAGGGACGTCATTTACCTGATGAGCCGGATAAGGTTGTTAGCTCATTCCGGACTGACCATGATCGAGGTCATGGCCACATGCATTATGCGGGGGGTGCAGCCACTCCAGTATAGGGGCCACCCCATGTGGGATTTCAACGGGGAGGATGATGCCACCCGCTGCGGCCGTAAGGGGCTGGGATCGGTTGCTGATCTGATGAAGATCTTGTCCGCATTGTACAAGGGAGAAGAGGAGGAATTTCTCCGCGTCAATTCGCAGGGCGGATTTTCTATGAAAAATCCTCCAAGTTGGGTAAGCGGACCTTTATTTTTGCCTATCCGATCCATACTCCCATAGTCAAGTATCTCATTTTGTGATTTCGGCGCAGGAACTGCGCCGGGCCGTAAAGGATATAAACAGCCCGCCTCCACAACCCGAGGATCCGGAACGGTTCCTTGATCCGGCCTCCCAAGAGGATCCGGACATATCAGTGGAGTTGATCGACGGGGTATTTCACCAACTGAGCATCGATAATGCCTTGGTCGCCATTACGGCCGATTACCCCGGAATACTTCCCGCTTCACAGGTAACTGAGACCGAAGTCCCAATACTTTGAAAATGACCCATCCGTGCATGTTTTTGACCACCGTATACCAATGGTGTTTTGCAGGGGGCGCCCTTGAGGCAGAGGGTCGAGCCCACGGCGGCTAGCCAACAAGGGGCAGCACGGCCCAGCAGGCTAAAAAGAAGTGCGGTCCGGATCGAAACTCCGGTGCAACAGTATGGTGCCTCACCTTACTCCCCGGCCTTATTCCTGGGAGGCATACTAACGCTCATGCCCTTTCAGGAAGAAGAGCGCTCGCCGGACTGTATCCGGAGAGGTTGCCAATCAATCCTCCGCTCGCCAGGCTCCAAAGCCGGGTCCAGAAGCGGAGGCGAACATGGGGCGTGCGTCGGATGTTCCTCCAACAAAGGATGCCGACAGGTTATCTGCCACCAATTCCGAGGTGGAGAGTGCCATGAATCACAGGCGCCGCCGGACAGTTCTTCGTGACGCGTGTTTCTCCCCAGAGGCATTGAATGCCTTTAATTCGGGAGATGTGCACCTCCATGCCGCTGCCAGAGCCACGGAGCAGTATGTAAAAGACATACGGGTGAGAAAATTTGACAGTTATATATGCCAGTAGCCCCCGAGACTTGAAATAGTTAGAATAACTGATTTAAGGATCATTTATTGTGCAGGATCTTATAGAAAAGAATACCAAACTGTCCCAGGAGCTGGAGGAGTGCAAAGCCCAACTTGAGGCCGCACTAGCCACAGCGGGGGAAGCCAAAGAGACCCCCTCTAGTAATATATGCTTCAGAAGATAAGTAATTTGTGAAGTGCGGCGTGTGTATAAGTCTGACAATAATATTGTAGATGGCGCCGGGATAGATCCGGACAAGCAACAGCTCATGTGCCGGTTAAAGGCCGGCGAGAATGTGCTTACAAGGGTGAGGCAGGAGAAAAATAATCTCCAAGATGCCAACACCCAGCTGGGTGAGGAACTAAAGGATGTTCGTGCCCAGCTATCTGACTCCGTGAAGGAGAATCGGCGGCTTCGACATGGCATTTTTAGTAAGTGCTTGAACGAACTTTGAAAAATAGTTCAGCGAGGAAGTCGACTAATAGAGTTGTGTCTGTAATTATGCTCATAGGCCATCCTGCAGAGGAAATGCCCAGTTCTATGGGTGACCTTCTTCCCGAGCTCTTGCAACTGCACGAACGAGTTCGGCAGGTGATGAAAGGCGTCGCCCAGGCCTTGTGGCCATCTGTCTCCCTGTCCGAAGGCCTTGGAGAGCTTGCAGAGAGGCTTCAGGGAGCGCGGCAGCGCTTCCGCTTATGGAAGATATCGGCCAGCCGTCAAGGCGCCAGGGAGGCCTGGGCCATGGTGAAGACGCGGTACACGAAGGCTGACCCAAACCACATGGCCGAGGTCGGACCTGCGGGGCCCGATGGGAAGGAGTTCCCTATGAGCTTAGTGTACGGCCAAGTAGAATTGGCCGCAAAGTATTCCCAACAGGACTGTAAACTAGACTGCCTGCTAGATGGCATTGAAGAGGAATATGCCCAGTCAAGTTGACTATGTAATTTAAGATGACATGTAAAATGCCTTCTAGCCAGATTGAAGATCGTTTGTCATAGCGGACCTTTTCGCTTCAACCTCAGGACCCAATAGTCCGGAGTGTGTCCAAATACCCTCGCAGTTATATAAGAACCGGGGCATGCGTGGAGACTAGGCGTAGGGGTCATTAGTGCTTTATCAGACAAGTGCCCAACTAGTTATGTTATATTACATGGTTAGTAAGAAACATCTTCCAGGGAGAATACTTCCGTTAGGGGTTCCTTTCCCTGGGAGGCATGCCCTAAAGTGCATGTCCAAACTGCGAAAAAAGCAGAAAAACATCTGGGGGCAGATAAATAAATAGGTAAGAAATCGTCTTTTAGTTCACCGACCGAATATTCCCTTAAGAACGCTAGCTTTCGGCTTCACCCAGTCTAAGGTACACATCCGGCTGACCCGGCAGTAACAATTGCAGAGGTGCTCCCTTTACCGCCTAGCCGAACAATCGGGAACGTAGGGGTAAGCACAGGAGCCAGTCAACCTAGCTTGGCCAAAACTTAAGTCATATCGATGCATATAATGGTGAATAAAAGGTACATGCGGAAGTGTGACACATGTGTTTGGCATGAAGCCCGTATAAATAAGCTTCTGTTAAAGAAGCCCCCTTGGTATAATGAGCGCGGATAGTGCGTCAAGTGTGTGCGAACAATGCGCGAACAAGCTTTCAAAGGCTACAATAGGAAAGGGGGGAGGAGAGAAACAGAAGACAGCTAATATGTAAAATATAGACAGAGGAAGGAGACGAACTCATAATCTGGCTGTAGCGACCCGACCCGAATGGGTCAAGTCTCTGTGCTTACGTGTCATCCCTGGATCGGTATGCTGACACACACAGTACTCGAGGATTTATAACAGAGGTAAATCACATGTATAAAGTAACGTAAATGCTATTACCTCAATCCAAATAGTGGAAGTAACAAGGTTGTGGATTCCCACAACACCAACGGTAAAGTTGAGTATAGGAAATCGTAACCCTAACGTATCACTTACTCGTCGTAAGATCCTGCAACATGAGCCGTTGCAGCCACAAAGGGTCAGTACATTGAATGTACTGGCAAATTCACACCATAAAGAAATGATGAATAAAGGCTATCACTACATGCATATTTGGATGGTGGAAAAGCTCTATGGTTACAGTTTTTGCGAAAAGCCAATTTTTCCCTACTGCAAAGGAATAAATTTATTTAACTATCATGGTGGGTGTTAAACATTGAGAATGGTCGACAGCATTCTCAATCCCAATTAAAAGTACTCATTAACATCCCAACAATATTAATTAGAGTAACATGATGAGATTCACATGATATCCAAGTACTAGATACTCAAAACGTCCATAAACGGGGACACGGCTAACCATGATTAGTTTATACACTCTGCAGAGTTTTGCGCACTTTTCCCCACAAGACTCGATCGCCTCCGTTTGATTCCTCGCACTACATGATGTTTGAGAAACGGGTGACCGAGACATAGTCTTTCGGAAGCACTAGCACCTTACATGTGGGTAGACCGGTACACCTACTTTCCCCTACATCTGCTAGTCCACCCGTAAGAGTCCGCACGACTTAGTCAACTATGCCAGAGCCCATAATGGCTTGTGGCTGCACACGTAAGTTTCTAGTTTGAAAAATCTCATGATCCCTTTGAGCCTGGGTGGCGGTTCGAAGAAATACAGGCAAGTCCTGATAGAAACCAGGTGCCTCAATCCACCCAGATGTGTGTTTAAGTTGCCACCTTAAATAAACCCTTAATTAACAACCTCACATCTGTCATGGAAATTCACTCACCCAATCCATGTCTACGAGCATAGCATGGCATAATAAGCAAACGTAGAAGTAACTCCCAAGGGTTTGAAAATAAAACAGGTAATAGGTACTACCTCAATCTACTTCCCATCCCACAATTTAATTAGATCCTAATCATGCAATGTTTGAGGATTGGTCTAATGCATAAAAACTGGGTATGAGAAAAGGTATGATCAAAGTGTGAACTTGCCTGCAATGTTGATGAAGATGATTCGCACTCAAAACTCTTGATAGTTCTACTCGTCACACTCTGGTCAATCTATCGCGATCAAGCAATGGTAACCACACATAAGCAATCACTCAAAAGATCGGAAAGAACGAAGAGTACGATTCGGAAAACGTCAAAACCAAGCGAATAACTCTTGCAACATAAAACAATTCCTAACAGTACCAAAATTATGTGAATTTGGCCTTATCGGAAAGTTTAGGTCAAGGGCTTCGAGACTCAAAAAGAATCACTCAAAACGGAGTTATAAAACTCAAGTTACGATCAAATGAAGTTCGAATACTAAACTATTTTAATTCAAATTTTAAACTTTCAAAAACATGTTTGAGTTTGATTACTAGATAGAGGGGATCATAATGAAGAAGTGGGCACTGGTTTCGTTGGATTTGGATAAATGGTTGAAAAGTAGTGGTTGTTTGAAAAACAGGGGCCAATCTGTAAATAAAAATATTCACGGATGGGTCCCTGGCCAAAATCTATTAATAAAAAGAAAACTCTACCGAGCGAACGCTCGCTAACAGAACCTAACTAATGAACGTTCGCAAAATAACAAAACCTAATTTAATAAACCGAAAAAAACCGAAGGAAAACCTGGGTGGTTAAATCGGTTTATACCGGTTGGCAGCGGTTTTCGACGAAAAACCGGTGACGGTGGTTACTCCGGCGAAACGGGACGGCGGCGGCGGCTCGGGTCCGGCCGGGGCGGCAGCTCCGGTGGCCCTCCGGCTCGGCGGAGTGAACGGGGGGATGCGGCGTGATGAGGGGAAGACGGTGGCGGTGTCGGCGCTCGCCTGCGGAGCCGGAACAGCGTGCGGCGGCGGCGGCAGATCTCGTCGGAGCTCGCAACTCTGGCGAGGTTTTGCGCGGGCGGCGGCGACGGCTCGGGGAGGAGAGGAACGGGGCCCGGGGCCTCGGGTATTTAAAGAAGGAGGGGCCGGGTCGGGCTTGGAGGAGGGGAAAGGGAGGTGGCAGCGGAGCACGGCGGCGGCGATGCGTGCGCGCTCGGGAGTCGGGGACGAAGGCGGTGGCGCACTTGGCCTTGGCCTGGCTTCGGCTGGGCCGGCCTAGTAGGTGGAGAGAAAGTTTATTTTTAAAACACCGACAAACACAAAAAAACAAGAGAAGTAAAATAATATATAGGCGTATAATATATCAAAATTTTCAGAAAAAGATTTTCTACAACGTGAACATTATTATAGCATCAAATAAAATTTACACTAATTGGATAAATCAAACACTGTTGCTGCTCTAATAAACTCCAACGAAAATCATTTTAAAAATACCAAAAGGAATTCAAATTTATTTCTCTCCATTTTTCTGATGTAGGGAATCATGTTACCCTAATTTCTGTATATTTTATTTTTGGAGAAAAATAATTTTAATAAAACTCAAATAACTCCAAATTAAAAAAATCAAAAGAACTTTGAATTCAATTATTTGAAACTCCCCACTCATATTTCATATGTTTTGAAGAAGTCATTTTATCTTCGCTCGTGAAAATCATTGAGTTGCATAAAGTTCCTGGGTTGGAAATATTTTCCAAATGAAATTCAAATATTTTCAACACCCCTTGTCATTTAGATAAATGGAAGAAGTCATGTCATCTTCTCTCCAGGGTTTTGTGATGAAAATAATTGAATTCATGAAGATCATAAAAGCAAGATGAAAGTTTGGGAAAGTCCTTTTATTCCCTCTCATTTAACTTTCAAAAGTTTCGAATTTCACTCAATCAATCACACAACAACAAAAACAAACAAACAATCAATCTATCTATTTGTTTATAACATTCCAAAATTTAGAATTTTGGGATGTTACAAACCTACCACCCTTAAAATGAATCTCGTCCTCAAGATTCGGAGAGGCTAGCAAGAAATAGGTTATGGTAGGGGTCTTCTCAAAAATCCATCGATCGTCTCGGGGGTCTCGGGTGCTACCACCCTTAGAAGCATGGTTACGGTTCCATCAAAACTCATATACTCCATCCTTATTGTTGACAGTGTCGGTCTTCTCAGATCCTTTGAAAAATTTCCTTCTCTGGGCTCTTCCAGTAGTGGCATAACCTTTACCGCAATTCTCCTGTCCTTTCATCTTGGTAAGGTCCTTCAGGACTGGATCTTCTTAGCTGACGGGTCTGGCGCCGATACTAAACAACTATCGATATCTCCTGGTCATCAACAATTTATGGTTTCTCCTGCGGTAAACGGGTCTAGGTCGAACCTCAACGTATATCCTACGATTGGCAACAGCTTCCGTGTACAAGGGAAAATACTTATACCATTCTAAGGTTTAAACAAGGTTTTGATCGTCGTCTCTCTACTATAGGTAAGTCACTCAGATTTACCATCCCGTATAGCAAGGCGAATAATAAGAGTAAGTCGGTATGGTGATAAATCCATCCCGCACCCAAATCATTATCTTGTATATGGTTTAGCGAATCTCACATTCTAACACTCGGTCATCCTCACAAGCATTGCAGGATTTCTCTTGTCAACGAACCAAGTTCGGATAAATCCATTGATTCTGCAAGCCAAACAAACATCTATCGTTCCTTTACAACTCTCAGGTTTTGCGTTACTCCTATAAGGTCGTCTGTGGGTAAAGGCATATCCTCTTCCAGGGTTTTCCTTCAAAAAGAGTGTGCTTGCTTCTTGGCAGGTCCTGGGGCCTGTGGGTTATGCCCCATCTCATCACTTGTAAACCTTGAACTCATCCTCTGGGCAACTGATCGTTATTCCAACATTCAACTTCCATCTTCCTAGCATACTCAATTCCATCCAATTGTACTGTCTCCCTTACTTCTATTGGTACCAAACTAGGACATGGTTACTCATACTCATCATGGAATTTCCATTGATCCATATTTCCAACATCATACCTCCTTTATATCCAATAGTAATACTTCTTTCCTTCATGCTCTTGGGGGTATCCAACATATCGAGATAAAACTCATCCTTGCTTAGTCCGAAATCCACTCCGTGGAATATCATTATCCTTTCCAGGGTCAAATCTCCTCACAGGGTACTACCACCCTTAAAATGCTCCAATCTCATCCATAGACCATATTTCTCATATCCTCGAAAATGGTCAAAATCTTTCTTCATAGAGTAACAACTCATAAAAATCCAAAACAGTACCAACGATGATAACTTTATTGATTCTCCAATTACTACAATCTCCTGTATTTCCATTACATGCCTCAACTCAACATCTCAACACAGAAGAGATGTTCTCACTACTACTACTACATTTACATTGCTGCTAACTCAACTATTTAGCACAAGTCTCCTTCTTCTTGGGACAATCTCTGGCAGAGTGCCCTACTTCATTACAACGAAAACATAACACTTCTGACAAGTCTCAAGGTTTCCTCATGATCACATAGCCTCCTTGGGTCCTCGGCTTCCTTTTTGGGCAAGTGTTGAGGTAGTGCCCTAACTCCTTGCATTTGTAATAGGTGATATGACTCAGGTCCTTCTTGGAATTCAATCTACTTCTCTTCCTGGATTTTTCCGTTCCAATCAGGGCTTCTATTTCTTGTGGGTCATACTCTACTTCATCCGTCGGGAATTCTACTAGATCCCCATTCATACAATTCTGGGAGATGTGTCCTTCTCCTCCACATGAATAGCATGACTTGGTGCAGGGTTTAATTAGTTCTTCTTTGGGTGTGTCCTCCACCTGTTTCTTCAACACTGGTTCTTCTAGAATCTCCATGAGGGCTCCTTTTATTGCTTCTTTCTTCTGCTTGATGGTTCTTTGTACCATGGGGTAAATGTGACACTGAGCAGGGTAGTGGGTAGTCCCTTCACACAAGAAACTAGTGATCTGCCTAGTTGGGCATTCTTCAGCTGGGTGACCTCCTTCACAATTTGGGCATTCATCCTTGTGTTCTTTATGGTTGTGTCCTATTTCTCCACAAAGCTTGTATGCACAAGGTTTCTTCATATCCTTTCCATAAGGCCTCAACTTCTGGGACACAAACCGAGACATTAGCAAAGTCAACTTAAATTCTCTCCAACTGGTTACTCCTTGCCATCCATTGATGGTTTGGTACATCCTCCACCAAGTAGCAGCACCTCTTTCAAAACACTGATGAGCATGCTGGGTCATATCCTTTCCGGTTATAGGGTTATTCTTCATGTAATCCTCCATGTTCTGAATCCATCGGTCCGTCTCCAATTGACTCATCGGTCCAGATAATATGTGCTCATGTCCATTCATCCTCTATTGGGTCCATGGGTTTGGGGTGGGATAAGAGAGATCGAGAGGGATACACACAATACAAACAAAAGTTTTAAAAAATATATTTTATTTGTGGCTGTCGGAAAAACATCAAACAAATGACAGCTCACAATCGTCGCATCTAGCGTAGGTATATAACAGGGGTTGGGTCTTCTAATGGTCTATAGATCTCAACATCATCAAGCTCTTCAAGTCTTGGTCATGTCTCCGATGGCTCCTTCTGATCATGCTTGTCCTTCTCAAGTTCTTTTGCCAAATCATCTCTATTGACGCGAAGTCTCTCATGACATCCTTCAATATTTCTAGAGTTGCTTTTCCAAACTTCTGGATCTCAACATCCTTGGCATGAACCATGTCCTTCTGTCCTTCAGTTCCTGACGAATCTCCTGTATCTCGAGGTTTTGCTCCTCTAGCTTGGCTACTCTCATCTTCAGGGTCCTGAGTTCTTCATGAAATACTTCCTTGTAAAAATATTGTTTCTTGTAGGTCCATCTTAACTTCTTGATGTAACACTCCAGATCCTGGTGATACACCAGCTAACGTTAAAGCTGCATCCTTTTGCTGACAGATGCTCCAGCAGCCTTCTACCATCCAATCTTTCATGCATATGCATGCTTAACTCCGCACGATGACACAAAACTTTGAGTTCTAATGCTCCATGTTTCGGTCTTTCTCCGATACACCTTGATCTCGGGTGTTGACAACTTCCATAGTCTGCCAAGTTCCATAAGGGTAGCCTTCCTTGGTCATACCAAATCTGGAAATTCTTCATATTCTCCTAGTCTTCAACAGTTGTAGTTTCCATTATCATAACGTATAGTAAATCCTCTTCATTCCGAATGGTCTTAATTGTCCGATATCTGGTCCTTCTTGGAGTGGTCTCATCAGTCGAATCTTCGAGGGGTCAAAAGGGGAAAGGGGTATGGTCTCACTAAAAGGGAATATTTGAATAAGCTCAGAAAAGAAGAGAGGTAAAAGATTCTTTTGAAAACAAAGTTGTAGAGAAAATCTTTCCTATGGGCTTGCCAGTTTCTAGGGTCACGTCCTACAGTCAACATGTGCTCTGATACCATCTTGTAGCGACCCGACCCGAATGGGTCAAGTCTCTGTGCTTACGTGTCATCCCTGGATCGGTATGCTGACACACACAGTACTCGAGGATTTATAACAGAGGTAAATCACATGTATAAAGTAACGTAAATGCTATTACCTCAATCCAAATAGCAGAAGTAACAAGGTTGTGGATTCCCATCAACACCAACGGCAAAGTTGAGTATAGGAAATCATAACCCTAACGTATCACTTACTCGTCGTAAGATCCTGCAACATGAGACGTTGCAGCCACAAAGGGTCAGTACATTGAATGTACTGGCAAATTCACACCATAAAGCAATGATGAATAAAGGCTATCACTACATGCATATTTGGCTGGTGGAAAAGCTCTATGGTTACAGTTTTTGCGAAAA
Organism: Triticum aestivum; assembly: GCF_018294505.1. NCBI lineage: Eukaryota > Viridiplantae > Streptophyta > Magnoliopsida > Poales > Poaceae > Triticum > Triticum aestivum. The sequence goes on from NC_057807.1 coordinate 155,686,129, forward strand.
GCCAATTTTTCCCTACTGCAAAGGAATAAATTTATTTAACTATCATGGTGGTTGTTAAACATTGAGAATGGTTGACAGCATTCTCAATCCCAATTAAAAGTACTCATTAACATCCCAACAATATTAATTAGAGTAACATGATGAGATTCACATGATATCCAAGTACTAGATACTCAAAACGTCCATAACCGGGGACACGGCTAACCATGATTAGTTTATACACTCTGCAGAGGTTTGCGCACTTTTCCCCACAAGACTCGATCGCCTCCGTTTTATTCCTCACACTACATGATGTTTTAGAAACGGATGACCGAGACATAGTCTTTTGGAAGCACTAGCACCTTACATGTGGGTAGACCGGTACACCTACTTTCCCCTACATCTGCTAGTCCACCCGTAAGAGTTCGCACAACTTAGTCAACTATGCCAGAGCCCATAATGGCTAGTGGCTGCACATGTAAGTTTCTAGTTTGAAAAATCTCATGATCCCTTTAAGCCTGGGTGGCGGTCCAAAGAAATAAAGGCAAGTCCTGATAGAAACCAGGTGCCTCAATCCACCCAGATGTGTGTTTAAGTTCCCACCTTAAATAAACCCTTAGTTAACAATCTCACATCGGTCATGGAAATTCACTCACCCAATCCACGTCTACGAGCATAGCATGGCATAATAAGCAAACATAGAAGTAACTCCCAAGGGTTTGAAAATAAAACAGGTAATAGGTACTACCTCAATCTACTTCCCATCCCACAATTTAATTAGTTCCTAATCATGCAATGTTTGAGGATTGGTCTAATGCATAAAAACTGGGTATGAGAAAAGGTATGATCAAAGTGTGAACTTGCCTGCAATGTTGATGAAGATGATTCGCACTCAAAACTCTTGATAGTTCTACTCGTCACACTCCGATCAATCTATCGCGGTCAAGCAATGGTAACCACACATAAGCAACCACTCAAAAGATCGGAAAGAACGAAGAGTACGATTCGGAAAACGTCAAAACCAAGCGAATAACTCTTGCAACATAAAACAATTCCTAACAGTACCAAAATTATGTGAATTTGGCCTTATCAGAAAGTTTATGTCAAGGGCTTCGAGACTCAAAAAGAATCACTCAAAACGGAGTTATAAAACTCAAGTTACGATCAAATGAAGTTCGAATACTAAACTGTTTTAATTCAAATTTTAAACTTTCAAAAACATGTTTGAGTTGGTTTACTGGATAGAGGGGATCATAACGAAGAAGTGGGCGTTGGTTTCGTTGGATTTGGATAAACGGTTGAAAAGTAGTGGTTGTTTGGAAAGCAGGGGCCAATCTGTAAGTAAAAATATTCACGGACGGGTCCCTGGCCAAAATCTATTAATAAAAAGAAAACTCTACCGAGCGAATGCTCGCTAACAGAACCTAACTAACGAACGTTCACAAAATAACAAAACCTAATTTAATAAACCAAAAAACACCGAAGGAAAACCGGGGTGGTTAAATTGGTTTATACCGGTTGGCAGCGGTTTTCGACGAAGAACCGGCGACGGCGGTTACTCCGGCGAAACGGGACGGCGGCGGCGGCTCGGGTCCGGCCGGGGCGGCAGCTTCGGTGGCCCTCCGGCTCGGTGGAGTGAACGGGGGGATGCGGTGCGATGAGGGGAAGACGGTGGCGGTGTCGGCGCTCGGCTGCGGAGCCGGAACAGCGTGCGGCGGCGGCGGCAGATCTCGTCGGAGCTCGCAACTCTGGCGAGGTTTTGCGCGGGCGGCGGTGACAGCTCGGGGAGGAGAGGAACGGGGCACGGGGCCTCGGGTATTTAAAGAAGGAGGGGCCGGGTCGGGCTTGGAGGAGGGGAAAGGGAGGCGGCGGCGGAGCACGGCGGCGGCGAGGTGTGCGCGCTCGGGAGTCAGGGACGAAGGCGGTGGCGCGCTGGGCCTTGGCCTGGCTTCGGCTGGGCCGGCCCAGTAGGTGGAGAGAAAGTTTTTTTTTAAAAAAACACCGACAAACACAAAAAAAGAGAAGTAAAATAATATATAGGCGTATAATATATCAAAATTTCAGAAAAAGATTTTCTACAACGTGAACATTATTATAGCATCAAATAAAATTTACACTAATTCGGATAAATCAAACACTGCTGCTGCTCTAATAAACTCCAACGAAAATCATTTTAAAAATACCAAAAGGAATTCAAATTTATTTCTCTCCATTTTTCTGATGTAGGGAATCATGTTATCCTAATTTGTGTATATTTTATTTTTGGAGAAAAATAATTTGAATAAAACTCAAAACTCCAAATTAAAAAAATAAATTCAAAAGAACTTTGAATTCAATTCTTTGAAACTCCCAACTCATATTTCATATGTTTTGAAGAAGTCATTTTATCTTCGCTCATGAAAATCGTTGAGTTGCATAAAGTTCCTGGGTTGGAAATATTTTCCAAATGAAATTCAAATATTTTCAACACCCCTTGTCATTTAGATAAATGGAAGAAGTCATGTCATCTTCTCTCCAGGGTTTTGTGGTGAAAATAATTGAATTCATGAAGATCATAAAAGCAAGATGAAAGTTTGGGAAAGTCCTTTTATTCCCTCTCATTTAACTTTCAAAAGTTTCGAATTTCACTCAATCAATCACACAACAACAAAAACAAACAATCAATCTATCTATTTGTTTATAACATTCCAAAATTTAGAATTTTGGGATGTTACACCGGCGCTAGGCGTAGAATCTTCGGAGATGGGCTGCGTTCCATGGGTTCAGCTCGAGTCGGTTATCCGATGCATCTCGCAGACAGTACGCTCCACCGGTCAGGACTTGGTCGATGATAAAGGGACCTTCCCATTTGGGCTTGAGTTTGTCCTTTTTCTTGTCCGGCAAGTGTAGAACTAACTCGCCAACGTTGTAAGTTTTGGCCCGTACTTCTCTGCTTTGATATCTTCGAGCTTGCTGTTGATAGAATGCGGAACGGGCTTTTGCCACGTCTCGCTCCTCCTCCAATGTGTCCAAACTGTCCTGCCGATCGAGCTCGGCTTCTCTTTCTTCGTACATGTGCACGCGAGGTGAGTCATGAATTATGTCATAGGGCAGAACTGCCTCTGTACCGTATACCATAAAGAATGGTGTAAATCCGGTGGTGTGATTCGGAGTGGTCCGCAGCCCCCAGAGTACGGAGTCGAGCTTCTCTACCCAGTGCGTGTTAGATTCCTTAAGGGACCGCACTAATCGGGGTTTGATGTCGCTCATGATTAGACCATTTGCTCGCTCGACTTGACCGTTAGTTTGAGGGTGATAGACTGAAGCATAGTCGAGTTTGATGCCCATGTTTTTGCACCAGAGTTTAACCTCGTCGACCATAAAATTCGTGCCGTTGTCAGTGATGATGCTATGGGGGATGCCGTAACGGTGTACGACCCCGGATATGAAGTCTATCACCGGTCCGGATTCGGCCGTCTTAACAGGCTTGGCCTCTATCCATTTGGTGAACTTATCCACCATGACTAGTAGGTATCTTTGCTTGTGGGTTCCTCCTTTAAGGGGTCCAACCATGTCAAGCCCCCAGACCGCGAAGGGCCAGGTTATGGGTATTGTTTTGAGGGCGGCGGGTGGAATGTGGCTTTGATTAGCAAAGAGCTAGCAACCGACGCGTCATTGGACTAAGTCCTGAGCATCTGCCCGAGCCGTCGGCCAATAAAATCCTGTACGGAAGACCTTGCCTACAAGGGCCCGGGCTGTGGCGTGGTGCCCGCCGAGTCCGGCATGAATTTCAGCCAGAAGGTTCCGCCCTTCTTCTTCGGAGATACACCTTTGAAGGACTCCGGTTGTGCTTTTCTTGTAAAGCTCTCCCTCATGGACCTTATAGGCTTTAGATCGCCGCATTATGTAGCAGGCCTCGTTTTGGTCCTCGGGAAGTTCCTGCCTGGTTAGGTAGGCTAGGAATGGTTTCGTCCACGGGGCAATGACTGCCATTATTACGTGGGCTGAGGATGTTACTTCATTGGCAAAACCTCCAATTGTGTCAGAATGTTCGGTGTTGGGCAGTGCGGTTGGGTCCGGGTTATTATTTCCGGATTCCCCCTCCCATAGTATGGATGGCTTGAACATACTCTCTAAGAAGATGTTGGGAGGGACAGCATCGCGCTTTGCGCCAATGCGTGCCAATACGTCTGCTGCCTGGTTGTTATCCCGGGCTATATGGTGAAATTCGAGCCCCTCAAACCGAGCTGACTTTTTTAGGGCGGCGTTGCGATAAGCTGCCATTTTCGGATCCTTGGTATCGAAGTCTCCATTTATTTGGGATGTCGCGAGGTTCGAATCCCTGCGCACCTCTAGGCGTTGAATGCCCATGGAGACTACCATCCGGAGGCCATGTAGAAGGGCCTCGTATTCGGCTATGTTGTTGGAGTCCGTATACATTATCTGGAGTACGTATTGAACCGTATCTCTGGTTGGGGACGTCAGGACGACGCCAACCCCCAGACCAGCCAACATTTTGGAGCCGTCGAAGTGCATGATCCAGTTTGAATATGCGCCATACTCTTTAGGGAGTTCGGCTTCTGCCCATTCGGCGATGAAGTCGGCCAAAACTTGCGATTTAATAGCTCACCGTGGCTTATAGGTTATGTCGAACGGGAGGAGCTCAATGGCCCGTTTGGCAATCCGGCCCGTCGCATCGCGGTTGTTTATAATGTCATTAAGAGGTACTTTGGAGGCTACTGTTATCGAACACTCTTGAAAGTAGTGTCGCAGCTTCCGGGATGCCATGAACACCGCGCACGCTATCTTCTGATAATGCGGGTACCGTGACTTGCATGGAGTCAGGACAGTGGACACTTAGTAAACTGGTTTTTTAAGGGGGAACTTGTGTCCGTCCGTTTCTCGTTCGACAACGAGCACCGCGCTCACCACTTGATGAGTTGCCGCGATATATAATAGCATTGGTTCGCCTATGTTAGGCACGGCCAGGACTGGGTTTGTTGCCAATATGGCTTTTATTTCTTCGAGTCGGGCCGTGGCGGCATCCGTCCACTCGAAGTGTTCGGTGCGTCGGAGGAGGCGATAAAGGGGTAATGCCTTTTCTCCTAAACGGGAGATAAAGCGGCTTAAATCCGCCACGCATCCCGTCAATTTTTGTATTTGTTTGAGGTCCTCTGGGATATCCAATTGTGACAGAGCTCGGATCTTGGCTGGGTTTGCTTCAATTCCTCTACCGGATACAATGAAGCCCAAGAGCTTTTCGGCTGGTACGCCGAAAACACATTTTTCCGGGTTAAGCTTGATGTCATATGTTCGGAGATTATCGAACGTGAGCCTCAAATTGTCTACTAGAGTTTCGACGTGCTTGGTTTTGACGACCACATCGTCTATGTATCCCTCCACTGTTTTGCCGATCTGGTTTGCCACACATGTCTGAATCATGCGCTGATATGTTGCGCCGGCGTTTTTGAGCCCAAAGGGCATTGTATTGAAGCAGAATGAGCCGTATGGGGTGATGAATGCCGTTGCGGCCTGGTCGGGCTCTGCCATCTTAATTTGGTGGTAGCCGGAGTATGCGTTGAGGAAACACAATGAATCATGTCCTGCGGTAGCGTTGATAATTTGATCAATGCGGGGGAGGGGGAAGGGATCCTTTGGGCAAGCCTTGTTGAGGTCTTTAAAATCGACGCATAGGCGCCAGGATTTGTCCTTCTTTGGTACCATCACCAGGTTTGCTAGCCAGTCCGGATGTTTTATATCTCTGATGAATCCGGCCTCTAATAGTTTGGCTAGCTCCTCTCCCATGGCCTATCTCTTGGGTTCGGAGAAACGCCGAAGAGCTTGTTTGACTGGCTTGAATCCTTTTAGGATGTTTAGGCTGTGCTCGGCCAGCCGGCATGGGATTCCTGGCATGTCTGAAGAGTGCCAGGCAGAGATGTACCAATTTTCGCGTAGGAATTCTCGTAGTGCGGCGTCTACATCAGGGTTTAATTGTGCCCCAATGGAGGCCATTTTTGTAGGGTCCGTTGGATGGACTTGGAATTTGACTATTTCGTCCGCTGGTTTAAAGGAGGTGGACTTGGATCTCTTATCGAGTATCACATCGTCCCTATTCACCGTGGAGCGCAGCATAGTGAGTTCCTCGGCCGCTAGGGCTTCGGATAGTGCCTCCAGGGCCAGTGCGGCTATCTTATTTTCGGCGCGGAGTGCTATGTCCGGGTCACTAGCAAGAGTGATGATTCCGTTGGGCCCGGGCATTTTCAGCTTCATGTACCCGTAATGGGGTATAGCTTGAAAAATTGTGAATGCCTCTTGCCCTAATAGAGCGTGATATCCGCTGCTGGATGGGGCCACTTGGAATGTGACCTCCTCGGACCTATAATTATCCGGCGTGCCGAACACCACATCCAGTGTGATTTTTCCTGTACAGCATGCTTCTCGACTGGGGATTATTCCTCTAAAGGTTGTGCTGCTTCGCTCAATGCAGCTCCAGTCTATTTCCATTTTTCGGAGGGTTTCCTCGTAATGAGGTTCAGTCCGCTGCCATCGTCCATGAGTACCTTGGTAAGGCGAAAGCCGTCCACTATTGGACTGAGGACCAATGCGGCTGGTGCTCGGGCTGTTCAAAATTTAGGTTCGTCACTGGCATTAAAGGTAATTGACGTGTCACTCCATGGGTTTATTGTTGCTACTTGGTGGACTTCGGCAAGGCTGCGGAGTGTTCGTTTCCGCATATTATTTGATGCGAAAGTCTCGAAGACTGTTAATACCGTACTGGTATCCTTGGACTGGTGTTCTGGAGTTAGAAGCTCTTCACCACTTTTGGCCACCTGCCGTAGTATCCATCATGCTCTAAGGCTATGAGTTGGAGTGGCGCCCTCTGTACTATGAATTTTGCAGGGTCCATTGAGCCATCCTTCCAGTACGGTTCCATGCCCTGTAGAGGGTTTTTGCTTTTTGGTGTTTAACCCAGGTGCTTGGCGATAATGCACCCTTTTATTTCGGACTGGGGTTGTATTCAGGGCCGGATTGTCCCAAAATTTGATTTCGGTTTTCCAGGCGCTTTCCATCACACAATACTTTCGCACTATGGACGCCAAGTCAGCGAAGCGTGTAATTTCACGACAACTTACGGTGTTTAGGATTCCCTTGTGCGTGCAATTATTGCAGAAGAATGAAATTGTGTCCTCCTCACGGCAGTCCTTTATCCTGTTCATAACCAGGAGGAATCTGGCCCAGTAATGGTGTACTGTTTCTGCGGGCTCTTGCCGGATTTGGGATAGATCGCTTATGTTTGGGTGGGCGGGTGGAATTAAATTCGGAACCCCGTCCACTTTAAAACTCAGGGGCCAAGTAGTTTCCGAACTTGAAGCTTGGGTTCTTGGATGTTGTCCAATGAATCTAGCCCGCTACGTGACTTTAGGTTCAGGGCTTGAGTAACATCCTCCCCTCCGCGGGAATCCGGCATGGAGGGATCGGGAATCCGGACATAGCTAGTCCTTAAGATAGAAGAAGGGTCGCCGTATTGTTCCTCTACCACAGCAACATGGTGGGTAACCTGGGGAGAGTTAATCTCTCTCAGATCGGGTTTAGGCCCAATCTGATCGTAGTCTGTAGCGACTCCCAGGGAGGCGATGCGATCCAAGAGCTCGTTTAAGGAATAGAGCTCCATCGGATCTAACTGCTCGGCGAGTTCCGAGCTGACGTGAAGATTGCTTTCGATGACCCAGGAAGTCATCGTCGGCGCGCCGGCTGGATAGGCGGTCATAAGGAAACCGCCTAGCCGGAGAGTTTGGCCGATAGCCAAAGCTCCTTTAGCAACAGTGCCATCTTTAAAGACGGGATGAGGCATCCTTCCTGATAGCGACGGCATAGAGGAACTCTCAATGAAAGCACCAATGTCGGTGTCAAAACCGGCGGATCTCAGGTAGGGGGTCCCGAACTGTGCATCTAGGCGGATGGTAACAGGAGACAAGGGACACGATGTTTTTACCCAGGTTCGAGCCCTCTCGATGGAGGTAAAACCCTACTCCTGCTTGATTGATATTGATGATATGGGTAGTACAAGAGTAGATCTACCACGAGATCAGAGAGGCTAAACCCTAGAAGCTAGCCTATGGTATGATTGTTGTTCGTCCTACGGACTAAAACCCTTCGGTTTATATAGGCACCAAAGAGGGTTAGGGTTACACAGAGTCGGTTACAATGGTAGGAGATCTACATATCCATATCGCCAAGCTTGCCTTCCATGCCAAGGAAAGTCCCGTCCGGACACGGGACAAAGTCTTCAATCTTGTATCTTCATAGTACAGGAGTCCGGCCGAAGATGATAGTTCGGCTATCCGGACACCCCCTAGTCCGGGACTCCCTCAACCACCATAAGAAGAACACCAAGGAATAGCCTTGAAGATGTGACCACCTAGCTCAATGTGCCACCTTGCCAGAACAGTTGATCTGAATGCTGCAAATGTAGCATACTGAACATCTCCTTGATAGTAAACAAGGAAAGCATTAGAGCTAATCGGCTTCACCATGACGTATCTTGACACTGGTATATACCGAATGACCGCAGAAAATATTTCCTTTGTGTCTATGGTTTCAACACCATCTTCTCGTTTGAGGATTATAGAATGTGATAGCAGTGTGGGGTAATAGCATCGACGGTGATGTCCCGAGTATCTGGCACAGTTGGTAATGTGTCACGCCCAATATGCGACCCTATCCAAAAGGAACTCGAAGGTCCCACCAAGGATAGACCCGCATATTGGAACGCTTTTGCAAGGTGGATATCATTACATCAACATTACATAATAGATGGGGATACATACATAAGGCATAAAATGCCACATGAATACAACATCACAATACATCAGAGCACCATCCGACTACGGATGAAACACAAAAAGAAACTCAAACGACATCCACCCTGCTAGCCCAGGCTGCCGACCTGGAACCTATCCCCTGATCGAAGAAGCAGAAGAAGAACTCAACGCAAGCAAGTATCGCTCTCGTGTCATGATCATCGGATAAACCTGTACCTGCAACTGTTGTTGTAGTAATCTGCGAGCCACGAGGACTCAGCAATCCCATTGCCATGGGTATCAAGACTAGCAAAGCTTAATAGGAAAGGAAGGGGTAAAGTGGTGAGGTTGCAGCAGCGACTAAGCATATATGGTGGCTAACATACGCAAATAAGAGCGAGAAGAGAAACAAGCGGAACAGTCGTCAACTAGTAATGATCAAGAGGTGATCCTAAACTCCTACTTACGTCAAACATAACCCAGAAACCGTGTTCACTTCCCGGACTCCACCGAGAAGAGACCATCACGGCTACACACGCGGTTGATGCGTTTTAAAACGGATCTGGTCTCAAGTTATCTACAACCGGACATTAACAAATTCCCATCTGCCAATAACCGCAGGCACAGCTTTCGAAAGATTATACCCTGCAGGGGTGTCCCAACTTAGCCCATGACAAGCTCTCGCGATCAATGAAGGAATAGACCTTCTCCCAGGAAGACCCGATCAGACTCGCAATCCCGGTTTACAAGACATTTCGACAATGGTAAAACAAGACCATCAAAGCCTCCCGCTGTGCCGACAAATCCCGATAGGAGCTGCACATATCTCGTTCTCAGGGCACACCGGATGAGCCAGACGTCGGGCTGGCATAGACCCTGGTTGCCCAGGGGGCGCCGGACATCGCTCGGTTCGGACCAACACTTAGACAAGCACTAGCCCAGGGGGGGCTAAAATAAAGATGACCCTCGGGTTGGCCGACCCAAGGGAAAGGGATAGGTGGTGGTGAGGCAAATGGTAAAATCAAGGTTGGGCTTTGCTGGAGGAGTTTTATTCAAAGCGAACTGTCAAGGGGGTCCCGTAAATCACCCGACCGCGTAAGGAATGCAAAATCTGGGAACATAACACCGGTATGACGGAAACTAGGGCGGCAAGAGTGGAACAAAACACCAGGCATAAGGCCGAGCCTTCCACCCTTTACCAAGTATATAGATGCATTAATAATATAAGAGATATTGTGATATCCCAACCAAAATCCTGTCCACCATGGAGAAATCTTAAACTTCACCTGCAACTAGCAACGCTATAAGAGGGCTGAGCAAAGCGGTAACATAGCCAATCAATGGTTTTCTAGGAATGGTGTCAAAGGTTAGAGGTTCATGGCAATTTGGGAAGCTTGAGGAGCAAAAGATAGGTAACGCAGCATAGCGATAGAACGAAGCAACTAGCATAGCAATGATAGTAGTGAGATCCAGGGTAGCGTTCATCTTGCCTGAAATCCCGCAAGGAAGAAGAACGAGTCCATGAAGAAGATGAACGGATGAAGCCGAACCAACCGTAGACGAACGAATCCTCACGATCGCAACAAAACAGGAACTATCGAAAAGAAGCACACGACATAGTAAACACACCACACATAGACAAGACATGATGCACAACAAGCATGATGCATGACAAGTCTAGAAGAGGCTACTCATGCCAAGAGATGATGCAAACAAGAGCAACACATTAAGGCAAGTTTAAATGAGGTCGGGAACAACATATAACAATTCCGGTAAGTCCTCATATGCAAATTTCGAAATTGGTCCAGATCTGAATAAACCTTATGTTCAAGTTGTTAAAAAGCAAGTTAAGATGCACCACGATGATCTACACGAGATTCTAGTCAAGTTACATATAAAGTTCATTTAGTTCGGAGCTACGGCCCAGAAGATATGAGCAAAACAAGATCAACATGGCATTGATGCAAAATGCACCCCAAACATCAAGCAAACACCTCAAAACAAGGATGCAACATGATAATATGAGACTACATGCAAAATCAAGCAAGCTTCATATTGAGCACACTCAAAACGGAGCAACGGTTCAACACACACACACACACACACTATACAAGTCATAGCAACAATCTCTCCAAAACAGCAAGTAGGCATATTGCAAGCATCAAAACAACAAGCTACAGGACCTCAACATAATAACAAAAGGCATGGGCATGATGCACAGGTAAAGCATAACAAAACATGAACACTGAGCTATCTCCAGAAATCACTAGATCATGCTTAAAAGGACATGGGAAGATTGCAAATATTAACAGTTTCAGACATATCAGGAAATAACGTCAGGTTGCAATGTTTAGAGCTATCAAACAACATGTTACAGAACCTTATCATGGCAAACAAAGGCATGGCATGAATCTACTAAATGCATATATCAAATGTCATTTACTGACCATAAGCCAAAAAGGATCAGAAGATATGATGGCACCCATGTAAACATGGCAAGTTATATGACAGATTCATACATGGCAGGAACAACAATAAGTAGGCATGTTGGTGAGCTTGAACCACTCACCACAGAGCAATACATGGCATGGAAAGGTAACCAACAGTAATAAGGCATGTTTATGAAGCTAAGAATGGCAAGAGCAAGTTCATAGGGTGCATGGAACACTAGCAAAACACATGGGAACAAGTGAACTTAAGGTTAACAGGCTGACAGCAACATTATTTAGCAACTTTGGAGCATGAAAACAATAAGCTACAGCAAGCTATAAATGCAACCAGGGGCATGGATGGATAGAACATGACATGTAGAACAAAACATATTTATAGAACATCTCCAGATTATGCATAGAATGACTAGTAGAAGTAGGTTTATATAGCATCACGAAATAACAGATTCAGTCTAGCAAAACATCAACATCATGAACCCTACTTAACAAGCTCGATTCACTCACCACAAGTCATTGCATGACAATATAAGCATAGCATCATCAATAAGACATGTTTATGAAACAAACCAAGGTAATAACAAGTCCATAGCATGCAAGGATCAACTATAGCAACCTTGGCTAAATTGAATAACAAGTAAACAATCTGCCAGGAAACATTTTGAAGCAAACGTAGAGCACTCAAATGACATGCTACACTACTCCATAATTTTAAACAAGGGCATGAATGGATAGACAACAACCATATGTTAAAAACACCCTTACTGAACTATCTCAAAATATGCATGGATCTCTCTGTAGCAACAAGTTCACATGGCATAAAAATAACAGCAGAACAGGGACTAAAATCAGCAATATCAAGTACCCTCCTTAGCAAGCTTGATGCACTCATCACACAAATCACAAAAATACATGGATAGAACCTCTGGAAAGATGGCATGGCATAGATCAAAACACATGTAGACATCGACCTCATAGGATGCACACATCAATCATGGCAAAAATGACAAATGAGCAAGTTATAACAGTTTCAGCAGATTAACATCACTTAGCACACTTCCAACAGCATTTAGGGCATCAAGATGAGCTCAAATGAAAATAATGCAATGGAATGAAATGAAGTACTCGACGAGGCGAACAATTGGACATATTACACACACGAAACGGAGCTACGGATGCAGAGATACGGCATGATGAACATGGCATGATTATGTTGAAAACACTTGGGACTTAGTGGATTTCGGGGGAAAGTCATCCTGCGGGCACGGATGCCGAGGCGGTGCGGATCTCGCCGGAGACTGCTTGGAGGAGGCCGGAGATGTCGGGGATGAGTGGATCCGGCCGTGGGGCACCGGATCCGGCCGGAGTAGAGGTGGAGGCGGCGGGCGAGCGCGGTTCCCGGCGCGGGGCGGCGAGGCCGCGACCGGAGCGACGAGCAGCGGGCCGGGGCGCTCGGAGGCGCGCCGGAGACGACGCAGGCGGCGAGGGCGGCGCCTGGCGCGTGGCCGAATGGCGAGGAGGCGGGGCCTGGCAGCGGAGGCAGGGTGAGGCGCGGGGCGGCGCGCCCGTGGCGGCGGTGGCCGGCAGCGGAGGGCGCTGGAGGCGTGGAGGGCGGGGCCGGCGGCGGCGAGCCCGGCGACAGCGGCTGCGGGCCCGGCGCGGCCCGGTTCGGCCTGAGGCAGGCCGGATCTGGGCCCCGGGTGGTGGCGCGCGGTGGGATGGCGGCGGCGACAAGTGGCGGGAGGCGATTGGCTGAGGAGGCGGCGACGATGATGTGGCGGATCCTGATTGGGCAAAATGACGTATCCGGCGGACATGTCCGGCACGGATGGACATGTCCGGCGGCGCGGAGTTTGGCTAGGGTTTGGACTGCGGGAATTTCGAGGGAGGCCACATATTTATAGGTAGAGGGAGCTAGGAGAGTCCAAATGAGGAGCGGTTTTCGGCCACGCGATCGTGATCGAACGGCCGAGAGCATGGATGGGAGTTAGGTGGGTTTTGGGCCACTTTGGAAGGGGTGTTGGGCTGCAAGAAAAGAGGGCTTTGCGGTTACCTGGTTAACCGTTGGAGTATCAAACGAACTCCAAATGGCGCAAAACTTGACAGGCGGTCTACCGGTGGTATACCAAGGCCACTTGGCAAACCTCGGGCCATTCCGAGAAAGTTTAACACCCACACACAACATGAGACAAAAGGGGAACGCCGGGGGACATAGGAGTGATGGATTGCAAAACGGATAACGGGGAAAATGCTCGGATGCAAGAAACGAACACGTATGCAAAATGAAATGCACATGATGACACGAAGCGAATGATGACATGATAAAATGCAAAACGCAAGCAGATGACATGGCAATGACGGCGAAAAACTGGCAGACACCTGGCGCATCGGATCTGGGGCGTTACAACACTCCTCCACTAACAAGAGATCTCGTCCCGAGTTCTTAGGACCGAGACGGGAGGGAAAATGGATGAGGTGAAACGCGAACTCAAGAGAAGAAGCAAAGAATCGAGAGCACTCGAGAAGAAGAGAGGAACGACGAGAAGGACGAAAATCAAAAGCTCACGGAATCAGATAGACTATGAGACAACTCGTTCTAACCGGAGTGGTTAGAATGAGAAAAGAAACGAATAAGACTAAAACGATTTAGATAGCACTCTGGCTGAACAATGAAAGAATAGAACACGAACTAGAGAGGATGGAATGATACTTGAAGAAGACATGGCACAAAAACTCCGGAAAGAATTGAAAGAGTTGAGTGAAAAGAACGGAGAAGAAAAGATACTTGAATTTCTCCAACAAAATCTTGATGAACTTTTGAAGAATGAATTAAATCATGAAGAACCACCATGAAGAACTCTGTTGACAAAAGGATGGTGAGATAGAATGAAGGATGAAAGAATAAAGATTAAACCTTGCGATGATTTAGATGGAGGTTCCGACGAAATGACCGAGGAAAATTGAACTCCGGGAAAGAAAGATGAATCACTTGGAATCAAGAATTTATTCCTCAAGAACAAACTCCAAATGAAGGGATTACTCACTTGGATGAAGTAAGAATAAGATTTATTGTATGCTTATCCTTCATCAAATTAAATTGATGACAAACAATGGATTTGCCTACTACTTATTCTTCTTGAAAAGGATTGAGAAATAACATATCGCACACTTAAGAAGGTCTTCATGAACCACTGGTAGGATTGAAAAGAACGAATGGATTAATATGATAATCAAAGGAAAGAATCTGAAGGAACCACCGTAAGAATTTGGAAATGACTGATGAAAGAGAATGAATCACTGGGAAGAATTAGGAGAACAACTAAGCTAGAGGGGATTTAGATGCAGAAGAACGAAGAGATAACGAGCTGATTAAAGAACACTTGAACAAAGCACCGAGATAAATAGAGAACGATAATTGGAATGATGGCCTCCGGTGAAAAGAAACGGGAACACAACTCCTGAAATGCTTCGGATGGGTAAGAAAGAATATCTGATAAATGGAATAATATGAGAGGATTGCATGAAGCTAGAACTATGAAACTTCGAGAGAACGGGCAAGATTTAGAGGAAAACTCTTCTTCGGTCTTCAAAGTTGATAATGATGACGAGAAACACCACCGAAATTACTGAGGTACTCCAGGAGAATGAAAAGCGAAGAGGTTGAGGCAACAACGAAAAAAATTTGAAATCAATCTTGGAAAGGCATCTAACTAATGAAATCATACTTACGTCAGACTTGAAAAGAAATAGGAATGGCTCCGGAATAATTAGAAGAGTCAGGTAAGATCCTGGAAAAAGACCTGTGGGTTAGGGCACACTGAAGAGAGAAAACACCATTGAAAAGGATTGTTGAACAGATAGATGAAGCACCGGAACAATGAAATATTTGAATGAGGTGACAACCTCGAATTAATTCGAACACGGACGAATCTCCTGAGATGTCTTCCGAACTCCGGAATGATTGAATGGCGAGAGGTGAACGAGCAAGGAAAACATTTAATCCAAGGAAAAGAATGTAATCAACCTGAAAAACTTGAATTGATTTCACCGGAAAAGAGATGAAGAATGACGAACGAGACGAGAATTCACTGGTTGAAATGATTGAGGGAAAACTGAAGAGGCTCCCACACGAATGAAATTGATGGTCGAAAGAGACTCAGGCTCCGGGACAAAAAAGGGTGGGAGGGCGGGAAAATAAAAGCAACTTGGAAGGGGAAATCGACGAAGATCTTGAAGAGAAAACACCGGTTGAAAACATTGAGGAGAGAGAGCAAAAACTTCGCACGAGTAGGATGGATACTCGATAACGGACTCCGGTTCCGAGAAGAAAAACAACTGAGGATTGAACTCAAAGATGAAGAGGCTCGAGTCGACTTGACGAGAAATGCACCGGATGAAAAGATCTAAGGAACAACGATCGGAAAACCAACTGCATGATCCTAAGGAAAAATTTGAAGGGGAAGAAAAGTAATTCAAAACACCTACGTCAAGATTCCTTACCAGAGCGACGAAGGGGATGAGGAGTAAAAAGAATTCCTACTCTCCGATATAACTAGACTCCAAAAATAGTTTTCTTCTAGACTCAACAACGGCCAAACTACACGATCAATCAAGGGGGCTCCTAGGGTCGGTCGAGGCTCTGATTACCAACTTGTCACGCCCAATATGCGACCCTATCCAAAAGGAACTCGAAGGTCCCACCAAGGATAGACCCGCATATTGGAACGCTTTTGCAAGGTGGATATCATTACATCAACATTACATAATAGATGGGGATACATACATAAGGCATAAAATGCCACATGAATACAACATCACAATACATCAGAGCACCATCCGACTACGGATGAAACACAAAAAGAAACTCAAACGACATCCACCCTGCTAGCCCAGGCTGCCGACCTGGAACCTATCCCCTGATCGAAGAACCAGAAGAAGACGTCAACGCAAGCAAGCATCGCTCTCGCATCATGATCATCGGATAAACCTGTACCTGCAACTGTTGTTGTAGTAATCTGTGAGCCATGAGGACTCAGCAATCCCATTACCATGGGTATCAAGACTAGCAAAGCTTAATAGGAAAGGAAGGGGTAAAGTGGTGAGGTTGCAGCAGCGACTAAGCATATATGGTGGCTAACATACGCAAATAAGAGCGAGAAGAGAAACAAGCGGAACAGTCGTCAACTAGTAATGATCAAGAGGTGATCCTGAACTCCTACTTACGTCAAACATAACCCAGAAACCGTGTTCACTTCCCGGACTTCGCCGAGAAGAGATCATCACGGCTACACACGCGGTTGATGCGTTTTAAAATGGATCTGGTGTTAAGTTATCTACAACCGGACATTAACAAATTCCCATCTGCCAATAACCGCAGGCACGGCTTTCGAAAGATTATACCCTGCAGGGGTGTCCCAACTTAGCCCATGACAAGCTCTCGCGATCAACGAAGGAATAGACCTTCTCCCAAGAAGACCCGATCAGACTCGGAATCCCGGTTTACAAGACATTTCGACAATGGTAAAACAAGACCAGCAAAGCCTCCCGTTGTGCCGACATTTCCCGATAGGAGCTGCACATATCTCGTTCTCAGGGCACACCGGATGAGCCAGACGTCGGGTTGGCATAGACCCTGGTTGCCCAGGGGGCGCCGGACATCGCTCGGTTCGGACCAACACTTAGACAAGCACTGGCCCAAGGGGGGCTAAAATAAAGATGACCCTCGGGTTGGCCGACCCAAGGGAAAGGGATAGGTGGTGGTGAGGCAAATGGTAAAACCAAGGTTGGGTTTTGCTGGAGGAGTTTTATTCAAAGCGAAGTGTCAAGGGGGTCCCGTAAATCACCCGACCGCGTAAGGAACGCAAAATCCGGGAACATAACACCGGTATGACGGAAACTAGGGCGGCAAGAGTGGAACAGAACACCAGGCATAAGGCCGAGCCTTCCACCCTTTACCAAGTATATAGATGCATTAATAATATAAGAGATATTGTGATATCCCAACCAAAATCCTGTCCACCATGGAGAAATCGTCAACTTCACCTGCAACTAGCAATGCTATAAGAGGGCTGAGCAAAGCGGTAACATAGCCAATCAATGGTTTGCTAGGAATAGTGTCAAAGGTTAGAGGTTCATGGCAATTTGGGAAGCTTGAGGAGCAAAAGATAGGTAACGCAGCATAGCGATAGAACGAAGCAACTATCATAGCAATGATAGTAGTGAGATTCAGGGTAGCGGTCATCTTGCCTGAAATCCCGCAAGGAAGAAGAACAAGTCCATGAAGAAGACGAACGGATGAAGCCGAAGCAACCGTAGACGAACGAATCCTCACGATCGCAACGAAACAGGAACTATCGAAAAGAAGCACACGACATAGTAAACACACCACACATAGACAAGACATGATGCACAACAAGCATGATGCATGACAAGTCTAGAAGAGGCTACTCATGCCAAGAGATGATGCAAACAAGAGCAACACATCAAGGCAAGTTTAAATGAGGCCGGGAACAACATATAACTATTCCGGTAAGTCCTCATATGCAAATTTAGAAATTGGTCCAGATCTGAATAAACCTTATGTTCAAGTTGTTAAAAAGAAATTTAAGATGCACCACGATGATCTACACGAGATTCTAGTCAAGTTACATATAAAGTTCATTTAGTTCGGAGCTACGGCCTAGAAGATATGAGCAAAACAAGATCAACATGGCATTGATGCAAAATGCACCCAAACATCAAGCAAACACCTCAAAACAAGGATGCAACATGATAATATAAGACTACATGCAAAATCAAGCAAGTTTCATATTGAGCACACTCAAAACGGAGCAACGGTTCAACACACACACTATACAAGTCATAGCAACAATCTGTCCAAAACAGCAAGTAGGCATATTGCAAGCATCAAAACAACAAGCTACAGGACCTCAACATAATAACAAAAGGCATGGGCATGATGAACAGGTAAAGCATAACAAAACATGAACACTGAGCTATCTCCAGAAATCACTAGATCATGCTTAAAAGGACATGGGAAGATTGCAAATATTAACAGTTTCAGACATATCAGGAAATAACGTCAGGTTGCAATGTTTAGAGCTATCAAACAACATATTACAGGAACTTATCATGGCAAACAAAGGCATGGCATGAATCTACTAAATGCATAGATCAAATGTCCTTTACTGACCATAAGCCAAAAAGGACCAGAAGATATGATGGCACCCATGTAAACATGGCAAGTTATATGACAGATTCATACATGGTAGGAACAACAATAAGTAGGCATGTTGGTGAGCTTGAACCACTCACCACAGAGCAATACATGGCATGGAAAGGCAACCAACAGTAATAAGCCATGTTTATGAAGCTACGCATGGCAAGAGCAAGTTCATAGGGTGCATGGAACACTAGCAAAACACATGGGAACAAGTGAACTTAAGGTTAACAGGCTGACAGCAACATTATTTAGCAACTTTGGAGCATGAAAACAATAAGCTACAGCAAGCTATAAATGCAACCAGGGGCATGGATGGATAGAACATGACATTTAGAACAAAACATATTTATAGAACATCTCCAGATTATGCATAGAATGACTAGTAGAAGCAGGTTTATATATCATCACGAAATAACAGATTCAGTCTAGCAAAACATCAACATCATGAACCCTACTTAACAAGCTCGATTCACTCACCACAAGTCATTGCATGACAATATAAGCATAGCATCATCAAGAACACATGTTTATGAAACAAACCAAGGCAAGAACAAGTCAATAGCATGCAAGGATCAACTATAGCAACCTTGGCTAAATTGAACAACAAGTAAACAATCTGCCAGGAAACATTTTCAACAAACGTAGAGCACTCAAATGACATGCTACACTACTCCATAATTGCAAAAAAGGGCATGAATGGATAGACAACAACCATATGTTCACAACACCCTTACTGAAGTATCTCAAAATATGCATGGATCTCTCTGTAGCTACAAGTTTACATGGCATAAAAATAACAGCAGAAGAGGGACTAAAATCAGCAATATCAAGTACCCTCCTTAGCAAGCTTGATGCACTCATCACACAAATCACAAAAATACATGGATAGCACCTCTGGAAAGATGGCATGGCATAGATCAAAACACATGTAGACATCGACCTCATAGGACGCACACATCAATCATGGCAAAAATGACAAATGAGCAAGTTATAACAGTTTTAGCAGATTAACATCACTTAGCACTCTTCCAACAGCATTTAGGGCATCAAGATGAGCTCAAATGAAAATGATGCAATGGAATGAAATGAAGTACTCGACGAGACGAACAATTGGACATATTACACGCACGAAAGGGAGCTACGGATGCAGAGATACGGCATGACGAACATGGCATGATTATGTTGAAAACACTCGGGACTTTGGATTTCGGGGGAAAGTCAACCTGCGGGCACGGATGCTTGGAGGAGGCCGGAGATGTCGGGGATGAGTGGATCCGGCCGTGGGGCACCGGATCAGGCCGGAGTAGAGGTGGAGGCGGCGGGCGAGCGCGGTTCCCGGTGCGGAGCGGC
The DNA here is from genome assembly GCF_018294505.1 of Triticum aestivum. Lineage (NCBI taxonomy): Eukaryota > Viridiplantae > Streptophyta > Magnoliopsida > Poales > Poaceae > Triticum > Triticum aestivum. Next base: position 155,705,907 of record NC_057807.1, read on the forward strand.
GAGGCCGCGGCCAGAGCGACGAGCAGCGGGCCGGGGCGCTCGGAGGCGCGCCGGAGACGACGCAGGCGGCGAGGGCGGCGCCTGGCGCGGGGCGGGACGGCGAGGAGGCGGGGCCTGGCGGCGGAGGCAGGGCGAGGCGCGGGGCGGCGCGCCCGCGGCGGTGGCGGCCGGTGGCGGAGGGCGCTAGAGGCGCGGAGGGCGGGGCCGGCGGCGGCGAGCCCGGCGACGGCGGCTGCGGGCCCGGCGCGGCCCGGTTCGGCCCTGGGCGGGCCGGATCTGGGCCCCGGGCGGTGGCGCGCGGTGGGATGGCGGCGGCGACAAGTGGCGGGAGGCGATTGGCTGAGGGGGCGGCAACAATGACGTGGCGGATCCTGATTGGGCGAAACGACGTGTTCGGCGGACATGTCCGGCGCGGATGGACATGTCCGGCGGCGCGGAGTTTGGCTAGGGTTTGGACTGCGGGAATTTCGGGGGAGGCCACATATTTATAGGTAGAGGGAGCTAGGAGAGTCCAAATGAGGAGCGGTTTTCGGCCACGCGATCGTGATCGAACGACCGAGAGCATGAAGGGGAGTTAGGTGGGTTTTGGGCCACTTTGGAAGGGGTGTTGGGCTGCAAGAAAAGAGGGCTTTGCGGTTACCCGGTTAACCGTTGGAGTATCAAATGAACTCCAAATGGCACGAAACTTGACAGGCGGTCTACTGGTGGTATACCAAGGCCACTTGGCAAACCTCGGGCCATTCCGAGAAAGTTTAACACCCACACATAACAGGAGACAAAAGGGGAACGCCGGGGGACATAGGAGTGCCGGATTGCAAAACAGACAACGGGGAAAATGCTCGGATGCAAGAAACGAACACGTATGCAAAATGAAATGCACATGATGACACGAAGCGAATGATGACATGATAAAATGCAACATGCAAGCAGATGACATGGCAATGACGGCGAAAAACTGGCAGACACCTGGCGCATCGGATCCGGGGCGTTACATAATGGCTCAATGGGCTTCATTATCTTGTTGAAAGGGTTGTTAAGCACACTAATAAGCACAGTGAACATGTCCAGGTGGATTCCTACTGCTGTGTTTGCTTGATCCCTAAACATACGTCTGATCTTGATATTCATCCGCAATGGCACATTTTCTGGCGCGTCTGTCCAACAGATGCACCAGAATGCGAGAAGATCGTTGTAGGTGATTGTGTCAGGGTAAAGCTTAGAGACGACACAATATGGATGCAGCATAAAATCCACTGTCTTGAATGTCCAAATGTGCAGCGGGAGGTTTGTTATTTCAACTAAAACCTAGGATCCGGCATGGTTATCATTGAAATCATAGGCTGGTGTGCCACAAAATGTTGAGTTTTCATCTGCATAGAGCCGTAAAGTATATATTACTCAGGTTAAGCCTCTGTTCGGACTGAAGAAATTCGACTGCTTGTTTGTTCTGCTGCTTGTTTGGGATGCTAATTAAGAACTCTTGGTCATGAGTATCAATAGTAACAATTTCATCACATTCAAGCTGAAAAGCTTTAGCCAATGCATTATCAAAGTGCCTTCGTGCAGTTCTACTATTAGGAGAGAAAATGATCTAGAAATGGTAGTGTGTCCGGATCTCTGGGCATTTTGTTTCACCATAAGAAAGGAAAGCTCTTGTAATATTTCTTCTGGAACAGACAGACGAGGACGAAATACCTAGCAAGATTATAAAATAGTTTAGCCTATTGGCCAGCTTAGGTGTTGAGAAAGGACGAGTGGATCTAAGAATACAGGGGCAGCGGCTTAGCTTAGAGGAACAAGGAAAGAATAGAATCTACCTTGAACTGGAAAGGCGGTATAGGATGCAGCTTCATCGGTTGAAGAAGACGCCATAAGCCCAGGGCACCAAGATGTAGTGAGGGAAGGAACCCTAGAAATGGATGCGCGGAGAGTGTGACGGCGGGATTGGTGGGTGGAGTAAGAGAGCGTGCAGGTTATGGGGACAGCACATAGGCCAGTTCTCAGCCACACAACCTGTCTGGATATGAGGCACGGCCAAGAACGGGCCTACTGGGCCGAAGTAAAAAAACAGGAATGGGCCAGGGCCTTAAAGGCTATGAAAAAAGGACGAGATGACCAGAGTCTAAAAGAGAGGGGAGACAAAATCATGTATGAAAAGAAGAAATCGTCTGTAGACTATGGGCAGCATATCAAGTATAAAAAGGCAAATCATAATCGAACAGCACACACATAATACGATAGAGTTCACTTGATTATATAGGGGAGTTTTTTGTTTTGCCGTGCTTTGACACTGCTACTTGAGCAGCTAAAGACTTTTTAGCATACAGACATATAAATAGAGGAGTTTTAGACATGCTTCCTGAGAAGCATACAACTACAGCAAGGTCTATGCAAGAAGCATACGCGGTAACGGACTCTGCTTGTAGCTGGTCAAAGAGCATTATGATTGAGCGTTGTCGAGAGCAAAGCTAGATGCATAAACCGCCATCTTTCTCCTTCGATCTTGCTGAGGAGAAGCTAATGTACATAAGATAGATAACCTACAGCAGAATGCAAAGTTTCAGAAACCAGTTCCAAGTATGACAATGGCAAAATAAGTCCAAGAATAGTAGTATATAGGGAAATTGTGATGTACCTATAGATATTTTAATGTTTGATAGGCAAGGCAAAGGAGTCATTGCTGCTTTGTTTTCTTCCCTCCTGCAGCTCCTTTTCTAGCAACGGGGTTCCTTTATTTCAAGTTGTGTTAGTGAAAAATAAATAAGCGGAATGCTATATACAGGATTGGAAACCAGCTATATTACTGGAATGTAAGAAGCAGCACCTCTTGTTTTTCTGAAGCGGACTCTTATCATCTTTTGCATTAGTAGCACCAGAAGGATCTTCAGCCTTTTCATCATCATTCTCCTGGAGCACCCAACACATACATAAGGTTGATAATAGAGAGACATAGCATATTGATATTGGATGGTTGTTAGGCTATACAATAGTAAGATTTTGCGATGACACCTGTGTATCAGCGTGTGACTATGCTGCTCATTTACTAAATGTACATGCATGCATTTATACCATTATGCATTAGTTAGCATATGTGTGTTAATAGGTATCTCAGGCGGAGCAGAGAAATATTTACCGCGGCTGTTTTTTTTTGACAGAAAGACTGTAAGGGAACCCCCTACAGTATAATTGGTGCAACAAACCCAAATTGCAAGTACCATGCCTTGAACCTGGGTGGGTGGGAAGGCATCAGCCCCTTCCCACCACTAGGCTATTTCATCACATTGCTTTGGAGGATCCTCTGCCAGAGGGAGCTTCTTGTCATTGTCGATAAATAAAGCACGCCTGGTCCTGCTGGGTGGGCATGGTGATTTGCTAGAAAAGAAAATGTGATTATAAGAGCAAGCAAGCATTAGAAAAAACTGCAGCAGTCCTTTCTAAAGAGGCATACCCTGGAGCTGCAGATGAAAGGAGACCAACACTGAGCTTTGAAGTTCGTGTTTGCACCTGAGTGTAAAAAAAGGGATTGAGAAGAACTGGATTAGTTTTCGGGCTTCTTGATTGAATAAATCTAGTGAGAGATAGTATACTAATAAAAGAACACACCGCGCCTGTAGGTGATGGAAAAGTTATAGTAGGGCTCCCTGAGGAGCTGCCAGGCTGGGCTTGTTTGATGCTTGGGGTACTGGGTGTAAACATCTCAGAAGGTACTAGACTGTCAGTCAGGGAAGCAGAGGATGATGCTCCAGATGATCCAGGAACACAGTCAAAGGTAGATGAGCTTAACTCAGGCTTGTAGGTTTCCATAATTTTCACAACTTGAAATGATAGCTGTGTGCTTGTGGTTGCAAAGCTTCTCTTTGCAATGGACACAAGAAGTTTATACTTTTGCCCAATAATCTGGGTAACCTCTGGTGGAGCAATCCTATCAATCATCGGTACACGAGCTATCTCTTTTATGGTTGGAAGTCCTGGGTTTCTAAACTTCAGCAAATTGAGGAGTGGTTTTCCAACAGCCGCTTTTCCAACTTTATCAAACATGGTGAACTCAGCCTCACCGACATCATCACTCGCAGACACCGAAATACAGTACCTACGCATGGCATGAATAGAATGAGGATTGTAGTAAAGGACTAATAAAACATAGAAGAGGCATGTCTAAATAAATCAGGCAGGAATCCTGAGGAAACAAACAAGACAAAACAAAAGAAACAGCAGGCAAAGGTCTAGGAAGGCACATACGTCTCTTGTGCTGCTATGGATGAGCAGTTAGGATTGGCGCATCGGTAGTTCGATGCGACTATTGTAGAGGTCTTGTTGCAGGAGGAGCAAGAGAAGAACCACCAGCGCTGATCAGGATTGAGCCTCTGGGTAGTAACGGTACATATGAAGCGTTTTTCCTGTAGAAGTAACATAACTTGTAGATGAGCACATGATCAGGAAAAGTAGGAACAACATATAGAGGAAAAGATAGCGAGGATACCTCGTTTTCATAAGGGTTCAGGCGGAGGAGCTCTGATACGGTCTTTTCAACTGGATCAGCATAGATACAGGTAGTAAATGCACCCTCGGTCAAAGCAGCATCGTTATCAATGGGTTTGAAATTAGCCCCAACCTATTTTAATACGCAACAGGGGAGATAGTTAGTAGCATGACAAAGAAACAACACTATCTTCATATTCATGGTTAAAGCAAGAGAAGCCAATTAGAAGGCATATAGAAATCACCTGTTGCGGAAGTCATTTATCACTGGGAGATCCTCGTCAATGTACCAACGGCAAGCAGAACTACCACTAAGTCCTTGAACACCTGCATAGTTATTGAATAATATAGAGGGGTGAGAGGCTGCATTGAACATAGGACGAAAAGGCTGTAGAATACAAAATGCATAGATGTATAAGATGCAACAAGTTGACCACCTTGATTTATCTTAGGTAGTGTTCCTACAAAAATCGCAATCACAGCTCCCTTTTCGTCTCTTGCCCGTACTGCTTCTTCTTCAAATTCAATCGCTCGATCACCCCAGAGGACCAGCTTTAGCTCCTTTCCCCTATAGGTTTCATATGGCGAATAGATCAGTAAAGAAACGAATGAGTAGGTGACCTAGAATTGTGGATGCATAACAATAAGAAAATGACACTTACTGTAAGTCAGTTAGGACTATTGTCCTTGTGTTTGATGGCTCTGGCTGATGCATTGATTGGATAGTGACCACATCAGAAACAGCAGTTATTCTTCCAATGACATCTTCAAAACCATAGAATTTGCAAGAGCATCAGACTCCAGATATTTAACAAGTGGTTTTTAATGTACTTAGGCCTGCAGTGACACAACCTACCAAGGAAATGAGGCGGTGGCCCACATGGCCTGGGGATGTCCTGAAATGGGATCAAATTGTAGGTGCGGAATGGGTAATCTGCTTCCAAGCCCGGGCGTAAAACAGCATTGCTAAACCTGGTGAACTGAATCATGAAGCGACTCTCAACAGGTCTATAAGTTGTCTTTGCTTCAACGCAGTTGAAGCTGCTCATCATGTAGACCTTTCCTTCCTCCAGCTCATCCTTTAGTTCTTCTGCTCGCTGAGGAGGTATCTGCACATACATATGGTTGCCCTGCCAACAAAACCAGCAATCAGAAAGGTATCCTAGACTTAATATGGACAGTTGGCGTTGAGCTAGCTATGTAAAGACAAACCTGGCTATCAAGAACAACTAAGTCCATGTGCTGGATAGGGCCATTGTCAGTCCCGCCACGATAGAACCACAGGCGCGAGACAAGGACAGAGACAACCCACTTCCTACTGTGGTTGTGTATCTCAGAGAGCATCTGATGCGCCATCTGAAAACACAAGGACAATTTTGCTTAGGAAGGTAAAAATACACAGAGAAGCAGCATATTAGGTTTTGCAATATGATAGCATACCTAATCGAAGTCAAGTGAACAGACATATTAAGCGAACTACCAAAAGACCTTTAACACGTACATAGATGCACAGAAAAGAACAGTAGATGCTATCTTAGGTAATGAGCAGCAATAGATAAAACAACATTTACAGCCTCAAATTTTATTGAAAAGGGAGCAGACAATCCAAATACTTGACCAAATTAGGAAGCATACAATAATACAGGCTAAGAGGCAGCAAGTAGTAGTGAGACCAAAAGCAGCTCGCAAAATAAAGCACGACGTAAGTACTATTCCAAAGACTGAAAGATCTCAGAGAAAACTATGTTTCTAGTCTGAGATCCAAGTGTGCCATCTTCGTTCTCGATAAGTATTTTCAAGTTTTTCTTGGAAGTCACACGTGAAACCGCCACGTAAAGCTGGCCATGAGTGAAAACAGGGCTTTTCAGGTATAATCCAACAGCTGAGAGAGTCTGTCCCTGGCTCTTATTGATAGTCATGGCATAACAAACCCTGACTGGAAACTGGCGACGATGTAAAGTAAATGGCCATTTAGGATCCTTGGTAGTGAGGCAAATCCTTGGAATGTATACAACATCCCCAATATTAGAACCAGTCATGATAATAGCCTCAATGACTTTCTCACCAAGTTTAGAGACAACAAGACGAGTACCATTACAAAGACCAGTTGCCTGACTCAAATTTCTAAGGAGCATAATCGGCACGCCTTTTTTCAATAGCAACTTGTGCTGTGGGAAATTGTTAATTTTAATTGTATTGAGGTACTCGATAGGATAAAACACATCCATATTACGCATTGAGTCAGCAGCATTTCCTATAGAATCATAGCTTAAGTACTCCCTCTCAGCAGAAGGCATTAAGGCTAGCACATGGTCATTAACTTCTTGAGCTAGATCATTTGTCGTTGTTAAGATAGCCCTTTGGCACAAGTATTTTCGATTAGAACAATTTTTAGCAAAGTTTGGATATACAACATTAACAATAGCGCCTATTCTATTATCCTCAGAATGGATCAACATATCATCAGGAATTGTTACCCAACTTGGCTCACACTCCCCTTGTCTGGTAACACAAGGCGTTGTACCATCACCAATACTCAAGATCCAACCAGCGAAAGAAGCTATCTCAGCTTGTAAAACAGGATCTGTTGTTTGCACAGCTAAACGCATGTTCACATTAAGATGTAGAACTTCTATAAAACTCCATAGAGGTGAATTTGTTATAGCAGCATTTATAACCTGTGAGCGAGTTCCCACCCTCAATGACTGGTAAAATCTGTCTCAAATCGCCACCCAGAACCATAACCTTACCACCAAAAGGCATGTCAGCTATAGAAGCATCGTCGGCAGACAGAATATCACGTAAGCTACGATCCAAAGCCTCAAAACATCTACGATGCGTCATTAAAGCCTCATCCCATATTATTAGGGAGGCTGATTCGATCATCTCTGCTAATTTGCTAGATCTTTTTATATCACATGTTCCATTGTCATCTAAACTGGTTGGTATTTTAAACCTAGAATGAGCAGTCCTACCTCCAGGCAAAAGAAGTGCTGCAACCCCAGAAGATGCAACTGTGAGAACAATCCTTTCTTTACCTCTAAGATAAGAAATTATGGAACTCCAAAGAAAAGTTTTCCCAGTTCCACCATATCCAGAAACAAAGAAAAAGCCAGGTTTTCCAGACACAACTCTGTCGATAATATTCTTATAAGCTAGGAGTTGATCTGGATTTAATTGGTTGTACATGGTTTCTGCCTTTAGTAGTTCACTTTTAGGATCAGCAGATAGTTCATCAGTTATCATGTCATTGTCATCAGAGTTATCATCATATGTGGTCTTTAATGGCAGCCTGTGGTCTAGAATATTAGAACCATTTTTACTAAATAAAAATGTCAACTTATCAAGCAAGATGTCTCTTAGCTCATTAGGAGGTACAACATGATTGTCATCATGAAAAGAGCGCTTGATATTGTACTTAATATCCTCAGCTAAGTGTGACCAATATTTTTCAAAGAAAGCATTTTCATCATTAACACCACAATGAACAACGATTGTAACAAAAATCCTGCGCAACTGATCTCCCATACCCCAGGTTAAAGCCTCATCAAACGCACTATACCATTCAAGATCCTCTCCAAGCAAGCCCCTAGCAGCACATGCCTCCTTAAAGGTTTCATACACAATCCCATTATAAGTTCTAACATCCATATAAGACATAGCACCTTTAACAACCATCAAGAGCATTCTAAGATAGAAAAGTTCTCCAGTTGTAGGGTGAACAGAATAAATTCTACCAATCCTATAACTCGAAGTCTTAGGAATCCATTGTTTTTTGCTTCCTAGCCAAGTCCATTTGGTTGGGAAGTCACAATAAGTAAGAGACCTAGCATTTGCATGGCATCTATTAGCTACAAACCACTCGGTTAATATTGTTCTCTGTAGCCACTCATCGTCGGCAACTGACTTCAGGTTTGCTTTAACATTGAAACGCACCATGTGTTTATTTAACAAATGAACAGGCAATCTTTCAACAGAAGGCATCTTACTGTGTATATCAAAGCCATATATCCTCCAGCAACCATCTTTATCACATATGTAACAACATTGTCTATATTCCATGATCTCATCAATCTCAATACCATGCTTGTTTTTGATGCTTTCAAACAAAGTTTTTGGAAAATCATGACCCTTTGTAACATACTTATAAAGATACTTGATAACATGGGTTTTATTGCACCACTCAACGTTAATATGCGCTTGGTATTTTTTAGTATGAGCAGATTATAAGGAACAACATGCCTATTATCAAGCCTGACCTTTTTTTTAAATATAAAACGGTCGTTGTCTGGGCGACTATACACAGGAAATCCACTATCATCTAGAGAGGTCTCGAGCTGAAATGGCTTAGGAAATTTTTTTGAACACAATCCATTTTTCATGCAAGGACATTTAACACCATCTTCCCCGCAAGGGCCATGCATGATGTGTTCAGAAACAAGAACGTATCCAAGAGGATCCGCAACAGGATCAGGGATGGAAGCCGATATAAAAGAGTCAATTAAAGCAGGACTAACCTCCCGTTTTTTCCTATCAAGCCAGATCAGGATATGGGCATGAGGAAGCCCTCTTTTCTGGAACTCCACAATGTGTAGTACTGTGAACAAAGGGATAAAAAACAATCACGAGCAGAGGTGGAAAAGAATAGAAGAAAAGAGATGAGAGGAATCGCAAAGCACGTTTTACCTGCTACGACAGGACCAAAGGCCTCCCCACTCTTAATATCATGAATATAGTCATTGAGCTTCATGTGATAAACCCTGACCGGAAGATCCGCCCTGTCTGAAGGCATCTGGCCAGGCTCAGAACACAGGGCTTCTGTTATTTCAGTCCACTTGGGATTACAGGTAAAGGTGGTGAAAAGGTCTGGTGGGCCAAAGACACGTGAAATAGCTACTGCATCCTGGAAGTTCTCAATCATATAACGCCGGCCACCGAAAAAAGAGGATGGAAGTATATTTTTTTTGCCAACAGAACTTGCATCTATCTGCCCTTTTCCAACAGCATCAGTGACTCCTTGCAAGTTCTCTGCTCTAAGATCATTATTAGCCTTCATGATGAAATGCAGCCTCCACTCGTCTATGCAAGCGCGTGCATCTACAATGGCCTGTGAGGAAAGCAAACCACAACAAAGGTATGGATTATGCTGCTCTGGTCTATAGTGGAGACAATAGGAATAATAGTCCTGCATAGTGAGCCTGGTTCTTTTGCTAGTATCTAAAGGATCTGAACCAATATATTTAAGCCCGAGCTGAAACCCACGTTCTGCATAGGGGAAGAGAAGAGGATACTGCAAAGGCATATATGAAGTTTGCAAAGAAGATATTTGTTGCAGATTGTCATCTCTACCGTGTATTATTATGTCACGACAAGAAGCCTCCACCGTGAACTCACCAAACATTAAAGATGCTAACTCATCAGTTGTAGGGAGGCTAAACTGTGGGCCATCAGATTCTCCAGGGGCAACTAAACGAATGGCTATCTCGGCATGCTTATTGGCTGCTAGTATTTCTCTAGCTGATCTAAACGTTTTGACATAAGAATTGTGTGTATCAAGCATATGCATCAAGCCTTCAACAATAGATTCATCTAAACCACCATCACTCTTTTCACCCTTTTCTAAAGCCTGAATCCTGTTTTGCACCTCATTCTGGGTATCATATATATAGAGTTCGGCATACTTAGGGGTATTTCCTTCCTTAGGCATAAGAGATCCCATTCGATGACAAACCTGCCCGTTTATTTTGTATATATTTGGACCATTACCATCATTTACAGAACGATCAACAGTAGTTCCCATGGAAGTAAATGCAAAGAGGCAGTTGTACTGACGATTTTTTTATAAACTCTCTGCTACGCGAGGGACCATTGTATCTCAGCAACTCAGAGAGAAACAAGGTGGCTTTTTAAAAGGTGTAATATACACCTTACCACCCTTGCAACATTTGTTGTAAACCACCCGCCTTAGCGTAATAGCGGATTCCGATCTCACCCTCTCCTCGAACCAGAAGACTGCACCACAGTTGGTACATTTGTAGTCTGGGTCCACCGTAGAAAGATCTCTTTCGGTACCCAGCTGCAAATTTGTCTTGGCTCAGTAACAATGGTAAATCAGCAATGCATCATACAATAGTTTCTAGGCATATCGGCACTCAGCATACCTTTCAGCATCTCAGACTCCTCAGCCGTGAATCCAACCCAGTCAGCACTTAAGGGTGATCCAATGGCAGGCCCCTTCCCCCTAAGTCTATCAACAACCACCCTGCATCTCTTTCTATTACGGGACGTAATTTCTGGACTAAGAACGGGGAAGAAACCATCATCTAAAAAAACAAAGGGCCTGTCACAGGTACGAAGAGGAATCGAGAGAGTGCAGGAGGCACACCTATAAAGGAAAAGGACTTATTTTAAAAGGACACCCCATACATTTTCTTTTAGGTAGGCCTGAGGATATGTAGGGCAACGGTGAGTCACAGAAAGACAGCCTTCGTCGAACAACATGGCGCGGAGGCGGCTGACTGGTGCTTGAACTGGCCTTACGACGAACAGAACGGCGCTGAGGCATGATCACAGAACGACATGAAGAACAGAACAACCATAACACACTGCAACAGAAACGTAACACAAAGAAAGGCAATCTAATCAGGCACATTAAACAGCAGAAAGGCATACACCTAGACCCAGGAACAGGATTCAAAAGGCAAGCCTCTATAAAGGCCATGGAACATTTTTTTAAATGAAAGGGAGAGGCATCCCAAAAGTAAACTGTAAGCCTTTTTTAAAATACATAGATGGAGGTAGAAGTCCATCAAACAATGCGAGCGGATAAAAAAACAAGAGAAAGAGAGCAAGTCCATGAAACACCTTCCCAACAGTCCATGGGAAACTATAAGCCCAAACGAACAAGATTCTTTAAAGTTCGTGGCCCAAGAAACACCTTCCCAAAAGCCCATGAAGAACCAGAAGCCCAAAAGGAACAGGGTCCTCTAAAGCCCATGCTAGTTTTTTCTCTATAAGAGAAGGGGGTGGTCCAAAGACCAGGGACCCAGCCGAGGAAGAATCAATAAACAACTAACATATTTATTATTTGAGCACGTGGGAAGAGCATTGAATTCGAAGAAGAAGGCTATTCTTTTCAGTCTTGCAAAACGCAGAAAGAAGACACTGTAAGAGCCATATAGAAAGCCCGAGGACTTTATTGCATCAGAGAAATAGACCAATTCAGTACAAAGCAGGCACATAGGCCCAAATAGGAAGCCCAGAAAAGGTAGCTAAAGAGAATGAAGAGAGGAAAGCAGCTGAGAGCATAGCAGACCCCAGTCAAACTGGACCAGAACAGGGCCAACATCTGGATTTATGTCCGTCTCTGCAGACGTACGCCGCAAGTGCAACAGTTCTCTCTCCAAGTGACCAACACGCCGAATGGCAGAGACTGCAACCGTTATGGAAGAACGAAGGGAGCTCCTATAGGCCATCATACAGTCATAATTATAGTCTCGAACCACAAACCCATACAGACGCTGCAAAAAACTTATGGCTTGGAGGGCAGCTTGTTCATAAGCATGGACAAAACCACACCAGGCTGAGCTCCAAAAAAATTCTCGTCGCGGAACCGGAGAAGAACTATCCCCTGGAAGCTCCAGTTCTACCCCAGCAAGAACGGACCCATCCTCCGTGACCTCACACAGATACAAAAGCGCCGGCAAAGAACACCGAGCCACCACGGCTTCCAAAACGGGTATAACTGTTGAAATAAGAGTACACATCCTGCTCACACGCAACGAAATTATAAAAAAACTGAAAAATAACACGACCCCCGGAGCAGATCCGGAATAGCGAGATCATAAGTACATCAACAACCATGATAACATGCACAGACAAGTAAATACATCTGAACCCACCGGTAGCTGACATGCAATGGAAAAGGAGAGCAAACCTTGAGGAGGAGGAGCATGTCACAGATTCAGAAACAGATCAGCTTTTCCAACCTACAAAATAAGACAGAACCATTAGAACACATCAAGTCACAGAGCACATATATATTCCATCAAAGGCACCAAACAAGTGCAGAGCCACACAATGGCACCAGAACAATTCTTCTTTTAACCAAAGGAAACAACATCACTTAGCATGACAAAACACCATCTACTACATCTATAGCAGCATTTAATCACTGAGCAATCAAACTATAGACACGCAGGAAGCGAAGGAACATCAATCAACCTCAACCACCATGTTTTTTCAAGCAAAGTAAAATCACAAGAAGTATAAACCTTCAGGGCCACTGCAGAGGCAGCAGCCAAACAAAACGGACTAAGCACGACATCTTCTCAGACCTAGTCTTTCGGGCTATACAATCTAGAAATAGAGACAGACAGACAAAAGAGAAGAACATTACCAGAATGACGAAGCACAGCCGGAAGAGCAGCTAACAAGCGAATGTGGACGAACAGCCGACCAACCTGAAGACAACCTAAAACACAAACTACTCCCATATTAGCCGCCGACGAACAACATGAAGCATGCACATGCACAAACGACGGAACGCGAAAATGGCAAAGCAGAGCACACGGTAGCAGGCAACCATCGTATCGAGCAGCACTCAACCATTTCAACAAACACCTCAAAGGCATATGTTCATATAGAGGCAGAAGAGACAAGCACGAACCTGGACAGCAAGAACGTAATGGCGCACGCTCCCACGCAAGGGCCAACGGTAAAATCGGCAGCAAACTGCGCACCAATGGAGCAAAGACAAGCAAAGCAGGTCAGCAAACAGATAAAGAACGGCAGAAACGAACAGGGAAAGGATAAGAAGATGAACCTCAACCAACACCACCCATGGAGGAACGCGCGGCCATGGCGAGTACCGCAACGTAAGCTGGCCGAACCGGATGAAGGCAGGCGAACAGGAGAGGACGCGGCGACCTGGAAGCGCGGGCGAAAGCGAGCGAACGAAGCGGCGTGGAGGAAATGAGGGATAGAAGGAGGAAAGGGGAAAACCGGAGAGAAAAGCCCCCCCCCCCCCGGCCACCGCAATGGCAGGGGCAATTCTCACAGAGCCGCATGCGAACCCACCACACATGCATCGACACGCGGGCTGCCTGTTGGCCCAGGGGTTCCAGAGCCCACTGTCATAGGCACCCGCCAGAATGCGCGGCGCCGACGCACACGCCAGTCACGTGGGGCATCACGCGGACCCACGCCGCATCGCACGCACGTCCATTGGCCCCGCCCATGCGTAGGAAACAGTAATAGGCCAGCAGCGAGGGCAGGCGCAAGAATACGAAGTTATAAACCAACGAGCAATAGACCAGTAGGCCCGTCCCACCGCCTACCCCACAGTCAGCAGCACACGGCAAAGCGCACGAACGCCCAAGCGAGTCCAGTGGAACCACCAACCCGAGCAGAGCCACCACCCATCCCGCCCAACCGCGCACAAATCAGAGACGGGTCAAAGGAAACGCACGCAAGCACCCAAGCCCAGTGACGCGTGGGACCAGCGACCGCGGGACCCAAGTAGCAGCGACGAAAGACAGTGCAAAAGACGATGATCGATGACCTGGGGATTGAAAAAGCAGCAGTACAGCCCGTAAACAACGCGGCATGGCGCTGCCGTTGGACGAGACGAGCGAGACGAGACGGCTCGCCCACTCCGCACGCCCACTCTCCATGCGCCGGGCCGGCCGAATAATGAGGTCAGACGAAACGGGCAACGCGAACACGGGCAAAAGACACCAGGAAGCTGACACGCGGGACCATGCATCGGTGAGTCCCACCTGCAGCCGTAGCACCAGCTAGCGAGGAGTACACAACACAGCGGCATGGGTTTCTCGCGCGCACACGGCGCGGCACGAGCGGTTGCCTCGCGCCCCCGCACCAGGAAAAGCAACACCCAGCCATTTCCATCCAAGTGGCCACAGCGCCGGCCCACACGTCATCCCTCGCCACGATCCATTGATCGGTAAAAACGAGCACACTGAATTCTAGCGACGATCAAATGGCCAACGTGCGAAAAAAGACCTGGTCAACGCCGACCGAACGGCCAACGAAGGATGCCATCAGGGGAGCCTTGTGAGAGCGAGTTGGCTAGCCTCTTTTTTGTTTTAAATGTGCAAATTGGGTTTATTTTAATGGCATATGCATAGTCACTGCGATGTGATTGCAAATAAGACATATGGTTGATCGCATGCATAACATATGACAAGTCAAGCGGATTTTCAAACATGATGTGACCTAAAGAATTGTCACAAGAAATCCTATGTAACATGGCATCACAACTAATAGACTCCACATGAGAATCATCATATTCATTATAAATGGGCAAATCATCGCATGGTAAAATCATACTAGCATGAAGCATGGTACTAGGTGGATCAACATCATGCAAGCAATCAATGTCAAGAATGTCCACTAGTGGGACTAGAGCATGACCGTCACCTACATTACCGTTTTCATTCCACTCAAGTGGTGTAGGTGAGGTGGTAAAGACCAAATGGTGGTCATCTTCATCTTGATGGAACATGTGGGGGTGCATCATATTCCACCATGGCCATCGTCTGTCCAAAGGGAGGACGAAGTCGTCGAGGTTCGGTGCGTCATCATAAATGGGACCTAGCACCAAATGAGAAGACACAATAGAGGTAGAGGTCAAGTGGCCTCACGAGACCTATCAACTATCACACTCACTCTATGTGGTGGTTCACTCACTCCCTCAAAGTAGGTGCACTCAATCTCACGTATGGTGGAGTCACTCATCTCACTCAAGTGGTGGGGTTGTGGCTCTCCTCACATGGGAATTGGGGCACCACATCATATATGGGGCTCGTGGTGAAGTCACTATCACTCTCAATATGGTGGCACAACTCACTCAAGTCATCGTACGTCGCCATGGTCGAGGCAGAATCCCATGCTCAACCATCTCGTCGTCGTCTCCGTGGATGAAGGCCGGAGATGGCACATCATCGCTCTCCTCCATGACCGAAGGGAAATTCCCATGCTCGATCATCTCATCATCGTTGATGTGGATGAAGGCTAAAGATGTCACATCATCACTCTCGCATCCTAAGATAGAAGCATCATCCTTGCTCGCCACCTTGCGCTCGTCTCCAAAGCTTGGTCCTTGAAGGTCTCTGTAGTCGTACTCGTCGCCGCACCATCTTGAAAAAGAGTCGAAGTAGACTCGGCGTCATCAATGCCACGAAGAGGGATGGCAGTGAAGTCGCACTTGGGAGCATCGTCTTGGAGCTCGTCGGGCTTGGACATCTTGGTGGTACTATCCTCATGCTCATTCTCATGGAGCTTGGTCTTCGAGAAGTTTGCTTGGGGTGGAGAAGCCTTGGCCTTCATGAGTTCTTGTTCCGCCTTGAGAGCACCAATGTAGTAGTCGTCGAGGGACTTGAAGTTCTCGAGGAAGATAGTCTTGGACATGTCGTTGTTCAATCCCATCATGAAGTGGAACTTCATCAAAATGGGGTCGTCCATACCGGCTCATCGCAAGGCAATCTTCATCTCCTTGAAGTACTTATCGATGGACTTGGTGATGGTGTCGATGCCAATGTGATCTTGCCGGAGATGGTAGCTCGGAAGCACGTGCACTTGAGCGTCTTCTCGAAGATGAGGAAGATCGCTTGTAGGACTTGATGGGGGCTTTGATGATGTAGGGTAGAACCCTAGAGGCCGATCTTTCACGTTTGGAGCGGATCCCCATGAGGAACACGAGGAGGGGAACGAGAGAAAAACAAGAGAGAACACTCAACCAACAAGAACAAAGTCACACATGTGCTAGATCCAAGAAACACAAAGAGATACACGGTCCAAATCCAACAAAGGAAGATACAAGTGGCGGTATCTCATCTCCGAGAGGAGGTCTTGAATCCACGAGGGATCTTCCCGTAAAGGGGTCTTGAATCCAGGTGGATCTTCTCCGAAGAGGTCGCGGTCTCTCACGAGGAGGAGATCCAGATGGATGAGCAAGGCTCTATATCACAAATGAGCTAAATCAACGCTAACCCTAATTTGGAGCTAGGGGACAAGTATATATAGTCCAAGGGGTAAGTTGGGGGATACATGGGGTGAAACCCCTTCAACTGTGCGCAGGCAGGGCGGTAGTACCGGTGATGTAGGGCGGAACCCTAGGGGCCGATCTTTCACGTTTGGAGTGGATCCTACGGGGGGGAAACACAAAGAACGCGCGGAAGAACACGAGGGAAATCACGAGGGGAAAACGAGAGAAACACTCAACCGACACAAAATTGATCACACAAGTGCTAGATCATCGAGGCACAAAGTAACACGAGATCCAAAGTCAACAAGGGACGATACAAAGGTAGCCATTCTTCTCCATGAGGAGGTTTTGATTGTCTTCTCCGGATGGAGGCCTTGAATCTGGATGGATCTTCTCCGAAGAGGTGCGGTCCCTCACGAGGAGTAGATCCGTGCAGATGAGCAATGCTCTATCTCAAACGAGCTAAACCAATGCTAAGTCCCAAAGTGAGGAGGAAGAGTCATATATATAGGCTAGGGGCGAAGGGGTACATGGGCTCAGCCCAACATGCGCGCGCAGGCGCTGGTCGGATGATCCGGGTGGGGAGCTGGATGATCCGGGCTCGGCCGAATGATCCGGGTGGAGTCCTGGATGAGCTGGTGGTGCATGCAGTGGCGGTGCAGGTCCGGATGTCCGGCTGGGGGTCCGGATGTCCGAGCTGGGTCCGGATAATCCGGGATGGTGTCCGGATGATCCGGCTTCATGGAGAGGCTTCGGGTGTCTTCGGGGCGAATTAGCATGATCGTCCGGACCGGGGTCCGGATCGTTCGGGCTCTGTCCGGATCATCCGGGCCCTCGTCCGGATCATCCAGCCAGCCTGGGACTTGGTGCTTTTCCTCTCCGTCTTCACGCATGTCTTCCGCTTCCGGTTCTCCTTGCTTCCTAGCTTCTCCATGGTTAACTCCTTGGTACCATAGTATGCAAAGCATCTCCGTTTGAGGTAGTAACCATGTCTCATGTGAATCGAAAGGGAGTTGTGAGAGGAGTGATGTCACCTCGGTTTCAAGAGCTCTTGCACATGCTCGAGGCATGGGTCCAAGTGGTGTTGTAGGGGATGTACATGCATCCATGGGGATGATCGTGGGATGCTCCGCATCATGTCCGCCCCCTTGGGAAAGATCTGACCTCGGATCGAAATCTTCATCACCATGGTAAGGCAAGAGGTCTTTGACGTTGAAGATGTCGCTCACATCGTACTTGTCGCTTGGTAGGTCGATCTTGTAAGCGTTGTTGTTGTAGCGTGCTAGCACCTTGAAGGGTCCATCGGCTCGAGGGAGAAGTTTGGACTTGCGTTCGTTGGGGAAGCAGTCCTTGCGAAGGTGTAGCCACATGAGATCGCCTTTGTTGAAGATCATGGGTTGCTTGTTGACGTTGATCTTGGTCGCTAGTCATTGTACTTGGCGCTCGATGGTGTTCCTTGTATCCTCATGCATCTTCTTGATGTAGCTTGCCCGTGCACTTGCATCCATGTTGGTGCGCTCTTGTAGAGGAAGAGGTAGAATGTCCAATGGGGACAACGGGTTGAAGCCGTAGACGACCTCGAAAGGGGACTTGCCGGTAGTCGAATGTCTTGCACGTTTGTAGGCGTACTCGGCGATGGGTAGGCATGCCTCCCACTCCTTGATGTTCTGCTTGATCAACACGCGAAGTAGAGTGGAGAGCGTCCGGTTCGTCACCTCCGTTTGGCCATCGGTTTGAGGATGGTATGCGGATGAGAACAAGAGCTTGATTCCGAGCTTGGTGCATAGCGTCTTCCAAAAGTAACTCGAGAAGTTGACGTCATGGTCGGAGACAATTGTCTTTGGTACTCCATGGAAGCGCAAGATTTCCCTTCAAAAGAGATTTGCAACGTGTGAAGCATCGTCTATCTTGTTGCAAGGAATGAAATGTCCCATTTTAGAAAATTGGTCCACAACAGCAAACACGGAATCCTTTCCATTTTGCGTTCTAGGCAAACCAAGTATAAAATCCATGCTAATGTCTTCCCAAGGTTGATAAGGAATAGGAAGAGGCATGTAAAGACCATGGGATTGAGCTTTAGACTTAGCTTTGAGACAAGCATCGGTTGGTGAAGCATGAGACGTCACGGAACATCTTGGGCCAAAAGTAGTTCTTGGAGAGCGTGGCGAATGTCTTGTCGCGTCCAAAATGTCCCATGAGTCCGCCTCCATGAGCCTCTTGCAAAAGGAGCAAACGAAGAGAAGACTCAGGAATGCATAGTTTGTTAGCTCTCATAAGATAACCATCCTTTATGTAATATCATTACCAAGATGTATGCGTCAAACATTTAGCATAAGGAGTAGCAAAAGATGGATCATTAGCATACAAGTCTTTTATGTGCTCAAAGCCAATAACATTCAACTCAAGTTTAGTGACAAGCATGCATATGCGTGAAAGTGCATCTGCAACTACATTTTCCTTACGCTTAATGTACTTGATCACATAGGGGAAAGATTCAATAAATTCACTCCATTTGGCATGACGCTTGTTCAACTTAGTTTGACCTTTTAAGTACTTAAGCATTTCATTATTGGTATGTATGACAAACTCATGAGGTCTAAGATAATGTTCCCGAACATGTAGCACACGCAATAAAGCATACAATTCTTTGTCATATATGGGATAGTTAAGTTGAGCACCGGAGAGTTTTTCACTAAAATATGCAATGGCTCATTTTTCTTGCATCAAAACTCCGGCTATTCCGGTACCACTTGCATCACAATGAACCTCAAAAGTTTTCTCGAAGTTGGGCAAAGCAAGAATCAGATCATGAGTAAGCAAAGACTTGAGCTCATCAAAAGCGGTGGATTGCAAAGATCCCCAAACAAAAGGAGCATTCTTCTTACTCAAGGCATGCAAAGGAGCGGCAATAGTGCTAAAGTCTTTCACGAAGCGACGATAAAAACCCGCAAGGCCAAGAAAGCTACGCACTTGTTGCAAATTGGTGGGTTGGGGCCAAGTTTTAATTGCTTCAATTTTATATTCATCAACATGGACACCCTTTGAAGAGACAACGAAACCCAAGAAAACAAGTTTGACAACACCAAACGTGCACTTTTTCAGGTTTGCATAAAGACGTTCCTTGCGAAGGGTTTGCAAAACAGCCCTAACATGCTTTATATGCTCTTTCATGGATTTGCTAAACACAAGAATATCATCAAAGTAAACCACAACAAAGACTCCAATATAAGGTCAAAGCACAAAATGCATAAGACGCATGAAAGTATCGGGAGCTTTCGATAAACCCATAGGCATAACCAACCACTCGTACAAGCCAAATTTGGTTTTGAAAGTGGTTTTCCACTCATCACATTCTTGTATGCAGATTTGATAATAGCCACTTTTAAGATCAATTTTTGACAAAAAGGCGGCACCGCTAAGTTCATCAAGCATATCATCTAGGCGAGGAATGGGATGCTATAGAGAATGGTAATAGCATTTATAGGTCTACAATCGGAACACATGCGGAAACTTCCATCTTTCTTAGGCACAAGTATAACCGGAATGGCACAAGGACTTAAGCTTTCACGTACATGACCGTTGTCGATTAGTCGTTGTACTTGCCGTTGGATCTCCTTAGTTTCTTCGGGGTTGACGCGGTATGGAGCTTTGTTTGGAAGTGGCGCTCCGGGGATGAGGTCGATTCAATGCTCAATGCCTCATAGGGGAGGTAGACCCGGAGGTAGCTCATCGGGGAAAACATCTTGGAATTCCTGCAAAAGAGATTGAAACACTAAAGGTAGCTCGTGAGAGTTGTTAGTTTTTGGTTCCCCATCCTTGCACACAAGGACAAAGTGCATAACACTCGATGGGTTCTCACACACTTATCTCATCTCACTTTTTGTGGCAAATAGAACTAGGTTTAACTCTCTAGGCGAAGAGGCGCTCAAGTTTGGCTTGTGGCTCTCACTCACTTTTTGGTGGATCACTTTCTCACTCTTCTCTCCACGATGGGTGGCTTGATTGTCAGCTATCACTTGACTAGGAGACATAGGTTGTAGCACATACTCCTTCCCTTTCATCTTGAAGCTATAGTGATTGGTACGCCCATTGTGGATGACACCACGGTTGAATTGCCATGGTTGACCAAGAAGGAGGTGGCAAACGGACATCGGGACAACATCACACTCCAAAGTGTCTTCATATGCACCAATTTTGAAGGAGACTTGGACCGTATGCTCAACTCGGATAGTGCCGAAGTCACTTAGCCATTGGACTTTGTATGGGTGCGGGTGCTTCATCTTGACCAATTGAAGCTTGGAGCATAGTTCTTCACTTGCCAAGTTGTGGCAACTACCTCCATCAATGAGGACCTTGACGGACCTTCCATTGATGCTGGCCTTTGTGTGGAAGATGTGGCATCTTTGGTCTTCTTCTTGTTGATGTTGAAGAGTCAAGACCTTGGAGACAACGAGAGCGGGGATCGAATCCTCGTCACAAATACTTGATCATCTTCATCCTCATTCACTCGCTGGTGCATGGCCACTTGTTGAGGGGCTTCCATCTCCTCGTCACTCATGGAGTTATAGGTTCCATCATCATTGAGGATCATGGTGCACTTGTTTGTGCATTCATAGGACCTGTGGCCTCGGCCACCGCAAGTGAAACACTTAAAGGAGCTTGTCTTGATGGTCTCATCGGTCAGAGTAGATGATGAAGCACGCGACTTGAAGTTGCTTGTAGTAGGATGAAGACGACTTGAGCTAGTCAAAGCTTTCTTGTAACTTGACTTGTCATCGTTTCTTGGAGAAGGCTTGGTTGATGTAGGGGTTGGAGGAGTTGTTGAAGCTTGGTTGTTGGAGAAGTTGTAGGTCTTGGACGAGTACTTAGCGTACTTGAAGTTATCTTGCACTTGACGTTCCTCCTTGGTCGCTTGATGCACGAGCTCAATGTGATTGAGGCCATTCAATAAGCATGCCATTGTTTGCTCATCATCTTCCTTGACATTGACTCGGATCATGGCTATCTCCATTTCCTTGTAGTATTCTTCAACACTCTTTGTTCCTTGCTTGAGGAGTTGTAACTTCTTGAAGAGATCACGATTGTAGTAGGTGGGCACGAAACGTGCTCGCATGACATCCTTCATTTGAGCCCAAGTGGTGATTGGAGGTTCACCTCTTGCTTCTCAGCGCTCAAGGACTTGTTCCCACCATATGAGCACATAGTCTTGGAACTCAAGTGATGCCATAGAGATCTTCTTCTGTTCCTCATAGTTGTGCAAGTGAAAGATTTTGTCGACCTTCAATTCCCATGAGAGGTATTCTTCCGGATCATTGCTTCCATTGAACTTGGGCATTGTGAATTTTAGCTTGCCCTAGCATTGCTCTTCATTGTGTTGTTGGCGATGGTGATGATGACGCCCTTGACATGGAGGATAATCATCATCATGTTGCTCTTGGCGTGTAGGAAGTCCATGATCAACTTGCTCTTGTTGAGCTTCAGGTTGAGGTGGAGCTTGACGAGCTTGTGGAGGAGCTTGAGGAACTTGAGTTGCACTCGCGGTTGGTAGTTCCTCTCTTGGATTTCTTCTCGAAGGGCTTCCTCTTGATTGCGCCGTTCATGATTGCAGTTGGCGATGGCTCGACTTGATTCTTGAAGGGCACGTTGCGCCTCAAGAGCTTGTGCTTTACGTTGTTGTTGTTGAAGACGTTGAGCCTCGGCGTCTTGTTCCGCTTGGTGTAGACGTGCTCGTTCTTCTTCTTGGTGCCGTTGTCATTGTCATTCTTGAGCTTGAGCAAATGCAACTTGATGTGGTGGAGGACGAAGTTCTTGCTCATCGACTTGCTCTTGTGAATGCTTGTCGTGTAGCGGATTGCGAGATGCATGACAGTCTTGATGCGCAGCTCGTCGAAGGATGTTCGATGACGGTGTACTTGAGCCGGAGAAGGAGTCGTCGGAGTGTCGACTTGAGCGGCTTCGTCTTGAGTATGAAGAAGTTGAAGGAGGATGGTTCACCAACAAGGCGCGGATCCCGTCCATTCTTGCATCATTCTCTTGCTTGTGCGCGTCGAGCTTGTTGTCGAAGTAGTCCATAATTGCAAAAAAGGGCATGAATGGATAGACAACAACCATATGTTCACAACACCCTTACTGAAGTATCTCAAAATATGCATGGATCTCTCTGTAGCTACAAGTTTACATGGCATAAAAATAACAGCAGAAGAGGGACTAAAATCAGCAATATCAAGTACCCTCCTTAGCAAGCTTGATGCACTCATCACACAAATCACAAAAATACATGGATAGCACCTCTGGAAAGATGGCATGGCATAGATCAAAACACATGTAGACATCGACCTCATAGGACGCACACATCAATCATGGCAAAAATGACAAATGAGGAAGTTATAACAGTTTTAGCAGATTAACATCACTTAGCACTCTTCCAACAGCATTTAGGGCATCAAGATGAGCTCAAATGAAAATGATGCAATGGAATGAAATGAAGTACTCGACGAGACGAACAATTGGACATATTACACGCACGAAAGGGAGCTACAGATGCAGAGATACGGCATGACGAACATGGCATGATTATGTTGAAAACACTCGGGACTTTGGATTTCGGGGGAAAGTCAACCTGCGGGCACGGATGCTTGGAGGAGGCCGGAGATGTCGGGGATGAGTGGATCCGGCCGTGGGGCACCGGATCAGGCCAGAGTAGAGGTGGAGGCGGCGGGCGAGCGCGGTTCCCGGTGCGGAGCGGCGAGGCCGCGGCCGGAGCGACGAGCAGCGGGCCGGGGCGCTCGGAGGCGCGCCGGAGACGACGCAGGCGGCGAGGGCGGCGCCTGGTGCGGGGCCGGACGGCGAGGAGGCGGGGCCTGGCGGCGGAGGCAGGGCGAGGCGCGGGGCGGCGCGCCCGCGGCGGTGGCGGCCGGCGGCGGAGGGCGCTAGAGGCGCGGAGGGCGGGGCCGGCGGCGGCGAGCCCGGCGACGGCGGCTGCGGGCCCGGCGCGGCCCGGTTCGGCCCTGGGCGGGCCGGATCTGGGCCCCGGGCGGCGGCGCGCGGTGGGATGGCGGCGGCGACAAGTGGCGGGAGGCAATTGGCTGAGGGGGCGGCAACGATGACGTGGCGGATCCTGATTGGGCGAAACGACGTGTTCGGCGGACATGTCCGGCGCGGATGGACATGTCCGGCGGCGCGGAGTTTGGCTAGGGTTTGGACTGCGGGAATTTCGGGGGAGGCCACATATTTATAGGTAGAGGGAGCTAGGAGAGTCCAAATGAGGAGCGGTTTTCGGCCACGCGATCGTGATCGAACGACCGAGAGCATGAAGGGGAGTTAGGTGGGTTTTGGGCCACTTTGGAAGGGGTGTTGGGCTGCAAGAAAAGAGGGCTTTGCGGTTACCCGGTTAACCGTTGGAGTATCAAACGAACTCCAAATGGCACGAAACTTGACAGGCGGTCTACCGGTGGTATACCAAGGCCACTTGGCAAACCTCGGGCCATTCCGAGAAAGTTTAACACCCACACATAACAGGAGACAAAAGGGGAACGCCGGGGGACATAGGAGTGCCGGATTGCAAAACAGACAACGGGGAAAATGCTCGGATGCAAGAAACGAACACGTATGCAAAATGAAATGCACATGATGACACGAAGCGAATGATGACATGATAAAATGCAACATGCAAGCAGATGACATGGCAATGACGGCGAAAAACTGGCAGACACCTGGCGCATCGGATCCGGGGCGTTACATAATGGCTCAATGGGCTTCATTATCTTGTTGAAAGGGTTGTTAAGCACACTAATAAGCACAGTGAACATGTCCAGGTGGATTCCTACTGCTGTGTTTGCTTGATCCCTAAACATACGTCTGATCTTGATATTCATCCGCAATGGCACATTTTCTGGCGCGTCTGTCCAACAGATGCACCAGAATGCGAGAAGATCGTTGTAGGTGATTGTGTCAGGGTAAAGCTTAGAGACGACACAATACGGATGCAGCATAAAATCCACTGTCTTGAATGTCCAAATGTGCAGCGGGAGGTTTGTTATTTCAACTAAAACCTGGGATCCGGCATGGTTATCATTGAAATCATAGGCTGGTGTGCCACAAAATGTTGAGTTTTCATCTGCATAGAGCCGTAAAGTATATATTACTCAGGTTAAGCCTCTGTTCGGACTGAAGAAATTCGACTGCTTGTTTGTTCTGCTGCTTGTTTGGGATGCTAATTAAGAACTCTTGGTCATGAGTATCAATAGTAACAATTTCATCACATTCAAGCTGAAAAGCTTTAGCCAATGCATTATCAAAGTGCCTTCGTGCAGTTCTACTATTAGGAGAGAAAATGATCTAGAAATGGTAGTGTGTCCGGATCTCTGGGCATTTTGTTTCACCATAAGAAAGGAAAGCTCTTGTAATATTTCTTCTGGAACAGACAGACGAGGACGAAATACCTAGCAAGATTATAAAATAGTTTAGCCTATTGGCCAGCTTAGGTGTTGAGAAAGGACGAGTGGATCTAAGAATACAGGGGCAGCGGCTTAGCTTAGAGGAACAAGGAAAGAATAGAATCTACCTTGAACTGGAAAGGCGGTATAGGATGCAGCTTCATCGGTTGAAGAAGACGCCATAAGCCCAGGGCACCAAGATGTAGTGAGGGAAGGAACCCTAGAAATGGATGCGCGGAGAGTGTGACGGCGGGATTGGTGGGGTGGAGTAAGAGAGCGTGCAGGTTATGGGGGACAGCACATAGGCCAGTTCTCAGCCACACAACCTGTCTGGATATGAGGCACGGCCAAGAACGGGCCTACTGGGCCGAAGTAAAAAAACAGGAATGGGCCAGGGCCTTAAAGGCTATGAAAAAAGGACGAGATGACCAGAGTCTAAAAGAGAGGGGAGACAAAATCATGTATGAAAAGAAGAAATCGTCTGTAGACTATGGGGCAGCATATCAAGTATAAAAAGGCAAATCATAATCGAACAGCACACACATAATACGATAGAGTTCACTTGATTATATAGGGGAGTTTTTTGTTTTGCCGTGCTTTGACACTGCTACTTGAGCAGCTAAAGACTTTTTAGCATACAGACATATAAATAGAGGAGTTTTAGACATGCTTCCTGAGAAGCATACAACTACAGCAAGGTCTATGCAAGAAGCATACGCGGTAACGGACTCTGCTTGTAGCTGGTCAAAGAGCATTATGATTGAGCGTTGTCGAGAGCAAAGCTAGATGCATAAACCGCCATCTTTCTCCTTCGATCTTGCCGAGGAGAAGCTAATGTACATAAGATAGATAACCTACAGCAGAATGCAAAGTTTCAGAAACCAGTTCCAAGTATGACAATGGCAAAATAAGTCCAAGAATAGTAGTATATAGGGAAATTGTGATGTACCTATAGATATTTTAATGTTTGATAGGCAAGGCAAAGGAGTCATTGCTGCTTTGTTTTGTTCCCTCCTGCAGCTCCTTTTCTAGCAACGGGGTTCCTTTATTTCAAGTTGTGTTAGTGAAAAATAAATAAGCGGAATGCTATATACAGGATTGGAAACCAGCTATATTACTGGAATGTAAGAAGCAGCACCTCTTGTTTTTCTGAAGCGGACTCTTATCATCTTTTGCATTAGTAGCACCAGAAGGATCTTCAGCCTTTTCATCATCATTCTCCTGGAGCACCCAACACATACATAAGGTTGATAATAGAGAGACATAGCATATTGATATTGGATGGTTGTTAGGCTATACAATAGTAAGATTTTGCGATGACACCTGTGTATCAGCGTGTGACTATGCTGCTCATTTACTAAATGTACATGCATGCATTTATACCATTATGCATTAGTTAGCATATGTGTGTTAATAGGTATCTCAGGCGGAGCAGAGAAATATTTACCGCGGCTGTTTTTTTTTTGACAGAAAGACTGTAAGGGAACCCCCTACAGTATAATTGGTGCAACAAACCCAAATTGCAAGTACCATGCCTTGAACCTGGGTGGGTGGGAAGGCATCAGCCCCTTCCCACCACTAGGCTATTTCATCACATTGCTTTGGAGGATCCTCTGCCAGAGGGAGCTTCTTGTCATTGTCGATAAATAAAGCACGCCTGGTCCTGCTGGGTGGGCATGGTGATTTGCTAGAAAAGAAAATGTGATTATAAGAGCAAGCAAGCATTAGAAAAAACTGCAGCAGTCCTTTCTAAAGAGGCATACCCTGGAGCTGCAGATGAAAGGAGACCAACACTGAGCTTTGAAGTTCGTGTTTGCACCTGAGTGTAAAAAAAGGGATTGAGAAGAACTGGATTAGTTTTCGGGCTTCTTGATTGAATAAATCTAGTGAGAGATAGTATACTAATAAAAGAACACACCGCGCCTGTAGGTGATGGAAAAGTTATAGTAGGGCTCCCTGAGGAGCTGCCAGGCTGGGCTTGTTTGATGCTTGGGGTACTGGGTGTAAACATCTCAGAAGGTACTAGACTGTCAGTCAGGGAAGCAGAGGATGATGCTCCAGATGATCCAGGAACACAGTCAAAGGTAGATGAGCTTAACTCAGGCTTGTAGGTTTCCATAATTTTCACAACTTGAAATGATAGCTGTGTGCTTGTGGTTGCAAAGCTTCTCTTTGCAATGGACACAAGAAGTTTATACTTTTGCCCAATAATCTGGGTAACCTCTGGTGGAGCAATCCTATCAATCATCGGTACACGAGCTATCTCTTTTATGGTTGGAAGTCCTGGGTTTCTAAACTTCAGCAAATTGAGGAGTGGTTTTCCAACAGCCGCTTTTCCAACTTTATCAAACATGGTGAACTCAGCCTCACCGACATCATCACTCGCAGACACCGAAATACAGTACCTACGCATGGCATGAATAGAATGAGGATTGTAGTAAAGGACTAATAAAACATAGAAGAGGCATGTCTAAATAAATCAGGCAGGAATCCTGAGGAAACAAACAAGACAAAACAAAAGAAACAGCAGGCAAAGGTCTAGGAAGGCACATACGTCTCTTGTGCTGCTATGGATGAGCAGTTAGGATTGGCGCATCGGTAGTTCGATGCGACTATTGTAGAGGTCTTGTTGCAGGAGGAGCAAGAGAAGAACCACCAGCGCTGATCAGGATTGAGCCTCTGGGTAGTAACGGTACATATGAAGCGTTTTTCCTGTAGAAGTAACATAACTTGTAGATGAGCACATGATCAGGAAAAGTAGGAACAACATATAGAGGAAAAGATAGCGAGGATACCTCGTTTTCATAAGGGTTCAGGCGGAGGAGCTCTGATACGGTCTTTTCAACTGGATCAGCATAGATACAGGTAGTAAATGCACCCTCGGTCAAAGCAGCATCGTTATCAATGGGTTTGAAATTAGCCCCCAACCTATTTTAATACGCAACAGGGGAGATAGTTAGTAGCATGACAAAGAAACAACACTATCTTCATATTCATGGTTAAAGCAAGAGAAGCCAATTAGAAGGCATATAGAAATCACCTGTTGCGGAAGTCATTTATCACTGGGAGATCCTCGTCAATGTACCAACGGCAAGCAGAACTACCACTAAGTCCTTGAACACCTGCATAGTTATTGAATAATATAGAGGGGTGAGAGGCTGCATTGAACATAGGACGAAAAGGCTGTAGAATACAAAATGCATAGATGTATAAGATGCAACAAGTTGACCACCTTGATTTATCTTAGGTAGTGTTCCTACAAAAATCGCAATCACAGCTCCCTTTTCGTCTCTTGCCCGTACTGCTTCTTCTTCAAATTCAATCGCTCGATCACCCCAGAGGACCAGCTTTAGCTCCTTTCCCCTATAGGTTTCATATGACGAATAGATCAGTAAAGAAACGAATGAGTAGGTGACCTAGAATTGTGGATGCATAACAATAAGAAAATGACACTTACTGTAAGTCAGTTAGGACTATTGTCCTTGTGTTTGATGGCTCTGGCTGATGCATTGATTGGATAGTGACCACATCAGAAACAGCAGTTATTCTTCCAATGACATCTTCAAAACCATAGAATTTGCAAGAGCATCAGACTCAAGATATTTAACAAGTGGTTTTTAATGTACTTAGGCCTGCAGTGACACAACCTACCAAGGAAATGAGGCGGTGGCCCACATGGCCTGGGGATGTCCTGAAATGGGATCAAATTGTAGGTGCGGAATGGGTAATCTGCTTCCAAGCCCGGGCATAAAACAGCATTGCTAAACCTGGTGAACTGAATCATGAAGCGACTCTCAACAGGTCTATAAGTTGTCTTTGCTTCAACACAGTTGAAGATGCTCATCATGTAGACCTTTCCTTCCTCCAGCTCATCCTTTAGTTCTTCTGCTTGCTGAGGAGGTATCTGCACATACATATGGTTGCCTTGCGAACAAAACCAGCAATCAGAAAGGTATCCTAGACTTAATATGGACAGTTGGCGTTGAGCTAGCTATGTAAAGACAAACCTAGCTATCAAGAACAACTAAGTCCATGTGCTGGATAGGGCCATTGTCAGTCCCGCCACGATAGAACCACAGGCGCGAGACAAGGACAGAGACAACCCACTTCCTACTGTGGTTGTGTATCTCAGAGAGCATCTGATGCACCATCTAAAACACAAGGACAGTTTTGGTTAGGAAGGTAAAAATACACAGAGAAGCAGCATATTAGGTTTTGCAATATGATAGCATACCTAACCGAGGTCAAGTGAACAGACATATTAAGCGAACTACCAACAGACCTTTAACACGTACATAGATGCACAGAAAAGAACAGTAGATGCTATCTTAGGTAATGAGCAGCAATAGATAAAACAACATTTACAGCCTCAAATTTTATTGAAAAGGGAGCAGACAATCCAAATACTTGACCAAATTAGGAAGCATACAATAATACAGGCTAAGAGGCAGCAAGTAGTAGTGAGACCAAAAGCAGCTCGCAAAATAAAGCACGACGCAAGTACTATTCCAAAGACTGAAAGATCTCAGAGAAAACTATGTTTCTAGTCTGAGATCCAAGTGTGCCATCTTCGTTCTCGATAAGTATTTTCAAGTTTTTCTTGGAAGTCACACGTGAAACCGCCACGTAAAGCTGGCCATGAGTGAAAACAGGGCTTTTCAGGTATAATCCAACAGCTGAGAGAGTCTGTCTCTGGCTCTTATTGATAGTCATGGCATTACAAACCCTGACTGGAAACTCGCGACGATGTAAAGTAAATGGCCATTTAGGATCCTTGGCAGTGAGGCAAATCCTTGGAATGTATACAACATCCCCAATATTAGAACCAGTCATAATAATAGCCTCAATGACTTTCTCACCAAGTTTAGAGACAACAAGACGAGTACCATTACAAAGACCAGTTGCCTGACTCAAATTTCTAAGGAGCATAATCGGCACGCCTTTTTTCAGTAGCAACTTGTGCTGGGGGAATTGTTAATTTTAATTGTATTGAGGTACTCGATAGGATAAAACACATCCATATTACGCATTGAGTCAGCAGCATTTCCTATAGAATCATAGCTTAAGTACTCCCTCTCAGCATAAGGCATTAAGGCTAGCACATGGTCATTAACTTCTTGAGCTAGATCATTTGTCGTTGTTAAGATAGCCCTTTGGCACAAGTATTTTCGATTAGAACAATTTTTAGCAAAGTTTGGATATACAACATTAACAATAGCGCCTATTCTATTATCCTCAGAATGGATCAACATATCATCAGGAATTGTTACCCAACTTGGCTCACACTCCCCTTGTCTGGTAACACAAGGCGTTGTACCATCAGCAATACTCAAGATCCAACCAGCGAAAGAAGCTATCTCAGCTTGTAAAACAGGATCTGTTGTTTGCACAGCTAAACGCATGTTCACATTAAGATGTAGAACTTCTATAAAACTCCATAGAGGTGAATTTGTTATAGCAGCATTTATAACCTGTGAGCGAGTTCCACCCTCAATGGCTGGTAAAATTTGTCTCAAATCGCCACCCAGAACCATAACCTTACCACCAAAAGGCATGTCAGCTATAGAAGCATCGTCGGCAGACAGAATATCACGTAAGCTACGATCCAAAGCCTCAAAACATCTACGATGCGTCATTAAAGCCACATCCCATATTATTACGGAGGCTGATTCGACCATCTCTGCTAATTTGCTAGATCTTTTTATATCACATGTTCCATTGTCATCTAAACTGATTGGTATTTTAAACCTAGAATGAGCAGTCCTACCTCCAGGCAAAAGAAGTGCTGCAACCCCAGAAGATGCAACTGTGAGAACAATCCTTTCTTTACCTCTAAGATAAGAAATTATGGAACTCCAGAGAAAAGTTTTCCCAGTTCCACCATACCCAGAAACAAAGAAAAAGTCAGGTTTTCCAGACACAACTCTGTCGATAATATTCTTATAAGCCAGGAGTTGATCTGGATTTAATTGGTTGTACATGGTTTCTGCCTTTAGTAGTTCACTTTTAGGATCAGCA
The DNA here is from genome assembly GCF_018294505.1 of Triticum aestivum. NCBI lineage: Eukaryota > Viridiplantae > Streptophyta > Magnoliopsida > Poales > Poaceae > Triticum > Triticum aestivum. The sequence continues at coordinate 155,736,846 of NC_057807.1, forward strand.
GATAGTTCATCAGTTATCATGCCATTGTCATCAGAGTTATCATCATATGTGGTCTTTAATGGCAGCCTGTGCTCTAGAATATTAGAACCATTATTACTAAATAAAACTGTCAACTTATCAAGCAGGATGTCTCTTAGCTCATCAGGAGGTATAACATGATTGTCATCACGAAAAGAGCGCTTGATATTGTACTTAATATCCTCAGCTAAGTGTGACCAATATTTTTCAAAGAAAGCATTTTCATCATTAACACCACAATGAACAAGGATTGTAACAAAAAGCCTGCGCAACTGATCTCCCATACCCCAGGTTAAAGCCTCATCAAACGCACTACACCATTCAAGATCATCTCCAAGCAAGCCCCTAGCAGCACATGCCTCCTTAAAGGTTTCATACACAATCCCAGTATAAGTTCTAACATCCGTATAAGACATAGCACCTTTAACAACCATCAAGAGCATTCTAAGATAGAAAAGTTCTCCAGTTGTAGGGTGAACAGAATAAATTCTACCAATCCTATAACTCGAAGTCTTAGGAATCCACTGTTTTTTGTTTCCTAGCCAAGTCCATTTGGTTGGGAAGTTACAATAAGTAAGAGACCTAGCATTTGCATGGCATCTATTTGCTACAAACCACTTGGTTAACATTGTTCTCTGTAGCCACTCATCGTCAGCAACTGACTTCGGGTTTGCTTTAACATTGAAACGCACCATGTGTTTATTTAACAAATGAACAGGCAATCTTTCAACAGAAGGCATCTTACTGTGTATATCAAAACCATATATCCTCCACCAACCATCTTGATCACATATGTAACGGCATTGTCTATATTCCATGATCTCATCAATCTCAATACCATGCTTGTTTTTGATGCTTTCAAACAAACTTTTTGAAAAATCAGGACCCTTTGTAACATACTTATAAAGATACTTGATAACATGGGTTTTATTGCACCACTCAACGTTAATATGCGCTTGGTATTTTTTTAGTATGAGCAGATTATAAGGAACAACATGCCTGTTAGCAAGCCTGACCTTTTTTTAAATATAAAACAGCCGTTGTCTGGGCGACTATACACAGGTAATCCACTATCATCTAGAGAGGTCTCGAGCTGAAATGACTTAGGAAATTTTTTTGAACACAATCCATTTTTCATGCAAGGACATTTAACACCATCTTCCCCACAAGGGCCATGCATCATGTGTTCAGAAACAAGAACGTATCCAAGAGGATCCGCAACAGGATCAGGGATGGAAGCCGATATAAAAGAGTCAATTAAAGTAGGACTAACCTCCCATTTTTTCCTATCAAGCCAGATCAGGATATGGGCATGAGGAAGCCCTCTTTTCTGGAACTCCACAATGTGTAGTACTGTGAACAAAGGGATAGAAAAAACAATCACGAGCAGAGGTGGAAAAGAATAGAAGAAAAGAGATGAGAGGAATCGCAAAGCACGTTTTACCCTCCATGACAGGACCAAAGGACTCCCCACTCTTAATATCATGAATATAGTCATTGAGCTTCATGTGATAAACCCTGACCGGAAGATCCTCCATGTCTGAAGGCATCTGGCCAGGCTCAGAACACAGGACTTCTGTTATTTCAGTCCACTTGGGATTACAGGTAAAGGTGGTGAAAAGGTCTGGTGGGACAAAGACACGCGAAATAGCTACTGCATCCTGGAAGTTCTCAATCATATAACGACGGCCACCGGTAAAAGAGGATGGAAGTATGTTTTTTTGCCAACGGAACTTGCATCTGTCTGCCCTTTTCCAACAGCATTAGTGACTCCTTCCAAGTTCTCTGCTCTAAGATCATTATTAGCCTTCATGATGAAATGCAGCCTCCACTCTCTATGCAAGCGCGTGCATCTACAATGACATGTGAGGAAAGCAAACCACAACAAAGGTATGGATTATGCTGCTCTGGTCTATAGTGGAGACAATAGGAATAATAGTCCTGCATAGTGAGCCTGGTTCTTTTGCTAGTATCTAAAGGATTTGAACCAATATATTTAAGCCTGAGCTGAAACCCATGTTCTGCATAGGGAAAGAGAAGAGGATACTGCAAAGGCATATATGAAGTTTGCAAAGAAGATATTTGTTGTAGATTGTCATCTCTACCATGTATTATTATGTCACGACAAGAAGTCTCCACCGTGAACTCACCAATCATTAAAGATGCTAACTCATCAGTTGTAGGGAGGCTAAACTGTGGGCCATCAGATTCTCTAGGGGCAACTAAACGAATGGCTATCTCGGCATGCTTATTGGCTGCTAGTATTTCTCTAGCTGATCTAAACGTTTTGACATAAGAATTGTGCGTATCAAACATATGCATCAAGCCTTCAACAATAGATTCATCTAAACCACCATCACTCTTTTCACCCTTTTCTAAAGCCTGAATCATGTTTTGCACCTCATTCTGGGTATCATATATATAGAGTTCGGCGTACTTAGGGGTATTTCCTTCCTTAGGCATAAGAGATCCCATTCGATGACAAACCTGCCCATTTATTTTGTATATATTCGGACCATTACCATCATTTACAGAACGATCAACAGTAGTTCCCATGGAAGTAAATGCAAAGAGGCAGTTGTACTGGCGAATTTTTTTTATAAACTCTCTGCTACGCGAGGGACCATTGTATCTCAGCAACTCAGAGAGAAACAAAGGTGGCTTTTTAAAAGGTGTAATATACACCTTACCACTCTTACAACATTTGTTGTAAATCACCCGCCTCAGCGTAATAGCGGATTCCGATCTCACCCTCTCCTCGAACCAGAAGATTGCACCACAGTTGGTACATTTGTAGTCTGGTCCACCGTAGAAAGATCTCTTTCGGTACCCAGCTGCAAATTTGTCTTGGCTCAGTAACAATGGTAAATCAGCAATGCATCATACAATAGTTTCTAGGCATATCGGCACTCAGCATACCTTTCAGCATCTCAGACTCCACAGCCGTGAATCCAACCCAGTCAGCACTTAAGGGTGATCCAATGGCAGGCCCCTTCCCCCTAAGTCTATCAACAACCACCCTGCATCTCTTTCTATTATGGGATGTAATTTCTGGACTAAGGACGGGGAAGAAACCATCATCTAAAAAAACAAAGGGCCTGTTACAGGTACGAAGAGGAATCGAGAGAGTGCAGGAGGCACACCTATAAAGGAAAAGGACTTATTTTAAAAGGACACCACATACATTTTCTTTTAGGTAGGCCTGAGGATATGTAGGGCAACGGTGAGTCACAGAAAGACAGCCTTCGTCGAACAACATGGCGCGGAGGCGGCTGAATGGTGCTTGAACTAGCCTTACGACGAACAGAACGGCGCTGAGGCATGACTCACAGCAACGACATGAAGAACAGAACAACCATAACACACTGCAACAGAAATGTAACACAAAGAAAGGCAATCTAATCAGGCACATTAAACAGCAGAAAGGCATACACCTAGACCCAGGAACAGGATTCAAAAGGCAAGCCTCTATAAAGGCCATGGAACATTTTTTTAAAATGAAAGGGAGAGGCATCCCAAAAGTAAACTGTAAGTCTTTTTTAAAATACATAGACGGAAGTGGAAGTCCATCAAACAAATCCGAGCGGATAAAAAAACAAGAGAAAGAGAGCAAGTCCATGAAACACCTTCCCAATAGTCCATGGGAAACTATAAGCCCAAACGAACAAGATTCTTTAAAGTTCGTGGCCCAAGAAACACCTTCCCAAAAGCCCATGAAGAACCAGAAGCCCAAAAGGAACAGGGTCCTCTAAAGCCCATGCTAGTTTTTTCTCTATAAGAGAAGGGGGTGGTCCAAAGACCAGGGACCCAGCCGAGGAAGAATCAATAAACAACTAACATATTTATTATTTGAGCACGTGGGAAGAGCATTGAATTTGAAGAAGAAGGCTATTCTTTTCAGTCTTGCAAAACACAAAAAGAACACACTGTAAGAGCCATATAGAAAGCCCGAGGACTTTATTGCATCAGAGAAATAGACTAATTCAGTACAAAGCAGGCACGTAGGCCCAAATAGGAAGCCCAGAAAAGGTAGCTAAAGAGAATGAAGAGAGGAAAGCAGCTGAGAGCACAGTAGACCCCAGTCAAACTGGACCAGAATAGGGCCAACATCTGGATTTATGCCTGTCTCTGCAGACGTACGCTGCAAGTGCAATAGTTCTCTCTCCAAGTGACCAACACGCCGAAGGGCAGAGACTGCAACCGTTATGGAAGAACGAAGAGAGCTCCTATAGGCCATCATACAGTCATAATTATAGTCTCGAACCACAAACCCATACAAACGCTGCAAAAAACTTATGGCTTGGAGGGCAGCCTGTTCATAAGCATGGACAAAACCACACCAAGCTGAGCTCCAAAAAAATTCTCGTCGCGGAATCGGAGCAGAACTATCCCCTGGAAGCTCCAGCTCTACCCCAGCAACAACGGACCCATCCTCCGTGACCTCACACAGATACAAAAGCGCCGGCAAAGAATACCGAGCCGCCACGGCTTCCAAAATGGGTATAACAGTTGAAACAAGAGTACACATCCTGCTCACACACAACGGAATTATAAAAAAACTGGAAAATAACACGACCCCCGGAGCAGATCCAGAATAGCGAGATCATTAGTACATCAACAACCATGATAACATGCACAGACAAGTAAATACATCTGAACCCACAGGTAGGCGACATGCAATGGAAAAGGAGAGCAAAACTTGAGGAGGAGCAGCAGGTCACAGATTCAGAAACAGGTCAGCTTTTCCAACCTACAAAATAAATGCAGACAGAACCATTAGAACACAGCAAGTCACAGAGCACATATATATTCCATCAAAGACACTAAACAAATGCAGAGTCACACAATGGCACCAGAACAATTCTTCTTTCAACCAAAGGAAACAGCATCACTTAGCATGACAAAACACCATCTACTATATCTATAGCAGCTTTTAATCACTGAGCAATCAAACTATAGACACGCAAGAAGCGAATGAACATCAATCAACCTCAACCACCATGTTTTTTCAAGCAAAGTAAAATCACAAGAAGTATAAACCTTCAGGGCCACTGTAGAGGCACCAGCCAAACAAAACGGACTAAGCACGACATCTTCTCAGACCTAGTCTTTCGGGCTATACAATCTAGAAACAGAGACAAACAGACAAAAGAGAAGAACATTACCAGAATGACAAAGCGCAGCCGGAAGAGCAGCTAACAAGCGAATGTGGACGAATAGCCGACCAACCTGAAGACAACCTAAAACACAAACTATTCCCATATTAATCGTCGACGAACAACATGAAACATGCACATGCACAAACGACGGAACGCGAAAATGGCAAAGCAGAGCACACGGTAGCAGGCAACCATCGTACCGAGCAGCACACAACCATTTCAACAAACATCTCAAAGGCATATGTTCATATAGAGGCAGAAGAGACAAGCACGACCTGGACAGCAAGAACGTAATGGCGCACGCTCCCACGCCAGGGCCAACGGTAAAATCGGCAGCAAAATGCGCACCAATGGAGCAAAGACAAGCAAAGCATGTCAGCAAACAAGATAAAGAACGGCAGAAACGAACAGGGAAAGGATAAGAAGATGAACCTCAACCAACAACACCCATGGAGGAACATGCGGCCATGGCGAGCACCGCAACGTAAGCTTGCCGAACCGGATGAAGGCTGGCGAACAGGAGAGGACGCAGCGACCTGGAAGCGCGGGCGAAAGCGAGCGAACGAAGCGGCGTGGAGGAAATGAGGGATAGAAGGAGGAAAGGGGAAACCCGGAGAGAAAAGCCCCCCCCCCCCCCGGCCACCGCAATGGCAGGGGCAATTCTCACAGAGCCGCATGCGAACCCACCACACATGCATCGACACGCGGGCTGCCTGTTGGGCCCAGGGGTTCCAGAGCCCACTGTCATAGGCACCCGCCAGAATGCGCGGCGCCGACGCACACGCCAGTCACGTGGGGCATCACGCGGACCCACGCCGCATCGCACGCACGTCCATTGGCCCCGCCCATGCGTAGGAAACAGTAACAGGCCAGCAGCGAGGGCAGGCGCAAGAATACGAAGTTATAAACCAACGAGCAATAGACCAGTAGGCCCGTCCCACCGCCTGCCCCACAGTCAGCAGCACACGGCAAAGCGCACGAACGCCCAAGCGAGTCCAGTGGAACCACCAACCCGAGCAGAGCCACCACCCATCCCGCCCAACCACGCACAAATCAGAGACGGGTCAAAGGAAACGCACGCAAGCACCCAAGCCCAGTGACGCGAGGGACCAGCGACCGCGGGACCCAAGTAGCAGCGACGAAAGACAGTGCAAAAGATGATGATCGATGACCTGGGGATTGAAAAAGCGGCAGTACAGCCCGTAAACAACACGGCATGGCGCTGCCGTTGGACGAGACGAGCGAGACGAGACGGCTCGCCCACTCCGCACGCCCACTCTCCATGCGCCGGGCCGGCCGAATAATGAGGTCAGACGAAATGGGCAACGCGAACACGGGCAAAAGACACCAGGAAGCTGACACGCGGGACCATGCGTCGTTGAGTCCCACCTGCAGCCGTAGCACCAGCTAGCGAGGAGTACACAACACAGCGGCATGGGTTTCTCGCGCGCACACGGCGCGGCACGAGCGGTTGCCTCGCGCCCCCGCACCAGGAAAAGCAACACCCAGCCATTTCCATCCAAGTGGCCACAGTGCCGGCCCACACGTCATCCCTCGCCACGATCCATTGATCGGTAAAAACGAGCACACTGAATTCTAGCGACGATCAAATGGCCAACGTGCGAAAAAAGACCTGGTCAACGCCGACCGAACGGCCAACGAAGGATGCCATCAGGGGAGCCTTGTGAGAGCGAGTTGGCTAGCCTCTTTTTTGTTTTAAATGTGCAAATTGGGTTTATTTTAATGGCATATGCATAGTCACTGCGATGTGATTGCAAATAAGACATATGGTTGATCGCATGCATAACATATGACAAGTCAAGCGGATTTTCAAACATGATGTGACCTAAAGAATTGTCACAAGAAATCCTATGTAACATGGCATCACAACTAATAGACTCCACATGAGAATCATCATATTCATTATAAATGGGCAAATCATCGCATGGTAAAATCATACTAGCATGAAGCATGGTACTAGGTGGATCAACATCATGCAAGCAATCAATGTCAAGAATGTCCACTAGTGGGACTAGAGCATGACCGTCACCTACATTACCGTTTTCATTCCACTCAAGTGGTGTAGGTGAGGTGGTAAAGACCAAATGGTGGTCATCTTCATCTTGATGGAACCATGTGGGGGTGCATCATATTCCACCATGGCCATCGTCTTGTCCAAAGGGAGGACGAAGTCGTCGAGGTTCGGTGCGTCATCATAAATGGGACCTAGCACCAAATGAGAAGACACAATAGAGGTAGAGGTCAAGTGGCCTCACGAGACCTATCAACTATCACACTCACTCTATGTGGTGGTTCACTCACTCCCTCAAAGTAGGTGCACTCAATCTCACGTATGGTGGAGTCACTCATCTCACTCAAGTGGTGGGGTTGTGGCTCTCCTCACATGGGAATTGGGGCACCACATCATATATGGGGCTCGTGGTGAAGTCACTATCACTCTCAATATGGTGGCACAACTCACTCAAGTCATCGTACGTCGCCATGGTCGAAGGCAGAATCCCATGCTCAACCATCTCGTCGTCGTCTCCGTGGATGAAGGCCGGAGATGGCACATCATCGCTCTCCTCCATGACCGAAGGGAAATTCCCATGCTCGATCATCTCATCATCGTTGATGTGGATGAAGGCTAAAGATGTCACATCATCACTCTCGCATCCTAAGATAGAAGCATCATCCTTGCTCGCCACCTTGCGCTCGTCTCCAAAGCTTGGTCCTTGAAGGTCTCTGTAGTCGTACTCGTCGCCGCACCATCTTGAAAAAGAGTCGAAGTAGACTCGGCGTCATCAATGCCACGAAGAGGGATGGCAGTGAAGTCGCACTTGGGAGCATCGTCTTGGAGCTCGTCGGGCTTGGACATCTTGGTGGTACTATCCTCATGCTCATTCTCATGGAGCTTGGTCTTCGAGAAGTTTGCTTGGGGTGGAGAAGCCTTGGCCTTCATGAGTTCTTGTTCCGCCTTGAGAGCACCAATGTAGTAGTCGTCGAGGGACTTGAAGTTCTCGAGGAAGATAGTCTTGGACATGTCGTTGTTCAATCCCATCATGAAGTGGAACTTCATCAAAATGGGGTCGTCCATACCGGCTCATCGCAAGGCAATCTTCATCTCCTTGAAGTACTTGTCGATGGACTTGGTGATGGTGTCGATGCCAATGTGATCTTGCCGGAGATGGTAGCTCGGAAGCACGTGCACTTGAGCGTCTTCTCGAAGATGAGGAAGATCGCTTGTAGGACTTGATGGGGGCTTTGATGATGTAGGGTAGAACCCTAGAGGCCGATCTTTCACGTTTGGAGCGGATCCCCATGAGGAACACGAGGAGGGGAACGAGAGAAAAACAAGAGAGAACACTCAACCAACAAGAACAAAGTCACACATGTGCTAGATCCAAGAAACACAAAGAGATACACGGTCCAAATCCAACAAAGGAAGATACAAGTGGCGGTATCTCATCTCCGAGAGGAGGTCTTGAATCCACGAGGGATCTTCCCGTAAAGGGGTCTTGAATCCAGGTGGATCTTCTCCGAAGAGGTCGCGGTCTCTCACGAGGAGGAGATCCAGATGGATGAGCAAGGCTCTATATCACAAATGAGCTAAATCAACGCTAACCCTAATTTGGAGCTAGGGGACAAGTATATATAGTCCAAGGGGTAAGTTGGGGGATACATGGGGTGAAACCCCTTCAACTGTGCGCAGGCAGGGCGGTAGTACCGGTGATGTAGGGCGGAACCCTAGGGGCCGATCTTTCACGTTTGGAGTGGATCCTACGGGGGGGAAACACAAAGAACGCGCGGAAGAACACGAGGGAAATCACGAGGGGAAAACGAGAGAAACACTCAACCGACACAAAATTGATCACACAAGTGCTAGATCATCGAGGCACAAAGTAACACGAGATCCAAAGTCAACAAGGGACGATACAAAGGTAGCCATTCTTCTCCATGAGGAGGTTTTGATTGTCTTCTCCGGATGGAGGCCTTGAATCTGGATGGATCTTCTCCGAAGAGGTGCGGTCCCTCACGAGGAGTAGATCCGTGCAGATGAGCAATGCTCTATCTCAAACGAGCTAAACCAATGCTAAGTCCCAAAGTGAGGAGGAAGAGTCCTATATATAGGCTAGGGGCGAAGGGGTACATGGGCTCAGCCCAACATGCGCGCGCAGGCGCTGGTCGGATGATCCGGGTGGGGAGCTGGATGATCCGGGCTCGGCCGAATGATCCGGGTGGAGTCCTGGATGAGCTGGTGGTGCATGCAGTGGCGGTGCAGGTCCGGATGTCCGGCTGGGGGTCCGGATGTCCGAGCTGGGTCCGGATAATCCGGGATGGTGTCCGGATGATCCGGCTTCATGGAGAGGCTTCGGGTGTCTTCGGGGCAAATTAGCATGATCGTCCGGACCGGGGTCCGGATCGTTCGGGCTCTGTCCGGATCATCCGGGCCCTCGTCCGGATCATCCAGCCAGCCTGGGACTTGGTGCTTTTCCTCTCCGTCTTCACGCATGTCTTCCGCTTCCGGTTCTCCTTGCTTCCTAGCTTCTCCATGGTTAACTCCTTGGTACCATAGTATGCAAAGCATCTCCGTTTGAGGTAGTAACCATGTCTCATGTGAATCGAAAGGGAGTCGTGAGAGGAGTGATGTCACCTCGGTTTCAAGAGCTCTTGCACATGCTCGAGGCATGGGTCCAAGTGGTGTTGTAGGGGATGTACATGCATCCATGGGGATGATCGTGGGATGCTCCGCATCATGTCCGCCCCCTTGGGAAAGATCTGACCTCGGATCGAAATCTTCATCACCATGGTAAGGCAAGAGGTCTTTGACGTTGAAGATGTCGCTCACATCGTACTTGTCGCTTGGTAGGTCGATCTTGTAAGCGTTGTTGTTGTAGCGTGCTAGCACCTTGAAGGGTCCATCGGCTCGAGGGAGAAGTTTGGACTTGCGTTCGTTGGGGAAGCAGTCCTTGCGAAGGTGTAGCCACATGAGATCGCCTTTGTTGAAGATCATGGGTTGCTTGTTGACGTTGATCTTGGTCGCTAGTCATTGTACTTGGCGCTCGATGGTGTTCCTTGTATCCTCATGCATCTTCTTGATGTAGCTTGCCCGTGCACTTGCATCCATGTTGGTGCGCTCTTGTAGAGGAAGAGGTAGAATGTCCAATGGGGACAACGGGTTGAAGCCGTAGACGACCTCGAAAGGGGACTTGCCGGTAGTCGAATGTCTTGCACGTTTGTAGGCGTACTCGGCGATGGGTAGGCATGCCTCCCACTCCTTGATGTTCTGCTTGATCAACACGCGAAGTAGAGTGGAGAGCGTCCGGTTCGTCACCTCCGTTTGGCCATCGGTTTGAGGATGGTATGCGGATGAGAACAAGAGCTTGATTCCGAGCTTGGTGCATAGCGTCTTCCAAAAGTAACTCGAGAAATTGACGTCATGGTCGGAGACAATTGTCTTTGGTACTCCATGGAAGCGCAAGATTTCCCTTCAAAAGAGATTTGCAACGTGTGAAGCATCGTCTATCTTGTTGCAAGGAATGAAATGTCCCATTTTAGAAAATTGGTCCACAACAGCAAACACGGAATCCTTTCCATTTTGCGTTCTAGGCAAACCAAGTATAAAATCCATGCTAATGTCTTCCCAAGGTTGATAAGGAATAGGAAGAGGCATGTAAAGACCATGGGATTGAGCTTTAGACTTAGCTTTGAGACAAGCATCGGTTGGTGAAGCATGAGACATCACGGAACATCTTGGGCCAAAAGTAGTTCTTGGAGAGCGTGGCGAATGTCTTGTCGCGTCCAAAATGTCCCATGAGTCCGCCTCCATGAGCCTCTTGCAAAAGGAGCAAACGAAGAGAAGACTCAGGAATGCATAGTTTGTTAGCTCTCATAAGATAACCATCCTTGATGTAATATCATTACCAAGATGTATGCGTCAAACATTTAGCATAAGGAGTAGCAAAAGATGGATCATTAGCATACAAGTCTTTTATGTGCTCAAAGCCAATAACATTCAACTCAAGTTTAGTGACAAGCATGCATATGCGTGAAAGTGCATCTGCAACTACATTTTCCTTACGCTTAATGTACTTGATCACATAGGGGAAAGATTCAATAAATTCACTCCATTTGGCATGACGCTTGTTCAACTTAGTTTGACCTTTTAAGTACTTAAGCATTTCATTATTGGTATGTATGACAAACTCATGAGGTCTAAGATAATGTTCCCGAACATGTAGCACACGCAATAAAGCATACAATTCTTTGTCATATATGGGATAGTTAAGTTGAGCACCGGAGAGTTTTTCACTAAAATATGCAATGGCTCATTTTTCTTGCATCAAAACTCCGGCTATTCCGGTACCACTTGCATCACAATGAACCTCAAAAGTTTTCTCGAAGTTGGGCAAAGCAAGAATCAGATCATGAGTAAGCAAAGACTTGAGCTCATCAAAAGCGGTGGATTGCAAAGATCCCCAAACAAAAGGAGCATTCTTCTTACTCAAGGCATGCAAAGGAGCGGCAATAGTGCTAAAGTCTTTCACGAAGCGACGATAAAAACCCGCAAGGCCAAGAAAGCTACGCACTTGTTGCAAATTGGTGGGTTGGGGCCAAGTTTTAATTGCTTCAATTTTATATTCATCAACATGGACACCCTTTGAAGAGACAACGAAACCCAAGAAAACAAGTTTGACAACACCAAACGTGCACTTTTTCAGGTTTGCATAAAGACGTTCCTTGCGAAGGGTTTGCAAAACAGCCCTAACATGCTTTATATGCTCTTTCATGGATTTGCTAAACACAAGAATATCATCAAAGTAAACCACAACAAAGACTCCAATATAAGGTCAAAGCACAAAATGCATAAGACGCATGAAAGTATCGGGAGCTTTCGATAAACCCATAGGCATAACCAACCACTCGTACAAGCCAAATTTGGTTTTGAAAGTGGTTTTCCACTCATCACATTCTTGTATGCAGATTTGATAATAGCCACTTTTAAGATCAATTTTTGACAAAAAGGCGGCACCGCTAAGTTCATCAAGCATATCATCTAGGCGAGGAATGGGATGCTATAGAGAACGGTAATAGCATTTATAGGTCTACAATCGGAACACATGCGGAAACTTCCATCTTTCTTAGGCACAAGTATAACCGGAATGGCACAAGGACTTAAGCTTTCACGTACATGACCGTTGTCGATTAGTCGTTGTACTTGCCGTTGGATCTCCTTAGTTTCTTCGGGGTTGACGCGGTATGGAGCTTTGTTTGGAAGTGGCGCTCCGGGGATGAGGTCGATTCAATGCTCAATGCCTCATAGGGGAGGTAGACCCAGAGGTAGCTCATCGGGGAAAACATCTTGGAATTCCTGCAAAAGAGATTGAAACACTAAAGGTAGCTCGTGAGAGTTGTTAGTTTTTGGTTCCCCATCCTTGCACACAAGGACAAAGTGCATAACACTCGATGGGTTCTCACACACTTATCTCATCTCACTTTTTGTGGCAAATAGAACTAGGTTTAACTCTCTAGGCGAAGAGGCGCTCAAGTTTGGCTTGTGGCTCTCACTCACTTTTTGGTGGATCACTTTCTCACTCTTCTCTCCACGATGGGTGGCTTGATTGTCAGCTATCACTTGACTAGGAGACATAGGTTGTAGCACATACTCCTTCCCTTTCATCTTGAAGCTATAGTGATTGGTACGCCCGTTGTGGATGACACCACGGTTGAATTGCCATGGTTGACCAAGAAGGAGGTGGCAAACGGACATCGGGACAACATCACACTCCAAAGTGTCTTCATATGCACCAATTTTGAAGGAGACTTGGACCGTATGCTCAACTCGGATAGTGCCGAAGTCACTTAGCCATTGGACTTTGTATGGGTGCGGGTGCTTCATCTTGACCAATTGAAGCTTGGAGCATAGTTCTTCACTTGCCAAGTTGTGGCAACTACCTCCATCAATGAGGACCTTGACGGACCTTCCATTGATGCTGGCCTTTGTGTGGAAGATGTGGCATCTTTGGTCTTCTTCTTGTTGATGTTGAAGAGTCAAGACCTTGGATACAACGAGAGCGGGGATCGAATCCTCGTCACAAATACTTGATCATCTTCATCCTCATTCACTCGCTGGTGCATGGCCACTTGCTGAGGGGCTTCCATCTCCTCGTCACTCATGGAGTTATAGGTTCCATCATCATTGAGGATCATGGTGCACTTGTTTGTGCATTCATAGGACCTGTGGCCTCGGCCACCGCAAGTGAAACACTTAAAGGAGCTTGTCTTGATGGTCTCATCGGTCAGAGTAGATGATGAAGCACGCGACTTGAAGTTGCTTGTAGTAGGAGGAAGACGACTTGAGCTAGTCAAAGCTTTCTTGTAACTTGACTTGTCATCGTTTCTTGGAGAAGGCTTGGTTGATGTAGGGGTTGGAGGAGTTGTTGAAGCTTGGTTGTTGGAGAAGTTGTAGGTCTTGGACGAGTACTTAGCGTACTTGAAGTTATCTTGCACTTGACGTTCCTCCTTGGTCGCTTGATGCACGAGCTCAATGTGATTGAGGCCATTCAATAAGCATGCCATTGTTTGCTCATCATCTTCCTTGACATTGACTCGGATCATGGCTATCTCCATTTCCTTGTAGTATTCTTCAACACTCTTTGTTCCTTGCTTGAGGAGTTGTAACTTCTTGAAGAGATCACGATTGTAGTAGGTGGGCAGGAAACGTGCTCGCATGACATCCTTCATTTGAGCCCAAGTGGTGATTGGAGGTTCACCTCTTGCTTCTCAGCGCTCAAGGACTTGTTCCCACCATATGAGCACATAGCCTTGGAACTCAAGTGATGCCATAGAGATCTTCTTCTGTTCCTCATAGTTGTGCAAGTGAAAGATTTTGTCGACCTTCAATTCCCATGAGAGGTATTCTTCCGGATCATTGCTTCCATTGAACTTGGGCATTGTGAATTTTAGCTTGCCCTAGCATTGCTCTTCATTGTGTTGTTGGCGATGGTGATGATGACGCCCTTGACATGGAGGATAATCATCATCATGTTGCTCTTGGCGTGTAGGAAGTCCATGATCAACTTGCTCTTGTTGAGCTTCAGGTTGAGGTGGAGCTTGACGAGCTTGTGGAGGAGCTTGAGGAACTTGAGTTGCACTCGCGGTTGGTAGTTCCTCTCTTGGATTTCTTCTCGAAGGGCTTCCTCTTGATTGCGCCGTTCATGATTGCAGTTGGCGATGGCTCGACTTGATTCTTGAAGGGCACGTTGCGCCTCAAGAGCTTGTGCTTTACGTTGTTGTTGTTGAAGACGTTGAGCCTCGGCGTCTTGTTCCGCTTGGTGTAGACGTGCTCGTTCTTCTTCTTGGTGCCGTTGTCGTTGTCATTCTTGAGCTTGAGCAAATGCAACTTGATGTGGTGGAGGACGAAGTTCTTGCTCATCGACTTGCTCTTGTGAATGCTTGTCGTGTAGCGGATTGCGAGATGCATGACAGTCTTGATGCGCAGCTCGTCGAAGGATGTTCGATGACGGTGTACTTGAGCCGGAGAAGGAGTCGTCGGAGTCTCGACTTGAGCGGCTTCGTCTTGAGTATGAAGAAGTTGAAGGAGGATGGTTCACCAACAAGGCGCGGATCCTGTCCATTCTTGCATCATTCTCTTGCTTGTGCGCGTCGAGCTTGTTGTCGAAGTAGTCCTTGGTATGTTGCTCGGAGAGTCGCAAGTCGTTGGCGAGGTTTTCGATGCGGTCGGACATAGCTTGTTGCTCTTGATGCAACGCTCGTTGTGCACCAAAGAGGTGGCTCTTGGTGACGAATGATGACATGTCGTCATCTTGCTCGATGAAGAGTGGGTTGGTAGAGGTACTTGGCCTATCCATCATTCCAAGCAAAATGTGAGTGTGAGAAGGAGAAGAACTTATACCAAATATACCTTGACCGGTGTTGACGATGCATCAAGTTCACTCAAATGCGGACAATGAAATAGCACTCTTGGTACCAATTCTTGTCGGTTCTCACACCTACACAAGTAAAAGCTTATAGTGGAGCTTGGTTAGGATGGTGGCACAAAATTTGATGCAATTGTTAGTTTGACTCAAAAATGTTGAAAAAGATTCGCAAATTCGCAAATGCAACAAGTAGACCAAGCAAGTAGTGGAACACGGAAACACACATGCAAATAGAATAAAGGGATTGTGCAAACCAAAAATGAGTCAAAATGTCCAGTCCACGAAAATGCTCTTGTTCCACAATACTCGAGAGACGCTAACACGATTGCACAATAGGCAGATATGGAGCTTGTGCACAACCTACTAGGCAAAAATGCAACAATATCTATCCCAAGTATGCTATATGTATGGTATTTTGGTGATATGATCCAAGATGATCGGATATGACAATCTTAATGTAGTATGATGCTATGGTTCTTGCTTATAAGCTCTTTGCTTATCGTGCTCTTTTTGCTTAAAAGCTTAGTTGGCTCTTTCACTTTTGAGCTCTTTTCTCATGCAATACTTCACGAACCAAGATAGCAATTGCGTATGCGATGACAACTTTGTGACACAAAAGATGAGACCAAGATATGCACCACTATGATATGGTATGTATGCTATGGAGTATGATCACTAATGTGCACAAGTCATGTTGCTGGCAATACTCAATGTCTAGTCTCGATGGGTAAGTGATAACCCACAAGTATACGGGATAGTTGTAGCCTCTTTTGATAAGTAAGAGTGTCGAACCCAACGAGGAGCTAAAGGTAGAGCAAATACTCTCTCAAGTCCTATCGGCCACTGATACAACTGTATGCACGCTTGACGTTCGCTTTACCTAGAACAAGTATGAAACTAGAAGTACTTTGTAGGTGTTGTTGGATAGGTTTGCAAGAAATTAAAGAATGCGTAAATAAAAAGTAGGGGATGTTTAGATAAATAAACAATAAAGTAAATAAAGCGAGTGTGGAAAAGTGGTGGTAGGATTTGTGGAATTGTCCCTAAGAAATTGACTACTTTACTAGACCGATAGCAAGTTTTATGTGGGAGAGGCCACTGCTAGCATGTCATCCCTTACTTGGAATTCTATGCACTTATGATTGGAACTATTAGCAAGCATCCGCAACTACTAACGTTCATTAAGGTAAAACCCAACCATAGAATTAAGATATATTGGTCCCCCTTCAATCCCGTATGCATCAATTTCTATGCTAGGTTGAAGCTTCTGTCACTCTAGCCCTCCAATACATAGTCCTATCAACATACAACTAACCCTAAGGTGTGATCCACACGCGCGCTCATATGATGGGTGATGTCTACTACACAACCTTCTTCTTGTAGACGTTGTTGGGCCTGCAAGTGCACAGGTTTGTAGGACAGTAGCAAATTTCCCTGAAGTGGACGACCTAAGGTTTATCAATCCGTAGGAGACGTAGGATGAAGATGGTCTCTCTCAAGCAACCCTGCAACCAAATAACAAAGAGTCTCTTGTGTCCCCAACACACCCAATATAATGGTAAATTGTATAGGTGCACTAGTTCGGTGAAGAGATGGTGATACAAGTGCAATATGGATGGTAGATAAAGGTTTTTGTAATCTGAAATGATAAAAACAGCAAGGTAACTAATGATAAAAGTGAGCGTAAACGGTATTGCAATGATAGGAAACAAGGCCTAGGGTTCATACTTTCACTAGTGCAGGTTCTCTCAACAATAATAACATAGATAGATCATATAACAAGCCCTCAACATGCAACAAAGAGTCACTCCAAAGCCACTAATAGCGGAGAACAAACGTAGAGATTATGGTAGGGTACGAAACCACCTCAAAGTTATTCTTTCGGATCAATCTATAAAAGAGTTCGTACTAGAATAACACCTTAAGACACAAATCAACCAAAACCCTAATGTCACCTAGATACTCCATTGTCACCTCAAGTATCCGTGGGCATGATTATACGATATGCATCACACAATCACAGATTCATCCAACCAACGCAAAGTACTTCAAAGAGTGCCCCAAAGTTTCTACCGGAGAGTCAAGAACGTGTGCCAACCCCTATGCATAGGTTCATGGGTGTAACCCGCAAGTTGGTCACCAAAACATACATCGAGTGGCACATGATATCCCATTGTCACCACAGATAAACACGGCAAGACATACAACAAGTGTTCTCATAAAAGACTCAATCGGATAAGATAACTTCAAAGAGGAAACTCAATTCATCACAAGAGAGTAGAGGGGGAGAAACACCATAAGATCCAACTATAATAGCAAAGCTCGGGATACATCAAGATCGTGCCATAGAGGGAACACAAGAGAGAACACGAGAGAGAGAGAGAGATCAAACACATAGCTACTGGTACATACCCTCAGCCCCGAGGGTGAACTACTCCCTCCTCGTCATGCAGAGCGTCGGGGTGATGAAGATGGCCACCGGTGATGGATTCCCCCTCCGGTAGGGTGCCGGAACGGGCTCCCGAGAGGTTTTTGGTGGCTATAGAGGCTTGCGGCGGCGGAACTCCCGATCTATCTTGATTTTCGATGGTTTTAGGGTACGTAGGCTTATATAGGCGAAAGTAGTCGGTCGGGAGGTGCTCGAGGGGTCCACGAGACAGGGGGGTGCGCCCTGTAGGGGGGGCATGCCCCCCTATCTCCTGGGCTCCTCGAGGACCTTCTGGCTTGGACTCCAAGTCTCCAGGATGATAATCTTCCAAAAAATCATGATGCCGAAGGTTTCATTCCATTTGGACTCCGTTTGATATTCCTTTTCTTCAAAATACTGAAACAGGCAATAAAACAACAATATGGGCTGGGCCTCCGGTTAATAGATTAGTCCCAAAAATGATATAAATGTGTATAATAAAGCCCATAAACATCCAAAAGGGGTAATATAATAGCATGGAACAATCAAAAATTATAGATACGTTGGAGATGTATCAAGCATCCTCAATCTTAATTCATGCTCGTCCTTGAGTAGGTAAATGATAAAAACAGAATTTTTGATGTGGAATGCTACCTAGCATAATTCTCAATGTAATTTTCTTTATTGTGGCATGAATGTTCAGATCCAAATGATACAAAATAAAAGTTCATATTGACATAAGAAATAGTAATACTTCAAGCATACTAATCAAAGTAATCATGTCTTCTCAAAATAACATGGCCAAAGAAAGTTATCCCTACAAAATCATATAGTCTAGTTGTTGCTCTATCTTCATCACACAAAGTATTTAATCATGCACAACCCCGATGACAAGCCAAGCAATTGTTTCATACTTTAGTAATCTCAAACTTTTTCAACTTTCACGCAATACATGAGCGTGAGCCATGGACATAGAACTATATGTGGAATAGAATGGTGGTTGTGGAGAAGACAAAAAAGGAGAAGATAGTCTCACATCAACTAGGCGTATCAATGGGCTATGGAGATGCCCATTAATAGATATCAATGTGAGTGAGTAGGGATTGCCATGCAACGGATGCACTAGAGCTATATATATATATATATATATATATATATATATATATATATATATATATGAAAGCTCAACAAAAGAAACTAAGTGGGTGTGCATCCAACTCGCTTGCTCACGAAGACCTAGGGCACTTTTGAGGAAGCCCATCATTGGAATATACAAACCAAGTTCTATAATGAAAAATTCCCACTAGTATATGAAAGTGACAACATATGAGACTCTCTATCATGAAGATCATGGTGCTATTTTTAAAGCACAAGTGTGGAAAAAGAGATAGTAGCATTGTCCCTTCTGTCTTTTTCTCTCATTTTATTTTTTCTTATTTTCTTATTTTTCTTTTTTTTTCTTTTTTTTTTCTTTGGCCTTTCTTTTTTATTTATTTTTGGCCTCTTTTTTATTTCTTTTTTCTTTTTGTAAAGTCTGAAGTCTCATCCCGACTTGTGGGGGAATCATAGTCTTCATCATCCTTTCCACACTAGAACAATGCTCTAATAATGAAGATCATCACACTTTTATGGATTTACAACTCAAGAATTACAACTCAAAGCTAGAACAAGATATGACTCTATATGAATGCCTCCGGCGGTGTACCGGGATATGCAATGAATCAAGAGCGACATGTATGAAAATTATGAAGGTGGCCTTGCCACAAATACGATGTCAACTACATGATCATGCAAAGAGCAATATGACAAAAGTAATGCATGTCATATGAACGGAACGGTGGAAAGTTGCATGGCAATATATCTTGGAATGGCTATGGAAATTCCATAATAGGTAGGTATGGTGGCTGTTTTGAGGAAGGCATATGGTGGGTGTATGGTACCGGCGAAAGTTGTGCGGCACAAGCGAGGCTAGCAATGGTGGAAGGGTAAAGGGTGTGTATAATCCATGGACTCATCATTAGTCAAAAGAACTCATGTACTTATTGCAAAAATTTAGAAGTCATCAAAAACAAAAGTACTACGCGCATGCTCCTAGGGGGATAGATTGGTAGGAAAAGACCATCGCTCGTCCCCGACCGCCACTCATAAGAAGACAATCAATAAATAAAATTGTGCTCCAACTTCATCACAAAGTGGTTCACCATACGTGCATGCTACGGGAATCACAAACTTCAACACAAGCATTCTTTAAATTCATAATCACCCAACTAGCATGACTTTAATATCACTACCTCCATATCTCAAAACAAGTATCAAGCATCAAATTGATCATAGCATCCAATTCACGTTTTATGATAGTTTTTATTATACCCAACTTGGATACTCATCATTCTAGGACCAACTTTATGACCATAGCAAATACCATGCTGTTCTAAAAGACTCTCAAAATAATATAAGTGAATCATGAGAGACTAGTAATTTCTACAAAATATAACCACCGCCGTGCTCTAAAAGATATAAGTGATGCACTAGAGCAAATGACAAACTACTCCGAAAGATATAAGTGAAGATCAATGAGTAGTCGAATAATTGTGCAACTATGTGAAGACTCTCTAGCATTAAGGAATTTCAGATCTTGGTACTCTAATCAAACAGCAAGCAAAGAAAAATAAAATGACATTGCAAGGATAGCACAACTCATGTGAAGAAGCAAAAACTTAGGCTCAACCGATACTAACCGATAGTTGTTGAAGAAAAAGGTGGGATGCCTAATGGGGCATCCCCAAGTTTAGATGCTTGAGACTTATTGAAATATTATATTGGGGTGCCTTGGGCATCCCCAAGCTTGAACTTTTGTGTCTTATTAATTCCTCTCATATCATGGTTTCTCTATTTCTCAAAATCTTCATCCACAACAAACTCAACAAGAACTCGTGAGATAGGTTAGTATAAACCAATGCAAAACCTTATCATTTTCTACTGTAACAAATCACTAAAATTATTATCCAACATTGAATACTAAATGCCTCTGCATATTTAACACTCCTATCCTCAAATAAAATCATTAAACAAGCAAACATATGCAAACAATGCAAACATAACAGCAATCTGCCAAAACAGTACAGTCTGTAAAGAATGCAAGAGCATCAATACTTCCCTAACTCCAAAAATTATGAAATAAAATTCCCACTGTAGTAAATTTATCAGAGCTAATTATGCAAAAAGTTTCAACATTATATCATGCTCTGACTTTTCTAGGGAATTTTTGCAACAGCGGTAAACTTTCTGTTTTCAAACAGCAACATGTATAGTAGCAAAATAAGCATGGCAAAGGCTATCCTTGAATTTTTTATTGAAACTAAAGATGCAAAACATTATTCTAAATAACATCAAACAAACACTAACAAAATAAAATGACGCTCCAAGCAAAACACATATCATGTGGTGAATAAAAATATAGCTCCAAGTAAAGTTACCGATGAATGAAGACGAAAGAGGGGATGCCATCTGGGGCATCCCCAAGCTTAGGCTCTTGGTTGTCCTTGAATATTACCTTGGGGTGCCTTGGGAATCCCCAAGCTTAGGCTCTTTACACTCCTTATTCCATAGTCCATCGAATCTTTACCCAAAACTTGAAAACTCCACAACACAAAACTCAACAGAAAACTTGTAAGCTCCGTTAGTATAAGAAAATAAAACCACCACTTAGGTACAGTAATGAACTCATTATAAATTCATATTGTTGTAATATCTACTGTATTCCAACTTATCTATGGTTCATACTCTCCGATACTACTCATAGATTCATCAAAATAAGCAAACAACACATAGAAAACAGAATCTGTCAAAAACAGAACAGTCTGTAGTAATCTGTATCAAACGTATACTTATGGAACTCCAAAAATCCTACTAAATTAGGAACTCCTAAGCAATTTGTGTGCAAATCCAGAGCAAAAAGAATTAGATCAGAATAACGTTTCTGTGAATGAACAAAACTAATTTACTGGGTGCAAAAGTTTCTGATTTTCAGCAGGATCAACACAACTATCAACGTAAGCTATCCTAAAGGTCTTACTTGGCACTTTATTGAAACAAAAGCTATAAAACATGATTACTACAGTAGCATAATCATGTGGACACACAAAAATGATAAGGATAAATATTGAGTTGTCTCCCAACAAGCACTTTTCTTTAATGCCTTTCTAGCTAGGCATGATGATGACAATGATGCTCACATAAAAGATAAGAATTGAAACATAACGGGAGCATCATGAAGCATATGACTAGCACATTTAAGTCTAACCCACTTCCTATGCATAGGGATTTTGTGAGCAAACAACTTATGGGAACAATAATCAACAAGCATAGGAAGGTAAAACAAGCATAGCTTCAAGATTTTCAACACATAGAGAGGAAACTTGACATTATTGCAATTCCTACAAGCATATATTCCTCCCTCATAATAATTTTCAGTAGCATCATGAATGAATTCAACAATATAAGCAGCACCTAAAGCATTCTTTTCATGATCTACAAGCATATAATTTTTACTACTATCCACATAAACAAAATTCTTCTCATTCGGAATAGTAGGAGTATCATAAGAGACTTGAACACTAAAAATTGTTTCCACATTAAAAGAGTAATGTTCAGAAAAAGGGTAATCATAATCATGACAAGATTTGTAAATATAATCATCACTACTTTTTATAGCATAAGTTTCATCACAATAATCATCATAAGTAGCAACTTCGTTCTCATCATAATCGATTGAAACCTCTCCCAAGATAGTGGAATCACTAAATAAAGTTGACACTCTTCCAAATCCACTTTCATATTCATCATAATAAAATTCAACATCCTCTAAATTAGTGGGATCACTACTTCCTAAAGTTGACACTCTTCCGAACCCACTTTCATCAATATAATCATCATAAGTAGGAGGCATGCTATCATCATAACAACTTTGCATATCAAAACTTGGGATGCTAAAAATATCATCTTCATTAAACACAGCATCCCCAAGCTTGGGACAAACATTAATTCCAGCAAATATATTCTCAAATATTTCATCCTCATCAAACATAGCTTCCCCAAGCTTGGGCCCTTTCATATCATAAGCATAACCACTCTCATCATTAAAAATATTGATAGCACCAATAGTATAGCAATTATCATCTTCACAATGAGTAGTAGGAGCAACATCATTTGGGAGGGATACCTTTCTACCTTTGTTGCTCCTTCTTTTCTTTTTCTTTTTCACATTATGTGTGGGTTCAACCTTCCTCTTTGAGCTCCTTATTGATGAGATTGGTTGAATAGAAAGCTCCTCCTCGTTACCTGATTCATCATGGGAAATAATATGAGGAGATTGGGAAGTCTCTTCCCTTTCATTAGTATTCTCATCATCTTCTATTTGCTTTCTTTTCTTTAGGTAATTGGCAATATAAGGATTTTCAATGCAATTCTCCGCACAAAACATATAAATCTTTTCTAAATCAATATCAAGGAATTTCTTATGGGCAAATTCTGGAAGGTCCTTAAGTAAACGTTTCAACTCTTCATAACCCAAAAGCAAACTAAGTTCATTGTAATGAGCAAGGGAGATCAAATCATCACAATTTTTGGACACGATTCGATCATGAAACAATTTGCATAGGAGATGTAAATGACCACGTTCATTGCAAAGTTCACAAGTATGGCAAAGGAATTTTAAATTTTCAGCACTCACACCTAGCCTTTCATGCAACCATTTAGTTTCTAAATACTTATGCTTCTTGCAATATATATCTTCTCTATTTGGTGTGTTCATGCAAACATGCACTCCACAAAAGTTGACATGCTCATAAGATATATTTTCATCATGAATAGAGCAATCATCATTAGTACTAAGGATATTCAAGGAGTTTATACTAACAACATTGCAATCATGCTCATCGTTCAAAGATTTAGTACCAAGCATTTTAAAGCATTCTTCTTCTAGCACTCGAGCACAATTTTCCTTTCCATCATACTCACGAAAGATATTAAAAAGACGAAGCATATGAGACAAACTTAACTCCATTTTTTGTATTTTTATTTTATAAACTAAACTAGTGATAAAACAAGAAACAAAAAGATTCGATTGCAAGATCTAAAGATATACCTTCAAGAACTCACCTCCCCGACAACGGCGCCAGAAAAGAGCTTGATGTCTACTACACAACCTTATTCTTGTAGACGTCATTGGGCCTGCAAGTGCACTGGTTTGTAGGACAGTAGCAAATTTCCCTCAAGTGGATGACCTAAGGTTTATCAATCCATAGGAGGCGTAGGATGAAGATGGTCTCTCTCAAGCAACCCTGCAACCAAATAACAAAGAGTCTCATATGTCCCCAACACACCCAATACAATGGTAAATTGTATAGGTGCACTAGTTCGGCGAAGAGATGGTGATACAAGTGCAATATGGATGGTAGATAAAGGTTTTTGTAATCTGAAATAATAAAAACAGCAAGGTAACTAATGATAAAAGTGAGCGTAAACGGTATTGCAATGATAGGAAACAAGGCCTAGGGTTCATACTGTCACTAGTGCAAGTTCTCTCAACAATAATAACATAGATAGATCATATAACAAGCCCTCAACATGCAACAAAGAGTCACTCCAAAGCCACTAATAGCAGAGAACAAACGTAGAGATTATGGTAGGGTACGAAACCACCTCAAAGTTATTCTTTCGGATCAATCTATAAAAGAGTTCATACTAGAATAACACCTTAATACACAAATCAACCAAAACCCTAATGTCACCTAGATACTCCATTGTCACCTCAAGTATCTGTGGGCATGATTATACGATATGCATCACACAATCTCAGATTCATCCAACCAACACAAAGTACTTCAAAGAGTGCCCCAAAGTTTCTACTAGAGAGTCAAGAACGTGTGCCAACCCCTATGCATAGGTTCATGGGCGGAACCCGCAAGTTGGTCACCAAAACATACATCAAGTGGCACATGATATCCCATTGTCACCACAGATAAACACGGCAAGACATACATCAAGTGTTCTCATAAAAGACTCAATCCGATAAGATAACTTCAAAGAGGAAACTCAATTCATCACAAGAGAGTAGAGGGGGAGAAATATCATAAGATCCAACTACAACAGCAAAGCTCGGGATACATCAAGATCGTGCCATAGAGGGAACATGAGAGAGAGATCAAACACATAGCTACTGGTACATACCCTCAGCCCTGAGGGTGAACTACTCCCTCCTCGTCATGGAGAGCGCCGGGATGATGAAGATGGCCACCGGTGATGGATTCCCCCTCTGGCAGGGTGCCGGAACGGGCTCCCGAGAGGTTTTTGGTGGCTACAGAGGCTTGCGGCGACGGAACTCCCGATCGATCTTGATTTTCGATGGTTTTCGGGTACGTAGGCTTATATAGGCAAAAGTAGTCATTCGGGAGGTGCTCGAGGGGTCCACGAGATAGGGGGTCGCGCCTTGTAGGGAGGGGCACGCCCCCTATCTCCTGGGCTCCTCGAGGACCTTCTGGCTTGGACTCCAAGTCTCCAGGATGATAATCTTCCAAAAAAATCACGATGCCGAAGGTTTCATTCCGTTTGGACTCTGTTTGATATTCCTTTTCTTTGAAATACTGAAACAGGCAATAAAACAATATGGGCTGGGCCTCCGGTTAATAGGTTAGTCCCAAAAATGATATAAATGTGTATAATAAATCCCATAAACATCCAAAAGGGGTAATATAATAGCATGGAACAATCAAAAATTATAGATACATTGGAGATGTATCAATGGGAACCAAAGGACAGCAACATAACCACAAGCAAATTAAATCAATCATAGCAATTCATCAACCACCAATAGGACAATGAAAATCTACTCAGACATCATAGGATGGCAACACATCATTGGATAATAATATGAATCATAAAGCACCATGTTCAAGTAGAGGGTACAGCGGGTTGCGGGAGAGTGGACCGCTGTAGATAGAGGGGGGAAGGTGATGGAGATGTTGGTGAAGATGGCGGAGGTGTTGGTGTATATCGCGGTGACGATGATGGCCCCCGGCAGCGCTCCGGCGCCACCGGAAGCAAGGGGGAGAGATCCCTCCTTATTCTTCTTCTTCCTTGACCTTCTCCCTAGATGGGAGAAGGGTTTCCCCTATGGTCCTTGCCTCCCATGGCGTGGGAGGGGCGAGAGCCCCTCCGAGATTGGATCTATCTCTCTGTTTCTGCATTCTAGATTCTGCCCCTTCACCGTTTCCTTTATATACGGAGATCCGTAACTCCGGTTGGGGTGAATCTTTCGCCCAGATTTTTCTCATAAAATTAGCTTTCTTGCGGCAAAAGAAGAGCTTCAACCGCCTTACGGGTGGCCCAGGAGAGTGCCAGGCATGCCCCTATCTCCTGGCCACCTCGGGCACCATTTCGTGTTGATTCTTCCTCCGGAAAATCCCAAATATTCCAAAATATTCTGCGTACGCTTTTATCCCGTTTGGACTCCATTTGATTTGGGTTTCTGTGAAACATAAAACATGCAACAAACAGGAACTGGCACTGGGCACTGGATCAATATGTTAGTCCCAAAAATAGTATAAAAAGTTGCCAAAAGTATATGAAAGTTGAATAATATTGGCATGGAGCAATCAAAAATTATAGATACGACGGAGACGTATCAGTAAGCAAAGCGAAAGTAAGGCTATGGTGGTTATCAATGCAATGGTAAGGCGTAGACAAAGATGTCGTCGAAGTTACCGTCCGCAGCGATGGTGAATAGTCAACGAAGATGAGCGGTGGTGATGTTGATGTCGCACCGTACCTAAATAGCTGAAACACAATAGGACACGGGAAACCACAACTCAAATTCTCTAACCCAAAGTCTAATGGTGGTATGGAGGGTGTGTCGTGGGGGTTTGGCAGGTGAAGGTGGTGGTGGTTGAAGTGAGTGGAGTGCGGAGGCGTAGGAGGTGGTGGTGAAAAACTGCAGAAAATGCAGTTTCAGCAGAGGAAGCCAGATGATCCGGGCGCGTCCGGATGATCCGGGTCAGGGTCCGGATGATCCGGCCAGGTCAAGTGCGCTCGGGAGCTGCTCGGGATGAACTCGAAAACGGCGAGAAATTCGAAGATTTCGCGGATTCTGGATGGATTTCGAGGGTGAGAAGGTGGGGAAAGGCAAGATCCACAAGTTACGCAACGAATCCACGGATCAAAATCAACAAAACATCATCAAAACCAACAAATCACAAAAAAATTGGGGGCTATTTTTGGTGGGGATTTTCAGATTTAGGACAAAATCAACAAAATCATGCTAGAAAACACGGGGTAGGGGCTCCAAAAACGTGATCAACGTGGCTCATGATACCAAGATGATGTAGGGCGAAACCCTAGGGGCCAATCTTTCACGTTTGGAGTGGATCCTATGGGAGGAAACACGAAGAACGCGTGGAAGAACATGAGGGAAATAGGGGAAAACGAGAGAAACACTCAACCGACACGAAATTGATCACACAAGTTCTAGATCATCGAGGCACAAAGTAACATGAGATCCAAAGTCAACAAGGGACGATACAAAGGTAGCCGTTATTCTCCATGAGGAGGTCTTGATTGTCTTCTCCGGATGGAGGCTTTGAATCCGGATGGATCTTCTCCGACGAGGTGCGGTCCCTCACGAGGAGTAGATCCGTGTGGATGAGCAATGCTCTATCTCAAACGAGCTAAACCAATGCTAAGTCCCAAAGTGAGGAGGAGGAGTCCTACATATAGGCTAGGGGGGCGAAGGGGTACATGGGCTCAGCCCAAGACGCGCGCGCAGGCACTGGCCGGATGATACGGGTGGGGAGCTGGATGATCCGGGCTCGGTCGGATGATCCGGGTGGAGGCTCGGATGAGATGGTGGTGCAGGCGGTGGCGGTGCAGGTCCGGATGTCCGGCTTGGGGTCAGGATGTCCGGGCAGGGTCCAGATGATCCGGGACGGTGTCCGAATGATCCGGCTTCATGGAGAGGCTTCGGGTGTCTTCGGGGCGAATTAGCCGGATCGTTCGGACCGGGGTCCGGATCGTCCAGGCTCTGTCCGAATCATCCGGGCCCTCGTCTGGATCGTCCGGCCAGCCTGGGACTTGGTGCTTTTCCTCTCAGTCTTCACGCATGTCTTTCGCTTCCTGTTCTCCTTGCTTCCTAGCTTCTCCATGGTTAACTCCTTGGTACCTGAGTATGCAAAGCATCTCCGTTTGAGGTAGTAACCATGTCTCATGTGAATCAAAAGGGAGTCGTGAGAGGAGTGATGTCACCTTGGTTTCGAGAGCTCTTGCACGTGCTCGAGTCATATGTCCAAGTGGTGTTGTAGGGGATGTAGATGCGTCCATGGGGATGATCGTGGGATGCTCCGCATCAACCAGTCATGGGCCGGTAGTACTGGTTTTAGCGGATATAGCAGTTGTTCCGGTGCTGTACCAGCCTTGCACCAGTCGATCATAGAAGCTTGACCGATAGTTGAGCGGTAGTTGACTGCTAGTACCGGTGGACCGGTAGTTGATCGGTAGTACCTCTATCTCTGCACTGGGAAAATCCCTCTCCATGCTCTTGGTGTCCATCTTGCACCATTCCTTCTCATCGTCCGTTCCTTGGTACCTAACCACGCAAAGTGTCTTCGTTTGAGGTAGTAGCCATGTCTCATGTGGGTCCAAGGGAAGTTTAACAAGGAGAGAGTTCACCTTATGTCCAATGGCACATGTTCGAGGTCTCGTCATATGTCCTCTTGGGGCTTGGAGAGTAGTCGGAGTGTACATGGGGATGAACGTGGGATGCTCCGCATCATCTCCCCTCCCTTGGGAAAGATCCGACCTCAGATCGTGATCCTCATCACCATGGAAACAGTTGTCGTGGATGGACTTGGAGTTGGACGGAGTTGAAGGCATGGCGCAATCCAAGTAATCCAAGGTGTCTCCGGTATGTGGTACATGCAAAATGAGCAAACACAAAGTACACTTGGAAATACAAAGGTTAGCGCACACAAAGTGTCCATCATAGAAGAATGAGTCCGTGCGGCAAGATTGTGCGTGATAAAGCGCATGAAGCTTATCAAGATGATATATAATGACATGCAAAGCATTCGTGGGGTAATTAGCATGGTGCACAAAGCGACAAATTCGACCATTGTGCAAAATGATGTCATAGAGAGACGGTTCATCAATATCATGAATATGGCAATGGATGCTCAATATGTGTAAGCTATCAAGCAACTGATGGTGGACAACATGATCATGATGTATGAATATGCCATCAAGGAAGATCACAACAAATTTGCTATGGAAGTGCACAAGTTCATATATCATGGATGACATGGGAATACAAGATGCGACAAGGCAATCATAATGTGAGTCAATCCATGCATAAGATGCAAATTTGTCATGTGTATGATATGTCCATCGAGCATGACATGTGTGAGCACAATCAACAAATATGGAGGTGTTGGTGTACCAAAGCTCGATGCCGTGGTATGAGTGGAGGTTCTAAAGTGCATCCAATAAGTGCGAGCGCTCCTCATTGTGAAGGTCCATAGAGCCAAACTCCAATGTCACTCCTCCATTCACGATATGTATCATGTATGCAACAAGAAGGAAACAACAATGAAAGAATGACCAATCCAAAGTGTGTATTTGAGGATGGCTCAAAGGGAAGGAGTTCATCTTTATGAGGATGTCAAAAATATTGGTGGCGCACATCGTGTATGCCTTCACACGACCAAGTTGTCTCATGATGGTACCGCCTTGAGAATCCTTCAAAATGAAAGAACATGACAAACACTTGGAAAAACAAATGAGGTTAGTGCAAATGCAACACCTATCATTCATGTGGTAAGATACCCAACAAGTGTATGCATCCTGCTCATCATAAGAAAGTACAAGGGAGCATTTCATAGTATGGAGGCATAAGATGCAAGAACAACCAAATACAAGAGGCTCAATCAAACAAGCATGCATCACAAGTAAAGTGTCAAAGTCTCCAAGATCAATAAGCATAGTATGGTTGCACTCAATACAAGTGGATATGAGAGAGGCAACTAATTGACACAAAAGACAATGGTCGAGATATATCATGTGAGAGGCATGAACATATATGTCATCAACCCAATAAAGCGAGTAAGAATGGAACATGGGTGATGCAACCAAGCAAGTAATCATAGTGATCAAGTCAACCAACCTAGTAGTGCGAAGATGCAACATACTAGAAGGAATCAAGGCAAGCATGTCATGTGTGCAAATAGTGGGCATGAATAATTCACATGTCATAGCACAAGCATGAAAGCAAGATATGATAAAAATATCATCAATGTATTGGCGAGAGGCCATATGTAAATAGCAATGGGACATCATGACTCTCCCAACACAACAAGCATCAATAGCATGTGGCACATGGTAAACATGGCAATAGCAACAAGTATCTCCACCAAGCATGCAAATATACATAGATGTAGCATAATGGTGAATCATGGGTAAATGCAAGCAAGGGTCACAATTGCATGGCAAAATCATGTAAAGAGGCATAGCATGCAAAGTGAACATGATAGTATGGGCATAAGGGGACAAATGGTAAATAGCCCATAGCCCTGTGAGAGACAAGTAAAAGAGATGCGCGTAGCCATTGCACGAAGAGAACGGTGGAAAGGATAGTCCACGGGATCCCACATCGTCGTTGCTCTCAAGAGCTCGTTTCACCAACTCTTGGAATTGAGAGGTTGACGAGTATACATGAGTACCTACAAAAAACAAAGGCAAAGGAAAAATTGTTGTGCATGGTATATGTACACATCATCCATCATGATGCGCACGTGCTTGTGTTGGCTAGCACAAAATATCCAATGCTCAAATAAATGAGATGCGTGATATAGAAATATGTCATCCATCATGAGAGGTTTGTTATTATGTATGCCATAATGGAGACTAAAAGGATGTAATGCATCATGAGATATATGTAGAGAATTGTTATTCATGGAATGCATATGGTGCACGCAATCATGGGAATCATGCAAAGTATGGAATGCATCAAAATCTCCTAATATGTATGACAAAACTATGGGGGTCTCCTTATGAGCATTAATGGAAACATCACATGGAGAATATTGACAACATCCAAAACAATGCATATTCAAAACAATGTGATCATGGCATGTCATAGTAGATGAATTGTGCAAATCATGTAAAGGAAGCATGGCAATATCATCACATGAAAAACAAAAGCCAATGACCATCATCTCGTCATGTATGCCATAAGTGCAAATGGGATTTATTTTAATGTGGCATGCATAGTTACTATGTTGAGATTGAAATGATGCAATATGAGAGATCTCACTCATAGCATATGACAAGTTCAATGGATTGTCAAACATGACGTGACCAATAGAATGTTCACATGGTATCCTATGGAGCATAGCATCACAACTAGGCAACTCAACATGCTCATCATCATATTCATCATAAATAGGAAAGTCAAGACATGAAGAAGTCGCACTAGCATGAAGCATGGGAATAGGTGGATCAACATCATGCAAGCAATCATTGGTAAGATAGTACGCTAGTGGGACAAGAGAAGCACCATCACCTATGTTACCTTTGGGGCATTGCTCATGTGTTGTAGGTGAGGTGTTGAAGATCCACTCGTTGTCATCTTCATCTTGATGGAACCATGTGAGGGGTGCATCATCGTCCACCATGGCCATCGGTATTCCCATAGGAGGGATGGACTCGTCGAGGGTAGGCATGACGTCATGTAGGAGACCTAGCACTAAAGGAGAAAACACACTAGGAGTAGAGGTTAAGTTGTTAGAAATCATAGTGGCCTCACATGCCGTGTCAACTTCCTCACTCGCTACGTGTTGTGGCTCACTCACTCCCTCAAGGATGCTCTCACTCATATGGTTGGTGGAGTCACTCAAATGGCACTCAACCTCACATAGGATGTGTGGCATGCTCTCATGTGTGGGGCTAGTGGTGGTCACACTCATCCTCTCATAGGGAATGCTCTCAATGTCATATATGGTGGAGTCACTCATGTCACTCATGTGGTGGTGGCTCTCCTCACATGGCAATTGGGGCATCTCGACATATGTGGGTGTTGGAGAGATGTAGGTGCAAATGTCTCCATGCTCACCTCCTATCGACGTGGTCGAAGGGGATGGCCCTTGCTCGACCTTCTTGTCAATGTCTTGGTGTTGTAGGCCCCTATGATGTGGCACCTCGTAGCTCATCTCCATGGCCAAAGGGAAATTCCCATGCTCGGTCATCTTCCTTGTTGGGCTTCCGCAGATGGAAGTGTCGCCCTCGCTCATAGGTGGTTGCCTTGGACTCGATGAAGTTGATGTAGGCGTACCCGTGGGAAGTAGGCGAAGATGTCGTACGTTGATACGTCTCCGTCGTATCTATAATTTTTGATTGTTCCATGCCATTGTTATTCAACTTTCATATACTTTTGGCAACTTTTTATACTATTTTTGGGACTAACATATTGATCCAGTGCCCAGTGCCAGTTCCTGTTTGTTGCATGTCTTATGTTTCGCAGAAACCCAATATCAAACGGAATCCAAACGGGACAAAAACGGACGGAGAATTATTTTGGAAAATTTGGGATTTTCCAGCGGAAGAATCAACGCAAAATGGTGTCCGGGGTGGCCAGGAGATAGGGGGCGCGCCCTCCCCCCTGGGCGCGCCTGGCACTCTCCTGGGCCACCCGTAAGGCGGTTGATGCTCTTCTTTTGCCGCAAGAAAGCTAATTTTATGAGAAAAATCTGGGCGAAAGATTCACCCCAATCGGAGTTACGGATCTCCGGATATAAAAGAAACGGTGAAGGGGCAGAATCTAGGAACGCAGAAACAGAGAGATAGATCCAATCTCGGAGGGGCTCTCGCCCCTCCCAAGCCATGGGAGCCAAGGACCAGAGGGGAAACCCTTCTCCCATCTAGGGAGGAGGTCAAGGAAGAAGAATAAGAAGAAGGAGGGCTATCTCCCCCTTGCTTCCGGTGGCGCCGGAGCGTTCCCGGGGGGCCATCATCATCACAGCGATCTTCACCAACACCTCCGTCATCTTCACCAACATCTCCATCACCTTCCCCCATCTATATTCAGCAGTCCACTCTCCCGCAACCCGCTGTACCCTCTACTTGAACATGGTGCTTTATGCTTCATATTATTATCCAATGATGTGTTGCCATCCTATGATGTCTGAGTAGATTTCCGTTGTCCTACCGATGATTGATGAATTGCTATGATTGGTTTGAGTTGCATGTTTTATTATTGGTGTTGTCCTATTGTGCCCTCCGTGTCGCGCAAGCGTGAGGGATTCCCGCTGTAGGGTTTGCAATATGTTTATGATTTGCTTATGGTGGGTGGCGTGAGTGACAAAAGAACAGACCCGAGTAAGTAGGTTGTTTGTGTATTGGATAAAGGGGACTTGGTACTTTAATGCTATGGTTGGGTTTTACCTTAATGATCTTTAGTAGTTGCGCATGCTTGCTAGAGTTCCAATCATAAGTGCATATGATCCAAGTAGAGAAAGTATGTTAGCTTATGCCTCTCCCTCAAATAGAATTGCAATAGTGATTACTGGTCTAGTAACGTAGTCAATTGCCTAGGGACAATTTCACAACTCCTACCACCACTTTTCCACACTCGCTATATTTACTTTATTGCTTCTTTATCTAAACATCCCCTAGTTTATATTTACATGTTCTTTATTATCTTGCAAACCTATCCAACAACACCTACAAAGTACTTCTAGTTTCAGTCTTGTTCTAGGTAAAGCGAACGTCAAGCGTGCGTAGAGTCGTATCAGTGGCCGATAGGACTTGAGAGAGTATTTGTTCTACCTTTAGCTCCTCGTTGGGTTCGACACTCTTACTTATCGAAATAGGCTACAACTATCCTGTATACTTGCGGGTTATCAAGACCTTTTTCTGGCACCGTTGCCGGGGAGTCATAGTGTGGGGTGAATATTCTCGTGTGTGCTTGTTTACTTTATCACTAAGTAATTTTTATTTACTATTCTAAGTTGTTCTCTATCTTTAGTTATGGATATGGAATACGAAATACCAAAAAATAGGTGGGGAACTTCCTAAAACCCTCAATGTTCATTATGTGAAAAATAGTATGTACTACTTTGATAATCCTGAGAAAACCCTATTCAACTTTATAATGGGAGTAACGTTGGTTCAACATGAATACTTTAGGGATTATCGCTTGACACAAAAAGGGAAACTATTATGGGATCAAATTAATATTTTGCGTTGGTATGCTCGGGATCTATGCTTGAGATATGATATTACTTGTTGCTCTAGGATGAAGGCTCCACACCTTCCCTTTTCATGCAAATTTAATGATAATGAAACCTTAGGTTCTTATGCTAATGGTATATATGATTGCTATGATGTTGAACGAATTGAAGAATTTGTTGCTTTTAAGGTTGCTTATGAAATTGAATCTTTGTTTGAAAAGTATGAAGCTTTAGATGATGATGTTTATAGGCCTGAAAATCTTGCTATACTTAGATATTGCTATGAAAATTATGAATACAATTACAATATTAATGCATTTATTGAGAAAGTCTCCGCTGTCCAAGAAGAGACTAATATTTTGCAGGAAGCTATGGAAGAAGAAATTGATGAAACTGTGAGCTCATTGGATGAAAAAGATGATGAGGAGAGCGAAGAACAGAAGGAGGAAGAGCGGATTGATCACCCGTGCCCACCTTCTAATGAGAGTAACTCTTCAACTCATACATTGTTTAATTCCCCTTCGTGCTTACCGAAGGATGATGGCTATGATCCCGTTGATTCTCTTGAAATGTCCCTGTTTGATGATGCTTGCTATGCTTTTGGCCAAGATGCCAATATGAATTATGCTTATGGAGATGAACTTGCTATAGTTCCTTATGTTAAACATGAAATTGTTGCTATTGCACCCACGCATGATAGTCCTATTATCTTTTTGAATTCTCCAAACTACACTATATCGGAGAAGTTTGTGCTTATTAAGGATTATATTGATGGGTTGCCTTTTACCGTTGAACATGATGATTTTGATGAATTTAATATGCATGTGCTTGCTGCTCCTACTTGCAATTATTATGAGAGAGGAACTTTATCTCCACTCTCTATGTTTCCAATACGATAGAATTGCAAGAAACTGTTTATACTATGCATTGGCCTTTACTATGTGTGCATGAATTGTTCTTTTATGACATGCCGATGCATAGGAAGAGAGTTAGACTTCGTTGTTGCATGATATATGTTACTTTGTGCTCACTACTAAATTACAAATCATTGTTAATTAAAATTGGCTTTGATATACCTTGGGGTCCGGGTGGATTCATTACTTGAGCACTATATGCCTAGCTTAATGGCTTTAAAGAAAGCGCTGCCAGGGAGACAACCCGGAAGTTTTAGAGAGTCATTTATTTCTGTTGAGTGCTTTTATATAGTTTAATAACAAAAAAATTAAAGAGGGGAACCGAAACCTTTTCAAAAAGGAAAGTGAAAGTGAAAGTGAGAGAGAGACAAGCATTGTTAATGTGGGAGAGCTCCTTGAACTTTGTTCATGCTCACGGAAACTTTGTGAATCTTGATTACAGAATCTTTTCATCAAAAATAATTATCCCCTTGTACAATTTCATTGTATTATAAAAATAATGTGCCAAGGTTTGCCTTTAGAATGTTTACAATGCATGTTGGTTTGTACGGTACAAGACAGAAACTTTGGCTGTAGTGCGCGATTTTACATTTTTAACTAGAACGTCAAATGGTTCTGATTCTTTTTGCAATGTCTTTCTATACAACTTTTTTATTTTTCCTAATTTTGGTAGAATATTTGGGGTACCATAAGTATGGTGAATGTTCAGATTACTACAGACTGTTCTGTTTTTGACAGATTCTGTTTTTGATGCACAGTTTACTTGTTTTGATGAAACTATCAATTTATATCAGTGGATTAAGCCATGGAAAAGTTATATTACAGTAGACACAATGCAAAAACAAAATATGAATTGGTTTGCTACAGTACTTAGAGTAGTGATTTGATTTCTTATACTAACGGATCTTACCGAGTTTTCTGTTCAAGTTTTGTGTGGATGAAGTGTCTAATCGAGGAGGTCTCGATATGAGGAAAAGGAAGAGAGGCAAGAGCTCAAGCTTGGGGACGACCAAGGCACCCCAAGTAAATATTCAAGGAGACTCAAGCGTCTAAGCTTGGGGATGCCCCGGAAGGCATCCCCTCTTTCTTCAACAAGTATCGTAATGTTTTCGGATTCGTTTCGTTCATGTGATATGTGCAACCTTGGAGCGTCTTTTGCATTTAGTTTTCACTTTTATTTTATGCACCATGTTGGTATGAGATAGTGCTTGGTTTATTTATAGAATGCTCATTGCACTTCACTTAAATCTTTTGAGTATGGCTTTATAGAATGCTTCGCGTGCTTCACTTATATCATTTGAAGTTTAGATTGCATGTTTCTCTTCACATAGAAAACCACCATTTGTAGAATGCTCTTTTGCTTCACTTATATTTGTTAGAGCGGGGGCATATCTTTTGTAGAAAGAATTAAACTCTATTGCTTCACTTATATCAATTTAGAGAGATGACAGGAATTGGTCAATCACATGGTTAGTCATAAAATCCTACATAAACTTGTAGATCGCTGAATATGATATGTTTGATTCCTTGCAATAGTTTTGCGATATAAAGATGGTGATATTAGAGTCATGCTAATGGGTGGTTGTGGATAGTAGAGACACTTGTGTTGAGGTTTACAAGTCCCGTAGCATGCACGTATGGTAACCGTTGTGTGACAAATTTGAAGCATGGGGTGTTTATTTGATTGTCTTCCTTATGAGTGGCGGTCGGGGACGAACGATGGTCTTTTCCTACCAATCTATCCCCCTAGGGGCATGCGTAGTAGTAATTTGCTTCGAGGTCTAATAAACGATTGCAATAAGTATATGAGTTCTTTATGACTAATGTGAGTCCATGGATTATACGCACTTTTACCTTTCCATCATTGCTAGCCTCTTCGGTACCGTGCATTGCCCTTTCTCACCTTGAGGGTTGGTGCAAACTTCGTCGGTGCATCCAAACCCCGTGATATGATACGCTCAATCACACATAAGCCTCCTTATATCTTCCTCAAAACAGCCACCATACCTACCTATCATGGCATTTCCATAGCCATTCCAAGATATATTGCCATGCAACTTTCGTCATCATCATATATATGACTTGAGCATTCATTGTCATATTTCTTTGCATGATCGTAAGATAGCTAGCATGATGTTTTCATGGCTTGTCCGTTTTTTGATGTCATTGCTAAGCTAGATCATTGCACATCCCGGTACTCCGCAGGAGGCATTCATATAGAGTCATATCTTTGTTCTAGATATCGATTTGTAATATTGAGTTGTAAGTAAATAAAAGTGTGATGATCATCATTATAGAGCATTGCCCCATAAAAAGAAGAAAAAAAAAGGAAAGGCCAAAGAAGCCTAAATAAAAAAGGGGGCCAAAGAAGCCCACCAAAAAAAGAAGAAATAAAAGAAATAAAAGAAAAGGGGCACTGTTACTATCCTTTTTCCACACTTGTGCTTCAAAGTAGCACCATGTTCTTCATCTAGAGAGTCTCTTATGTTGTCACTTTCATATACTAGTGGGAATTTTCATTATAGAACTTGGCATGTATATTCCAACGATGGGCTTCCTCAAATGCCCTAGGTCTTCATGAGCAAGCAAGTTGGATGCACACCCACTTAGTTTTCAGTTTGAGCTTTCATACACTTATAGCTCTAGTGCATCCATTGCATGGCAATCCCTACTCCTCACATTGACATCAATTGATGGGCATCTCCATAGCCTGTTGATTAGCCGCGTCAATGTGATACTTTCTCCCTTTTTGTCTTCTCCATATAAACCTCCACCATCATATTCTATTCCACCTATAGTGCTATATCCATGGCTTGCGCTCATATATTGTGTGAGGGTTGAAAAAGCTGAAGCGCGTTAAAAACTATGAACCAATTGGTCGGCTTGTCATCGGGGTTGTGCATGATGGGAGCATTTTGTGTGACGAAAATGAAGCATGGCCAAACTGTATGATTTTGTAGGGATAAGCTTGCTTTGGCCTTGTTGTTTTGAAAAGACATGATTGCTTTATTGGTACGCTTGAAGTATTATTGTTTTTATGTCAAATGATGGACTATTGCTTTGAATCACTCGTATCTTAATATTCATGCCATGATTAGACATATGATCAAGATTATGCTAGGTAGCATTCCACATCAAAAATTATCTTTTTTATCATTTACCTACTCGAGGATGAGCAGGAATTAAGCTTGGGGATGCTGATACGTCTCCGTCGTATCTATAATTTTTTATTGTTCCATGCCATTATTATTCAACTTTCATATACTTTTGGCAACTTTTTATACTATTTTTGGGACTAACATATTGATCCAGTGCCCAGTGCTAGTTCCTGTTTGTTGCATGTTTTATGTTTCGCAGAAACCCAATATCAAACGGAATCCAAACAGGACAAAAACAGACGGAGAATTATATTGGAATATTTGGGATTTTCTGGAGGAAGAATCAATGCGAAACGGTGTCCGAGGTGGCCAGGAGATAGGGGGCACGCCCTCCCCCCTGGGCGCGCCTGGCACTCTCCTGGGCCACCCGTAAGGCGGTTGACACTCTTCTTTTGCCGCAAGAAAGCTAATTTTATGAGAAAAATTTGGGCGAATGATTCACCCCAATCGGAGTTACGGATCTCCAGATATAAAAGAAAAGGTGAAGGGGCAGACTCTAGGAACGCAAAAACAGAGAGATAGATCCAATCTTGGAGGGGCTCTCGCCCCTCCCAAGCCATGGGAGCCAAGGACCAAAGGCGAAACCCTTCTCCCATCTAGGAAGGAGGTCAAGGAAGAAGAAGAAGAAGGGGGGCTCTCTCCCCCTTGCTTCCGGTGGCGCAGGAGCGTTACCGGGGCCCATCATCATCACCGTGATCTTCACCAACACCTCCGCCATCTTCACCAACATCTCCATCACCTTCCCCCATCTATATTCAGCGGTCTACTCTCCCGCAACCCGTTGTACCCTCTACTTGAACATGGTGCTTTATGCTTCATATATTATCCAATGATGTGTTGCCATCCTATGATGTCTGAGTAGATTTCCGTTGTCCTACCGGTGATTGATAAATTGCTA
This sequence comes from Triticum aestivum, assembly GCF_018294505.1. Classification (NCBI taxonomy): domain Eukaryota; kingdom Viridiplantae; phylum Streptophyta; class Magnoliopsida; order Poales; family Poaceae; genus Triticum; species Triticum aestivum. Next base: position 155,775,612 of record NC_057807.1, read on the forward strand.
TGATTGGTTTGAGTTGCATGTTTTATTATTGGTGTTGTCCTATTGTGCCCTCCGTGTCGGGCAAGTGTGAGGGATTCCTGTTGTAGGGTTTGCAATATGTTTATGATTTGCTTATGGTGGGTGGCGTGAGTGACAGAAGCACATACCCGAGTAAGTAGGTTGTTTGCGTATGGGATAAAGGGGACTTGATACTTTAATGCTATGGTTGGGTTTTACCTTAATTATCTTTAGTAGTTGCGGATGCTTGTTAGAGTTCCAATCATAAGTGCATATGATCCAAGTAGAGAAAGTATGTTAGCTTATGCCTCTCCCTCAAATAGAATTGCAATAGTGATTACCTGTCTAGTAACATAGTCAATTGCCTAGGGACAATTTCACAACTCCTACCACCACTTTTCCACACTCGCTATATTTACTTTATTGCTTCTTTATCTAAACAGCCCCTAGTTTATATTTACGTGTTCTTTATTATCTTGCAAACCTATCCAACAACACCTACAAAGTACTTCTAGTTTCATACTTGTTCTAGGTAAAGCAAACGTCAAGCGTGCGTAGAGTCGTATCAGTGGCCGATAGGACTTGAGAGAGTATTTGTTCTACCTTTAGCTCCTCGTTGGGTTCGACACACTTACTTATCGAAAGAGGCTACAACTATCCCGTATACTTATGGGTTATCATACGTCCAAAGGCGAAGATACCTTGATAGCACTTGGCGAAGTTGCCAAAGTGGTTGTTGTAGCCGTAGCGCCGTCTTTGTGGTGGTCGTCTCGCGATCTTCTTTTGTGCTCTTGAAGCTTGGCCTTGGCGTGAAGTAGGGCTTGTTGGGACTTGTACATTTGCGCTTGTGGAGCATATTCATGATGATGATGTAGCTGTCATGCTTGAGCTCGTAGTAGATGTCGTTCGTCGTCGTGCACATGTTGCTTTGAGGTGACTTTCCCTTCATGACAATGTTGATCACGAACGTGATGGTGGTCGCCATGGAGATGTGGACGTGGACGAATTGCGCTTGCATCATTTTCGTGCTCCGAAGTCTTGTGGCTTGAATGTCGCCGCCTTGAAGATGACGAAGGGGAAGAAGACTTGATCAAGGCCCAGATCTCCTCCATCCTTGCATCTTGCTCCTCTTTATGTGCGGAAAGCTTCTTGTCGATGTAGTCCCTTTTCCTTGCTTCGGAGTGAAGAATGTCGATGGAGATGTTCTCGATGCGCTCTCGCAATCTTGATTGTGCACCTTGCATTTGTCGTTGTTGGTTGAAGATGGACGCTTTGGTGATGTAGTTGTTCACGCCGTCGTGGTTGTCGAAGACCGGAGATGAAATGCCTTGCCTATCCATCACAAGACTCGAGCAAATATGAGTGGGAGAAAGAGAAGAACTAGATCAAATGTACCTTGACCGATGTTGAAGATGGATCAATGATCACTCAAATGGGTAACAAGGAAATAGCACAATTGGTACCAATTCTTGTCGGTTATCACACCTACACAAGTAAGGCTTATGGTGGAGCTCGGTGAGGATAGTGGCACAAAAAATTTGATGCAAAATGTTAGCAAGAGTCAATAATGTTGAAAGAGATTCACAAATTTGCAAGTGAAACAAGTCGACCAATAGCAATATGGATGGCACACGGAAACACACACACACACGGATAGATAAATGGGGTCGTGCAACCAAGGAGTGAGCACAAAATGTGGAATCCACGGAAAATGCTCGTGTTGCACAACTCAAGAGAAACGCTAGCACGATTGCTCAATAGGCGGATACGGCACTTGTGCACAACCTATAAGATGCAAAATGGATAAACTTTGTATTCCAAGTATGCTATGTATGTATGGTTCCCGGTGTTTCTCTCAAGATGATCCAAGATGATCGTATATGACAATCTTATATGCAATGTGGTATGATGTTATGGCACTTGCTTACAAGCTTCTTTGCTCACTCTTTCTTTTGCTTAAAAGCTTTATTTCTTCTTCTTTTTTGTATGGCCACTTGTGCACAATGCACAAACCAAGATAGCAATAGTGTATATGCGGGAACAAACTTGTGCCACAAGAGATGATACCAAGATATGCACCATGATGATATGGTATGTATGCTATGGGAAGTATGATCACTAATGTGCATAAGTAACATTGTCGGCAATACTCAAATGGCTAGTCTCGATAGGCAAGTGACGCAAAATGGGCTAGGGGTTAACAATGCAATTGCAAGGGAATATACAATGGAGGGATACCACGATACCAAGATGATATGGAGGTTACCGTCCTGGTGATGATGAGTGGCGGTGTTCTTGATGTAGATACCAAGATGATGGAGACTTGTCCCTAAGTAGCCGAAACACCTTAGGAAACGGAAAAACCGCAAACTCAAAATCTCAAACGGCAAATGTCAAATGGTGGTAGCGGAAAAGCAGTGGTGGTGTTGCACTAGGCAATTCGGAAGTGGAATGATGGGCTATACATGTGTCGGAGTTGAAGTTGCCGTCCCTAAGTAGCCGAAATACCTTAGGAGACACAAGCCACAACTCGAACAAGCTGAAACAAAATTGGGTTAAGTTGGGGTTGGCGAAATGTATGATGGGCAAGGTTATGCGGAAGTGGTGGTGGTGATTGATGAAGAAGCAACCGTCCCTAAGTAGCCGAAACACCTTAGGAGACTCGAATCGCTACTCAAGCAACCACTAATGCTATGCAAGCAACATGGATTAGGTTGCGGAAGGCTATGGTGCTAATGCGGATGATATGGTGGAGGGCCTAGTCAAACTTGCCAAATTTTGGAAATTTTGATGGAGTCAAATGGTGTTGAAACCTATCTAGATGGATGGGGGATGTCAATAGCTTCTCGACGAGCTAAAGAACGCGAAAATCAGACTCCGTATGTGATGGTCAAAACTGTCAATCAGTCGAGGCTGAACCTGGGAGGGGTGGTAGTACCGCTTGGGGGGCAGTAGCACCGGTCCTGAAGCTCAGCGGTAGTACCGGTTTGATGGGCGGAAGTACCGCTCGGGTCGGGAAAATTTGCAGATCTAGATCGGGGCAAATTTGAGGCGGAAATGGATGATTTCGAGGGCAAAATTGGATGGATTTCATGGATGGAAAGATGGGAAAACTTGGGGAGATGCTAGATCCACTCGAAACCAAGCAAATCCATGGATCAAAATCAACAAAACATCATCAAACCAACAAATCACAAAAAAATTGGGGCTATTTTTGGTGGGGATTTTGGGAATTGGGCAAGAACACAACAAAATTAGGCTAGAAAAAAGAGGGGCAGGGGCTCCAAATTCGTGATCAACCTGGCTCATGATACCAAGATGATGTAGGGTAGAACCCTAGAGGCCGATCTTTCACGTTTGGAGCGGATCCCTATGAGGAACACGAAGAACACGGGGAGGGGAACGAGAGAAAAACATGAGAGAACACTCAACCAACAAGAACAAAGTCACACATGTGCTAGATCCAAGAAACACAAAGAGTACACGGTCCAAATCCAACAAAGGAAGATACAAGTGGCGGTAGCTCATCTCCGAGAGGAGGTCTTGAATCCATGAGGGATCTTCCCGTAAAGGGGTCTTGAATCCAGGTGGATCTTCTCCGAAGAGGCCGCAGTCTCTCACGAGGAGGAGATCCGGATGGATGAGCGAGGCTCTATATCACAAATGAGATAAATCAATGCTAACCCTAATTCAGAGCTAGGGACAAGTATTTATAGTCCAAGGGGTAAGTTGGGGGATACATGGGGTGAAACCCCTTCAACTGCGCGCAGGCAGGGCGGTAGTACCGGTTTTAGCGGATATGGTGGTTGTTCCGGTGTTGTACCGATCTTGCACCAGTCGATCACAGAAGCTTGACCGGTAGTTGAGCGGTAGTTGACCGGTAGTACCGGTGGACTGGTAGTTGACCGGTAGTACCTCTATCTCTGCGCTGGGAAAATCCCTCTCCATTCTCTTGGTGTCCATCTTGCACCATTCCTTGTTCGTTCCTTGATACCTAACCACACAAAGTGTCTTCGTTTGAGGTAGTAGCCATGTCTCATGTGGGTCCAAGGGGAGTTTAACAAGGAGAGAGTTCACCTTATGTCCAATGGCACATGTTTGAGGTCTCGTCATAGGTCCTCTTGGGGCTTGGAGAGTAGTCAGAGTGTACATGGGGATGAACGTGGGATGCTCCGCATCATTTGATCTCCTCCATTTGAGCTTGCATCTTGGTGTCGGAGTTGTTTTTCGTGGCATCGAACTCATCGTCATTGTAGACCGAAAGTGAAATGCCTTGCCAATTGAGGGAGTCTTGGATTAGGGGGTATCCGGACAGCCGGACTGTGTACAACGTCCGGACTATTGAAGCGTGAAGATACAAGACTCAAGACTTCGGCCCGTGTCCGGATGGGACTTTCCTTGGCGTGGAAGGCAAGCTTGGCGATCTGGATATTATATTTCCTTCCTTGTAACCGACTCCATGTAAACCCTAGCCCTCTCCGGTGTCTATATAAACCGGAGAGGTTGTTCCTTAGAAGGCCGATCACAATTACATTCATACCATCATAGGCTAGCTCTTAGGGTTTAGCCTCTACGACCTCGTGATAGATTTACTCTTGTACTACCCATATCATCAATATTAATCAAGCAGGAAGTAGGGTTTTACCTCCATCGAGAGGGCCCGAACCTGGGTAAACATATGTGTCCCTTGCTTCCTGTTACCATCAGCCTTGATGCACAGATCGGGACCCCCTACCCGAGATCCGTCGGTTTTGAAACCGACATTGGTGCTTTCATTGAGAGTTCCTCTGTGTCGTCACTGTCAGGCTTGATGGCTCCTTCAATCATCACCAACAACGCTGTCCAGGGCGAGACTTTCCTCCCCGGACAGATCTTCGTGTTCGGCGGCTTCGCGCACGGGCCAATTCACTTGGCCACCTGGAGCAGATCGATAGCTATGCCCCGGCCACCAGGTCAGGTTCGGGAACTTGAACTACACGGCGGACATTCGTGGGGACTTGATCTTCGACGGATTTAGGCCGGCGCTAGAAGCGCCGAACAGTCACGATGAGCACGGCTTGGACCTGCTGTCAGACGTTGCGCGGGATATCACCCCGGCAGAAGCCCCGGATCTGAATCCGGGGCAGGTCGCGTTGCCTAAGGACGGAGGGCTAGACCCCGCCCCGCAGGCCATACCCTCGTAGGTGATGGAGCCGAACACAGGTCTCACCTCCGAGGGATCCTGTGACTCCGGACCCCCGGATTCATATCCGGATGTAGGTTCCAGTCCGCGCGCCCCCGAGCCCGCCGATCCTGGTTGGGCTCCGGTGATGGAGTTCACCGCGGCAGACGTCCTTCAGCACTCGCCCTTTGGCGACATGCTGGACTTATTGAAGTCTCTCTCCTTGTCAGGAGACTCCGGGCCGAACTATGTCCGGCTCGAGTGGGAAGCGGACAACGACGGAATTCGTTGCCCACCCACCACCCACTTCTTTGCCATGATCGATGATTTGACCGACGTGCTTGACTTTGACTCCGAAGACATCGACGGTATGGACGACGATGTAGGAGAATTACAGGAGCCACCGCTCACCGGGCGGTGGACGGCCACCTCCTCATACGATATATATATATATAGTGGACACTCCGAAGGAAACAAATGGCGATGAGGCAACGGAGGATAATCCCTCGGAAAGAAAAACAAAACATGGGTGTCATCGGCGCCGCTCCAAGCCCCGCCACAGCAATACCGGCCCCGGAGACGAAAATAATCCAGATGGCGCCGAAGAAGAATATGACCCTGAGCAGCTCGCCTTCGAGCAGGCCGAACAGGAAGATGAGCAGGTCAGCCCAGAAGAACAGGCGACAGACGTATACCCGGAGGAGGACAACTACATGCCCCCCTCCGAAGACAAGATTAGCCTTGGCGACGACGAATTCAGCGTGCCTGAGGATCCCGTGGAGCAGGAGCGCTTCAAGCGTAAGCTTATAGCCACTGCGAGGAGCCTGAAGAAGAAGAAGCAGCAACTCCAAGTTGGTCAAGATCTGCTCACAAATAGATGGACTGAAGTCCTGGCAGCTGAGGAATATGGACTCGAATGCCAAACGGCTGACCGGCCACCCCGTGGCCGGTATAAAACAGGATACCAGCCAGGATACCAGCCCGCACACCCACGCCGATACAATACGGCTCAAGGCAACAGGCACGACCTGCAAGATATTCTGGAAAACAAAGCAGGACAGCCAAGATCGATCTACGGATCGAGGGGGCATGCCCCAGCGCGTGATGATGACCATCGCACCGGAAACATCATCAACAAGTCTGGCCGGGCCGAACATAGCAACCCAGAACAATCCGACCTGCGTAGCCACATAGCCCGGCATAGAGGCGCCGCACACCCCCTCTGCTTCACTGACGAAATGATGGATCATGAATTCCCAGAAGGATTCAAACCCGTAAACATCGAATCATACGATGGCACAACAGACCCCGCAGTATGGATCGAAGATTTCCTTCTCCACATTCACATGGCCCACGGAGATGATCTACACGCCATCAAGTATCTACCCCTTAAGCTCAAAGGACCAGCCTGGCACTGGTTAAACACCCTGCCAGCAAATTCCATTGGCAGTTGGGAAAACCTGGAAGACGCATTCCTTGACAACTTCCAGGGCACATATGTGCGACCATCGGACGCTGATGACCTGAGCCACATTACTCAACAGCCCAGAGAGTAAGCCTGGAAATTCTGGACTCGGTTCCTCACTGAAAAGAACCAAATAGTCGACTGTCCAGACGCTGAAGCCCTGGCGGCTTTTAAGCATAATATCCATGACAAGTGGCTCGCTCAACACCTTGGCTAGGAAAAACCCAAGTATATGGCAGCTCTCACAACCCTAATGACCCGTTTTTGTGCGGGTGAGGATAGCTGGTTGGCTCGCAGCGGCACCATGCCACATTCCGGCACTTCAGACGGCCGCGATGCTAACGGCAAGCCACGGCGCAACAGACATAAGAGATGGAACAACGGCGATAGCACTGAAGACACGGCAATCAATGCCGGATTCAGCGGACCTAAATCCGGACAGCGGAAAAAGTCGTTCAAAAGAAATAATCAGGGACCGTCCAGTCTGGACCGCATACTAGAGTGCTCGTGCCAAATTCGTGGCACACCGGACAAACCAGCCAACCACACCAATAGAGACTGCTGGGTGTTCAAACAGGCTGGCAAGATAAATGTTGAAAACAAGGACAAGGGGCTGCACAATGACGATGACGATGAGCCCCGGCATCCGAATACGGGGGGACAAAAGAAATCCCCCCCCCCCAGGTGAAAACAGTCAACATGATCTACGCCACCCACATCCCCAAGCGGGAACGGAAGCGGGCACTACGGGACGTCTATGCGATGGAGCCAGTCGCCCCCAAGTTCAATCCATGGTCAGCTTGTCCGATCAACTTTGACCGTAGGGATCACCCTACCAGCATTCGTCATGGTGGCTCAGCCGCATTGGTCTTAGACCCAATCATCGACGGATTCCACCTCACGCGTGTCCTTATGGACGGCGGCAACAGCCTGAACCTGCTTTATCAGGACACAGTGCGCAAGATGGGCATTGATCCTTCAAGCATCAAGCCCACTAAAACTACCTTTAAAGGTGTAATTCCTGGGGTAGAGGCTCGCTGTACGGGCTCTATAACACTGGAAGTGGTCTTCGGATCCCCGGATAACTTCCAGAGCGAAGAGTTAATCTTCGACATCGTCCCTTTCCGCAGTGGCTACCATGCACTGCTCGGATGAACCGCATTTGCTAGATTCAATGCGGTACCACATTATGCATACCTCAAGCTCAAGATGCCAGGACCATGTTGGGTCATCACTGTCAACGGAAATATGGACCGCTCACTTTGAACAGAAGAGCATACGGCAGCCCTCGCGGCAGAAGTACAATGCGGCCTACTCCGACAAACCAATCCGGCGACAACCTTGAGCATAGTCAAGCGAGTCCGGAGTACCCCGCAATAGGATCATCAGGAACGCCAAGAGCGTAATTAATAGTCCGGCCTCCGCTCAAGCCCCTTCAAAGCAGCATTCGTGCCATGCGTACACAATTATGCACTAAAGATACCATGGGCATAGGCGGAGGCGTATCAACGACTCAGACGATAGTACGAGTAACCGCCAAATACCTTCATACCCTTTCCCTCTTACATTTCAGGACACCGCGTTAGTGCAGCATCCTTAGAAGAGCCGAATTGCCGGACTCATATGGAAGAGACATCCAAGGAGGCAACAGGCGTTGTGTGCAGAAGGAAATACCCAGGTGGAATCTATTTACAATCATTTTTCCTGCTTCATCTATCTGTACACAGCTTGCCCCTGGATAGGACATGTCAAATAGTCCTATTTTTATCTTTGCTTAATACATCCATTGTACACATACGCTTAAACATATTTTTCATCAATGGGAGATATATATAGCGTCAACTTATTATCCTTATTTGAGTAATTTTCTCTTATAAATGTTGATTTGGTATTGCATCCGTACACCTTGGTACGGCCAGTCTGCCAGGGGCTTCTGATGGCGCCCCGAAGTATGGCAAATAAAGTCCGAACACTTTAAACAGTGCGGCACCCCGAACTTATAGCATTATATGCATCAGCTCCGAATCATGTCTTGGGTCTATAGTTGGGATAGCCCGGCTCCCTTGTTTTGGTGCCTTACGTTCCGTTATATCAGCTAAGGTAGCGCAGGGAGAACTACTGCGATTGTGTCCCGGTTCTTCCGGACGAGCACCTCAGTAGAGAAAGCCGAAAACTGACCGGCATGATGTGGTGAGAGCTGGTCGCTGTTCAAGAGGTCTTAAAATCCTTAAAGATTTTCCGCTTTAGGCGATATATCGGCTTTGTCCGATCTAGGCGTGTATAGCGCCTCGATTCAATCTTCAGGATTCCAGGGGCTTCGCCGAAATTTAAAATTGTAGACTTCTATGGCTAAGTGAAAGTTATCAAGCCGCATAGTCCGATTGCGTGGTTCGCTGCGCCGGACACCTCCTTAAAGGACCAAACATTTGGATAAAGAGTGTTTGGGTTTTCCACGAACACCCGAGTACTAGTTACGCAGGGGAGGAAGCCGATGACTGGCCTACTTTCAGAATTTTATAAACAGCCGCACAGAAGGTAATATTTTGAATAACAAAAGCGCTACATAGCGCAAGGTACTTCATCCTTAAAATACAAATATGACAAAAGTGAATTCATTCAAAAATGATGTCCTTGGTACATTCATCGCCGACGAGACAAGCACCCTTCATAACACCATCATAGTACATCTCGAGATCACCGACGAGCTCCGTGGAATCGCCCCAGGACAGGCCCTTCCTCTCCCAGGAGGTGAGCCGCATGGGGGCTCCGGATCGGAACTCGGGGGCCGCTGCCCAGTCATCGCCACGCGGCTCAGTGATGTAGAACCACCCCGATTGCCATCCTTTTACGGTCTCCGCAAAGGAGCCATCGAGCCATGTGACGTTGGGCATTCTGCCCACCATGGCCCCTCCGCACTCCGCCTGTTGGCCGCTTACCACCTTCGGCTTCACGCAGAAAGTTTGCAGCCATAGGCCGAAGTGAGGCCGGATGCGGAGGAAGGCCTCACACATGGCGATGAACGCCGAGATGTTGAGGACGAAATTCAGGGCTAGATCGTGGAAATCTAGCCCGTAGTAGAACATGAGCCCGCGGACGAAGGAATGGAGTGGAAATCCAGTCCACGGATGAAGTGGGCGACGAATACGACCCTCTCATGGGGTCCTGGGGTCGGAATGACCTGCCCGGCATTTGGTAGACGGTGCGCTACGTCCGCGGCCAAGTATCCGGCCGCCCGAAGATTTGCGATGTGCTTATCCTTGACGGTGGAAACCACCCACTTGCCTCCTGCTCCGGACATGTTTAGCTGTGCGGGGAAGACTTGGCTTGGGCGCTGGAGCTCGAGGGGGCAAGAGTGGGCAAAGGAGGAAGAAGGCATGGGTGAAAATGGGGGAATCTTATCCCTTTATAGAGGCACCGGAAGCGGTGCGCCTCCCCACTTGCCCGTTGGGAATCGCTTGTTTCCCAAGCGCCACGATTAATGGTGTGGTGAGATTACCCATACCCGTATTGATGAGAATCCCGTAATAAGGGGACACGATCTCTGCTTTGACAAGACGTGTGACAGAAACCGCCTCGTAATAGGCGTTGTAGCTGGTTGTGGGGGAACAGTTCGAATAATGGATCCGATCATAATAACGTGTCACGTCATCAGAAAAAGTTGTCAGCAGATTGCATTTGTGAAATATCGTTCTCTCTACGGTGGTATACGAGGATCATTTTTCAAATCCGGACACGATTTGAGTGTTCGATAATTACCTTGGAGTATTCGGAGCAGGAACCCGCCTTGCAATGCCGAAGACAATACTGCGCACCAGACTCATCGTCATTGAAGCCTGGCTCAGGGGCTACTGAGGGAGTCCTAGATTAGGGGGTATCCGGACAGCCGGACTGTGTACAACGTCCGGACTATTGAAGATACAAGACTCAAGACTTCGGCCCGTGTCCGGATGGGACTTTCCTTGGCGTGGAAGGCAAGCTTGGCGATCCGGATATTATATTTCCTTCCTTGTAACCGACTCCATGTAAACCCTAGCCCTCTCCGGTGTCTATATAAACCGGAGAGGTTGGTCCTTAGAAGGCCGATCACAATTACATTCATACAATCATAGGCTAGCTCTTAGGGTTTAGCCTCTACGATCTCGTGGTAGATTTACTCTTGTACTACCCATATCATCAATATTAATCAAGCAGGAAGTAGGGTTTTACCTCCATCAAGAGGGCCCGAACCTGGGTAAACATCTGTATCCCTTGCTTCCTGTTACCATCAGCCTTGACGCACAGATCGGGACCCCCTACCCGAGATCCGCCGGTTTTGACACCGACACCTATCCATCACAAGACTCGAGTAGAGGTGAGTAGGAAATGAGATAAACAATACCAAGTTACCTTTTCCCAAAGTTGAGGATGTATCCCGTTTCAGTCAATGTGAAGTGAAAGAATAATGGAATTGGTACCGGACTTGTTCACTCACACCTATCTAGTAAAGCTTATGGTGGAGCTCGGTGAGGATAGTGGCACAAAAATTTTGATGCAAAATGTTAGCAAGAGTTAATAATGTTGAAAGAGATTCACAAATTTACAAGTGAAACAAGTAGACCAAAAGCAATGAATGGCACACAGAAACACACACATGGATAGATAAATGGGGTTGTGCAACCAAGGAATGAGCACAAAATGTGGAGTCCATGGAAAACGTTCGTGTTGCACAACTCAAGAGAGACGCTAGCACGATTGCTCAATGGGCGGATACGACACTTGTGCACAACCTATAAGATGCAAAATGGATAAACTTTCTATCCCAAGTATGCTATGTATGTATGTTTCGGTGCTTTAGCACAAGATTATCCAAGATGATTAGATATGATACCATATGATATATTGTGATGCTATGGCTATTGCTTACAAGCTTCTTTGCTCTCTTTTTCTTTGCTTAAAAGCTTATTCTCTTTTTTGTATGGCCACTTTGCACAAACCAAGATAGCAATTGTATATATGCGGGAACAATCTTGTGATACAAGAGATACTATGGCGATACCAATATGATATGGTCTGCATGAAATGGGAGGTGTAGACAAATGATCACGAATTTGCACAAGTAACATTGCAGGCAATACTCAAAGGTTAGTCTCGATAGGCAAGTGACGCAAAATGGGCTAGGGGTTATCAATGCAATTACAAGGGGAATATACAATGGTGTCGTCGAGGTTACCGTCCGTGTCGATGATGAGAGGCGGTGTTGTCGATGTTGACCCGTTCCTAATTAGCCGAAACACCTTAGGAAACGGAAAACAACAACTCAAAATCTCAAGGACAAAAGTCAAATGGTGGTCGCAAAAAAGCGGTGGTGGTTTGCACTTGGCAATGCAAAAGTGGAGTGATGGACTATACACGTATCGGAGTTGAAGTTGTCGTCCCTAAGTAGCCGAAACACATTATGATAGAGGCAAAGGTGTCTTGTCTTTCGATGAGATGGTGATTGTCATTTTGGAGGAGTAAACTTTGACTATCCGACTACGTACGTGCGAGGACGTCGCGCTTTAGCAATCGCTAAACAAACTAAGAGAGGTAATTGACCACACCGGAGCACGGTCAACTTGACCACGAGGGTCTATTTCCTGCGAGCAAGCGAAGAACAAGCAAGAAACTGAGATTGCAATCTGGATATTGCAAAAAGATGAAAGCTTTATTGATCAAGATGGGGTTTTGTGACGTCTTGGTCTGGTCGTTGAACACAAACGAAGTACGTGAAGTTGCAGCTATGGCGAACTTTTAGTCTAAACAAAACCCAAAGTCTAAACGACGCCCTAAGGTATGTATATATGGAGGAAGAAGGGGGAATTTCGTGGCCCTTGGGGAAGGGGTCTGAAACCAGCCCTATCTCTTGGTTCCCCACACATACGGACTCTAAAATCTGCCTATACTCAAGTATTTCAAAATTACATGGGCCTGGCCCAATAATAAGGTGACGCAACACCTAGAATAGCCTCAGGACGAAAGTTATGAAGTAGCATCTTGTATAATTCGTCCAAGCCTTCATGCACTCATTATGGTGGCTTCAACGTCCTGAAATCATCACTTGTAACTCCGATCTTGTTCCCCTTGCGCATGCCATCATCTCCATGCTTGTTCTTGCTCCAATGTTCATCCTTCTCCAAGCTAGCCCTTCATTTGTAAGCAAAACAAATGTATCCAATTTAGGCAGCATCATATTCTCATGAACATTAGAATCATTACCAAGAAACGAAAGTACCTGGTAATTTATTGGGCGTGCGCAAGCTCTAGTAATTGGTCCAGTATGTATAGCAGCAGGGGCTGTGGGTGTAACAATGGTATTGATGTCCTCATCATCCTCCCCTTCTTGAAATGAAGTTGTCCTCGACGGAAGCTCATCTTCCTCGCCCAAATAAGGCTTCAAATCTGCAATGTTAAAAGTGGAACTAACCCCAAAATCTGCAGGCAGCTCAAGTTTATATGCATTATCATTTATTTTCTCTAACACCTCAAAAGGACCATCAGCACGAGTGAGGGAGTCCTGGACTAGGGGGTGTCCGGATAGCCGGACTATCATCATCGGCCGGACTCCAAGACTATGAAGATACAAGATTGAAGACTTCGTCCCGTGTCCGGATGGGACTTTCCTTGGCGTGGAAGGCAAGCTTGGCGATACGGATATGTAGATCTCCTACCATTGTAACCGACTCTGCGTAACCCTAGCCCTCTCCGGTGTCTATATAAACCGGGGGGTTTTAGTCCGTAGGACGGACAACCATTACAACAATCATACCATAGGCTAGCTTCTAGGGTTTAGCCTCATTGATCTCCTGGTAGATCCACTCTTGTACTACCCATATCATCAATATCAATCAAGCAGGAGTAGGGTTTTACCTCCATCGAGAGGGCCCGAACCTGGGTAAAAAAATCCTGTCCCTTGTCTCATGTTACCATCCGCCTAGACGCATAGTTCGGGACCCCCTACCCGAGATACGCCGGTTTTGACACCGACATTGGTGCTTTCATTGAGAGTTCCTCTGTGTCGTCATCGATAGGCTTGATGGCTTCTTCAATCAACAACAACACCGTCCAGGGTGAGACTTTTCTCCCCGGACAGATCTTCGTGTTCGGCGGCTTTGCACTGCAGGCCGATTCACTTGGCCATCTGGAGCAGATTGAAAGCTACACCCCTGGCCATCAGGTCAGGTTTGGAAGCCTAAACTTCACGGCCGACATCCGCGGAGACTTGATCTTCGATGGATTCGAGCCACAGCCGAGCGTGCCGCACTGTCACGATGGGCATGACTTAACTCTACCGCCGGACAGTACCCTGGAGGCCGCACACGAGTCCGCTCTGACCCATAGTTCGGAGCCGACCGCGCAGATTGAGGACAGGTGGCTGGACACCGCCTCGGGGGCTGCAACTTCCACGGCGATGGAGCCGAATATCGACCTTGTCCCTTGCAAAGCTTGTGACTCTGAGGTGCCGGACTCCGAAGCTCCGGCGCCCCTGCCAATCGAATCCGATTGGGCACCGATCATGGAGTTCACCGCTGCGGACATCTTTCAGTACTCGCCCTTTGGCGACATCCTGAGTTCGCTAAAGTATCTCTCGTTATCAGGAGAGCCTTGGCCGGACTGCGGTCAGGATGATTGGGACGCGGACGATGAAGAAATTCAAAGCCCACCCACCACCCACTTTGTAGCCACTGTCGAAGATCTAACCGACATGCTAGACTACGACTCTGAAGACATTGGCGGTATGGACGATGATGCCGGAGACGATCAAGAACCAGCGCCTACCGAGCACTCGAAGCCCACCTCAACTCATGATGTATATATGGTGGACACCCCAAAAGGGAGCGATAACGAGGAACAACGGGACACGGCGAAGGATAGTTCCCCCGAAAAACAACCAAAACAGCAATGCAAGCGCCGCCCCAAGTCCCGCCTCGATAACAACAGCACCCATAATGACCCAGCCATAGAGCAGGGCAAACCAATGGGCGACGAACATGCAACCAAGCAACCATCCGAGCAGGAGGAATCGGATAATCAATCCATCCCCGGCGAAAACAACAGTCCAGACGATCTCACGCCGGACACACCACCGGAGCACAAGAATCTTCGAAAAAGGCTTGTCGCCACTGCAAGAAGTTTGAAGAAGGAGAAACGGAAGCTCAAAACAGCGGAAGACATACTCAAAATGAGGTGGAGCAAAGTACTCAAGACCGCGAACAAATATGGCAATAGCCACCAAACAAAGAGCTACCCGAAGCGCAAGCTGCTGCCAGAATTCGACGAGGAGGTCGTAGAGCCCCCACAATCAAAAAGCAAAGAGGCCGCCTGGCCGGATAGGCGACCAGATGACAGGCCAAGAGCAGCAAGCGGCGGCGCACATAAGCCGGCACATGACACGCATAAAGACCCTCGCAAAACGGATGGCCCGGTCAGGTCCATTTATGGGCCGGGCCCCAGGAAGTAACACAACACGCCGAGTGTTTGAAGATAGTGGCACACCTAAATACAGGGGCGCCGCACACCCACTATGTTTCACCGATGAGGTGCTAGATCACGAATTCCCAGCGGGGTTCAAGCCCGTAAACATAGAGGCATACGACGGAACAACAGACCCTGGAGTCTGGATTGAGGATTACATCCTGCATATACACATGGCTAGAGGGGACGATCTCCATGCCATAAAATATGTACCCCTCAAGCTCAAAGGGCCAGGTCGGCATTGGCTCAAAAGCCTCCCAGAAAATACCATTGGAAGTTGGGAAGAGCTCGAGGACGCGTTTAGAGCAAATTTTCAGGGGACTTATGTCCGCCCTCCAGATGCAGACGATTTAAGTCACATAACTCAACAGCCCGGAGAGTCAGCGCGCAAATTCTGGAACAGGTTCCTTACCAAAAAGAACCAAATAGTCGACTGTCCGAACACCGAAGCCTTGGTAGCTTTTAAACATAATGTCCGAGACGAGTGGCTCGCCAGACACCTCGGCCAAGAGAAGCCAAGAACAATGGCCGCGCTAACAAGCCTCATGACCCGCTTTTGCGCGGGGGAATACAGCTGGCTAGCAAGATGTAGCACCACCGACCCGAGTACATCCGAGATCAGAGATGGAAACGGAAAATCATGGTGCAGAAAGGACCAGCGCCGAAATAAAGAAAAAAGCCCAAAGAACACAGCGGTCAACGCCGGATTCAAAAGCTCGCGGCCGAACAATAAAACACTGCCTCTCAAGGACAACAGTGACGAGCTATCCAACCTCAACAAAATTTTGGATCGGATATGTCAAATCCACAGTACTTCCGGGAAGCCTGCAAACCACACCCACCGGGATTGTTGGGTTTTCAAACAGTCCAGCCGACTCAACACCGAACACAAGGGGCTCGACGCGCCAAGCGAGGATGACGACGAACCCCACCAGCAGAGCACCGGAAAACAAAAGACTTTCCCACAAGAAGTCAAAACAGTAAACTCACTTCATGTGATAATACGGAAAAACAGTGCGGCACCCGCCAAAGTAGGCGTCGCACGGTCCACCCCAGCGGAACCCCGAGATTGGATGTCAAAACCAATTACTTTCGACCACTTGGACTATTCCAGAAGTATTCGAAACGCAGGATGGACTGCTCTGATATTGGATCCTATAATCGACGGACTACAATTTACACAAGTCCTAATGGATGGCGGCAGCGATTTAAACCTGCTATATCCGGACACAACCCGCAAGTTGGGGGTAGACCTTACTAAAATTCGACATAGCCGCACTTCCTTTAAAGGAGTGACGCCAGGCCCTTACGCCAAGTGCACGGGCTCCTTACTACTAGAAGTTGTGTTCGGGTCACCCGACAACTTCCAACGCGAAAAGCTAATCTTTCATGTTGCCCCATTCAAAAGTAGCCATCAAGCACTATTGGGACGTGAAGCTTTTGTCCGCTTTAACGCAATACCACACTACGCGTCTCTTACACTTAAAATGCCCGGTCCACGCGGCATTATCTCATTAAAAGGTCGTTCAAGACACCGGACACGGCTAGACGAGTCCGGCATAAATAAGCTAGGGGCTCCCTAGCCGCACACCCCTTTACAAGGGGCTGAACAATAAGGAGCCAATAAAAGCTCAACTTTATTCATTTATTCATGCTTTGTTTTAAATACATTCTTAACACGATTCCTTTTCAAACTAAGTTCCTCTCTTTTACAAATGAACAGCGTGTTACACCCGTCCAGGATACAGCACAACGGAGGCACAGGCGTAGACGTGCAGTAGGGACCCGTTGCAAGGATTCTTTTCAGATTAAGACCCTACGTAAACCTTTTTTTACTGTCTCTTGTTGCTATACATCCCCTGGTTTCTCATCATAACCAGAGAGGAGGCTGACGTTTTGGCATCGGCCGCGTCAGAGGACCTTGCGTGTACCTGGACACTAGGGGCTTAGGGCATTGCTCTGCCCGTCATCATAAAGACCGAACACCTCAGGGAGTGTTCGGCGTCTCGAGTTAGGCCTTATATGCATCAGCTCCGAATCATGTCTTTGGTCAAATGTTGGGTTTGCCCGGCTCCTGTGTTTTGCTGCCTTACGTTCCGTATCATCGGCTAACGCGGCACAAGGAGAACTACTGCGATTGTGCCCTGGTTCGGCTGGGTGAGCACCTCAGTAGAGAAAGCCAAAAACTGACTGCCATGATGTAGCGAGAGACTGGTCAACCACTCGATCGACCTCTGGAATGTTTAGAATTCCTCCGCTTTGACGAAGGACCGCTTCCCGGTCAGGCACACACGTGCCCCAAATACGGAGAGCACGGTGCCCCTAGGGGCTATATCGTAGCCCCACCTTCGAACTCCTATGGCTAAGTGAAAATGATAAAGCATTATAGTCCGGTTGCCTCGTTTGCTACGCTACCACCTCCTTAACAGGACCAAGACGTTGGATTAAGTGTGAAAATGCGCTATTTCGCAAACACCCCCGCACCATGTGCGTGGGGGCTGAAGCCGAAGACTGCCATCTTTCAGGTTATACACAAGTATACATTAACGGCCGCACAGGAGATATTTCAATACTTGAACGCACAAGTACAAAAAGCGCTTATATTATAAACATCGTTTTACAAACCATAAAGTTCATTTGAACATGACATTTTTTGAGCACTGCGACTCTATTACACGAGCACCACGCAGAGCTTCCCCAAAATAGTGCTCGGCGGGTAACCGGCTCTCGTCCGAACCCTGGGTCGCAACAGCGGTGGCATCCATCTCCATCCAGTATGTGTTCACACGGGCGAGGGCCATCCGTGCACCCTCTATGCAGGCCGGACGCTTCATCGCCTTGATATGCGGCACCGCCCCAAGGAATTGCTGCAATAAGCCAAAATAACTCTTCGGCTTGGGCCTATCCGGCCAGACATGATCCACGATATCTGTCATGGCAAGTCCAAACAATCTATTCAGCTCAGCCCACTCAGCCAACCGATCGGTCAGCGGAAGTGAACGCTCCGGACTATGGAATTGAGACCAAAAAAGCTCTTCCGTCTTGTGATCCTTTTGACTTTGGAAGTGCACAACAGCATCTGCCGCACTCGCCGCTAAGTCCATATAAGGATCCTCCGGACCCCACAGCTGGCCAAGCTGAGCGTACTTCGGATCTGTAAACCTACTGCGCAGCAGAAAGGGCATGCCAGCCATAATATCTCCGGCCTGGCGCAGCTCCTCCTTTATAGCCCTCATTGCAGAACGGGCATCCTTGGCTTCGGCGGTGGCCTTCTTTAGGCCTTCTTGCTCCGCTAGGCGTTCTTTTTCAAGTACCCCATTTCGGTCGGTAGCATCTTTCAACTTCATGGCCATTTTGGCCATCTCCTCCCTGCTTCGGCAGTGAGCAGCCCTTTCGGCTTCTAGCTCTTCGGCCGCCCTCGAGGCAGCCGCATCACTCCTTCTGGCCTGCTCCTTGGCTCGAGCAAGTTCTGCCCGTAGACTCTCCACAGCAGCGGCACCATCTGCATTAAAGCACACATGTTGTAAGGAGTGGGCTTCGGCTCCCTTACTAGGTGACCGCGGAGAAAAACCCTACCTTGTGACTCGTCAAGTCGCTTATTGACCAGCGCGATGTCCGCATCCGCAATGTCAAGTTGCCGCTTTAGTTCAGCAACTCCATCAGTCCGGCTGGCCACCGGACTATCCGCCACCTGCATGGGAAAGGTGAAAATCAATACCTGCAATTTTGATCCTCGGCACGCTGTCACTCTCGACAACCTACCGAGTCCCAGGGGCTACTATCTATACAGGGCGCACTTTATGTGCAAAACTGTCAAAAGGTATGTCATTTTTACGTACCTCAAACCCCGCCAGCAAGCTTCTGACGGCATCATGCAACCCGCCTTCGACGGACGAAATTCTTCCAATCACCATACTCATCAATGTACGGTGACCTTCTGAGATAGACGCCCTCTCAAGCAGATCCTTCAGCTCCCCCGTCCGCACACCAGCCGGGGCCGAACTCTCCGGCCCCGCCGGACTCGGGGATACCCTCCGCGATGACACCTCAGGTTTGTCCGCCCTGCCTGATGGTGCGGCGGACGGAGGCGTCTTGCTCTCCACCATCTCCGAACGAAGGTCCCCCGAAGACGAGCTCATCTGAGAAGGACGGAGATCCGAACTACAAGGTAAAAACTTCGGTTATCCTCAGAAGCAAAAATAGGGATGTCTCTTATTACAGAACCCCATTTTTCTACTTACGGCTCGCTGGAGGGCTGATTCCTTAGGGGAGATAGTGCGGCCGGGGCCTCCCCGGACACAGGACCCTCTGGTGAAGATCTCTCCCCCCGCTTCAAGGCCTTGGCCTCCGGGTTTTCGGAAGCGGTCCTCTTCTCCCCTTGGAAGGAGGGATTCTCGATTCCCCCTTTCTCCAAAGCCTCCTTGGTAGAGGCGGTGGTGTCCCTGTTCTCCCCTTCGCTTTC
This sequence comes from Triticum aestivum, assembly GCF_018294505.1. NCBI lineage: Eukaryota > Viridiplantae > Streptophyta > Magnoliopsida > Poales > Poaceae > Triticum > Triticum aestivum. The sequence continues at coordinate 155,795,187 of NC_057807.1, forward strand.
CTCTGAGGGTGCAACCTTCAGCATCCTGACCAGCACGGGATCCGGCACGGTCTCCGGGAGGGGGGCCAAACACCGTATCAGTTTCGCTTGCGCTATCCACTCCTATTCAAGAGATGATGGGTTAAAAGGCAAATTCAAGAAGGCATAAACAAACGGTGTGTTCAGATGCAGGGCCACTTACCTGAGTATCTGGACGATTGCAGCTTAGGCCGGAATCCTCGGTCAATTCCGGACACATCTCTTGTGATCCGAAGAACAATTTATACATCTCCACGGGTGTCGTACCCATGAAGTGTTGGAGAGCTCGCGGCCCCTCGGGATTGAACTCCCACAGACGGAGGGGGCGACGCTTGCACGGCAGGAGGCGCCGAATCAGCATAACCTGCATCACTACGACCAGATTGATCTCCCTCTCCTGGAGGTCTCGAATCCGGCCCTGCAATAGGGGTACGTCCTTTGACGGCCCCCAATTGAGCCCTTGGCTGACCCATGACATCAGCCGCTGTGGAGGGCCCGAGCGGAAGATGGGCGGCGGCTTCTGCCTACTGCCCCTGGGAGCGGTTATGTAGAACCACTCCTGCTGCCACAAGCCGAGCTCCTCCTGGAAAGAGCCCTCGGGCCATGGAGCGTCGGCCCTTCTGCTTACGACCGCCCCGCCGCACTCTGCTTGACGCCCCTCGATCATCTTCGGCTCCATGTCGAAGGTCTTAAGCCACAAGCCGAAGTGAGGGGTAATGCGGAGGAAGGCTTCGCAGACGATGATGAATAAAGAGATATGGAGGATGGACTCCGGAGCCAAGTCGTGGAATTCCAACCCATAGTAAAACATGAGCCCTCTCACAAAAGGATCCATCGGGAAGCCTAAACCCCGACGGAGGTGGGACACAAACACGACGTTTTCGCCGGGCTCGGGGGTGGGAATGACCTGCCCTTTGGCGGGCAACCTATGCGAAATCTCGTAAGTCAGATACTTGGCTTCTCGCAGCTTTAGTACGTCCTCTTCCGTGACGGAGGAGGGCATCCACCGGCCCTGTAGGTCGGAGCCGGACATTGTTGAAGGTCCGAAGCGCTCGAATCTGGGGCTCTGGGTGTTGGAACTCGGGGTGAGGAGTAGATTCGATTGAGGATTGAAGAAAAGAAACAATCCTTGGTCCCATTATAAAGAGGGAGAATACCAAGAGCCGTCCCCGTGACCGTTCGGGACTCGCCTCCGATAGAGGGGGCGTGGCAACGGGCACGGTTGGGTTACCCACGTCCGTATTGATGGGAATCCCGGAATGAACATGATCTCTACTTCGACAAGACATGCCAAGGAAACCGCTTCGCTAAACGTGCTGAGGTGGTATAATAAAAAATGATTCAAGTAAAGGCTTGGTGGTGGTGTGACGTCATGCCACAAAATACGTCAGCAGATTGAACTTTTGTGCATATTATTCTCTCTATGGTGGAATGTGGAATTTATTTTGCAGAGCCGGACACTATCCTGGTGTTCACAATCTTCTATGAATTATTCGGAGGAGGAACCCGCCTTGCAATGCTGAACAATATGCGCGTCGGACTCATCGTCATTGAAGCCTAGTTCAGGGGCTACTGAGGGAGTCCTGGACTAGGGGGTGTCCAGATAGCCGGACTATCATCATCGGCCGGACTCCACGACTATGAAGATACAAGATTGAAGACTTCGTCCCATGTCCGGATGGGACTTTCCTTGGCGTGGAAGGCAAGCTTGGCGATACGTATATGTAGACCTCCTACCATTGTAACCGACTCTGTGTAACCCTAGCCCTCTCCGGTGTCTATATAAACCGGAGGGTTTTAGTCCGTAGGACGGACAACCATTACAACAATCATACCATAGGCTAGCTTCTAGGGTTTAGCCTCCTTGATCTCGTGGTAGATCCACTCTTGTACTACCCATATCATCAATATCAATCAAGCAGGAGTAGGGTTTTACCTCCATCGAGAGGGCCCGAACCTGGGTAAAAACATCGTGTCCCTTGTCTCCTATTACCATCCGCCTAGACGCACAGTTCGGGACCCCCTACCCGAGATCCGCCGGTTTTGACACCGACAACAAGGCATTAGCTTTGATTTGCGCAAATCAAGAAATCTATCCTTACGCAAATGTAACCAGACAAGATCTCCAGGTGCAAACACAACATGTTTTCAACCCTTATCTCTAGCAAGTTTATATTTAGCATTCATACGCTCAATGTTTTCCTTAGTTAACTCATGCATTTTTAAAATCAATTCAGCACGTTGTTTAGCATCAAAATTAACCTTCTCCGAAGATGGAAGAGGCAACAAATCAATAGGTGCACGAGGTAGGAAACCATACACAATTTCAAAAGGGCACATCTTAGTAGTAGAATGCAATGAATGATTATAAGCAAATTCAATATGAGGCAAGCATTCTTCCCATATTTTCTTATTATTCTTCAAAACAGCCCTAAGCATAGTAGACAATGTTCTATTGGCTACTTCAGTTTGTCCATCAGTTTGGGGGTGACAAGTAGTACTAAAAAGCAGTTTAGTCCCCAACTTAGCCCATAAACATGTCCAAAAGTGGCTAAGAAATTTAGCATCACAATCTGAAACAATAGTATTTGGCACACCATGCAAGCGAATAATTTCACGAAAGAACGAATCAGCAACATTAACAGCATCATCGCTTTTATGACATGGTATAAAGTGTGCCATTTTCGAGAATCTATCAATGACAACAAATATGCTATCCCTCCCCTTCTTTGTTCGAGGTAAACTTAAAACAAAGTCCATAGATATATCCTCCCAAGGAACACTAGGTACAGGCAAAGGCATATATAAACCATGAGGATTGAGTCGTGAGTTAGCCTTTTGACATGTAGTGCGGCGAGCAACAAAGCGCTCAGCATCCCGTCTCATCTTTGGCCAAAAGAAATGTGTGGCAAGTACGTCCTTCGTCTTCTTCACGCCAAAGTGTCCCATTAATACTCCTCCATGCGCCTCCTACAATAACAAAAGACGAACGGAGCTAGCTGGAATGCATAGCTTGTTAGCACGGAACACAAATCCATCATTAACGACGAACTTGTTCCATGTTCAACCTTCGTTACAATTCTGCAATACATCTTTAAAATCAGCATCATGCACATATTGATCTTTGATGGTCTCCAAACCAAATATTTTGAAGTCAAGTTGTGAAAGCATAGTATAGCGACGAGACAATGCATCAGCAATAACATTTTCTTTACCCTTCTTGTGTTTAATGACATAAGGGAAAGTCCCAATGAATTCAACCCATTTAGCATGTCTACGATTTAGTTTAGCTTGACTTTTAATATGTTTCAAAGATTCATGATCAGAATGTATAACAAATTCTTTGGGCCATAAATAATGTTGGCATGTTTCTAAAGTCCGAACAAGAGCATATAATTCTTTATCATAAGTAGAATAATTCAGACTAGGCCCACTCAATTTTTCAGAAAAGTATGCAACATGTTTGCCATCTTGTAATAACACACCTCCTAATCCAATTCCACTAGCATCACATTCAATCTCAAATGTCTTATTAAAATCAGGAAGTTGGAGTAAAGGAGCATGTGTCAACTTATCTTTCAACACCGTGAAGGCTTCTTCATGTGCGGTACCCCAAACAAAAGGCACATCCTTCTTTGTAAGCTCACTGAGAGGTGCAGCAATGGTGCTAAAATCTCTCACAAAACGCCTATATAATCCAACGAGGCCAAGAAAACTCCGCACTTGTGTGACCGTTTTGGGCTGCGGCCAACTCTCAATAGCTTCAATCTTGGCTTTATCAACTTCAATTCCCTGTGGAGTAACAACATAGCCAAGAAAAGACACTCTGTCGGTGCAAAAGGTGCACTTCCCAAGGTTACCAAACAAATGTGCATCACGTAGAGCAATAAAAACAGCACGTAAATGTTCCAAATGTTCCTCAAAGATCTGCTATAAATCAATATGTCATCAAAGTAAACTACCACAAATCGTCCAATGAAAGCACGTAAAACTTCGTTCATTAATCTCATGAAAGTACTAGGTGCATTAGTTAACCCAAAAGGCATGACTAACCACTCATATAATCCAAACTTAGTTTCAAATGTTGTTTTCCATTCATCCCCCAATTGCATACAAATTTGATGGTATCCACTACGCAAATCAACTTTGGAGAATATTGTAGAGCCACTCAATTCATCAAGCATATCATCTAGCCTAGGAATAGGATGACGATAACGAATAGTAATATTATTAATGCCTCTACAATCAACACACGTACGTGAGGTACCATCCTTTTTCGGCACTAGAATAATAGGAACAGCACAAGGACTAAGGGATTCGCGTATATAACCTTTGTCGAGAAGCTCCTGTACTTGACGCATAATCTCCTTCGTCTCCTCTGGATTGGTACGGTATGGCGCACATTTTGGCAGTGAAGCACCGGGAATTAAGTCAATCTGATGCTCAATCCCTTGAATAGGCGGTAATCCCAGTGGCACGTCTTGTGGAAAGACGTCAGCAAACTCCTGCAAAATGTTTGTGATAGCAGGAGGCAAAGAGGAAGGCACGCCCTCAAATGAAAATAATGCCTCTTTTTACACAAAAGCATAGCAAACAGATTTGCTGAAATCTACCTCATCAATATCAGGTTTGGTGGCAAATAAACATGCACTTTTCGATTTAATTTCAGAAGCAACACTAGATGGTTTATTATTAGGCTTCATTTGTTGCTCAAATTCTTTTGCCACAATCTGGTTTTCACTCTTATTCTTCTCATGTTTTCCTTTATTAGCTCTATTAATATCATCTTTCAAAATGGAATCAGGAGTCATGGGTAGCAAAGTAATATTTTTATCCACAATTTTTTTATCAAATTGCCATGGTCGACCAAGTAATAAGGAACAAGCTTGCATAGGTACCACATCACAATCAACATAATCAGCATAAGTAGAGACACTAAAATGCACATGAACAGTACATGTTACCTTAACCTTGCCGCTGTTGTTGAACCATTGGATGTAGTAAGGATGTGGATGTGGTCTTGTGGTGATAGATAGCTTCTCCACCATCTCCATGCTAGCCAAGTTGTTGCAGCTCCCTCCATCTATGATGACGCGCACAGAATGTTCCTTCACAACTCTCTTTGTATGGAACAAATTATGCCTCTGATTTTGCTCAGCTTGTGTAACCTACACACTCAAAACACGTTGAGCAACTAAACATTCATACCTGTCAGCATCTTCAGGAGCCATGTATTGCGTCTCATGATAAGAATCATCTCCACCGTGTTCTTCACTTGTAATAAGAGCCAAAGTCTCCTCATCATAGTCACTAGCGGACTCATACCCACCATCCTCAGTAGCAATCATCACACGCTGATATTTGCATTCTCGCACATAATGTCCTCTTCCCTTACAAAAATGACAAATAATATCACTTGTGTGCCCTGTTGATGCCATGGAAGAAGAAGAGCTCTGTGCAGGCCCAGCAGGTGCGTTCTTGGCAGATAGTGGTGGTTGTGCCTGCTTTCTTGTATCACGGCTGGAGGTGGCACCTGATGGAGGTGCTGGTGAAGTGGAAGTAGAAGATGCACGTGGTGTCCATGATGAAGGTCGACCTGCAGAAAAGTTAGTTCGCGCCAATGCTTGTCGATCCTGCACTTAACGTTCAGTTTTACAAGCAAGATGAAATAAACGAGTGATATTAGTATACTCCTTATACTCTAGAATGGTCTAAATATCTCTATTTAAACCACCCATAAAACCTGCAAGCATAGCTTCATTCTCCTCAACAATACCACATCTAATCATGCTAGTTTGTAATTCTTGATAATATTCTTCTATAGAATTTTTCCCTTGTCTCAAATGCTGCAATTTTTGAAGTAATTCACATTGATAATATGGTGGAACCCAACGAGTATGCATAGCAGTTTTCAAAGCAGCCCAAGTAGCTGGAATAGGATATAATCTACAATGTTCAGACCAACATACACATGCAAAACTAGTGAAAGCACAAACAGCAGCAGCAGCAACCCGTCTCTCCCCGAGATATTGTAAACATGTAAAACTTTGTTTAGTTTCTAATTCGCATGTAAGATATATATATCAAGAACATATCTACCCTCAAATGGTGGAATATTTGATTTCAGTTTAGGAATATGGTCATTATCTCATACCTGAGGTGGTGGTGCAGGCCTACCGTTGCGAATATATACCTGAGGTCTACCTACTGGTGGTGGTGCTGGTGGCTGCACGTAGTTCTGATTTTGATCAACCTCATCATCATAATCGCCCGCATAATCGTCATCCTCCTCGGCACCAGCAGTCGCTGTAACAGATGCCAAAGAAGCATCAACAGTAGGTGCAGCGGCACCAGAATTTTGACCAGTCTCAATTGGAACGCGTTGTGCTCATCCCACATGATTTGGAAGGTGGCGTTGGATATGTTGTTGTTGTTGTAGAGGTGTGACAGGTGCAGCCGGTGGTGGTTGGGGAAGATGCTTGAGCAATTCATTAAACTTGTTGTCCAGCTTTGTCTCGAACGACTTCTCAATGCCATCTATCTTCTCCATGGCCTCTTCAAATCTGTTTAGCACATCTTGCACCTGTCCGCTCATCATTTGCTGAAATTTATCATGTAGCTGTTTGTTCGTCATGTTGTCCCAATCAGTCTCATTGGCTTGTGATCTTGCCATGGTTAGCAGCAATAGAAACACAAAAGAATATGATCCTACAGACTACTAGGAAGTGGTGGTGATGGTGGTGTGTCACAAATCCTTCAAGCGAATCTCAAATTCTTACCAGTTCTTACCCAGCAGCAGGTGGTGATCGGCAGCCGTTGTAGTCAAAACTCTCAAAGCTTGGATAGAGCGATTACCAGGGAGAGTCAAATGCACGACGTAGATGTATGTGGAGCTGGGAAGGCTTATAATATGGTAGCAAAAAGGGTCAGCAATAATCAATTCAGAGATGCAAAGTAGAATAAACGCTCAACGACGGTACTGTGCTGGTCCTAGGCTAGACCATGCTAGAGACGCGAGCCTAGAACACTAACAAAATCACGGCGCTGCACGGAAACAAGGGAAGAGCACACTCTGGAAAAAAAATTGTTTTTTGCGATCCTCTTTTTTTGCCGAAAAATCACTATAATGGCGAGTGTCTCAAAACTCTTCCCAAGTCAAGATAACAGGACAGACACAAAAATTTTGTGACCAAATATTTTTTTGACTGCCCGGACCCAAAAACTGGAAATGGCTAGAAAAAAACTTTCTATAACAGCGACTGTCTCAATACACTTGGAAACACCTAAAAATAGGATAGCCAAAAAAATTGTCGAGTGCGCTTTTGGAAAATTTTGGGCCTAAACGGAGGTTGGTTTCCGGACTCTTTTTTTCCGAAACCTACTCAGACAAGGAAAGACGAATCGGAAAATAGATGGATCTCGAAAACAAACCTAATATGAAAAGAACTCGGATTGGTGGTGGATATATGGTGGTATATGGCAGCGGTGGTACGATATGGCAGCGGTGGTGGTATATGGCAGCGGTGGTAGGATATGACAGCAGTGGTGGTATATGGCAGCGGTGGTGGTATATGGCAGCGGTGGTGGTATATGGCAGCGGTGGTGGTATATGGTAGCGGTGATGGTATATGGCAGCGGTGGTGGTATATGGCAGTAGTGGTGGTATATGGCAACGGTGATGGTATATGGCAGCGGTGGTAGGATGGTGCGGCGGCGGCGTGACAAACTGTGACAGAACTAGAACTCTAAAGGACTAGACGCTAAGACCGGCAACTTGACACGATGATGCAACCACCAATTCAACAAAGCAAAATACTGAAAAGACTATTGTCGGTGTACAAAAATAGGGGCTCTCCTTTTGACCCCTTTACTTGTGCACGGGCAGTCAAAGCCGCCCGCCACGGCCACACATAACAGGGCAGGGAAGGGAGGCCAGAGAGAAGCCGACGGCACGAGACAAACAAAGCAACGACAAGGACCAAGGCCACAAAGATCGAATGGACGAAGCAGGTTTCCCCGGCAAGGACCCTTGCAGGGGCAGCCTCAGCAGCCCTGGAAAGACCCTTGCCGGGGCAGCTTGCCCACACCAGCTGAGCAAGCCACCCTTGAGCCCAACAATGCTAGACAAAACGCATTGGGACAGGGCTCGGGAGGCACCTCCATGGTGGCATGCAGATCTTTGTGAAGACATAGAATGTTCAAGATCAAATGAGGATAGGAAGGCAACGATCCTCACCAAGATCCTCACCGAAGGAACCCACAAGACCCCCCGCAAGATCCTTGCCGGGGACGCCAGCACGCCACGGCAAGACCCTTGCCGGGCCACCCGGCAAGGCCCTCGCCAAGCGCGCTAGCAGGGCCACTTCTAGGTCCACACCAGCCAAGTCTCCGCCACCGCTCGCATGCAGCTGCCGACCCAACCAGCTGGGCAGGCACCTACGTGGCAACATGCAGCCCTTCGTGGAGGCTCCACCACCGCGCCACCTCAGCTGCCTGCCTGCCTACATGGCACCGCATGCACCGCTGGCCAGGGCGCGTGTCGAAGCGAGGAGGAGCGGCGACGGACGGGACGGACCTCGCTCCCACCCCCGATAAAGTGGAGGGACACCTAAGCCGTGCATTAAATGCACTTTTTCCTGTAATACCAGCGATAAGCTCACAACGCTGTAGCACTTTCCACCTCCTATGTGCCACTGTGGCAGCCCCTTTCGCCTATAAAAGGAGGCCCATGGCACACTGGGAAAGGATTCGGCTCTTTGGAACCTAGCAGCACCCAGAGCTAGTTCGAGAGCTCAAGAACACTAAATACATCCACCAAAGCAAGATCGTAGGGTTTTACGCATCTTTGCAGCCCGAACCTGGGTAAATCACCTTTGTGTTGTCTGCTAGTCCCGCTCTTCTCACAATCCCCGCGCCCTGTGATGACCCACAAGTATTTGGGATCTATCGTAGTCCTTTCGATAAGTAAGAGTGTCGAACCCAATGAGGAGCAGAAGGAAATGATAAGCGGTTTTCAGTAAGGTTTTCTCTGCAAGCACTGAAATAGTAGGTGATAGATAGTTTTGTGATAAGATAAATAGTAACGAGCAAAAAGTAAATAAAGTAAATAAAGTGCATCAAGGTTGCCCAATCCTTTATGTAGCAAAGGATAAGCCTGGACAAATTCTAATAATGAAGAAGGAGCTCCCGAGGACACATTAGGAATTATCATCAAGCTAGTTTTCATCACGTTCATAAGATTCGCGTTCGGTACTTTGATAATTTAATATGTGGGTGGACCGGTACTTGGTTACTACCCTAACATGGACAAGCATCCCACTTACGATTAACCCCTATTGCAAGTATCTGCAACTACAAAAAGGAGTATTAAGGTAAACCTAACCACAGCATAAACATATGGGTCCATATCAACCCGTAACGAAGCAACGCATAAACTAGGGTTTAAGCTTCTGACACTCTAGCAACCCATCATCTACTTATTACTTCCCTATGCCTTCCTCTAGGCCCAAATAATGGTGAAGTGTCATGTAGTCGACGTTCACATAACACCACTAGAGGAGAGACAACATACATCTCATCAAAATATCGAACGAATACCAAATTCACATGACTACTAATAGCAAGACTTCACCCATGTCCTCAGGAAAAAACGTAACTACTCACAAAGCATATTCATGTTCATAATCAGAGGGGTAATAATATGCGTAAAGGATCTGAACATATGATCTTCCACCAAGTAAACCAAATAGCATCAACTACAAGGAGTAATCAACACTACTAGCAACCCACATGTACCAATTTGTAGTTTTGATACAAGATTGGATACAAGAGATGAACTAGGGTTTTGAGATGAGATGGTGTTGGTGAAGATGTTGATGGAGATTGACCCCCTCCCGATGAGAGGATCGTTGGTGATGACGTTGGTGATGATTTCCCCCTCCCGGAGGGAAGTGTCCCCGGCAGAACAGCTCCGCCAGAGCCCTAGATTGATTCCGCCAAGGTTCCGCCTTGTGGCGGCGGAGTTTCGTCTCGTAAGCTTGGCCATGATTTTTTCTAGGTGAAAACCCTTCATATAGCACAAGATGGCAGCCGGAAGCCCACCAGGGGGGATAGGGGGCGCGCCCTACAGGAGGGCGCCCCCCTGTCTCCTGGACAAGGTGTGGGCCCCCTGGCCTATTTCTTTTGCCCAAAAATTCTTATTAAATCTGAAAAGTTGTTTCATGGAGTCTCATGTCTTTTGGAGTTGTGCAGAATAGGTTTCCAACATTTGCTCCTTTTCCAGCCAGAATTCCAGCTGTCGGCATTCCCCCTCTTCATGTTAAACCTTGTAAAATAAGGGAGAATAGCCATAAGTATTGAGATATAATGTGTAATAACAGCCCATAATGCAATAAATATTGACATAAAAGCATGATGCAAAATGGACGTATCAACTCCCCCAAGCTTAGACCTCGCTTGTCCTCAAGCGGAAGCCGAAATCGAAAAATATGTCCACATGTTTAGAGATAGAGGCGTCGATAAAAATAAAATACGGACATGAGGGCATCATGATCATTCTAATAACAGCAACATATATGGATTTTGTCATATGATTTCCTATGTTCAAGTAATAAGCAATTCACAATGTCAAGTATGGTTCAAAAACTTCATTGGGAACTAACAAACTATAATCTCAGTCATTGAAGCAATTGCAATTTATCGTAACATCAGAAAGAGTCAATAATAGAGCTTTTCAGCAAGCTCACATACTCAACTATCTCGTAGTCCCCTATAATTGTTAACACTCACGCAATACTTATGGTTATAGGGTTTCAGCCGGACACTCAGAAAGATAGGGGCTTATTATGTTGCCTCCCAATGTATTCACCTTTAGGTGATGTCAACAATAATAGCCTATGCCAACTTACATCCAATTGGATATATGTATCATGATCTTTCAAACACGAGGAGCTTGCCAAAGGATAAAATGAAAAAGGGAAAGGTGAGGATCACCTTGACTCAAGCATAAAGTAAAACATAAAGTAAAAGATAGGCCCTTCGTAGAGGGAAGCAGAGGTTGTCATGTGCGTTTAGGGTTGATGCATGAAATCTTAATGCAAAAGAACGTCACTTTATATTGCCCCTTGTATGTGGACCTTTATTATGCAATCCGTTGCTTTTATTACTTCCACAACAAGTTCGTACAAAGCTTATTTTCTCTGCACTAATAAGTTATAGATATTTAGAGAGCAATTTTTATTGCTTGCACCAATGACAACTTAATTGAAGGATCTTACTCAATCCATAGGTAGGTATGGTGGACTCTCATGGCAAAACTGGGTTTAAGGGTATTTGGAAGCACAAGTAGTATCTCTACTTGGTGCAAGGAATTTGGCTAGCATGAGGGGGAAAGGCAAGCTCAACATGTTTGGAAGGTCAATGACAATATACTTTAACTGAGATGTCAGAAAACATAAACCATTACGTTGTCTTCCTTGTCCAACGTCAACTCTTTTAGCATGTCATACTTAATTAGTGCTTCACAATCAGAAAAGATGTCCAAGATAATATATTTATATGTGAACCCCTCTTTCCTTATTACTTCCTATTAATTGCACCGATGACCAAGGCTACGTTCATCAACTCTCAACATTTTTTATGCCTCATACTTTCTATGTGTGAAGTTATCACTATACATAAGATCAATATGAACTCTTTTGTTCTTTTTATTTTCTCAAGATCATAGCAACATAGCAAAGCCCTTAAATAAACACTAATCTTTATTATAGATAGCACACGGACTCGATTACAAAAAGAGATCACAAAGCAAAAACTCAAAACTACTTGATATCAAAACTTCAACTACTAATAGATCAAGATACCACTAAAAGGATCGAACTAAATAAAGCGGTAAAGATAGGAGTGTGATGGTGATACGATACCGGGGCACCTTCCCCAAGCTTGGTAGTTGCCAAGGGGAGTGCTCATACCCACATGATTATTTCTTCGGAGGTGATGGAGGTGGTGATGATGACGGCGGATAATGGCACATCTAGCGTAAAAGCTCCTCCAACTTTCGGATAATGCACTTGAGCCCAGCAATATGATCCTTCAACAAAATATTCTCCTCTATGAGATACTTGTTCTGTATGTGGGCTAACTCAATCATCTTGAAAGCTTCAATCTCTGTTGGAGTGAAAAGCTTAGGTAAAGGTTGAGGGATGTCTTCTTCTTTCACCGCCGGAGCTTGAGCCTCCATGGCCTTCTTGATCCCTTCATCCTTGTTGATCTCTTCTGGTTCCTCTCTTTTCAACTCTATCTTCAATAGCCAAGCATCCTTGTCTTCATTGTTGGAGGAGGGAGAAGTCATTGTGCTCTAAATCTGCAACAGGAACAGCTCGAAACGAAAACAGAGGATATTTGCGTGATACAGTGGTCAAAATCTTCGGGAGTATATATAATGAATTTTTACTGACCAAAATACGTAACATACAAGAAAACGGAGTCCGGGAGGCACACAAGGTGCCCACGAGACAGGGGGCGCGCCCTCCTCTCTCGTGGGAGCCTCGTGCCCCTTTCGGACTACTTCTTTCTTCCTAAAAACCTTAAATAATCCAAAACTGATAAAAATTGCCATTAGAGTTGTTTTGGAGTCGGTTTACTTACCATACCACGTACCTATGCCTTTTCGGAGTCTGGAACATTCTGGAAAGTGTCTCTTATGTATTCCTCAGGGATTATGGTTTCAATAGTATTAGTTTCAACATTGATAGGATTACCTAAAATATAATGTTTAATTCTTTGACCATTTACCACCCTCGGGTTTGTGCCTTCGAAGTTGTTGATTTTTATAGCACCAAAACGATAGACCTCCTCGGTAACATAGGGACCTTCCCATTTTGAGAGGAGTTTTCCTGCAAAAAATCTTAAACGAGAGTTGAACAATAACGCATAATCTCCTACGTTAAACTCACACTTTTGTATCCTCTTATCATGCCAGCGTTTGACTTTTTCTTTAAAAAGCTTAGAATTCTCCATTCATCAAGTGAGCTAATATCAAATAACCATTTCTCACCGGCAAGTTTGAAGTCATAATTGAGCTCTTTAATAACCCAATATGCTTTATGTTCAAGTTCAAGAGGTAAATGACATGCGTTTCCATAAACCATCTTATATGGAGACATACCCATAGGATTTTTGTATGCAGTTCTATAGGCCCATAATGCATCATCAAGTTTTTTGGACCAATTCTTTCTAGATCTATTCACAATCTTTTGCAAAATTAATTTGAGCTCTCTATTGCTCAACTCTACTTGACCACTAGACTACGGGTGATAAGGAGATGTGATTCTATGATTGACATCATACTTAGCAAGCATCTTACGGAAAGCACCATGAATAAAAAGTGTGAACCACCATCAGTAATAAGATATCCAGGGACTCCAAACCTCGGAAAAATTAACTTCTTTAAGCATTTTAATAGAAGTGTTATGATCAGCACTACTAGTTGGAATAGCTTCTACCCACTTAGTAACGTAATCAACAGCAACTAAAATATGTGTATAACCATTGGAGGCAGGAAAAGGTCCCATATAATCAAAGCCCCATACATCAAACGGTTCAATAACAAGAGAATAATTCATAGGCATTTCTTGACGTCTACTAATGTTACCTATTCTTTGCCATTCATCAGAAGATACGACAAACTTACGAGCATCTTTGAAAAGAGTAGGCCAATAAAAACTAGATTGTAGTACCTTGTGTGCAGTTCTGTCTCTAGCGTGGTGTCCTCCATAGGATTCGGAGTGACACTTGCGTAGGATTTGTTCTTGTTCATGCTCAGGCACACAATGTCTAATAATACCATCTACTCCTTTATAAAGGTGTGGATCATCCCAGAAGTAATGTCTTAAATCATAAAAGAACTTTTTCTTTTGCTGGTATGTGAAACTAGGAGGTATATATTTAGCAACAATGTAATTAGCATAATCAGCATACCAAGGAGCAGTACGAGAAGCATTGACAACCGCTAATTGTTCATCAGGAAAACTATCATTAATAGGTAGTGGGTCATCAAGAACATTCTCTAGCCTAGACAAGTTGTCTGCAACGGGGTTCTCAGCTCCCTTTCTATCAATAATATGCAAGTCAAATTCTTGGAGCAACAGAACCCATCTAATGAGTCTAGGCTTAGCATCTTTCTTTTCCATAAGATATTTAGTAGCAGCATGATCGGTGTGAATAGTAACTTTGGAATCGACAATATAAGGTCTAAACTTATCATATGCAAATACAACTGCTAAGAATTCTTTTTCAGTAGTAGCATAATTTCTCTGGGTAGTATCAAGAGTCTTACTAGCATAATGGATAACATTCAATTTCTTATCGACTCTTTGCCCTAAAACAGCACCTACAACATAATCACTAGCATCGCACATAATTTCAAAAGGTAAATTCCAATCAGGTGGCTGAACAATAGGTGCAGTGATCAAAGCCTTCTTAAGTGTTTCAAATGCTTCTACAAAATCATCATCAAAGACAAAAGGAATATCTTTTTGCAATAAATTAGTCAGAGGCCTAGAGATTTTAGAAAAGTCCTTAATGAACCTCCTATAAAAACCGGCATGACCTAGGAAACTTCTTATACCTTTTATGTCCTTGGGGCATGGCATCTTTTCAATAGCATCAACTTTGGCTTTATCAACTTCAATACCTCTCTCAGAGATCTTGTGCCCCAAGACAATGCCTTCATTAACCATAAAGTGACACTTTTCCCAATTCAGGATGAGACTAGTGTCTTCGCATCTCTGCAAAACACGATCAAGGTTGCTCAAACAATCATTAAAAGAGGATCCATAGACGGAAAAGTCATCCATGAATACCTCACAAATCTTTTTGCAAAAGTTAGAAAATATAGCCATCATGCATCTTTGAAAGGTAGCAGGTGCATTACATAAACCAAAAGGCATACGTCTATAAGCAAAAGTACCAAAAGGGCAAGTAAAAGTAGTTTTAGATTGATCCCCCGCTGAAACAGGTATCTGAGAGAAGCCAGAATAACCATCTAGAAAGCAAAAATGTGTTTGTTTGGATAGCCTTTCTAGCATTTGATCAATAAAAGGTAAAGGGTAATGATTTTTCTTAGTGGCTTTATTTAACTTACGGAAATCAATTACCATCCTATAACCTGTAATAATTCTTTGCGGGATCAATTCATCTTTATCATTAGGAACAACGGTAATACCTCCCTTTTTGGGGACACAATGGACAGGGCTTACCCATTCACTATCAGCAATGGGATAAATAATACCTGCCTCAAGGAGTTTTAGTATCTCCTTTCTTACCACTTCCTTCATTTTGGGATTTAATCGTCTTTGAGGATCTCTAACTGGTTTGGCATCTTTCTCCACTGAGATTTCGTGTTGACATAATGTGGGACTAATGCCCTTAAGATCATCCAGAGTATATCCAATAGCAGCTCGGTGCTTCTTCAAAGTTTTCAATAATCTTTCTTCTTCTTTCTCTGAAAGGTTAGCACTAATAATAACATGATATATTTCTTTCTCATCAAGATAAGCATACTTAAGATTATCAAGTAATGGTTTGAGTTCAAACACGGGATCACCCTTGGGTGGAGGAGGATCCCCAAGAATTTCAACGGGAAGGTTATGTTTCAGCATAGGTTCTTGTTTAAGGAACACTTCGTCTATTTCTTCCCTTTCCTTCACAAACATATCATTTTCATGATCTAACAAATATTGTTCTAATGGATCAGTTGGAGGAACAGCAATGGAAGCAAGACCAATAATTTCATCCTTACTAGATGGTTCCTCTTCACAGTATTGTCTATGAAATTTAGAAAAGTTGAATTCATGAGACATATCACCTAGACCAATAGTAACTACATCCTTTTTGCAATCTATCCTAGCATTAATGGTGTTCAAGAAGGGTCTACCAAATATGATGGGACAAAAGCTATCTTGTGGGGAGCCAAGAACAAGAAAATCAGCACGATATTTAGTTTTCCCACACAAGACTTCAACATCTCTAACAATTCCCATTGGTGAAATAGTATCTCTATTGGCAAGTTTAATTATGACATCAATATCTTCTAACTCAGCAGGTGCAATATCGTGCTTAATTTTGTTGTATAAGTCAATAGGTATTGCACTAGCACTAGCACCCATATCACATAAGCCATGATAACAATGATCTCCTATTTTAACAGAAATAACAGGCATGCCTACCACAGGTCTATGTTTATCTTTAGCACAAGGTTTGGCAATCCTAGCAGTTTCATCATAGAAATAAATAACATGCCCATCAATATTATCAGACAAGAGATCTTTAACAATAGCAACATTAGGTTCAACTTTTATTTGCTCAGGAGGTGTATAAGTTCTAACATTGCTCTTACGAACAACAGTTGAAGCTTTAGCATGATCTTTTATCCTAACAGGAAAAGGAAGTTTTTCAACATAAGCAGTAGGAATAATAGGATCACTATATGTAATAGTCTTCTCTTCGACTGTAATAGGTGCAAATACTTTCACTTCAATGGGAGGATTATATTTAAACCACTTCTCTTTAGGGAGATCAACGTGAGTAGCAAAAGTTTCACAAAAGGTAGCTACTATCTCAGAGTCAAGTCCATACTTAGAGCTAAATCCACGGAAAGCATCGGTATCCATAAAAGATTTAACACAATCGAACTTAGGTGTCATACCTGACTCCTTACCATTGTCGGAACCCCAATCTTCAGAGTTGTGTTTAATTCTTTCCAATAAGTCCCATTTGAAATCAATAGTCTTCAGCATATAGGAACCAGCACAGGAAGTATCCAGCAGGTTGCGATTATCAAGAGAAAGCCGAGCATAAAAATTCTGAATAATCATTTCCCGAGAGAGCTCATGATTGGGGCATGAATACAACATTGACTTAAGCCTCCCCCAAGCTTGAGCGATGCTTTCTCCTTCGCGAGGCCAGAAATTATATATGTAATTACGATCACGATGAACAAGATGCATAGGATAGAACTTCTGGTGAAATTCCAACTTCAATCACTTATAATTCCAATATCTCGTATCATCACATAGCCTATACCATGTTATTGCATCTCCCTTCAAAGATAAAGAGAAGACCTTCCTTTTGACAACATCATCGGGAATACCTGCAAGCTTAAATAATCCACAAACTTCATCCATAAAGATGAGGTGTAAGTCGGGATGCAATGTTCCGTCTCCTGCAAAAGGATTAGCTAGCAGTTTCTCTATCATACCCGAAGGAATCTCAAAGTGAATATTTTCATAAGGTTCAGTAGGTTGAGGAGCATCTCTTTGCTCTTCTAGTTGGGGTGAAGATACCCCAAACAAGCCCCTCAAAGGATTAGTTTCCATAGTAACAAGTAACAAAAATTTCAGCACACTATATAAATGTTTCCTTACCAAGTTCCACTCACCAAGAGCGCTACGCTCCCCGGCAACGGCGCCAGAAAAGAGTCTTGATGACCCACAAGTATAGGGGATCTATCGTAGTCCTTTCGATAAGTAAGAGTGTCGAACCCAACAAGGAGCAGAAGGAAATGATAAGCGGTTTTCAGCAAGGTTTTCTCTGCAAGCACTGAAATAGTAGGTGATAGATAGTTTTGTGATAAGATAAATAGTAACAAGCAAAAAGTAAATAAAGTGCAGCAAGGTGGCCCAATCCTTTATGTAGCAAAGGATAAGCCTGGACAAATTCTAATAATGAAGAAGGAGCTCCCGAGGACACATTGGGAATTATCGCCAAGCTAGTTTTCATCACGTTCATAAGATTCGCGTTCGGTACTTTGATAATTTGATATGTGGGTGGACCGGCACTTGGGTACTGCCCTAACATGGACAAGCTCCCACTTATGATTAACCCCTACTGCAAGCATCCGCAACTACAAAAAGGAGTATTAAGGTAAACCTAACCACAACATTAAACATATGGGTCCATATCAACCCGTAACGAAGCAACGCATAAACTAGGGTTTAAGCTTCTGTCACTCTAGCAACCCATCATCTACTTATTACTTCCCTATGCCTTCCTCTAGGCCCAAATAATGGTGAAGTGTCATGTAGTTGATGTTCACATAACACCACTAGAGGAGAGACAACATACATCTCATCAAAATATCAAACGAATACCAAATTCACATGACTACTAATAGCAAGACTTCACCCATGTCCTCAGGAACAAACGTAACTACTCACAAAGCATATTCATGTTCATAATCAGAGGGGTAATAATATGCATAAAGGATCTGAACATATGATCTTCCACCAAGTAAACCAAATAGCATCAACTACAAGGAGTAATCAACACTACTAGCAACCCACAGGTACCAATTTGTGGTTTTGATACAAGATTGGATACAAGAGATGAACTAGGGTTTTGAGATGAGATGGTGCTGGTGAAGATGTTGATGGAGATTGACCCCCTCCCGATGAGAGGATCGTTGGTGATGACGTTGGTGATAATTTCCCCCTCTCGGAGGGAAGTGTCCCCGGCAGAACAGCTCCGCCAGAGCCCTAGATTGATTCCGCCAAGGTTCCGCCTCGTGGCGGCGGAGTTTCATCCCGTAAGCTTGCCCACGATTTTTTCTAGGTGAAAACCCTTCATATAGCAGATGATGGCAGCCAGAAGCCCACCAGGGGGCCCAGGAGATAGGGGGCGCGCCCTACAGGGGGGGGGGCGCACCCCCTATCTCCTGGATAGGGTGTGGGCCCCCTGGCCTATTTCTTTTGCCCAAAAATTCTTATTAAATCTGAAAAGTTGTTTCGTGGAGTCTCAGGTCTTTTGGAGTTGTGCAGAATAGGTTTCCAATGTTTGCTCCTTTTCCAGCCAGAATTCCAGCTGCCGGCATTCCCCCTCTTCATGGTAAACCTTGTAAAATAAGGGAGAATAGCCATAAGTATTGAGATATAATGTGTAATAACAGCCCATAATGCAATAGACATAAAAGCATGATGCAAAATGGACGTATCACCCCGCAACCGTAGTAGGGATTCCAGTGATCCCATAGCTGTCATTTCCCACCGACATCTTTGGCGCGCCAGGTAGGGGGCGCAATTGTGAGAATCTGGCCTAGCAGTCGACCTAGCTATTCTTCATCGCCACGGCTCCTGCAAAAAAGGCGGCCAAGAAGGCGGCGCTGCTCGTTGGCTTGAAGGACACCGAGGCGACGACGGGAGAGCTAAGTCATGCTGAAATTTTAAGTTTTTCTCCTTAAATATAAGGTTATTATCCTCGATGGTTTGGCCTATGTATGGAGAGCCTGTACGCAGAGGGGCCCTCCTATGATCGGCAACGCCTTTGTTTTGTTTCGAGTCTGCTCAACAGTTCAAGCGGCCGAGTCGAAAGCAGCAGGGTAACCTTTCGCCATTGGCAACGCTCTCGGTTATGACTCGAGTCAAGCTCGACAGATCGAGCGGCCGCGCCAAGGGCGGAAAGGTGCTTTGCCTGGCAACAAGCACACTCAGCAGTCTAATGAGGATTCGTCCTCAAGGCGTCGCCCTGGGTTTATGTGCCGGCAAACTTACTCGGTCGACATGGGGTGGACATACAAAGGAAAATCAAATAGGAAAATAACGCATAGTTTCAGGATCGCTGCAGAGTTATATTACATAAATTGCCGCCGCGGTTCTCACTAAAGATAGCATTGTCTTGGTCATGAACTTGCAGCAGCGACGGAGAACGGGATGCCTAGTCCCGACGCTGGCCCTCCAACCTCTTGATTTTGTCGATGCGGCTGAGGATGGGCTAGATACGCTCATTGAGCGCCCCGATGTCGGCATCCTCCGGCAAGCTCTTCAGCACAGCTCTGAAGTCGAGGTCTGGGTGCCAGTGCGCAATCTTGGTGAGCACCCTGGTCATGGTCCCCCGGCAGAGTATCCGGTATTCCTCTGCCAGGGAGGCCGCCCGGTTGGAGTGAAGCCCCTTCAGGGCGCCGACGACCTTCTCAAAATATATGGTCAGGTTGGCGTTGGGGCTCAGGTTCGCCTCTAGGGCATAGCTCATCTCCGGCATCCCCATAAGTGCCAGCTGATCAGTGTCCGAGTTTGCAACAACGGCAAGGCGTTCGAGCCAACGCTTCTCGCCCGCCATGTGGTCCTCGAGGTTGGCGGTCTCGTTTATCTGCCGCTGCTTCTCCGTCGTCGGCTCCTTGGTCAGGATCCCTTCCCGGGTTTTGGCCTCCGACAACGTCTTCTTGAGAGCTCCCAGCTTCAGCTTGAGGTCGCTGATGGAGTTTTTGGCTTTGGAGAGTTCTCCGGCCTTGCTGATGACCTCTCCCTGCGCCACCGTCAGAGCGTCGTTGAGTGTATGCTTCTCTTGGGCCAGCTTTAGAGCTTTCCCCTCCAGCTCCTCCACCCTGCCGGTGTGGGCCTGAGCCTGGGCGTTGAGTGCTTCCTGATGCCTCCACTCCAGCTCTTGGGTCCGCTGCAGGACAAGCTTGCCCACCTCTTCGTCCTTCCCGCGGAGCGTGGCGGCAAGCTTCTCCTCGCGCGCGGCAAGGTCCTCTTCCTGGGTCTTCAGCGCGGCCTCGTGTTGGGTTCGAGCGGCTTCGGCTTCGTCGGCCAACTTCTTCACCGTCTCCTGGGCCTTCTCGATGTCGGCCAGCTTCAGGGCGAGCTCCACCTCACGATTGGCTAGCTCGCTCTGGGCGGCCTTCAGCTCGTCCTGGGCCTAGCGGAACTAGTCTTGCGCCTCGGTGATGCGCCCTCCAAAGTCCTCCTCCGCCTTCTCCACCACCGCCGCCCTGGACTTGGCCTTGTCCAGGCGGGCGGGGTGGAGCGCCTGAAGCTTCCGGAAGCTGGCACCCATGGCCTGGAGCAGCTGCTCCTCCTGGGAGCCGGCGCCACCAATGCCCGGCTCATCGACGACCTCGAGCCCGACGGCCGCAAGCGCCTCCTCCTCGAACACCCCTCCCTCAAAGGGAGCCCTGGTGCTCAACGCACCAAGAAGATGGACAAAGAGGTCGTCGCTTACCCTCAGGTACCTGCCGGGGCCAGAGGCAGCGGAGGAGGAGGGAAGGTCATCGAACGCCACCTCCTCGGCAGCGGCCTTGCCGGCCTCCCCGGCAAGCCCCTTGCCAGGCTCCTTGGCGGGCCCCTTGGCAGCATCCTCAGCGGCGCCCCTGGTGCTCTCCTCGGTGGCAATCTTCTCCGCCTCCGCCGCGGCATCTGCGGGGACGTCCTTGATGGTGGTGTCGACGTCCTTCGAGGAGGGGTCTGGACGCCAAGGAAGAGACAGGGCTGAGCCAAGATCAAAAGCCGGTAAGGAAAAGAGGAAAGAAAGAATGTAAGGAGAAGTGGAGAGCGAGTGGCTTACTCGTGCCGGGCCGAGAGGCGGAAGCCCCTTCTCCGCCAAGGTCTGGCGTCGAGGCAAAGCCACCGGCGCCTGCGTCCTCCTCCCCCTCCTCCGCGTGCACGGCCTCGGTGCTTGGTGCCCTTGCCGGGGATGCCCCTTGGGGCGGTGTAGTTGACGGAGGCGGCACGATCGGAGAAGCCCTCTGTGGCTCCCTTTGGTGCTGCTCCTCTCCTGCATCCACGACACGGTTAACACTGAAGCATCGCGCATGACGCACGTTGATGGAGGGTGGGTGGTGGACTCACACTGGGGGCTGGGCTAGGGGCTGATGTCCGGGCTGCTCGACACCACCAGTGGCGTACTGGAGGTGCCTGCCGGAGGCTGGCCACTCACCAAAATCCTGGCCCTCTTTATCCTCTGGGCCAGCGTCTCCACATCCCTGCAAGATGAAGACAAGTAAGCAACGCCACCAGAGGAAGTGTAAGGAATGAGGGAGGAAAGCAGAAGCTTACTCTTCATTCTCTTCCTCCTCCTCCTCTTGTGTTGCTTTGCATTATCTCTCCGGGCTGAGAGGCCCGAGCTCTCTCTCCGGGCTGAGAGGCCCGAAGTCAAACGCAATCCCCACGCTGATGTTTGCCGATGAGGGGGGAGGCGACGGCGTCCGGGCGCCCTTGGACGATGAAGAAGCAGATGCCTTCTTCTTCGACACCACGGCTTTCGCCGTTTTCTTCATCGCCACCGCCCTCGTCTGGCGCACGGGCGCTTCCTGGGCTTGCCGTAGCTGCACGGCCCGGTCGAGGCAGACCGGATCGCTAGAGGTGGCCCGCCGCAGGACCCGCCTTTTTCGGTGATCGGGGGATCGACAGTCGCGGTCCTCTCCTCCTCGCCCTCCTCCGACAACGACCCGTCGGCGGTGTCATCAACAAGGGGAGCCCCGGTGTCGGCGCCGCTGGCCTCCCTAGCGGCTGCTGCCCACCGGGCGAGCTCCCCCTCCTCCGCCTCCGCGCCGGCCTTGTCTACCACGCCACCGGTTCTGCCGGCCTCCCTGACGAGCTTTGCCTCCTCCTCGGCAAGCCTCGCCTCCTCCCCCCTGGCGGTGATATAGTCTAGCTCCGCCGGAGAGGTGTCCTGGATAAGCCGCGGCTCGGCAGTGGTGTACACCTCATGCAAGGTGTCGAAGAACTCCTACACCACAAGCCCGTCCGGCTCAACCCAGTTCGGGTCAAGGCCATGCGTGTTAAAGAGCGGCATCATGGCAATGATCTCGTTTCGGCGAGAGTTGTTGCTCAGCGGACAACTCCCACCTACAGCCTGAAAATGGGCTCCTTGTCGACCTTACCAGCCTTCGCGGCGGCCCTAGCAAGCTTGCCGGACCGCTCGACCTCGCCCTCGTCGTTGACCTCGAGTTGGAAGATCCATTGACAAAGGTGGGCGTGCCTCAGCACCGTTAGGTTGTTGTCGAGGTCGGGGCGGAGCCTCATGATGTTGGCGGTGTTCACAAAGAGCCAGGTCGGCCTCCCCTTGTCGTGCAGAGGGGCAATCCGGTGGCGGATGAAGTCCGCCTTGATCATTTAGAGGGTGAGCCCGGCCTAGGTGAGTCGGAGAATCCTGGTGGTGGCGGCCGTCAACTTCGCGTCGTCGGCGTCGACGTCGCCCCAATCGCCGCCGCGGACCGGCGGCTTCTGGCGAACCTCGCAGAATGCTGGCGGGTCCTCCTCCTCAATCCAGCACAACCGGCCCCGCCATTCTTCCCACCTCTCCTTCGTGGCACCGTCCGGGTACGCCCCCTTGGCCCTCGGGATCCAGGCAATGCAGCCAGCAATGGCGCCTCCTTTTTGGATCTGAGGGGAGAAGTAATGGCGGAAGAGCGCCGTGCTGGGGTGCACCCCGACGAAGCCCTCACAGAGATGGGCGAAGAGGGCCATGCACGCCACGGCATTCGGGGTGAAATCCAGGATATGGAAGCCGTAGGTGTGCATGATGTCCTTCAAGAAATCAGAAAAGGGGGGATAGAGCATGCAGGAGAAATAATCGACGGAGAAGGGGTACCGATTTGGGGAAGGCCTAGCGCTGGCAGGGATGACGTGCGTGGCTGGATGCCCCGTCTTCTCTCCCCCCGTCTTCACTCCCCACAGGTCCTTGAACATCTCCTGGAGCTCGGGCACGCCGACCATCGAAGGGAAGTAGGCGGACTGCGCCCTCGCGCCACTAGCTCTCTCTCCGGCTGCTCCGGCACCAGGCGTCCTTCGCTGCTCCCTTGCTCTTGGTGGACTTAGGCGCCATGGCGGCTGCGGGAAGCGAAAAAGTAGAGGATGGCGGAAGCACGGCGGCGATGGGCGAGGGCAGAGAGGCTCGAGAAGAAGGAAGAAAGAGGGTGGCGGTTCTGAGATTGGAGAGAGGCGCAAGGGGAGGGTAAAAGTGAGCAGCGCGCCCACGGTTATTCCTTTTTATGGGGAAGGCGCGGGCCGCCTCCTTTCCCATTCACTGCGATACGATGCATGCGTGCGGACACTAGCCCACGCATGCCTCCCACGTCACGCACGCGCACACGACCCCCACGTCGCGCGTTCAACACGGATCGTGGGGAAGCGCAGCGGACGGAGCAGTTACCGCGGTAAAATCCGCCCCAACTGCCCGCGCACCGTTCTGGACCTGGCCTAACAATGTGCTGCGCTTATGTATGGCACAGGCCCGGGGGCTCCTGTCGGTGTACAAAAGTAGGGGCTCTCCTTTTGACCCCTTTACTTGTGCACGGGCAGTTAGAGCCACCCGCCACGGCCACGCATAACAGGGCAAGGAAGGGAAGCTAGAGAGAAGCCGAAGGCACGAGACAAACAAAGCAACGACAAGGACCAAGGCCACAAAGATCGAATCGACGAAGCAGGTCCTTGCCGGGGCAACCTCAGCAGCCCCAGAAAGACCCTTGCCGGGGCAGCTCGCCCACACCAGCTGAGCAAGCCACCCTTGAGCCCACTAATGCTAGACAAAACGCATTGGGACAGGGCTCGGGAGGCACCTCCGTGGTGGCATGCAGATCTTTGTGAAGACATAGAATGTTCAAGATCAAATGAGGATAGGAAGGCAACGATCCTCACCAAGATCCTCACCGAAGGAACCCACAAGACCCCGGTAAGATCCTTGCTGGGGATTCCAGCACGCCACGGCAAGACCCTTGCCGGGCCACCCGGCAAGACCCTTGCCTGGCCACCCGACAAGGCCCTCGCCAAGCACGCCAATAGGGCCACTGCCAGGTCCACACCAGCCAAGTCTCCGCCGCCGCTCGCATGCAGCTGCCGACCCAACCAGCTGGGCAGGCGCCTGCGTGGCAACATGCAGCCCTTCGTGGAGGCTCCACCAACACGCCACCTCAGCTGCCTACCTGCCTACATGGCACCGCATGCACCGCTGGCCAGGGCGCGTGTCGAAGCGAGGAGGAGCAGCGACGGACGGGACGGGCCTCGCTCCCGCCCCCGATAAAGTGGAGGGACACCTAAGTCGTGCATTAAATGCACTTTTTCCTGTAATACCAGCGATAAGCTCACAACGTTGTAGCACTTTGCACCTCCTGTGTGCCACTGTGGCAGCCCCTTTCGCCTATAAAAGGAGGCCCATGGCACACTGGGAAAGGATTCGGCTCTTTGGAACCTAGCAGCACCCAGAGCTAGTTCGAGAGCTCAAGAACACTAAATACATCCACCAAAGCAAGATCATAGGGTTTTACGCATCTTTGCAGCCAGAACCTGGGTAAATCACCTTTGTGTTGTCTGCTAGTCCCGCTCTTCTCACGATCCCCGCGCCCCGCAACCGTAGTAGGGATTCCAGTGATCCATAGGTGTCGTTTCCCACCGAGAACTATGCAAAGGCTCAGACTGGTTCGGATATGATGAACTGACCCTAATTTTTTTGTGGCTTTTTCGTGGACTATAGGTATGAAGAACAGACTCGATCTAAACTACGAAAAACTGTAAAATCTCATCGAGCAACCTGAAAATCTGATACCACTTGACAGAGGCAAAGGTGTCCCGTCTTTCGATGAGATGGTGATTGTCGTTTTGGAGGAGTAGACTTTGACGATCTGACTACGTACGTGCGAGGACGTCACGCCTTAGCAATCGCTAAACCAACTCCGAGAGGTTATTGACCACGCCGGAGCACGATCAACCTGACCACGAGGGTCTATTTCCTGCAAACAAATGAAGAACAAGTAAGAAACTAAGATTGTAATCTAGATATTGCGAATATAAGATGAAAGCTTTATTGATCAAGATGGGGTTCTGTGACGTCTTGGTCTGGTCGTTGAACACAAACGAAGTACGCGAAGTTGCAGCTATGGCAAACTTTTAATCTAAACAAAACCCAAAGTCTAAACGACACCCTAAGGGTTGTATATATGGAGGAAGAGGGGGGAATTTTGTGGCCCTTGGGGAAGGGGTCCGAAACCAACCCTATCTCTTGGTTCCCCACACACACGGACTCTAAAAACTGGCTATACTCAAGTATTTCAAAATTACATGGGTCTGGCCCAATAATAAGGTGACGCAGCACCTAGAATAGCCTCTGGATGAAAGTTATGAAGTAGCATCTTGTATATTTCATCCAAGCCTTCATGCACTCATTATGGTGGCTTCAACGTCCTGAAATCATCACTTGTAACTCCATTCTTGTTCCCCTTGCACATGCCATCATCTCCATGCTTGTTCTTGCTCCAATGTTCATCCTTCTCCAAGCTAGGCCCTTCATTTGTAAGCAAAGCAAATGTATCCAATTTAGGCAGCATCATATTCTCATGAACATTAGAATCATTACCAAGAAACGAAAGTACCTGGTAATTTAATTGGCGTGCGCGAGCTCTAGTAATTGGTCCAGTATGTATAGCAGCAGGGGTTGTGGGTGTAACAATGGTATTGATGTCCTCATCACCTTAGGAGACACAAGCCACAACTCAAACAAGCTCAAACATCAATTGGGTTAAGTTGGGTTGGCGAAATGTATGGTGGGCAAGGTTATGCGAAAATGATGGTGGTGGTTGATGAAGAAGCAACCGTCCCTGAGTAGCCGAAACACCTTAGGAGACTCGAATCACTACACAAGCAACCACTAATGCTATGGGGAATGAAAAGGGTTAGGTTGCGGAAGTCAGTGGTGGTAATGCGAATGATATGGTGGAGGGCCTAGGCAAACTTGCCAAATTTTCGAAACTTTGATGAAGTCAAATGGTGTTGAAACCTATCTAGATGGATGTTGTATGTCAATAGCTTCTCAACGAGCTAAAGAACGCAAAAATAGGACTCCGGATGTGGAAGTTATGGGCAAAACGATGAAACACGGGAGGCTGAAATCCTAGGGGTTGGACATCCGGGGGGTGGGGGCCGGATATCCGAGGGCTGATGTCCAGAACCGTGCAGATTTTGTGCTCCAAGACCCGGATGTCCGGTTTGGGGCCTGGATGTTCGGACTGATGGCCTGGATCCGGATGTCCGGCATGTGGCCCGGATGTCCGGCCCGACGATTCCAGATCGGGATTTGGACTTCGAAACTCGATTTGGGGCGGAAATTGATGATTTCGGGGGAAAAATTGCGGAGATTTCGTGGATGGAAAGTGGGGAACTTGGGGAGATGCTAGATCCACTTGAAACCAAGCAAATCCATGGATCAAAATCAACAAAACATCATCAAACCAACAAATAAAAAAAAAATTGGGGCTATTTTTGGTGGGGATTTTCAAAATTTAGGACGAAATCAAGGAAAAGAAGGCTAGAAAATGGTGGGAGGGACTCAAAAAACGTGATCAACGTGTCTCATAATACCATATGATACGAGGCTAACCCGCTGTAGGCCGATCTTTCATGATTGGAGTGGGATCCCTCGAAGAACGCGAAGAACACGGGGAAGAACGGGGAGGAATCACAAGGGGAAACACTCAAGAACAAGTCCAATCACACATCCACTAGACAATCAAACACACAAGATCCACAAGGTACATGAACAACAAAGGGAAAGATACAAGGTAAGGTTCATCTCCAAGAGGAGGTCTTGATGGTATCCTAGACGGATCTTCCCATGAGGGGGTCTTGATGATATCCCGCAGGATCTTCTCACATGGAGGTCTTGAACTCCATGGGAGTGGTAGTCTCTCTCTCTCAAGAGTAGACGTAGGAGCAAAGCTCACCTAAGAATGAGCTATCATATTTGCTTACCCTAGAAAGGAGGTGGAGGTCGAGTATATATAGGCAAGTCCACGGATGGTGTAGTTGTTCCTTGGCGCTTGCACTCCTCCTCAACATCCGTGAAGCTCCGACAATACCTATGCATGCACACGGGAGAAGTGTCAAGTAGTATACCATCCTCGAAGGGGTCAAGTGAGCACGTGTAAAGGAGACGATTCACCTTTGTGTGTGTGAAGTAGATGTCGCACGTGTCACACGCTGAACGGACTCTTGACATGGTGATATCCATAGGATGCTCCGCATCACAACCCCTACTTGATGTAGGGTAGAACCCTAGAGGCCGATCTTTCACATTTGGAGCGGATCCCTACGAGAAACACGAAGAACACGAGGAGGGGAACGAGGGAAAAACACGAGAGAACACTCAACAAACAAGAATAAAGTCACACATGCGCTAGATCATCGAGACACAAGGAGATACAAGATCCAAATCCAACAAGGGACGATACATAGGGTAAATGGTTCTTCTCCGTGAGGAGGTCTTGAAGATGGTCTTCTCCGAAAGGAGGTCTTGAATCCAAGTGGATCTTCTCCGAAGAGGTGTCGGTCCCTCGCGAAGGAGTAGATCCGGATGGATGAGCGAGGCTCTATCTCACAAATGAGCTAAATCAACGCTAACCCTCTCTAGGAGGAGGAGGAGGTCTATTTATAGTCTAAGTGCAAAAGAGGGGCGGAGTGAAGAGGTACATGGGCCTCAGCCCGCAACTGGATGCAGCCAGGGGTCGGACGTCCGGTGGGCGTCGGACGTCCGGAGGCTCGGGACGGTCCGAACGTCCGTAGATCTTTGGACTTCCGTAGTTTTGGTTCTGTTGTCGGTCGTACGGTCGTACGGTTGTCCGGTCTTCCTCGGATTTCTGTAGATTCGGTTCTGTTGGGGAAGTGTCAGTCGTCCGGAGAGGCTCAGTCGTCCGGAGCCTGCGAGTTGTCGGACGTCCGGTCCTGGTCGGACGCCCGACTGCTGTAGCGTTTGCTGGCCTGTTTTCCTTGGGCTGTTGCGCCCTCCAGGGGTCGGATGCCCGGCTGCTGTAGCGTTTGCTGGCCTGTTTTCCTTGGGCTGTTGCGCCCTCCAGGGGTCGGACGTCCGTGTTGGGCCAGTCATCTGGAGCCTGTAGCTTACGTGGCAGCTCTTCTTCTTGTCCTTCATGCTCGGTGTCCTCGCCGTCCTGGCCATTGAATGTAGCTGTTCTGTGGCTCTCCTCCAAGCACCTGATCACACATAGAGTCTCCGCATGAGGTAGTAGCCATGTCTCGTAAGTAGAGAGTGGGAGTTCGGAGAGGAGCGAGTTCACCTTATCTTCGATAGTCTTTGCTTGAGCTCTTATCATAGGTCCAAGTGGTGTCGTGGGAGATGTAGGCACGTCCATGGGGATGATCGTGGGATGCTCCACATCACTCCTCCTCCACATATACAACCCTTAGGGCGTCATTTAGACTTTGGGTTTTGTTTAGATTAAAAGTTCGCCATAGCTGCAACTTCACGTACTTCATTTGTGTTCAACAACTAGACAAAGGCGTCACAGAACACACCTTCATTAATAAAGCTTTCC
The DNA here is from genome assembly GCF_018294505.1 of Triticum aestivum. NCBI lineage: Eukaryota > Viridiplantae > Streptophyta > Magnoliopsida > Poales > Poaceae > Triticum > Triticum aestivum. The sequence goes on from NC_057807.1 coordinate 155,824,291, forward strand.
TCTTATATTCGCAATATCCAGATTGCAATGTCAGTTTCTTGCTTGTTCGTTTGCTCGCAGGAAAACAGACCCTCGTGGTCAGGTTGATCGTGCTCCGGCGTGGTCAATAACCGCCCGGAAGTTGGTTTAGCGATTACTAAGGCGCGAAGCCCTCGCACGTTCGTAGTTGGATTGTCAAAGTCTACTCCATCAAAAATGATAGCCATCATCTCATCGAAAGACAGGACACCTTTGCCTCTATCAAGTTGGTGTCGGGTAAGCGATGGTGACTGCGGAACGCGGTGGTGGTTTGCGGAGTTGGATAGGTGGAGCGGAAGGTGTAGTGTTGTTGGAGTGCGTATGCGGGGGTGGAAATGGGCCGGTCGGACTGAACAAGTTCAGTTTCGTCAGGGTTCGTCGGACGGTCGGTCTGTGTCGGACGACCGGTGGTCGTCGGATGTCCGGTATCTATCGGACGTCCGCTCCCTGGGCGGTTTCGTGCACGGGATGAACTCTAGGGTTCGTGGTGGAGAGGCAAAAATTGGGCAAAATTGGACGAATTTGTCAATGGAATAGGGGGAAATGATGGGGGAAAGCTAGATCTACCTGCTACACACGAAATCCACTGATCAAATCCAAAAAAAGTTTATCAAAACCAACAAATCACAAAAAAAAATTGGGCTATTTTTGGTGGGAATTTTTCAAATTTGAGACAAAATCAACAAAACAAGGGTAGGGGCTCCAAATCTTTGATCAACCAAGGCTCATGATACCAAGATGATGTAGGGTGGAAACCCTAGGGCCGATCTTTCACGAAATGGAGAGGATCCTACGAAGAATACGAAGAACACGAGGGGAAACACGAGAGAAAGGCACTCAAATCAACGAGAACAATCACACATGTGCTAGATCCATGAACATAAAGGCTGATACAAGATCCAAACGCGACAAAGGATGATACAAGAGACAATAGTTCTTCTCCGAGAGGAGGTCTTGAGGGGTCTTCCCGTGAGGCGTCTTGAATCCAAGGATGGATCTTCTCCAAAGAGGCCGCGGTCTCTCCAATGGAGTAGAACCAAATGGATGGGCAAAGCTCTATCTCTAGTATGAGCTAAACCAATGCTAACCCTAAAAAGAGGCAGATGTAACGCCCCGAGACCGATGCTCCAGTTGCCTTCCATTTATCTTAGTTGTTGCCGTGTGTTTATTTTGTTTGTTTGTTGCATTATCATAATTGTTTTGCATATTTTATTCCTACATGTTTATGCCATGTCCATGTTGAGTGCCTTGTCATGTGTTTGCTTCTTGCACCATGCTCATTTTCACTTGTTATGTTGCATTGTGCCTCTTGTCATTATATTGTATTGTGCCATCTTTGTTTGTTTGTCATGTTCATCTCACTTTGTTATATGTTATATGCTTTGATATGCCTCTTGTCATTTATTGCATCATGATCATCACGTGGGTTGCATTCTTCATATTGGTGTATTGATGTGTGTGCATCAGTCCTTGCTGTCTCTTCTCTCAAGCCATGCCCATGTATCATCACCTCCTTCTTCCTTCTTATTCCTTTCATTTTTGCTAGTGCCATTTTCTGTCCTCCATAAATGTTCATTCTTTCCCTAAAAATCCTGTACATTGCCTACACCCTCTCTGCCAATTTTCAGCTCATTTGAAAATGTTTTGGTTGGGTTCAAAAATGGTTTAAGTTTGAATTTAGTTCAAACATGAATTATTTTTCTATCCTTAAAAATGACCAAACCATTTTATTCAAATCCTTCATAGATCCAGGGCCTCAGATTTATCCTCATCTCATTCTACTTCTTCGCCAAACCCTCTGAGCTTTTCTTCCAAGGTTCTATTCATATTATAAATGGATAAGAAGAACAACAGAGGGGGAGAGAGAGTTCCAGCCGAGGCCCAGCTCCTCTCTGCGCAGCGCTGCAGCCCACTTACCCCTTCGATCCAGCCCACCAGCACCATTCCCCTGTTCATTGTCTTCCCCTTGTACGGCAGGTCATCCAGGATGTCCACGTCGACCTCCTGAGTGATTTGACGGCCGGAGAGCTCCCATAGGCCCCTATAAATCATGCCCCCAACCCTAGGGTTCCCTGGTCGCTCCATTTCCCCCTCCTCCTTCTCCTGCCGCCGCCAGGTGAGACCTCTCCATGCAATAGCCGTCACCATGGTCGGGAGGAGCTCAAGCTCGTCCCCGGCTTGTACGCCTCCGTCCTCTGCGTTGCTGCCACGGGGAGAGAGTCGCGGCACTCGACGTCGTCTCCTTCGTCCACGCACGCGTCCACGAGCCTCGGATCGACCTCCCCGACGACCTCTGCTTCCCCTGCTTCCTCTGCTTCACGGACGCCAAGTCGGAGGCCTCTTCTCGTCGCCGACCTCTCCTTCTTCTTCCTCGGGTCTACCTCGCCGCCGGCTAAATTCGTCGCGTCCCCGAGCTCGTTCGACTCCTCCGAGCCCCTTTACGTGAGCAGCCGCGCTTCCCTGTACCTTTTTCTCGTTGGTTGCCTCCTCTGTCGCCGGTTGCTTGCATGCCTGATGGTTCCTCCGTCGTCACTTTGGTCACCGGCAAGGTTGCTATGCTTCCTCTGTTTCTTCAGCACACCAGCGCTTCACCTGTAGCTCGTGCTCAGCACGCACACGCCAGAGCAGCGCCCCGCAGCCCGCGCTCGTGCTGCAGCTCGCCCGTAGCCTCGCCTCGCTGTGCTTCGCCGCCATGGCCGCAAGCTTCTGCCCGCACATGCATGCATGCCCGCGCGCGCCCCACCGCAGCCTCCCTAGTAGGTTTCCGCACCCCCGCCGCATCTCTGCATCCACCAAGGTTGCCGCCTTGCTGGACACCATCGACGCCGGCGAGCAGCATGCTTTCATGGAAATCAAGGCCTGGCCCTCGATTTTGTTCATATAGCGTGGCGCCCCAGCTTTGGACGCCCGCTCACCTTCAGTGCAGTGGCTAGCGCCACTTGCCTCCATCCTGCAGGTCAAGGGATCAAATCCCCTCGGCTACATATTTTTTGTTTACACTGATCCATCCAACTGGCTAGCGCAGGCACTACAAATCTGAGAGGTCTGGGTTTCGATCCCAGGTTCTCCCGATTTCCTTTTTTTCCCTTGCTTCTCTGTTTTACATCAAGCACACACACCCACAGCCACTTGGGCCCGATTTGTGCCGCTGCACTCTAGTGCTTCGGACCCGTGCATATTTTTTTTAGTGTGTGTATTTTAGCATTTTCCAACGCATTCTTATATACTGAAATGCCATCATCTTGCATTGCTCCTATATAAATAACCATGCTTCGGATTTAAACAAACTATATATGTAAAATGCTTAGAATTTCATCTAGTTTCACATTATGCCACTTTCATCCATGTTTAAAATGATTAACCTTGTTGTTTGCTTTAATTCGCATAAATGACATGCTAAATTGTTTCGCTAAATTTTAATTAAACTTTATATGTAAATGGGGTAGAAAAATGCATAGATTAACTTGGCGCACTTTGTTTTACTGTTTAACAACATTAAAATTAGTTTAGGGCAGAACAGTAGCTAATTAAAAATATGGACATAAGGATTTTCCGGAATTGTTGTTTATTGTTCCGGCCTCATTTAAACTTGCTTAGATAGGTAGTTTAATTATGCTTCACCTCTTGTTATGTTTAACAACATTTAATATTGTTTGGTAGCTTAAACGAGATTAAACTAAATATGTCAATGTGGTGTTTTGTCAATATGCAACTCGTTGCATATTGAGCTCCACTTAACTTGTAGTATTGTTTGTGCACTTTGCCATGCCATGCCTCATTAAACCGGACATGCATCATACTTGGTTGTGCATCATGCCATGTTTATGCTAGTGTGTTTACCATGTTGTGTGGTTCTTTACGATAGCTCCCGTTTCGTTGCGATCGTGAGGATTCGTTCGTCTACGCTTGGTTCATCTTCGTGGCTTCATCTTCTTCATGGACTCGTTCATCTTCCTAGCGGGACTTCAGGCAAGATGACCGCTACCTTGGATCTCACTACTATCATTGGTATGCTAGTTGCTTCGTTCTATCGCTATGCTGTGTTGCCTATCTTTTGCTCCTCAAGCCTCCCAAATTGCCATGAACCTCTAACCTTTGACACCCTTCCTAGCAAACCGTTGCTTGGCTATGTTACCGCTTTGTTCAGCCCCTCTTATAGCGTTGCTAGTTGCAGGTGAAGTTGAAGATTGCTCCATGGTGGACAGGATTTTGTTGGGATATCACAATATCTCTTATATTATTAATGCATCTATATACTTGGTAAAGGGTGCAAGGCTCGGCCTTATGCCTGGTGTTTTGTTCCACTCTTGCCGCCCTAGTTTCCGTCATACCGGTGTTATGTTCCCGGATTTTGCGTTCCTTACGCGGTCGGGTGATTAATGGGACCCCCTTGACAGTTCGCTTTGAATAAAACTCCTCCAGCAAGGCCCAACATTGGTTTTACCATTTGCCTCACCACCACCTACCTTTCCCTTGGGAGTAATTAACCCAAGGGTCATCTTTATTTTAGCCCCCCCCCGGGCCAATGCTTGTCTAAGTGTTGGTCGAAACCGAGCGATGTCCGGCGCCCCCTGGGCTACCAGGGTCTATGCCAACCCGACGTCTTGCTCATCTGGTGTGCCCTGAGAACGAGATATGTGCAGCTCCTATCGGGATTTGTCGGCACAACGGGTGGTCTTGCTGGTCTCGTTTTACCATTATCGAAATGTCTTGTAAACCGGGATTCCGAGACTGATCGGGTCTTCCTGGGAGAAGGAATATCCTTCGTTGATCGCGTGAGCTTATCATGGGCTAAGTTGGGACACCCCTGCAGGGTATAAACTTTCGAGAGCCGTGTCCGCGGTTATGTGGCAGATGGGAATTTGTTAATGTCCGGTTGTAGATAACTTGACATCAGATCCGAATTAAAATGCATCAACCGCGTGTGTAGCCGTGATGGTCTCTTTTCGGTGGAGTCCGGGAAGTGAACACGGTTTTTGGGTTATGTTTAACGTAAGTAGGAGTTCAGGATCACCTCTTGATCATTACTAGTTGACGACCGTTCCGTTTGCTCTCTTCTCGCTCTCTTTTGCGTATGTTAGCCACCATATATGCTTAGTTGCTGCTGCAACCTCACCACTTTACCCCTTCCTTTCCCATTAAGCTTTGCTAGTCTTGATACCCATGGTAATGGGATTGCTGAGTCCTCGTGGCTCACAGATTACTACAACAACAGTTGCAGGTACAGATTATGCGATGATCTTGACGCGAGAGCGATGTTTGCTTGTTTTGGAGTTCGTCTTCTGCTTCTTCTTCGATCAGGGGATAGGTTCCAGGTCGGCAGCCTGGGCTAGCAGGGTGGATGTCGTTTGAGTTTCTGTTTGTGTTTCATCCGTAGTCGAATGATGCTCTTATGTAAGATGATGTCGTATTTATGTGGTATTGTTTGCCTCTTGTATGTATCCCCATCTATTATGTAATGTTGATGTAATGATATTCACCTTGCAAAAGCGTTCCAATATGCGGGTCTATCCTTGATGGGACCTTCGAGTTCCTTTTGGATAGGGTCGCATATTGGGCGTGACAGCAGAGGATGAGTATATAAAGTCTAAGAGGGCTAAGGGGTACATGGGCCTTGGCTCAACACGCTGTGCATAAAAAGGTGTCGGTCGTCCAGCAGCTACCGGACGTCTGGTGGCTCGTGAGGGTTCGGTCGTCCGGTAGGTGCCGGATGTCCGGCATTTTGGCTTTGGTCAGGCGACATTGGACATCCGGAGGCTGTCGGTCGTCGGGCTTCTGAAGGTCTCGGATTTTCGTTAATTTTCGTTCTCTGATGTGACACAGGTCGTCCGGAGGGGCTCGGTCGTTCGGTCGCTGGGACGTGTCGGACGTCCGGTCGGTGCCGGTCGTCCGGCCGCTGTAGCGTTCGTAGGCTGGGACTTGGCTGGCCGACTGGCGCTTCAGGCGTCGGATGTCCGACCTGGTCTGGTCATCCAATGGTTGGAGATTTTCTGGCAGCTCTTCTTCTTGTTCCTCGTACTTGGTGTCCTCGGCGTCTTGGTTGTTGGGTGTAGTTGTTCCGTGGCTATCCTCCTGATCACACATAGTGTCTCTGCTTGAGGTAGTAGCATGTCTCACATGTGAAAAGTGGTAGTTCGGAAAGGAGCGAGTTCACCTTAATTTCAATAGCCTTTGCTCGAGCTCTTGTCATTGGTCCATGTGGTGTCGTGGGAGACGTAGGTATGTCCATGGGGTGACCGTGGGATGCTCCACATCACTCATTCTGGTCAAGAGAGAGTCGGAGGAGCTCGGGCGGTAGTAGCCATGTCTCACATGTGAAAAGTGGTAGTTCGGAAAGGAGCGACTTCACCTTAATTTCAATAGCCTTTGCTCGAGCTCTTGTCATTGGTCCAAGTGGTGTCGTGGGAGACGTAGGTATGTCCATGGGGGTGCCCGTGGGATGCTCCGCATCACTCACTCTGATCAAGAGAGAGCCGGAGGAGCTCGGGCCGCTCGCCGTCAAGCTCGAGGCCGACGCGCCACCGCGTCGAGGAGTAATCGGCCCCGAGGACTAGGTACCCCCGGGGCAGGATGACCACCTAGAGCGCGTCATCATGGAGCACTCGGGGAGGGAAGATGAGAAGGCCGACGCGCTCCGCCGCCGCAAGCTCGACTACGAGCGGATCTTCCTCGAGCAGGGCGTCGCGGCGTCGCAGGCACACGCGTCCAAGGAGACGGACCTGCGCGTCATGAAGGCCGAGCAGGCCAAGGTCTTCATCGACCTCGACTTCGACGAGGACTGATGAGCTCCTCCGGCTCCTCTGCCACGTCGTCGCCGCCGCGAGCTCGTTGGTTTTGGTAGCGTAGGCCCGCGTTCGCTGCACGGACCGCAGGTTCTCCCTAGTAGTACAATGTAGTATAACGATGACTATGTATGATCATGTAGCATGATGATGAACTATGCATGGTCAATGTTGTTACAAGTTTCTCCCATGAACGTTTTTTTTAGTTTTACAGTTTCATAAACAGGATCTAATTTGCAGCGCACGAATTCATCTCAAATCAAATCTGCAGCAAATCGTAAATGATAAGTTTTGCGGGTCGATATTATATGGAGTCTGGTAGAGATGCTCTTAGGACCGGACATGTATTTTACCTTTTTTGTTTGTTTTCCACCTCCACCTCCGCCTCGCGAGATCTCCAACTCCAATGGCGCCCGCCTCCTCCTAAACCTAGCCCCAACCCAGCCACCCAGTAGAAACCGGCGACCATGTCGACCGATAGGGAGAAGGAGCGGGAGGCGGAGCTGGAGGGCGCCATGTATACCAACTGCCTCCTCCTCGGCCTCGATCCAGTCGTCCTCGGCTCCCCCGCCGGCGCGGCCTCTCCTCGCGTCGGCCTCTTCCGGCACTCCAACCCTCGCCTCGGCGAACAGCTCCTCTACTTCCTCCTATCCTCACTCCGCGGCCCCGCGCAGTCCGCCAAGGCACGCACGCACGCGCCCTCAAATCCTCCTCAGCCTCTCCGGCTCTTCGCTATTTTACCCCGTTCGCTGGAATTCCTTTTCCGGTTCTTTTGAGATATATGATTTCTGAGTGTGATTCTCCGTTGCGCAGGACTTCGACAAAGTATGGCCGATCTTTGATTCCGCGCAGTCCAGGGAGTTCCGCAAGGTTGGATTTTGCAGATTTGCTTAGCTTTTCTGATAATTGGGTGCACGCGAAAGCAGCCTTGTTTTGACTTTTAGTTTCGTTGCTTGGTTAGATCGTACAATGTATCATCAGCGAGCTGGAGCAGCAGGGAGCGCTGCCACGGAGCAACTCCAGGGTTTCATCTCTCGCCACCTGCTGCGGGCCGAGGTCAGTACACATGGATGCCTGTATTGGTCGGTCAGAAATCGGCTAGTCCTGTTTGTGCTGCTTGTCGTGCTGCACGAATGTGCAATGTAGCTTAACTGCATTCATTGAAACATTGTTACTAAGTTGAAAAGGTCTGTTGAAACTGGATGCAATCATGCGGCTTTGATTGTCTCTATCCATAGTTCATGGTTTCTCTCAAATATTATATCAACTAATTTGAAGATAGGTAGTGAATGCTAGTGCTTAATGCTCCTTTTAAATAAATTTTAAAAGGGGGATCGATTATAGTATTTACTGTGCTAGAAATGAGTTCTCTACATGCTTCTCTACTTTGACTATTCACCTAAGATAGCAGACAATGTATTATGAGAATTGAGCAATGCAATCAAGGTTGCACCACCACTCAATGTGATAGATCCTTAAGTCACCTGAAGTACAAAGCACATGAAAAGCGAGTAGGAGAGAAACACCGACACACCAAACAGGAGTGTTTAGGCCTAACACATTGCGCTGTGAACTGCTTGAGGCATTGTGCCGCACCTCACCTCATGTCACCATACCCCGTAGGCACACAATTTAGACTGCGTTTAACTTTATGTGCCTGTTGATGATGCCATATTGTTCCTTCATAGATTTGGAACATGTGTTAATAAGTTCTATTGCATTGGTCAACTTGTCAAGTATTGTTTCAACTTTCAAGTGCCATACTGAAGGCCAGAACAACATGCTGATCTTTAAGATATCGAAAACGTGACTACAATATGTAGCCACTCAGTTCTCACTCTTAGAAAACAAAGTCCAATAGTCATTGATGTAAACTAACTGCTTGTAAATCAGCTGATCAGACAACTTGGTATATTTTCAGAACTGTCCTTGTAACAACTTATACTCCCTACACTGATGCAGATTTGTTGAGCTTTTGTGGCAACTCTCTGTATATGCCTTGAGGGAAGTCCATAGGAGAACATTTGTGGCTGATGTAGCATCAAATCCACTGCCGGCAGCACTCACAGACGTTTCTTATCTTCATGCAGCTGCATTACTTCCTGTAACGAAGGCAAGGATAGCTTGCTCTTAAATTTTCTGAACTGTTATTTTATGTTATATCGTATGGTGACCCTCTTCAAGGACTACCTTCTACCCTAAAATCCAAATCATTTATAAAGAGAACATGAAGTCCTAAAAGTTCTTATCAGTATGAAATTTTTCTAGACTGGCGAGTGTTTTGTTTGGTATACTTTAATTTAATTCTCGGGACTTCGGGCACCTCACATGAGGTGAAGTTTGATTTTTTGATGCGAGACCAATAACGTGGATACAGCAGGCTTCACTACTTCAGTCTTAGTTGTATTTATGCACAGTAATTCAGTTTAGTGAAGCAAGATTTATCTCTTCCTTTCTTGAGCATGACAAGATAATATACCCCTTAGCAAGCTACCTTCTTTGTTGAAATCTGATAACTTCACTTGCCTGTAGAATTTGAGTATGATTCCACTCCAGTAAGTATATTCTTACCTAGGAAATAAACACAACAGAATAATTTGAATCTTGTACAAGATGCAAACCCAATGAGGCCAGTAGGCTTGTATAATAACTGATGGGTACACAAACCATTTTTAGATGCAGATATACGCTCCGTTTGGCATTGGGGCGGATTATAATATAATCGTGATGCGTTGAACTGCTGTTGGATTATGATTGTTTGGCTGCTCGCTTACTTAGTCATTTTGCAAATGTACTCTTCTTTTCGTTGTGGAAGATGCGAGATGAAATGTGAGAGGAAAACCATTAGTCAACCTGATTTATGTACATTTTATTTGACTTCTAAGGAAGAGCAGTGGATCCTTTTTGAGTTCTTATATGCAGTAGCTTAACAAACACGCACATCATAACACAGTTCAGCAACAACAAACTGAGCCTGATAGCATAATTTATCCAAACGCATGGACCACCTTTGCTACCATTGAGGAAAATTGGTCTCTGGTGTTTGTCCTTGTAGTAAAAACACCCGGTTATCTCAGGGCTTATTTCTCTTTATGAGTTTATGAAGGAGCACAAAGGTCGTGGAGGAGCAACTCCACCTTGCTGCTACAAAGTGAACAACACAAGTGTTGAAGGAACAGCTTGAACGTGCTGCGCTAGATATCGTTCTAGAGGCGAATGTAGGCTGATAGGGCAGCAAGAGTTCAATCCAGAACTCCTAGGGCACAAGATCTACTCCAAGATCTTAGATAAGAACAACAAGTTCTATTATAGGTAGGGGCACATAGTCTGGGTATAAAGTAGAGGTGAGGACCTCTATTTATAGGGCTTTGGGAAGCCTTCACATACTTCTACTTATAGCTGGAATACTTTAGAAACATTATTTAAGGTTCACCATTCTACTCATAGCTACTCACAACTAGTAGAATCTAGAAAATAGTAGGTAGGATAAAGAAAATAAAATAAATACTACACCACAACAGAAGTATCTAGAAGTAGCCAAACAGATTTGACATATGATTATATTTTCATGTTCCTCATCTATTGTTCCTCATCATTCTTCCCTGTTTGTTTGGAACTTGCCCTCGTGTTATCTTTATAGAGCGCTTCTTCTGGATGGTAGAGAGTCAAGTCTGCAACATTGAAAGTGTTGGAGATACCCATATCGCTTGGAAGATCTATCACATAAGCATTATCATTTATCTTCCTCACGATAGAGAAGGGCCCATACCTTCGCTGCCTAAGTTTCCCTTTAACACCTAAAGGCAGCTTCTCTTTTCGGAGGTAGACCATCACCTTATCACCGTCTTGGAATGATTTTGGCCTCCTTTTGCAATCAACAAGTTGTTTATATTTCTGATTTTGTGCTTCCAAAGCACCGCAAATCTCTTCAAATAACTCGGTGTAATTATCAGCAAAGGACAATGCTGATTTTGAGTTTCCCCTTGATGGTAGCTTCACCAGGTCCACCACATGTGATGGAACTTTAGTGTAGACAATGGAAAAAGGGCTCCTTCCTGTGGATCTATGCTTTGAGTTATTGTAGGAGAATTCTGCAAGAGATAAAGCCAAATCCCATTGTCCCTTTCTTTCTCCACAAATGCAACGGATCAGATTACCCAAAAACTTGTTCACCACTTCCGTTTGTCCATTTGTTTGTGGATGAGCAGCGCTAGAAAATTTCAATTCAGTGTTGAATTGCTTCCACAAAGTGAGCCAAAATGCAGCAAGAAACTTGCTATAACGGTCTGAGACGATGGACCTTGGTACTACTACTCCATGAAGTCTGACCACTTCTCGAAAGAATAGGTTTGCCACATGATGAGCATCTGTTGTTTTGCGGCATGGGATGAAATGAGCCATCTTAGAGAATCTATCCACGACCACAAATACAACATCACTTCCTCGTCTTGTTCTTGGCAAGCCCAAGACAAAGTCCATAGAGATGTCCTCCCATGGAGCGACAGGGACAGGCAAAGGCATGTATAACCCTGGCCTTTGCAGGTTTGACATATTGGGCATCGCTGAACAAACTTTCCAGCATCTCTTTTTAGTTGTGGCCAAAAGTAGCGAGCTTCCAGGCTAGCGATAGTCTTGTCCCGTCCAACATGGCCACTAAGATCACTTGAATGGAGCTCTCTAACCAGCTTGTCACGTAGAGAACTTCTTGGAATGCACAAATGATCATTGTTGAAGAGATATCCATCTTGCATCAAATAGTCATCACCTAATGGTTGGCCCCTTGCGTGCTTTACCCAAACATGGCCAAAGTCTTCGTCACCCTCATACAACTCCTTTATTTGATCCATGCCCGGAAGTTCAGCTTCAAAAGAAGTCAAGAGGCATGCACGACGACTCAAAGCATCAGCCACTCTGTTAGTTATTCCAGATTTATGCACGATGAGATAGTTAAACCTCTCCAGATATGCTGCCCATCTTGCTAGCATGCGGTCAGCATGCTTTTGATTTCTAAAATGCTTCAAGGATTGATGGTCGCTATAAACAATGAACTCTTTAGGCAGCAATTAGACTTCCCAAGTTTTCAACGCTCTGAAAACGGCATATAATTCTTGCTGATAGGTACTCCACTTCTGTCAGCTTCACTTAACTTCTCACTAAAGAAAGCAATGGGCTTCCTTTCTTGAGATAGGACAGCTCCAACGCCCACTCCACTTGCATCACACTCCAACTCAAAAGTCTTGTTGAAATCAGGTAGCACCAAGACAGGAGCTTGTGATAGTTTTTGTTTAATCTCATTGAAACTAGCTTCAGCTGCTTCTGTCCATTGCAACTTTCCTTTCTTCAAACACTCGGTAATTGGTGCCATGATAGTGCTGAAATTCTTCACAAATCACCTATAAAAAGTTGAAAGGCCATGAAAACTTCTTACCTCAGAAATGGTCTTCGGAGTTGGCCATTCTCGGATTGCTTCAACCTTAGAATCATCAACACGAATACCGTCACATATTACGACGAATACTAGGAAAAGAAGCTGTGTTTGCAGGAAAACACATTTCTTCAAGTTGACGTAGAGCTCATTTTCCCTTAGTACTTCTAGCACCTTCCGAATGTGATCAAAGTGTTCGTCCTCATCCTTGCTATAGATCAAGATGTCATCGAAATAGACCACAACAAAGTGGGACAAGAAGGGTCGAAGGACTTGATTCATTAAGCACATGAAGATACTTGGTGCATTTGAGAGTCCAAATGGCATGACTAGCCATTCAAACAACCCTTCTTTTGTCTTGAAGGCTGTTTTCCATTCATCCCCGGGTCTGATACGGATTTGATGATATCCACTCCTTAAATCCAGCTTTGTGAACACTCTTGCTCCACTAAGCTGATCCAACATATCATCCAGACGGGGAATAGGGAATCTATACCTTACGGTGATCTTGTTAATGGCTCTACTATCCGTACACATGCGCCAAGATCCATCTTTCTTTGGCGCGAGCAGGGCTGGTACAGCACATGGGCTAATGCTTTCTCGAATGTGCCCCTTTTGCAGCAATTCCTCCACTTTCTCCTTCAATATATCATGCTCTTTTGGGCTCATTCGATAGTGTGGAAGATTAGGAAGACTTGCTCCCGGAATTAAGTCAATTCTATGTTGAATTCCTCTCATCGGTGGCAAGCCTTGTGGCTCTCCAAGTATGTTCTGAAATTCTGCCAATAAACCACGTACCTTTGCTGGAATTTCAACAGTCAGGTACTCTTCTCCTTTTACAACAAGTGCAGCACACAAATCTGCCTCCTTCAAGTCTTCCATAAACTCATGAGAGGTATGGGAGATAGTTAACATAGTTTTCCCCTGGTATTACCTTCGGTTTTGTTTGGTAAGATAATGATCTTTCTCTTGTTCCAAATGAAAGAGTAAGAATTTTCCTTGCCCTTGTGTGTAGTATCCACATCAAATTGCCAAGGTCTCCCAAGAAGAACATGGCTGGCATCCATGTCAACCACATCACACAACACATTTGAGCGATAATGCTTGCCCAAAGAAAGTGGCAGGTTGCATTGTTTGGTGATCCTCATATTCACTCCTTTCTTGATCCATCCAATAGTGTAGGGGTTTGGATGATCATGAATATCAAGCTTTAAATGGTTCACCAACTTCTGGGAGATAAGATTCTCGCAACTGCAACTATCAATCACTAATTTGCATACCTTGCCATTCACCGTGCATTTGCTCTCAAATATTTTCTTCCGTTGTGTGTTGTCAGGTTGTGGTGTGGAACATAGGAGACGCTGGATCACACATACCACCTCTTCACCTTCTTGACAAACCTCTTGCCCCTCTACATCTTCAGATTCATATTCTTCCTCATCGTCTTCACCATCAAGGATAGTTGTGTTAACAAATTTCCTTAGTGGGCAGCTGCTGGATATGTGTCCCTCTTCACCACATTTATAGCATTTTGGGCCTTCATTGGACTTACCCTTGCCTCTAGCTTGCTTCTGGATGGGTCGTTTTGCCTTAGGTGGAGCGGTCTTTTCTTCCACTCTATTAGGCTGACTCCTAGACGAGCCTTCGGTATGAGGATATGGAGGATATGGAGCCTTAGTTGCCTTTCTTGTCCTCACAAACCTCTCGGCCTTCAAGGCTAGAGCTTGTGCTTGATCAACGGACCAGATTTGTTGCATCATCAATCGATCTTGGATAGCATCATTGAGACCATTGATGTACCTTGCAACTTGTTGATCTTCAGTTTCAGTAAGGTTGCACCTCACTTGTAGCCTTAGAAACTCCTCTGTATAATCTGAAACAGTCCTATTTCCTGGAGCACAATTTTGAAATTGGATAAATAGGATCTGGTCATAATCAGCGGGCAAAAATCTCCCTTTCAAGAGACTTTTCATTTGCCGCCAAGTTCTCACTCGAGGTTCTCCTCTCAGCCTGCGCTCTTCTTGAACGCGATGCCATCATGCACCGGCTCCTCCTTTCAGCTTGTATGCGACCAAAGGAACTTTATGATCTTCCGGAACCTCCACGACCTCAAAGAAAGTCTCCACTTCATATAACCAATCTAGGCACCCTTCAATATCAACATTTCCATTAAAAGTTGGGATCTCAGCTTTCACCTTGTATGTATCTCTTGCATATGTAGGGTTGGGTACTCTCTGATATGCGTAGAGATCTGGTTCTTCAAGGGCATCATCATATTCTTCACCTTTAGAAGCTTCAACATAAATTGGCCTTCTTGAAGCACGTTGAACAACACGTTGTTGTGGCGGTCTTGCTCCAAGATTACCTCTCCTTCTTTGTTGAACATCTTCTTCTTTAGATGAATCTCCTTCATTAGCAGCAGGGGGACACCTTTTCTTATCATCTCAACCAGCTGATCAAATCTCTGATTAAGATCTTCACGCAGCTCTTTGATTTGTTGTTCTGCAGCATCCATCCTCTTCTCCAATTGCTCCATTGCTTGCTGCAGCTTGCTCTCAAAGAGGACAGCAAGAACTAGTATGGGTCAACGAGGCTTTGATGCCATCTGAAGTAGCACAAAGGTCGTGGAGGAGCAACTCCACCTTGCTGCTACAAAGTGAACAGCACAAGTGTTGAAGGAACAACTTCAACGTGCTGCGCTAGATATCGCTCTAGAGGCGAATGTAGGCTGATAGGGCAGCAAGAGTTCAATCCAGAACTCCTAGGGCACAAGATCTACTCCAAGATCTTAGATAAGAACAACAAGTTCTATTATAGGTAGGGGTACATAGTCTGGGTACAAAGTAGAGGTGAGGACCTCTATTTATAGGGATTTGGGAAGCCTTCACATACTTCTACTTATAGCTGGAATACTCTAGAAACATTATTTAAGGTTCACCATTCTACTCATAGCTACTCACAACTAGAAGACTCTGGAAAACAGTAGGTAGGATAAAGAAAATAAAATAAATACTAGACCACAACAGAAGTATCTAGAAGTAGCCAAACAGATTTGACATATGATTATATTTTCATGTTCCTCATCTATTGTTCCTCATCAGTTTATCTGCGAGTTCATATGTGATATTCCTAACAGGCAAGGATTGCTCTTGAGAGGCGTAAATTTCTTAAAAATGCAAACATTGCTGTTCAAAGGCAGACAACCTGGTTAAATTTAGCCCATGAAATGACAGCTGAATTCCGAAGTCTATGTGCTGAAGAGGTACAGGGTAACTTCTATACAGTCCATTCAGATGGTTATGTTTTGGGTTCTGTTTCATTTCCTATGATGTTTGCATGGAGCTTTCAGGCATATCTGCAACTGGAGTTAGAGAAGCTACAAGATATGAGGAACAAAGCCAAGCTAGAGGGGGAACTGTGGGACGAACGTATCTCAAGCTCATCTGGACAGAATTCACATTTGGTATCTAAGGCAACACGTTTGTGGGAATCGATATTGGCTCGCAAAGGTACAGTCAACGAAGTATTGTTTCCAGAATATGTGTGTCGAGCATGCTCAAACTATCCATATCATGCACGACAGCGTAATGTTTTAGCTTCTTCTAGATAGTAATGGAAATACCCTTGCAGGCCAGCATGAGGTCTTAGCTTCCGGGCCAATTGAAGATCTTATAGCACACCGTGAGCATAGGTGTGATCCACTTTCTGTTAAACTTTACATCTTGATCCAAATGTCCTTAATCATCACTATTCACCTTGCTCCACAAAATACGTTCTTTTAGGTACCGTATATCTGGATCGCAATTGCTAGTAGCAATGGATACGAGTTCAAGCATCCCACATTCTGAATTACTATCAGCTCGAGCTGGTGAAACGTCTCAAATTTTGGACAAACAGGAGCAGATATCTTTATTCCAGGGAAAGGAAGAAGCTCTTCCAAGATTAGATGATAGGAATGGGCGTGTCCAACAAACTGTTGACGTAGCTGAAATTCTTCGACGTTGGACTCATGCTTTGCAGCGTATTCATAAACAATCTCTTCATTTGGTAAGCAATTGTTTAATTTGTGCAGGGTTAAAAGAAGCACCAGGTTAAATTCCTAGTCTTGTATCTGCCTAGCAACTGTCTTGCCTAAGCACACACCTAGGCATGCTTAAGCACATGCCTAGCAGTCTAGCAGCTAGGCGTTCTGCAATTGCGTAGGCATACCTTTTTAAACCATGAATTTATTTAATCTCGCAGCATGATCGAACTACCACTTTTACCAGAGCTTAGACTCTAGAGAGAGAATATCACAACATGGAAACCAAGTTTTGGTGGAAACCGGTGAAAACCACGTGGAAATAATGTTTGTAGTTTTGAAAAAATTGTAATAAAAGGGATGTTAAGAGTGTGATGTTCTATTAGCATGTGAAATTCCTAAGTTCAAACACATTACCATTTACGAGGCATGATTTTTTTTTAAATCAGCATTGAGTAGTGTCGAACAGTAAACATCACTATTCATTGCTAAATTTGTTCTTTTCATAGCTTGTAGATGGTAATCTGTTTGAACTTGGAATTTCGTATGGAAATTTGGGAATAGAACATCATTCTCTTAACATCCTGTATTTTTTTCAGATTTTTTTGAAACTTCCAAACGTGGTTTCCATATAGTTTTCTTCGAAACTTGGTTTCCATGTGATATTCTTCTCTCTGCATTCTAATATGTTGCAGCCATTTTAAATATTAATTTAAACTCATTGATCCTATGGAAGCATCAAATGTCATGCACTGTGAGTTGTGAGTAAACTATTCCTATATATTAGACCAGCTTTTTTCTGCACAATGCTGTTATAGTTTTCCATCAGGTGGTACAAAGTTATAGCGCATGTTCCTTCTGTGTAATATTTGGTAAAAAGTATTGTCAATTCTCTTGGTCACTACGGTAAAAGAATTTTGGCACCTATACAAAGTTTAGCATCGCAGATTATGTGCTAACATTGGTTTGTAATCATCAGTAAGTTGAATATGTCCCACACATATATATTTTTAGCTCAAATGTTTTTTTTCTAAATGGGGTCAACATTTCAATTTATTCGACTGGGAGAAAGTTCAACCTCCCATTAGATCTGCTACAAACCACTATAGGATTATTGCACAATAATAAGCTGTGGAATTATAAGACACACATCGATTTTTAGGAGTACAGACAAGCAACATCATCTGTGGCACAACCTGCAAATAGTCAAAAGGCCTTGAGCCTCCAGAACTATCAATATATTTTACAGTGCTAGAGCTGGCAAAGAACTGCTTTGTCCCTATCTTATCTTTAGTGGGTTTTTCAGTTTCAGTGTTTTCACTATGGCTCGTGCCCTTGTGCAGCAGTAGCATTTTTATGCTAAGCGACACACCTATTAACCTGGAGATTACTCATGAATTGCCGCAGTCCATTTCACTTGATGGCCATTTTATACAATATAGCAGCATTCTTTGGTAACCAAAATTTAGCATCGAGAGCTCCTGCCACGTCCCTGTTTTTCATGCTTCAAGGTCTTTTCAACTTCTGCAAAATGTTAATAGCCATATTTAGTTCAAATTTTCTGCAATGTTCTTCCAGTTCTTAATTGTTTCAATCTGTCAGACCGTTGTTTCTCTCATGTTTTGTGTGGTCGTTCTGTACCTTCTGACTTGATTTCATTTTGGTTAGTGAAATCTAGCCGGCAATGCCGGTATAGTGATGATGCATCATTTTCTCTAAATCAATGATATTTTATTTTGGATCAAGTATAACCACCTATGAAGAATTATATGATTAAATTTTTAATAGGACACAAGACAAACGACGTATGATTAAATGGTCCATGGACTGGACAATATTTAGTAACAGGGACATTTAATACCCATTTGTTTTTCTTTTCTTATAAAGATGAAAATAACCTTACAATACCACCCATGCATATTTCTGCATTGGTGGTGTATTGATGACAGATCGGTATTGCATAGTGGTATTGTCACATCCTGAAGTACAGGCACATCACATGTTCTGAACCAATGTATTCGGTAATAACTTGTAACATACAGCCAACTAATGGTGTAGGCCAAAGCAAATGATGGGGAGGGGCCAGAATTACTCCGCAGTGCGTCTGACAGCGAAACTAGTAGCCATGCCGACTCATTAACTGCAACATTGGCTGAACATCGCCAGCATTTAGTCAGTATACAGGTAATAACAACATCCTTAAGAAGCTATGCTGTTTTCTCCATTCATCTGTTGTAAGCATGGCTTGCGAAGATGCACCTCGTTTACAGGTTTTACCGAGGACGACTTTATGTGGCATTTGACTGATTGTTTAATCATTTGCCATTATTTTTCCTTTTCTAGGGCCTAATTAATCAACTCAAGGAAGCTATTCCAGCAATGCAGCAGTCAATAACAAAACTTTCTGAAGAAGTTAATAGTGTACCTAGTAATCCGATGGATCAAACAAACTCCAGACAGTTGTCTGTCCAAAATACAGTGCTTGGAAGACCAGAAGTACGAAATCACTCTCATTTGCATGATTCTACTGTTTGATGATTTATCGTATTTCCTGTTTAACTTGTTCAATATGGACAAAAATGCAACTGCTGTTCTGATTGTATATTTTTCCTTTGTACTGCTGTCATTCCTCGTGTTCATACCAGAATATTTAGTTTCTTTCATATCATTAGGGTTGTTTGCTATGAGGAACACCTCCGTCCTGGTAATAATATAATTGCTGAAAGGTGAAAATTTTGGGTTGTCACCGTTGTATCCTAGGATCCAAGAGGCTTGCGTTTTGGTTGGTGCAATGGGGTGAACTCATGGTAGCATTGACTATTCGTGAAGGGCAGAAGTGTTGACAGCAAGAGGCTGTCACATGACTATGGCCCCAATCCTCTCAAATGAGCGAGGAGATATTCTAGCATAGGGGCATTTGTCAAACCAAATGGACCATTTTTTTGTTAGGAAAGCAACTTGTAATATTAGGATGCCAAAGCCAACATATATACACATACATGAAAATGTCAAAAGGCTACAGGAGGATGCCAAGAGACTAGAATGCAAAAGGCCAAAAGACATCACTAATATAACAACACCCCCCCTCAAACTCATGGTGGATCCACAACACTGAGTTTGGAAAGGTGAAATCCATGTTGCGCTCTATTCTGGGCCTTCGTGAAGAAGTCTGCTAGCTGTAACTCAGAAGGCACATACTGAAGAGCAACAACATGATCCTGCACAGCAGCGTGCACATAAGAAGCATCAACACCAATATGCTTGGTAAGCTCATGCTTCACGGGATCACGCGCAATACTGATAGCACCTGTACTGTCTGACAAGAGGGTGGTAGGTGTAGTAACAAAAACACCAAAATCCTCCAGTAACCATCATAACCAAGTCACCTCTGCCGTCAGAAGAGGCATAGATCGCAACTCAGCCTCTGCACTCGAACGGGAAACTGCAGTCTGTTTCTCCGTCTTCCAGGCAATGAGAGAACCACCAAGAAAAATACAGTAAGCAGAAAGTGAATGGCGATCCGTAGGATCACTAGCCCACGTAGCATCCGAATAGGCCTGGAGCTGTAACGAGCTGGAGCAGGGAAAGAAGAGACGGTGAGACATCGTGCCACGAAGATATCGTAGAACACAAAGGTGACTATAGTGTACCGAAGTAGGAGAAGAAACAAACTGACTCAAGATATGGACATGATAGGAGATATCCGTACGAGTGACAGCGAGATAGACAAGACTCCTAACAAGATGACGATAACGTGTTGGATCAGACAAGGGCTCACCATCAGAAGCGCGAACATGAACAGAGCTCCATAGGAGTCTCTATAGTGCGCTCATCACTAAGAGCCGCATGAGTAAGAAGATCCTGGATATATTTTTCTTGGGAAATAAAAAAGCCATCAGAGGTGGAGGAAACCTCAATCCCAAGAAAGTAATGAAGAGGACCAAGATCAGACATAAGAAACTGCTCACTGAGACGGGCCTTGACAAAGGCAATGTACTCAGGGTCGTCGCCAGTGAGAAGAAGAGTCCGACCACGAGCTGAAAGGTGGGCAAACAGTGTCGGATCATGAGCACTCGCTGAAAAACCAGCGGCGGTCACCACAGAGGCAAAACGCTCAAACCAGGTGCGAGTGGCTTGCTTAAGGCCATAAAGAGAGCGACGAAGACGACATACCATGCCACCAGGAACAGAATACCCAGGTGGTGGCTGCATATAAACCTCCTCACGCAACTCACCATTAAGAAAGGCATTCTTAACATCAAGCTGAGAAACAGACCAATGGCCAATAGAGGCCACAACAAGAAGTGTGCGAATAGTGGTCATATGGGCCACAGGAGCAAATGTGATGTAGGGCGGAACCCTAGGGGCTGATCTTTCACGTTTGGAGAGGATCCCTACGAGGAACACGAAGAACACGCGGAGGGGAACGAGGGAAATCACGGGGAAACGCAAGAGAAAACACTCAACCAACACGAATATGATCACACATGTGCTAGATCATCGAGGCACAAAGTAACACAAGATCCAGAGTCAACAAGGGACGATACAAGGGTAACCGTTCTTCTCCGTGAGGAGGTCTTGATGGTCTTCTCTGGATGGAGGTCTTGAATCCAGGTGGATCTTCTCCGGATGGAGGTGTCGGTCGCTCACGAGGAGTAGATCAAGATGGATGAGCGAGACTCTATCTCACAAATGAGCTAAATCAACGCTGACCCTAAAACGTAGGTGGAGAGGGAGTATATATAGTCTAAGGGGCGAAGGGATACATGGGTCTCGGCCCGGAGGCGCTGCACGCAGGCAGGAGGGGGCCGGATGTCCGGGCTGTCGGAGTCGGCCTTGGTGCTCTCTGGATAGACGGGGCCGGATGTCCGGGCGGAGGGGCCGGATGTCCGGGTCTTCGGGAGGAGCCGGATGTCCGGGGTGACGGCCGGACGTTCGGGCTGTCGGGTCAGCCTTCTGTGCTCCCTGGATGGCGTGTTCGGATGTCCGGGCTGGTGGCCGGATTCCCGGGGCGGGGGGCTGGATGTCCGGGCTGGACGCCGGATGTCCGGGCCCTGTAGCTTCTGCTGCAGACTCCTGGCTGTGGGGAAGATCTCCAGGGGCCGGATGTCCGGTGCCTGGAAGCTGTCCTCGCCTTCTTCCGTTGGTTCTCTTCTTCCGTGGACTTGGGGGCTTGACCATCTTCATGTGCATCCTCGGGAGGGTCCTCTTGGTACCTAATCATGCACAACATTTCGGACTTAGGTAGTAGCCATGTCTCGTGAGGATCATATGAGATATCACTAAGGAGAGAAGTCACCTCGGTCTCGAGAGCTCTAGCTCGTGCTCTTGTCATGGGTCCTCTTTGTGTTTGGTGAGACGATGGTAGGTCCATGGGGATGACCGTAGGATGCTCCGCATCAAAATGTCTCATCGTAATCACGACCATGCTCCTGCTGAAAGCCACGAGCCACAAGACGAGCTTTGTAACGCTCAAGAGAACCATCGGAGCGAGTCTTAACCTTGCAGATCCACTTACAAGTGATGGGACGAACACCGGGAGGAAGAGAAACAAGATCCCATGTGCCGGTGCGCTCAAGAGCAGCAAGCTCCTCTGCCATTGCAAATTGCCATTCAGGATGAATAACAAACATCGCGATAAGAGGTAGGCTCAAGTACAGCCGAAAGACCATATTGACTAGGAGAATAGCGGTCAGGGGGAGGATGAGGCCGAGCCCGAAGACCATAAGTCGTCTGCGATGAGGACGATGACGCACCAGAAGTAGATGACACATCAGTGGATTTATCCACAACACGTGGACGGCGAGTATAATGGAAAGGAAATGAGGGAAGAGGTGGAATCACTGGTTGTGGAGATGGGGAATGTATTGGTGATGAAGGTGGAGAAGGGGAAGGTATCGGTGATGAAGGTGGAGAAGGGGAAGGTATTGGTGATGAAGGTGGAGAGTCATGCGATGAGGGAGAAGAATCTGTAGGAGAGGACGGCGTCGGATCTGCAACTGCAGGACGAGGAATAGGAATACTGGGCACAGGGGGAGGTGTATCCGGAAACGTATGAAAAGAGATGTCCTCGCTGAAAAAGCCGAGGAGGATGGACGCGGGTAGAAGGGACGTGACTCATCAAAAGTCACATCTCGGAAATACGCATCCAACGACCGACGGGATCCCAACACCGATAGCGCTTATGCTCATCACTGTATCCGAGAAAGACACACTCAACAGACTGAGCGGTCAGTTTGGTGCGCTCACAAGGGGCAAGCAAAACATAGCAGACACAACCAAACAAACGAAGCGCCGAATAATCAGGAGGATGACCAGAAAGACGCTCGAGAGGAACACCACCCTGTAGAGCAGTAGAAGGCTGAATGTTGATGAGATAGGTTGAAGTGGTAACAGCCTCAACCCAGAAGTGAGGCGGAAGAGAGGCGGCAATCATCATCGCACGCGTCGTCTTAAGAAGGTGACGATGCTTGCGCTCAGCCACACCATTCTGAGCATGCGCACCAGGGCAAGAGAACTGAGGAAGAGTACCCTACTCAGCAAGGAATCCTCACAGCGCATGGGAGATATACTCACCAGCTGAATCTGCGCGGAAAACACGAATAGGAGTGGAAAACTGGGTATGAACCATGGCAGCAAGTTTTCTGTATATAGATAAGATCTCACTATGAGAAGACATGAAATAGATCCAAGTGTACCGAGAAAAATCGTCTGTAAAGATAATATAGTAGTGATGACCCCCTTTCGAAGCGAAGGCAGCCGGACCCCAAACATCAGAGTGAACGAGATCAAAAGGACGCTCGGACACTGACTCATTGTGAGGGTGGGTAGCTGAATCTGCTTACCAAGCCTACAACCCAGACAATCCAACGAAGCGTTGCCGGAGACATACCCCAGAACACCACGATGAACTAAAGATGAGAGACACTAAAGATGAGAGACGAGAACCACATAAAAGGCCAAGACGATGATGCCATTGCTGAAAAGAGCTGGTAGATGCAGCAACATGGGCTGTGAGACTGGTGGCGGTGGCAGCAGAGGGAAGACGAAGCCACTCAAGCTCACAGAGACCATCAGAGGGTCGAGGGCCAGCACCAAGTAGAGCGCCCGTGCGACGATCTTGAACAGAACATGAATCATAGTCGAGAATGACCCTACAACTAGAGTCAACAATCTGACCACCAGATATGAGCTGCATGGTAAGTCGAGGAACATGAGCGACAGAGGGAACATGAAATGAAGAAGTCCTAAGAGTGCCTCGACTAGCTACAGGGAGGTGAGTGCCATCAGCTGTAAGAACGTGAACAGGAGACTCGACAGGTCGAACGGAGGTCAAAGTGGAAGAATCAAAAGTCATATGAAAAGATGCTCCAGTATCAAGAATCCATGAGGATGTACCTGAATGAGTAGAAAGTGGTTTCTCGGTGCCAGAAGAGTCAGTCATGGAATCTGCAGAACCTGTCGGTGGAGAATCCCAAGCAGCAAGCAGGCGTCGTAGCTACGCAATCTCATTCACAGATAGGAACACGACAGAAGAGGTCGACGTAGAGCCGCATTTGGAAGCCACCAGGAAAGTTGACGCAAAGCGGTCACCATCGCGCGCGGAAGCCGCAAGAGTCGGTGTAGAGCGGTCACCGCCGCACGCGGAAGCCGCGAGAGGAGTCGGCGTAGAGCGGTCACCGCTACGCGCGGAAGCCGTGAGAGGAGGCGGCGTAGTGCAGCCACCGGCGCGCGCGGAAGCCGCGAGAGGAGTCGGTGTAGAGCGGTCACCGCCGCGCTCGGAAGCCGCGAGAGGAGACCGCCGCGCGCGGAAGCCGCGAGATAAGTCGGCGTAAAGCGGTCACCGCCGCGCGCGGAAGCCGCGAGAGGAGTCAGCGTAGAGCAACTAGCACAGCCTGTTGAAGACGCCAGAGGGGACAACGATGCAGACGGGCGTGCACCAAGCACCGAGCGATGGCGTATGTGCGAGATGGGATCAATAGGGAACACCTACAAAAGTCTGCGGGCAGTGACGAAGACGCAGGCCCGATGGATACATCATACTTTTTTTTGTGTGTGGAAAATGCAACATCGGAATGATCTTTTTTTTTCTAAGGGAAACAGACGAACAAATCAGGCCTAAAGCCAACAGCCGAGGCCCAAAGGCAGCAGCCCAGGCCCAAAACGAAGCAGACCAACTGCGGCGACTCGATTCAATCCAGCAGACGAACAGCCGAGGCCAGAAAAACAAAATCCAATAGCTGCTGGGCGGCGGCCGGGCGGGGACGGAGTGGTTGACCTCCGATAGCTGTTGCCTCTGCTCGATCGAGAGCGCTGGACCGCCGGGCGGCTTGATCCGGGGCGGATGGATTGGCCTGCAGCAGAGGAGCAGGCTGCAACGGCCTGACGGGGCGTCCTGCAGTGACAGAGCCGCGATCTAGAGCTGTAGATGCCCAGACACGAAACAACAGCAGCTACGCACGCACGCGTGACCACTCGAGCATCCACAGACGGCAGCGGAAGGCAGCAGCGGCGCTGACGAGGCCGGCGGTCGGCAGCCGTGGAAGGCAACAGCGGCGCTGAAGAGGCCGGCTGCCGGCAACCGCGGAGGAAGACAAACGGCCGGCGGCGACCTTGGAGGAAGGCAAGCGGCTAGCGGCTCGATCGATCGGGACGCAATCCGATAGAATCCAACACAGCGATGGATCAGCTAGCTAGCATGGACGTGAAGCGGCTGTAGCTGGAGATGGACATAGGCAAGAGCAAATCACGGGCCGGCCGGAAAGAGAGCAACGGCGGCCGTGCAGGAGATTGGACCGGGAGCAGCATGAGTTGCGTGTGCGAAAAAAAATACCTAGAGCTCTAATACCATGTTAGGAAAGCAACATGTATTATTAGGAGGCCAAAGCCAACATATATACACATACATGAGAATGCCAAAAGGCTACAGGAGGACTAGAATGCAAAAGGCCAAAAGACATCAATAATATAACTCAAAAGGCCAAAAGGCCAAAAGGCTACATGGCACCTTTTCAATGACATTATAAACACCCTAAACTTGCAGGTTTCGGCCATATCACCCCTGAACTTCAAAATGGCTTACTTAATCCCCCCAACTTCCAAAAACCGGACAAATCACCCTGTAGCCCACTCGTATGTTTTATTTAGTGTTTTTGCCTGGGACGTGATATGGCAGCCACCTCAGCCAAAAAATGTCCACGCACGTTGATCAAGGCCTCCGTGTTCGGCGCCAATGCCCGCGTCATGCTGCCAGTTACGATGGAGGACGCACACCATGAGCCGCCAACCCTCATCATCGCGGCGCGTGCGTGCAGCAGTAGTCTTGGGCCTCTGCGTTCCCACGGTGTTCTTCCTAGCAGCACAGCTCACTCCAACAGCAGCCGTCTGCTCTGATGCTATTTTCGTCTTGCAATCCGGCGTGGCGTTCTTGACGGCTTCCCCTACGTCGTCGACTCTTTGGCCCGGCCTGCAGGACGCCGTCGTCGTGCCAATTCCAGCGAGCTTTGCGGCAGCGGTGGCTCTACGCCGGAAGACGCGCTGCAGGGGCCTGTGGATGCGTCACATGCACCAAACGGGAGCGGCTAAAGCTACGAGCTCACCTGCGTCAGTCCAGGGTCATAAGGCTACCGGAGATGGCACCATGATTGCCGCCGGAGACGGTTTGGAATGAGAAACTGGAGCAGGCGCTAGAGAGACAGTTGGAGGGAGAGGGAGGAGTCAGTGAAGGAACCGGGAACTCACCCTGAGTTCGAATTCGTGCTCGGACGAGTTCGCGAACAACCGAGGTGACGGGGCCGCATCTGCTGGCATCGGGGAAGGGCTTTGGGTGTTGGTCGGGAGGATTCACCAAGGCACCAGGAGCTTCTATAGGTCACCATAAGTGCTCAGAGAGGACGACGGCGAGGGGGTGTTGCGGCAACGCTCGCCGGAGACGAGAGAGATGACGGCGCCGGCCCAAATCCCTGCACCAAATCAAGGAAGTGGAGGACCAGTGAGCTCGCATGGAGGCAGGAACCTCTCAGCCGTTTCCTGCCTTCTTTACGTGCCTCGGCCAAGCCTTGCTGACAAAACAAAACAACCTCCACATAGGCAAAACCACTCAAGAGGGTGCTAGGGGGTGATTTGTCTGGTTTTTGGAAGTTGTGGGGATTAAGTCAGGTATTTTGGAGTTCAGGGGTGATGTGGCCCAACCTGGAAGTTTAGGGGGGTATGTACATTTCATCTTTATTAAATCTCTACGTTAGAGTCTCAGCGTGCAAAACATTTTTTGCACCTTTCTCTGTTTATTTATCCACATGCTTTCTAATTACTTATTTACTTTCAAGCAGGAAAGCAGCGGCGAAGTTTCAGAGATGACTTCTAAGCTCTGTTCAACACAGATCGGCAAGGCTGGAAGTAGTCCTGCTCTAAAGCTACCTCCTCTATTTAGTCTGACTCCAAGTTCTTCTGGAAAAGGAACACAGACACAAAGACGGAATGCCTTAGCACACCAACCTAGGCAAGAACTTATGCCTGAAGAGAAAACACTTACCCACCCCTCAGCCAAAGATCAAGCAAATGGTTCGATGCATGGTATTCATATCTTAATACATAGGCTAGATCAGCTTCTTTCTTAACTGAAAACTGTAGGGAATGCCTAACTGTAAAAATATGCTTCTTCTTTATGTTGTTATTTTGCTGATTGTAGTCTGCTTTTGATGAGTCTTGTTTCATTTAATTATTAGCTACTCTATATTCTCTTTGCAGAAAATGATGGTTATTTTGCTCATGACATCAGACGTTCTGTTCGTGAAGCTGCTCTATCAAAGCCATTGAGCAACATGGAGAGTCCACAGGACAAGAGTAGTGATGATGGTTCGGAGCACTTCTTCATTCCCCTATCAACAGGTGCTGCAAGGAAGGATGTGGGTGCCGTGGCAAACCGAAGAAAACAAAAGATAGGTCCATCGTCGTCACAGTCGAAGTTACCCAAGAGCACAAGCGATCTTTACTTCAATCCTGACAGCCCAATAACCCCAGCTGTGTCAAGTAAACTGAATGGCCATGATGATCCAAGCAGTGCTGCAAACATTTTTTATCCAGTCAGTGGTCAGTCGTTTATGACAGATGATGCTCTCGATCAAGTATTCTCCCCGCCACTTCTGCTGGAGTCTTCCTTGTTCCCCGACGCATACGAGGACTTGCTTGGTATGTCTTTACAAACTTGTTAAAGTAATTATGTGTATGCTGTAACTAAACCAGTGCTTCTTTTGTAAGTAGTTGTGTTGTCTGAATTGGTCTAGAAAAGGATAGGGTTTGCCGCACACTTTTCTGTTTCAAGTCACTTGTCTGTTTTACTTCCTGTTTGACACCAACTGATAACTTGTCTGTTTTGCAGCACCATTATCAGAAACTGATGCAGCTTTGATGGAACATTAGGCTTCACGTGTACACCATGTAATACTTTAACCACCCTGAAGCTTCAGTGCTTAACTGCAGCCCAGAGGTTCTGATGGTTTATTTCCAAGTGCGGATGGCACATACGGAGTGAATTCTGTTGCTTGTTGAGTTGCATGCCAGTTGCCACCAGCTTGTGAGAGGGATGCTTGTGCATCCTATGTTGGATCTGGAGAGAAGGGCGGCAAGGGGTAGATGGTATGGGATGGGACAGTAGGATGTACCGACTGCCAGTAAAAGGCTGTCAATCTTATGTTAGTACACATGATCTGTATTTGTGTTGTAGTAATTTTATATCCTCTTATTCAAGTTGCTGTTCTGATGCGTCCCAATTGTTATCCCCCATGTCTTTAGGGCTGTGAGGCTATTGGCATGTGCTGGATTGATAAAATGTTTGTTTTCTTTCGGAAGGAACTCTGTTAGTTAATACTAGAAGGGTGATTTTCAGTACAGTAGTAGGGTTAGTGTATATATGTTATCCTTCAAATTTTGGGAAGCTTGTTTCCTTGCACACTTTTTTATTGTAAAGATGATGAGTATTCTTGTTGAGTTGGTCTGAACATTGCATCCTAGTGGTAAAGCAAATGACGTAACGTTGATGTTACAATACTCATTGCAGTTATGCAACTATTGTGTTGCCTACTTGCTTGAGTTTGTATACTACAAATCCAAGTGCAGTGTTAACTTGCTTGAGTTCGAATACTACTGATTCAATATAAGTTTTATGTTTTAGTAGCACCAGACACTGCTGCTTTTCACCGAGGGGGTGATGCAAAAAAAAAAAAAAATCACCTTAAACGAAGCACTAGTTTTTTTTTTGAGAATCACGAAGCACTAGTAGTAAGTTAATAATCGCCATACAGCCTCCGATTCTAGTTACCAACAAATTGTTGGTCACATGTATTCAGGGCCGTCTGCATGGATTCGGGGGCCCGGGGCGAAATACAAATGCAACCCTAACTTTTTTGAAAAAACATATAACTGAAGAACTATTTCAAAAAATCCTCATTCCTACCCAAGAAAGACATCATGCGAAAGCATACAAAATTTTGCTCGATTACACAATGTAAGTAGAAATAAAACTCGATGCTAAACGATCGAACAAAATAGATAACAAATGACAATACTAATATGGGGATAAAAAAGTACCCGATTAATAGGCTGATCTATCCGTGTCTGCTCCAGTTGTGGCATCAATAAAAAAATATCTTCATCTTGCTTTTCTACAACATGAAATTAAACTGAAATAACAATGAGGCAATTTGAGTTCAATGGATAAATGATTATTTTTCAATTCAATGTTCAAATCCATCGATTTATAAGTCAACACATACAACATATCAATCCAAATGCATTTGTTGCTGTTATCGGTCTATCTCTATCAAAGAGATTACCTAGCAGTGTCGGTGCTTACCGGCTTCCAAGGCACATCCAGTAATCGGCATAGGGGACTAGAGGAGGCAGGGGCAGGCGCTCGGCAGCTGTGCCTATCCGGCATAGGCTAGGGAACCTTCGAGGGGACGGTGTGCTGGGGCTAGCGCGGAGCATCTAGCATGCCGGGTTGGATTGGGGGGGGGGGAGCGGCGACCGATTGCAACAGGGAACGAGATGGGAGATGGCTAGAGGCGGCACAAGGGTGCGTTGCGGACGACTAGGGTTTGGGGTGGAGGCGGGGGAACCAGGGGAGGGCTGCGGGCCTGTGGCCCTAGGGCTGAGGCTGTAGAGATTCAAGATGACAGGGTCAGGCTCGGGCGTTCGCAGACAGACGTGCACGATAGAACGAACGAGGTTTTTCTCTGGTTTTCTCGGGGCCCCAAAATTTTGGGGGCCCTGTGTGATAGAGGCAAAAGTGCCCCGTCTTTTGATGAGATGGTGGCTATCGTTTTGGTGGAAGTCGACTTTGACGATCCAACTACGAACGTGCGAGGACGTCGCGGCTTAGCAATCGCTAAACCAACTCCGAGAGGTTATTGACCACGCCGGAGCACGATCAACCTGACCACGAAGGTCTATTTCCCGCAAGCAAACAAAGAACAAGCAAGAAACTAAGATTGCAATCTGGATATTGCGAATAACAGAGGAAAGCTTTATTAATGAAGGTGGGGTTCTGTGATGCCTTTGTCTGGTCGTTGAACACAAATGAAGTACGCGAAGTTGCAGCTATAGCAAACTTTTAATCTAAACAAAACCCAAAGTCTAAACGGTGCCCTAAGGGCTGTATATATGGAGGAAGAGGGGGCGGGGGGGGGGGGGGGATTTCGTGGCCCTTGGTGGAGGGGTCCGAAACCAACCCTATCTCTTGTTTCCCCACACATACGGACTCTAAAAATAGCCTATACTTATGTATTTCGTAATTACATGGGCCTGGCCCAATAAAAAAGTGACGCAACACCTAGAATAGCCTCTGGACGAAATTTATGAAGTGGCATCTTGTATATTTCGTCCAAGGCTTCATGCACTCGTTATGGTGGCTTCAAAGCCCTGAAATCATCACTTGTAACTCCGTTCTTGTTCCCCCTGCATGCCATCATCTCCATGCTTGTTCTTGCTCCAATGTTCATCCTTCTCCAAGTTAGGCCCTTCATTTGTAAGCAAAACAAATGCATCCAATTTAGGCAGCATCGTATTCTCATGAACATTAGAATCATTACCAAGAAACGAAAGTACCTGGTAATTTAGTTGGCGTGCGTGAGCTCTAGTAATTGGTCCAGTATGTATAGCAGCAGGGGCTGTGGGTGTAACAATGTTATTGATGTCCTCATCATCCTCCCCTTCTTGAAATGAAGTCGTCCTCGACGGAAGTTCATCTTCCTCACCCAAATAAGGCTTCAAATCTGCAATGTTAAAAGTGGGACTAACCCCAAAATCTGCAGGCAGCTCAAGTTTATATGCATTATCATTTATTTTCTCTAACACCTTAATGAGACCATCAACACGTGGCATTAGCTTTGATTTGCGCAAATCAGGAAATCTATCCTTACGCAAATGTAACCAAACAAGATCTCCAGGTGCAAACACAACATGTTTTCTATCCTTATCTCCAGCAAGTTTATATTTAGCATTCATACGCTCAATGTTTTCCTTAGTTAACTCATGCATTTTTAAAATCAATTCAGCATGTTGTTTAGCATCAAAATTAACCTTCTCCGAAGATGGAAGAGGCAACAAATCAATAGGTGCACGAGGTAGGAAACCATACACAACTTCAAAAGGGCACATCTTAGTAGTAGAATGCAATGAACGATTATAAGCAAATTCAATATGAGGCAAGCATTCCTCCCACATTTTCTTATTATTCTTCAAAACAACCCTAAGCATAGTAGACAATGTTCTATTGACTACTTCAGTTTGTCCATCAGTTTGAGGGTGACAAGTAGTACTAAAAAGCAGTTTTGTCCCCAACTTAGCCCATAAACATCTCCAAAAGTGGCTAAGAAATTTAGTATCACGATATGAAACAATAGTATTTGGCACACCATGCAAGCGAATAATTTCACGAAAGAACAAATCAACAACATTAACAGCATCATCGCTTTTATGACATGGTATAAAGTGTGCCATTTTCGAGAATCTATCCACGACAAAAAATATGCCATCCCTCCCCTTCTTTGTTCGAGGTAAACCTAAAACAAATTCCATATATATATCCTCCCAAGGAACACTAGGTACAGGCAAAGGCATATATAAACCATGATGATTGAGTCGTGACTTAGCTTTTTGACATGTACTGCAGCGAGCAATAAAACGCTCAACATCCCATCTCATCTTTGGCCAAAATAAATGTGTAGCAAGTACGTCCTCCGTCTTCTTCACGCCAAAGTGTCCCATTAATCCTCCTCCATGCGCCTCCTGCAACAACAAAAGACGAACGGAGCTTGCTGGAATGCATAGCTTGTTAGCACGGAACACAGATCCATCATTAACGATGAACTTGTTCCACATCCTTCCTTCTTTACAATTATGCATTACATCTTTAAAATCAGCATCATGCACATATTGATCTTTGATGGTATCCAAACCAAATATTTTGAAGTCAAGTTGTGAAAGCATAGTAAAGCGACGAGACAATGCATCACAATAACATTTTCTTTTCCCTTCTTGTGTTTAATGACATAAGGGAAAGTCTCAATGAATTCAACCCATTTAGCATGTCTACGATTCAATTTAGCTTGACTTTTAATATGTTTCAAAGATTCATGATCAGAGTGTATAACAAATTCTTTTGGCCTTAAATAATGTTGCCATGTTTCTAAAGTCCCAACAAGAGCATATAATTCTTTATCATAAGTAGAATAATTCAGACTAGGCCCACTCAATTTTTCAGAAAAGTATGCAACAGGTTTGCCATCTTGTAATAACACACCTCCTAATCCAATTCCACTAGCATCACATTCAAGCTCATATGTCTTATTAAAATCAGGAAGTTGGAGTAAAGGAGTATGTGTCAACTTATCTTTCAACACCGTGAAGGCTTCTTCCTGTGCGGTACCCCAAACAACATCCTTCTTTGTAAGCTCACTGAGAGGTGCAGCAATGGTGCTAAAATCTCTCACAAAACGCCTATATAGTCCAATGAGGCCAAGAAAACTCTGCACTCGTGTGACCGTTTTGGGCTGCGGCCAACTCTCAATAGCTTTAATCTTGGCTTTATCAACTTCAATTCCCCATGGAGTAACAACATAGCCAAGAAAAGACACTCTGTCGGTGCAAAAGGTGCACTTCCCAAGGTTACCAAACAAATATGCATCACGTAGAGCAATAAAAACAACACGTAAATGTTCCAAATGTTCCTCCAAAGATCTGCTATAAATCAATATGTCATCAAAGTAAACTACCACAAATCGTCCAATAAAAGCACGTAAAACTTCGTTCATTAATCTCATGAAAGTACTAGGTGCATTAGTTAACCCAAAAGGCATGACTAACCACTCATATAATCCAAACTTAGTTTTAAATGTTGTTTTCCATTCATCCTCAATTTCATACAAATTTGATGGTATCCACTACGCAAATCAACTTTGGAGAATATTGTAGAGCCACTCAATTCATCAAGCATATCATCTAGCCTAGGAATAGGATAACGATAACGAATAGTAATATTATTAATGCCTCTACAATCAACACACATATGTGAGGTACCATCCTTTTCGGCACTAGAATAATAGGAACAACACAAGGACTAAGGGATTCGCGTATATAACCTTTGTCGAGAAGCTCCTGTACTTGACGCATAATCTCCTTCGTCTCCTCTGGATTGGTACGGTATGGCGCACGTTTTGGCAGTGAAGCACCGGGAATTAAGTCAATCTGATGCTCAATCCCTTGAATAGGCGGTAATCCCGGTGGCACGTCTTGTGGAAAGACGTCAGCAAACTCCTGCAAAATGTTTGTGACAGCAGGAGGCAAAGAGGAAGGCACGTCCTCGAATGAAAATAATGCCTCTTTGCACACAAAAGCATAGCAAACAGATTTGCTGAAATCTAGCTCACCAATATCAGATTTAGTGGCAAGTAAACATGCACTTTTCAATTTAATTTCAGAAGCAACACTAGATGGTTACTTTTAGGCTTCATTTGTTGCTCAAATTCTTTTGCCACAATCTGATTTTCACTCTTTTTTTCTCCTGTTTTGCTTTATTAGCTCTATTAATACCATCTTTCAAAATGGAATCATGAGTCATAGGAAGCAAAGTAATATTTTTATCCTTATGAACAAGAGTATACTGATTGTTTCTACCATGGTGTACAATTTTTTTTATCAAATTGCCATGGTCGACCAAGTAATAAGGAACATGCTTGCATAGGTACCACATCACAATGAACATAATCAGCATATGTAGAGATACTAAAATGCACACGAACAGTACGTGTTACCTTAACCTTGCCGTTGTTGTTGAACCATTGGATGTAGTAAGGGTGTGGATGTGGTCTTGTGGTGAGAGATAGCTTCTCCACCATCTCCATGTTAGCCAAGTTGTTGCAGCTCCCTCCGTCTATGATGACGCGCACAGAACGTTCCTTCACAACTCCCTTTGTATGGAACAAATTGTGCCTCTGATTTTGCTCAGCTCGTGTGACCTGCACACTCAAAACACGTTGATCAAGTAAACATTCATACATGTCAGCGTCTTCAGGAGCCATGTATTGCGTCTCGTGATCAGAATCATCTCCACCATGTTCTTCACGTGTAATAAGAGCCAAAGTCTCCTCATCACAGTCACTAGCGGACTCATACCCACCATCCTCAGTAGCAATCATCACACGCTGAGATTTGCATTCTCTCACATAATGACCTCTTCCCTTACATCAACGATAAATAATATCACTTGTGTGCCCTATTGATGCCATGGAAGAAGAAGAACTCTGTGCAGGCCCGGCAGGTGCGCTCTTGGCAAATAATGGTGGTTATGTGATGCGGAGCATCCTTCGGTCATCCCAATGTACCTTCCATCGTCTCACCAAGCACCAAGAGGACCCATGACTAGAGCAAGAGCTAGAGCTCTCGAGACCGAGGTGACTTCTCTCCTTAGTGATATCTCATATGATCCTCTCGAGACATGGCTACTACCTAAGTCCGGAATGTTGTGCATGATTAGGTACCAAGAGGACCCTCCTGAGGATGCACATGAAGATGTTCAAGACTCCAAGTCCACGGAAGAAGAGAACCAACGGAAGAAGGCGAGAACAACCTCCAGGCAGCGGACATCCGGCCATGGCCCCGGACATCCGGCCCTTGGAGATCTACATGGTTAGGAGTTTGCAGAAGAAGCTACAGGGACCGGACATCCGGCGTCTAGCCCGGTCATCCGGTCCCCCTCACCGGAAATCCGGCCTCCAGCCCGGACATCCGGATGCGCCATCCAGGGAGCACAGAAGGCTGCCCAGACAGCCCGGACATCTGGTCAACACCCCGAACATCCGGCACCTCCCGAAGCCCCGGACATCTGGCCCCTCCGCTTGGACATCCGGCGCCGCCCATCTAGAGAGCAGAACGGCCATCTACACTAGCCCGGACATCCGACCTTTAAGCCCGGACATCCGGCCCCTCGCGAGCCACCGGACATCCGGCCTGACGCCCGGACATCCGGCCTTCCCTGTCTGCGAACAGTGTAAGGGCCGAGGCCCGTGTACCCCCTTTGCCCCCAGACTATATATACTCCATCCCCACCTACGTTTTAGGGTTAGCATTGGTTTAGCTAATTTGAGATACATCATTGCTCATCCGTACCAGATCTACTCCTCGTGAGGGACCGCACCTCTTCGGAGAAGATCCATCCGGACTCAAGGCCTCCATCTGGAGAAGATAATCAAGACCTCCTCACGGAGAAGAACGGTTACTCTTGTATCGTCCCTTGTTGACTTTGGATCTCGTGTTACTTTGTGCCTCGATGATCTAGCACTTGTGTGATCAATTTCGTGTCGGTTGAGTGTTTCTCTTGTTTTCCCCTCGTGATCTACCTCGTGTTCTTCCGCACGTTCTTCGTGCTTCCCATAGGATCCACTCCAAACGTGAAAGATCAGCCCCATAGGGTTCCGCCCTACATCATCTTGGTATCATGAGCCACGTTGATCACGTTTTTGGAGCCCCTACCCTGTGTTTTCTAGCTTGATTTTGTTGTTTTTGTCCTAAATCCGAAAATTCCCCACCAAAAATAGCCCCAATTATTTTTTGTGATTTGTTGGTGTGATGAATTTTTGTTGGATTTGATCCACGGATCTGCTTTGCATCGAGTGGATCTAGCTTTTCCCCATCTCTACCACGATTTCCATCCACCAATTCGTCCGAATTTTACCTCGGAGTTGCCCTTTTTCCCGTGGAGTTCATCGTGTTCGTCCCCGATCCAGGAGCCCGGACATCCGCCCGTGTCCACCCGACATCCGGCGTCCCGGACATCCGGCAGCTGGTCCGGACATCCGGCCCCTGGCAGCAGCAACTCCATTCCCCCGCGCCATTTTCTGCAAGTTTCGCCAAATTTTGTGCCGATGCCCGCGCTTACTTCCGCATACCTCCACCGCTTTCCAAAAGCACTACCACCGCTCACCGCTACCTCCTATGACGATTTTGACACGTTTTGGTCTTTGAGATTTTGGCTATATAGGTACGGTTCGACGTCAACTTCACCACCACTCATCTCATCGACTGCTCATCATCGCCAAGGACGGTAACCTCGTCGACATCTTTGTCATACCTTGCAATTGCATTGATACCCACATGGCCTTACTTTTGCGTAGCTTACCCATTGAGACTAGCCATTGAGTATTGCCGACAACATGACTTGTGCACATTAGTGATCATACTCCATAGCATACATACCATACCATAGTGGTGCATATCTTGGCATCAACTTTTGTGTCACAAAGTTGTCATCGCATACACAATTGCTATCTTGGTTCGTGAAGTTTTGCATGAGAAAAGAGCTCAAAAGCGAAAGAGCCAACCAAGCTTTTAAGCAAAGAGGAACCAAACAAAGCTCCATACCGCGTCAACCCCGAAGAAATTAAGGAGATCCAACGGCAAGTACAACAACTAATCGACAATGGTCAAGTACGTGAAAGCTTAAGTCCTTGTGCCGTTCCCGTTATACTTGTGCCCAAACAAGATGGTAGTTTTCGGATGTGCTCTGATTGTAGACCTATAAATGCTATTATCATTCGCTATAGGCATCCCATTCCTCGCTTAGATGATATGCTTGATGAACTTAGCGGTGCCATCATCTTCTCCAAAATTGATCTTAAAAGTGGCTATTATCAAATCTGCATACAAGAGGGTGATGAATGGAAATCTGCTTTCAAAACCAAATTTGGCTTGTACGAGTGGTTTGTTATGCCTATGGGTTTATCGGAAGCTCCCGGAACTTTCATGCGTCTTATGCATTTTGTGCTTAGACCTTATATTGGAGTGTTTGTTGTGGTTTACTTTGATGATATTCTTGTGTTTAGCAAATCCTTGAAAGAGCATCTAAAGCATGTTAGGGCTGTTTTTTTACAAACGCTCCGCAAGGAACGTCTTTATGCCAACATGAAAAAGTGCACGTTTGGTGTTGACAAACTTGTTTTTTTGGGTTTTGTCGTTTCTTCCAAGGGTGTCCATGTTGATGAATCTAAAATTGAATACATTAAAACTTGGCCCCAACCCACCAATTTTCAACAAGTGCGTAGCTTTCTTGGTCTCGCAGGTTTTTATCGTCGCTTTGTGAAGGACTTTAGCACTATTGCCGCTCCTTTGCATGCCTGGAGTAAGAAGAATGCTCCTTCTGTTTGGGGATCTTTGCAATCCACCGCTTTTGATGAGCTCAAGTCTTTGCTTACTCATGCTCCGATTCTTGCTTTACCCAACTTTGACAAAACTTTTGAGGTTCATTGTGATGCAAGTGGTACCGGAATTGGCGGAGTTTTGATGCAAGAAAAACGAGCCATTGCATATTTTAGTGAAAAAACTCTCCGGTGCTCAACTTAACTATCCCATCTATGATAAAGAATTGTATGCTTTAGTGCGTGTGCTACATGTTTGGGAACATTATCTTAGACCTCATGAGTTTTTCATCCATACCGATCATGAAACGCTTAAGTACTTAAAAGGTCAAACTAAGTTGAACAAGTGTCATGCAAAATGGAGTGAATTTATTGAATCTTTCCCCTATGTTATCAAGTACATTAAGGGTAAGGAAAATGTAGTTGCAGATGCACTTTCACGCATATGCACGCTTGTCACTCAACTTGAGTAGAATGTTATTGGTTTTGAGCACATAAAAGACTTGTATGCTAATGACCCATATTTTGCTACTCCTTATGCAAGTTTGACGCATACTTCTTGGGAACAATATTACATAAAGGATGATTATCTTATGAGAGCTAACAAACTTTGCATTCCCGAGTCTTCTCTTCGTTTGCTCCTTTTGTAAGAGGCTCATGGAGGTGGACTCATGGGACATTTTGGACGCGACAAGACATTCGCCACGCTCTCTAAGAACTACTTTTGGCCCAAGATGTTCCGCGACGGCTCACGCTTCACCAACCGATGCTCTACATGTCTGCTACATCTTGAGCTTGCGTTGGTTTTCCTTGAAGAGGAAAGGGTGATGCAGCAATAGTAGCGTAAGTATTTCCCTTAGTTTTTGAGAACCAAGGTATCAATCCAGTAGGAGGCTCCTCAAAAGTCCCACGCACCTACACAAACAAACAAAAGAACTCGCAACCAACACAATAAAGGGGTTGTCAATCCCTTCACGGCCACTTGTGAAAGTGAGATCTGATATAGATAGTATGATAAGATAAATATATTTTTGGTATTTTATAATATAGATGCAAAAAGTAAAGATGCAAATAAAAGTAGATTGGAAGCAAATATGATAAGAGATAGACCCGGGGGCCATAGGTTTCACTAGTGGCTTCTCTCAAGATAGCATAAGTATTACAGTGGGTGAACAAATTACTATCGAGCAATTGATAGAAACATGAATAATTATGAGATTATCTAGGCATGATCATGTATATAGGCATCACGTCCGCAACAAGTAGACCGACTCCTGCCTGCATCTACTACTATTACTCCACACATCGACCGACTCCTGCCTGCATCTAGAGTATTAAGTTCATAAGAACAGAGTAACGCCTTAAGCAAGATGACATGATGTAGAGGGATAAACTCATACAATATGATATAAACCCCATCTTTTTATCCTCGATGGCAACAATACAATACATGCCTTGCAACCCTTTCTGTCACTGGGTAAGGACACCGCAAGATTGAACCCAAAGCTAAGCACTTCTCCCATGGCAAGAAAGATCAATCTAGTATGCCAAACCAAACTGATAATTCGAAGAGACTTGCAAAGATAACTCAATCATACATAAAAGAATTCAGAGGAGATTCAAATATTTCTCATAGATAAACTTGATCATAAACCCACAATTCATCGAATCTCGACAAACACACCGCAAAAAGAGTTTACATCAAATAGATCTCCACAAGAGAGGGGGAGAATATTGTATTGAGATCCAAAAAGAGAGAAGAAGCCATCTAGCTAATAACTATGGACCCGAAGGTCTGTGGTAAACTACTCACAACTCATCGGAGGGGCAAGGATGTTGATGTAGAAGCCCTCCATGGTCGATTCCCCCTCCGGCGGAGCGCTGACGAAGGCTCCAAGATGGGATCTCGCGGATACAGAAGGTTACATCGGTGGAAATTGTGTTTCATTGGCTCCTTGGATGTTTTCGGGGTACGTAGGCTTATATAGGAGGAAGAAGTACGTCGGTGGCCGCCCGAGGGGCGCACGAAACAGGGGGGGCACGCCCTATAGGGGGGGGGGGGGCGCCCTCCTATCTCGTGGCTGCCTCGGCTGCTTCTTGACTTGCACTCCAAGTCCTCTAGATCACGTTCGTTCCAAAAATCACGCTCCCGAAGGTTTCATTCCGTTTGGACTCCGTTTGATATTCCTTTTCTTCGAAATACTGAAATAGGCAAAAAAACAGCAATATGGGCTGGGCCTCCGGTTAGTAGGTTAGTCCCAAAAATGATATAAATGTGTAAAATAAAGCCCATAAACATCCAAAAGGGGTAATATAATAGCATGGAACAATCAAAAATTATAGATACATTGGAGACGTATCAAGCATCCCCAAGCTTAATTCCTGCTCGTCCTCGAGTAGGTAAATGATAAAAATGGAATTTTTGATGTGGAATGCTACCTAGCATAATTCTCAATGTAATTTTCTTTATTGTGGCATGAATGTTCAGATCCAAATGATACAAAATAAAAGTTCATATTAACATGAAAATGGTGATACTTCAAGCATACTAATCAAAGTAATCATGTCTTCTCAAAATAACATGGCCAAAGAAAGTTATCCCTACAAAATCATATAGTCTGACTGTTGCTCTATCTTCATCACACAAAGTATTTAATCATGCACAACCCCAATGACAAGCCAAGCAATTGTTTCATACTTTAATAATCTCAAACTCTTTCAACTTTCACGCAATACATGAGCGTGAGCCATGGACATAGCACTATATGTGGAATAGAATGGTGGTTGTGGAGAAGTCAAAAAAGGAGAAGATAGTCTCACATCAACTAGGCATATCAACGGGCTATGGAGATGCCCATTAATATATATCAATGTGAGTGAGTAGGGATTGCCATGCAACAGATGCACTAGAGCTATAAATATATGAAAGCTCAATCAAAAGAAACTAAGTGGGTGTGCATACAACTCGCTTGCTCATGAAGACCTAGAGCATTTTGAGGAAGCCCATCATTGGAATATACAAGCCAAGTTCCATAATGAAAAATTCCCACTAGTATATGAAAGTGACAACATAGGAGACTCTCTATCATGAAGATCATGGTGCTATTTTGAAGCACAAGTGTGGAAAAAGAGATAGTAGCATTGTCCCTTCTGTCCTTTTCTCTCATTTTATTTTTTTCTTTTTCTTTTTCTCCTTTTTTTTCTTTCTTTTTTTTCTTTGGCCTTTTTTTTATTTTTGGCCTTTTTCTTTTTTTCTTTTTCTTTTTTTTGTAAAGTCCGAAGTCTCATCCCGCCTTGTGGGGGAATCATAATCTTCATCATCCTTTCCTCACTAGGACAATGCTTTAATAATGAAGATCATCACACTTTTATGGATTTACAACTCAAGAATTACAACTCAAAGCTAGAACAAGATATGACTCTATATGAATGCCTCCGGCGGTGTACCGGGATATGCAATGAATCAAGAGTGACATGTATGAAAATTATGAAGGTGGCCTTGCCACAAATACGATGTCAACTACATGATCATGCAAAGAGCAATATGACAAAAGTAATGCGTGTCATATGAACGGAATGGTGGAAAGTTGCATGGCAATATATATCGGAATGGCTATGGAAATGCCATAATAGGTAGGTATGGTGGCTGTTTTGAGGAAGGTATAACGTCGTACCGGAACTCCATAGCACAGGGACACCGATGTGGACACGATCTAGACTCGGACATCTCTCCTTTCCAACGAGACTTTCCTGAAATCTGGCATGACACGCCAGGTCAGTACATTAAATGTACTTGCAAGCTCACAACAAGCATAAACATAATGACAAACAATATCATGATATTTAACCAATTAATGACAATGCAACAATATATATCCATCATGCTGTGATTATACTCAAGTGATACTCGTCCCATGGACTGGCTTACCGAACGTGAGCATTTCCAGACCACAAACATGAAGAACTCAACAACAATCTCGTGATCCTTACGGCGATCACAACCCCGACCAACACTTGGTCTCAAGTAGTGATCCTTACGGCGATCAAAACCAGACCATACCTGGTCCAACTCAACACGATGGCCTCACTGCCATTACCTCAGTGCAAATCTTAGTGTGCAAATTTATTAAGTGTTGACCCATGGTGTACCCTACTTTCGAGCGTGTCCGTAACCGTGGACTCGGCTATCGATAGATTAATACACTCTGCAGAGGTAGCGCACTGGACCCACACGACAGAACCCATGGCCTCGCACTCCCATTTGGGTGGACCAACGACATTCCGACGAAACCACTACATTGTCATGACACTCTCCCGACCACTCTGACTCAATCCCCATCGGGCTAGTCCTGGGTGGCCCTATGTCTACCTCAAGACACCTCAAACCACCGTCGTGGCAACGATCCACTCTGGGACCCAAACACTTAACTCATCAATGGGCACACAAGGTTATGCCTGCTTACCGGGCCAGGGTACAGCACGCCCATAACCTTCCCAAGGTGGAGGCACCGACCAGAGGCACGACAATGAAACGCATTAAGGCCGTCCCATACCAGCAAATTTGGTTGCACTGGGAAAAACTCGTTTCAGCGGCACCATGACCCGGTCAACACCATATTCAAGTTGAGTTATTTATCAGGTTCAACTTAAAGTGAAAGTAACTGGTGTCATAATGTCATGCTATGCATCACTAATATATGCATCACATAACCATGAAAATTAACCAAATCAACTACGCTCCCACGGAGCCATCATCAACTCAAGATACTTCTCTGGTTAAGATCAAATCTCACTTAAACCAGAATCATTTCTAGCAATCTCATCATTTTTCATTATGCAAGAATAATAATTAAACTAATTATTAGCCTCCATGACCATATCATTTTATCATTAGTCATATCTAAGTTCTTGTTAGATTATCAGCAAGATTCATTTCAAACTTTCTGTAAATCAAGCATATTTAACATGACAACATTTATCAGAATATAATTATCATATTAATTATTTAAATGCAGGAATAATCATAAGTTCAAGTAGGAAAATCACAAATATTGAAGTGGCACTATAAAAATGTTGCTGTGGCTTGCCTTAGTGCTGATGAGGTTCACAAATCTCCTGGTGATCCTCAAGACAAGCTTGCTCTTCTGAAGATAAATAAAACCACAAAAAGAAAACATCAAGAAACCTTCTGAAAATTACCAGAAAATCTAGGCAGCAAGGAAAAATCCCATCTTTTGGGTGTTGTTTGATTTTTGGACCAAGAACACAATGCAAAAAGAATCAATGCATTTGGACTTATAGATAAAAAGTTATGGCTGTTTGTAGTTTCCTTGATTTAAATGAATTTGAAATAAAAAATAAACAGATTGTGGGGGGTGACGTCGAAGGCATAAAAGCCCAGGGCGCCACCACTCGTACCGCTTCACGCGCGTAAACTGAGTGGCTGACTAGCGGGCCCTGCTAGTCAGGCCAGAAGGAGGGGGAGAAGGAAATAGAGGGAGGCGGAGCTTCGCCGGAGCACACGCCGGGGACGAGGGTTCTTGGGGTCAAACGAGAGGGGAGGGATCAAAGGAGAAGAAGATTTCGCACCTGCCCGTACCCATAGCATGGCTAGAGGTGACCGGACAGCGTTAGAAACGACCTCTCTTCATTGGTACGGGCTAGTGCGAATGGCGCCAGAGAGAGAGGGGGAAGACAACGGAGGTCACACGGGAACTATTGGCGGGTGCGGACGAGCACATGGGCGAGGGAGAAGACAACGAGCACAGTGCGCCGCACACTGTGTCGTTGGCCGGACCGTGCCCGTGCTCGCTGCGGCGAGCTCCGGTGTCGGCGAGCGCCAGGTGGAGTTAAGGGGGTGGAGACGGGGATGGTGGCGAGGCTTGGCATGCTCGGGCAGGCTGGGTAGCGAGCACGCGCTCAACAGAGCGCTAGGCGGCACGCAGAGCGTGTGTTTTGCATGCCAGCACGCCCGGACAAACGCAGTCACCGTGTGAACCGTGACACCAGGCCACCCTAAGCACTAACTTGATGTCTGGCGTGTAGTCCTTGGTAGTTTGAAGTGTTACCACGGTTGGGCTTGGATCCAGGTGCAGTAGAAATGGATTTGTACTACTAGCAAGTTTCTGGACAGTAACTTTGGAGATTTACTGTGGTCAAACCACTGGGAGTTAAGGGCTGAGCTTTGGAGGTTTGCTTACACTTACTAAGGTAAATAGGCACAAGAAAAACCAGCTACAATGAAGCTAGTAAAATGGTAGTTGCTGTAGAAACCACCATTTTTGTCCAGAAATGAATTTATTTTCTGTAGCCAAAATATTCCAAAGGGTGATGAAATATTTTTGCTCAGAAAGGTGCCCTAGGGTTCAAATAATAATTGGGATTTTTCTCAGGATTTTTGGGGCAAGAAAAATTAGGGTTGCTTTGGAGCACCAAGGGCTAGCTAAGGTTTTGGAGGGCAAAATGAATATTTTCATTTAAGAAAAATATTCGAAGCAATATTTTG
The DNA here is from genome assembly GCF_018294505.1 of Triticum aestivum. NCBI lineage: Eukaryota > Viridiplantae > Streptophyta > Magnoliopsida > Poales > Poaceae > Triticum > Triticum aestivum. Next base: position 155,867,729 of record NC_057807.1, read on the forward strand.
AGTTGATCCAGAGGTGAAATGATAGTTTTGAGGAGGAGAGGGAGCACTTGGGTGAAAATCAAGGGGTGCCCAAGTGGTTAAGTCCAAATGAAGTGATTCAAAAACCCCAAATTCAAAACCAACTCAACTGAAAACCAGGCAAAGAAAAGAAGGCAAAAATCAGGCTGTCATAACCCCCCCCCCACTCAGAATGAATCTCGTCCTCGAGATTCAGTTGCTTGAGAAAACCATTCTGGATAACATGCCTTTAGAAATTCTTCTGATTCCGAGGTTGATTCTGACTCAGTATGATGCTTCCATTGGACCTTGTAAAACTTTCGTGTTTTACTGCGAGTGACTCTTTCCATCTGATCCAAAATTTTCACCGTCCTCTCTTCATAGGTTAGGTCCTTTGCCAGCTCTATCTCTGTCAAATCAGTCTTTTTCTCGGGCGGTGATATGCACCGTCGCAATTGTGAATGTGGAACACATTGTGCACGTCTGACAACTCAGGGGGCAACTCCAACTGATATGCCACAACACCCACTCTCGTCATAACAGGAAATGGACCAATAAATCTGGGTGCCAATTTTCCACGAGTCTTAAACCTCTTGATACCTTTCATAGGCGTGACTCAGAGATAGACATGTTCTCCGGGTTCAATGCTGATCTGACGGTGCTTTGCATCATAATAACTTTTCTGTCGTGATTTGGCCAACTGCGGTCTGTCTCTAATTTCCTTGACTTGCTTTTTGGCTTCCAGCATGAGATCCATTCCGAAAATATGGCTATCTCCAGTTTGAGACCAATTTAATGGAGTGCGGCACTTACGGCCATACAAAGCTTCATACGGTGACATCTTTAAACTGGTCTAGAAGCTATTGTTATACGAGAATTCGGTGTACGGTAAGCAGTCTTCCCATTTTGGGCCTTGGGCCAAAACACAGGCTCGCAGCATATCCTCGAGTATTTGGTTTACTTGTTCTGTCTGTCCATCAGTCTGAGGATGATAAGCGGTACTGTACTTCAACTCCGTCCCTAAGGCTCGATGGAGACGGGACCAAAAAGTGGAGGTAAAAAGTGAACCTCGGTCAAAAGTAATGGTTCGGGGGACTCCATGCAGATTGACTATCCTGGACACATACAATTGTGAAAGCTCGTCTGCTCGATATGAGGTCCTGATCGGGAGGAAGTGGGCCACCTTGGTCAATGTGTACACTATAACCCAGATCGCATCACTGCCCCTTCGGGTCTTAGGTAGCCCAGTGATTAAATCCATACAGACATCATCCCATTTCCATTGTGACACCGGCAATGGTTGGAGAAGTCCGGCTGGCTTCTGATGTTCTGCCTTTACTTTGTTGCATATGTCGCAACAGGCCACGAAATAAGCAATGTCTTTCTTCATTCCATCCCACCAGAATATTTGTCGAAGGTCTTCCTACATTTTTGTACCTCCAGGGTGAATGGAATATGAGGATTCGTGTGCTTCTGACAGGATCTTCTGCTTTAAATCTGCTTGATTAGGCACACAAAGCCTTCCCCTAAATCGAAGGGTACCGTACTAATCCTTCGAGAAATCGGAATGCTTGGCATGTTTTTGCATGTCGGCATCGCCTTGCTAGGCCTTGCGGATTTCTTCCTCAAGAGTGGGGGTAACTTCCAGAATATTGGCAAGGCCAGCCTCAACTATGACTAGGTTGAGCTGAGCAATCTCTTATTTAAGCTCAGGAGGCAAAGATTCCAATAGGACATTTAAATTGACGGGCTTTCGACTGAGCGCATCGGCAACCACGTTGGCTTTACCCGGATGGTAATTTATTCCAAGGTCATAATCCTTGACCAACTCAAGCCATCTTCATTGACGGAGATTTAAATCTGGCTGAATAAATATATATTTGAGGCTTTTGTGATCGGTAAAAATTTGGCACCTTTTTCCGATGAGGTAGTGTCTCCAAATTTTTAAAGCATGAACTACCGCGGCCATTTCCAAATCATGAGTGGGGTAATTCCCTTCGTGGGGTCGTAGCTGTCGTGAGGCGTAAGCTACTACCTTGCCATCTTGCATAAGCACGCATCCTAGTCCTTGCCTGGAAGCATCGCAGTACACATCAAAGTTGCGCTATATATCTGGAAGTGTTAATACTGGTGTAGTTGTCAGTCGTTTCTTTAACTCAGTGAAACTTTTCTCACAATCCTCAGTCCGTTCAAACTTCTTATCCTTTTTGAGCAGCTCTGTCATGGGTTTAGCAATCTTGGAAAACCCTTCAATGAAACGGCGGTAATATCCGGCTAATCCAAGAAAACTCCGGATCTGAGATACGATTGCGGGTGGAAACCAGTCGAGCACATCTTTTACCTTGCTTGGGTCCACGGCTATACCCTCAGCGGATAGCACAAGTCCGAGGAATCCAACTTGCTTGAGCCAAAACTAGCATTTACTAAATTTGGCGTATAATTGATGCTCACGGAGTTGTTGTAATACTACTCGGAGGTGTTCCTTATGCTCTTCTTCACTTCTTGAGTAAATGAGTATATCATCGATGAAGACGACCACGAACTTATCGAGGAAGTCCATGAATACTTTATTCATCATGTGCATGAAGAAGGCGGGGGCGTTGGTGAGGCCAAAAGACATGACTGTATATTCATAGAGACTATCGGATTTCGGGTTTCGGCAGACCCTTGAGGTTTGAACACTGGGGTGCGCACGGAGATCACACCCTCAGCCTACCCATGTTTCACCACCTCTCTAGGATCTAAACTACACGAAGAACAACACTAGGGACACAAGATTTATACTGGTTCAGGCCACCATTGTGGTTTAATACCCTACTCCAGTTTGTGGTGTGTGGATTGCCTCTGGGGCTGATGAGGAACAGTACAAGGGAAGAACAGCCTCGCGAGGGTCTGTTCTTGGTTGGTGCGATGAACTGCTAGGAGGGTTCAGTCGCCTCTCTCTCTCTGTGTCGTACTGTCCTTGTTCTCTTGATGCCTCTACCCTGTGGGTGGCTAGTCCTATTTATAGGCGAAGGCCCCGGGCCTCTTCCCAAATATTGAGCGGGAAGGGCGCCAACAATTGGCCATTTTGAAGGGGAACATCTAGTACACTTATCCTGACTAAATTTGGTCCTCGCCTGCCAAAGGCCCTGACGATGACGCTGGCTTGGGCTCCACGATGACCTCCGTTCTGTCGTCCTGCTGGTCTTGGTCTTGTTGCACCGAAATGGTTGCCTTTGCTTGATACCCTTGCCTGCGCTTGCCCCCTTTGCACCAAAGGGGAAACAAGGACTCTGCGCAGGCCGGCGCCCGCCTGGCGCCCGCCTGGCCTTGGTCGTAATGGCTTGCGTCACGGGCACCTCGTGAGGTAACCCGCCTTGATCTCTCTGCCTCCTCGTGAGCCAGCCTGATGAGGCCGTGCCTGAGGAAGCCTCCTGTCGTCCGCCCCGCGAGGCTTGGCCCCTCGCGAGGGTCTTGAGCATGTGTTGATGAAGATGGGCCATACTGGACCACTCCTTGAGCCACGCCGCAGGCCGTAGGCAGGCAAGTCTCGGTACCCCCGTTCCCAGAACACCGAGAGTAGCCCCCGGGCCAAAGGCGCGCTTGGACTTGTCTTAGCAGAGAAGCGAAGAGGCAAGTATGAAGCGCCGCGGGCCCCAATAGCCTGTGGCCTTGGGCGCCGCGTGGCGGTTGATTGGATGTGGGCGTCCTGGCTCCCCCATGACGCCTCGGCAACTGCATAAGCTTATAAGGGAGCGGTACCTGTCTAGGCTTACCTTCTTTTCCTTCTCCTTCACTACCCAGATCTCCTTTCTTGCTCCTGTCCTTCTTGCTTCCAAAATCCCCAGATCTACTCCAACTCCGCATCCTAGCAAGGCATGGCGCCTCGCCAGACCCTAGCCAGAGCATGGTACTCGCCCGCTTTGGATCCCCCGAATGTGTCTGAGAAGAATCTTGCTCGGACGCGCCAGATGATGGCGATGCAAAACCATGACGAGGCGGCCGCGCTCAAGGTCGGCACTGCCCTTCCTGAGGGCAGAGGAAGTACCTTCTACTCGCTCTTTGTGAGCACCATCGCCGCCGGTCTGGTGCCCCCTTTCTCCGAGTTCTTCCTTTCTGTTCTCCACCATTACAATCTGCAAGCTCTGCACCTTCATCCCAACTCTGTCCTTCTCCTAGCGATTTTCGCCTATTACTGCGAGGCTCATGTCGGGGTGAGGCCTTCGGTGGCCTTGCTGCGCCATTACTTCTACCTCCGGGTCTCCCGCGGCTCCATCACCGCGTGCGCGAGCTTTATCATGCACGGCAACTCTAACGCCATCTCGAAGCCCGGGAAGAGAATTGAGGGCTTCAGGAGCAAGTGGGTCATGGTGGATGCTGGGCGCACCCACTCTCGGCTGATTCTGCCCACGGGGCAGCCCAAGTCTGCTGACGATTGGCCCCGTGCGGAGCTCATCGATCCCCGCGCGAGGCCGGTGCTGGAGAAGATGGACGCGGACCTGCGGCCGGACAACATGGCGACGGCGAAATAGACCGGGGCGTCGCTCCTGAGGGAGTTCCTGGAGCATCGGGTGGCTCCGCTCCGGGAACACTCGCTCCCGCTGTGGAAGCTTGGGAGGGCCGATGCCGCCCTCCGCTCGAACCCCGAAGTCCTAGCCGATGAGGATCTGGCCGCGGTCCTCCAATCCTTGGTTGGGGGAAACGTGGCGAGGTTGGAGAATGCTCCCATGCCCTTGTTCCTTCGAGATGACTGGGAGCAGGTGGTGAACTCCATGTCCGCTTTCGACGAGGGCGGGCCTGTGCCCGCTGAGGCCCCGGCGGCCCTGGCGACGGTGAATGTGTCCTCCAGCGACTCCAGCAGAGAGGAGGAAGAAGATGAGGAGAAGGACGAGGAGCTCGATTCGGAGGCGACCGACGGGGAGTCGAGAATGCCCCTTCCTCGGCGTAGGTCCCGCACTCTTCACCTCGTGCCGGATGACGACAAGGACGTCGACGAGAGGGGTGGCGAGAGCTCGCCCCTGATCCCGAAGAAGGACAGGACAGGGCTGGTTTCCCGCGGGTCTGCTCCGGCTCCGAGGCGATCTGCTGACGCGCCTCCTGCTCCCGAGCCTCTTGAGGTTGATCCAGCCATCCAGCTCTCGGGCTTCAAGTTCGGCCAAAGGTTGCTTGAGCCCGCTAGCGGCAACGAGTAAGTGCTCGATTCTCGTTTTGCTTCCTGCTTTGTTGTTGAGGCTTGACGTCTATATTCCTTTGTTAGGCCGGTGCCTGCGACGAAGAAGCTGAAGGGGGCTCCCGAGGCTTCGTCCGGGACAGCACCCCCACCCGCGGGAGAAGGGGGCGACAAGACGCGGGCCTCTCCTGCCCGGTCATCCCCGCGAGGCCTGGCGGGGCTAGCTGGAGCGAGCTCAGCCCCCATGGCCCGAGCAACTCCCGAGGCGTCCGTGCCTGACGCCACTGCCGTAGTCATCGGGGCGCAGAAGGTCCTGACCCCTGGTGCTGTGATCACGCTGCAGTCTTCTCCTCCTATTCCGCCAACCGCTGTCTCTCCGGCTCCTCCTACTGTTCTGGATTGTGCTGCTGCTGAGCTGGATCGGCTGCAGAAAGATCTTCTGGGCGCCGACCCTCGCTTGGTGGCCAGGCGCCTGGAGCTGGTCTCTGGTTGGGTCCGCTCTGATGCTTTAGTCCGGGCGGCACTGGCTCAGGCCGTGACAGCTTGTGACGAGGAGAATCAGGCCACCCTTGAGGCGAAGGCCGCCCGTGATGCCGCCTTGGGTGAGGTTGCGGATATCCAAGGTCGCTATAAGGTGCTGGAGAGCGAGCTGCAAGGCCTGCGCGACCAGCTTGCCAAGGAGGCCCGTGTCCGCCAGGAGAAGGAGGAAGACATGAGGGCTCCAAGGCTGCCGCCAAGGACCGGGACGCCGAGCTTGACGAACGCCAAGGCCGCCTGGATGCGCTGGAGCAGGCGTTGGAGGCGAAGCAGATCGAGCTGGATGGCAAGGCGCGGGTCCTGGCCGAGGACCGCGTGGCCTTCGTGAAGCTGGAGGTGAAGGCTCGCACCCTGCTGAAGTCGCTTTGTGACAGCGGCCTAGAAAGCCCGCTGGCCGGCACTGAGGAGGGCCCCGCCAAGCTGCTTCCCTTCCTGGTCCGCGTCCTCGAAGATGATACCCTCGGCCTTGGCCCCACGGCTGAGGCCGAGGCGCGCGCCCTTTCTTCTGCGGCGCTAACGCGCGTCTTCACCCACGTTTACCTCCGCAACCCTAGCGTTGACCTCGACAGTCTGTTGGAGCCTGTGAGCAGCGAGCTTGCCGCCGTCGCTGCTGAGGCCGTGAAGGGTCATGCGGAGGCTCTGCTGGCGAAGTTTCAGGCCTTTAGCACCAAGCCGAAGCGAGGCGCTGCCGGTCTTGAGGCTCCTCGAGGCGAAGCTGCCCAGCGTAGCGCCGTCACCAGCGATGGCGCCGCCAAAAAGTGACTCCTTCGCGGCTCCCGTCCTGCTTTTAATCCCTGCAACATGCATTCTGCCTCGTGGAGGCGTTTAAACTTGTGTTTGGTGTTGTCAAAGTACTCTATGGGCTGTAATATTTGCTTTTGAATTTCTTGAGATTTGCGTGTTTCCTTCCTACTTGCTTGTGCTCTACGTCGGCAGAGCCCGGCCCCGCGCATACCTCAGTCGCCGTTAGCCCCGACCGGAAACCAGGATGGGACCAATGAGTGAGGGGCTACGTGACAAGTTAGGCTCCTGAGTCGCGATGCTCAGGAGTCCCCCTTGACGCATGAACAACAAGTAGGGAGGTGAAATGTATGGGTGAGATTACCATTCTACGTCGGCAGAGCCCGGCCCCGCACATACCTCAACCGCCGTTAGCCTTTCGGAACTAAGGGGTGAGGGGCTACATGACCAGTTAGGCTCCTGAGTCGCGATGCTCAGGAGTCCCCCTTGACGTTCAAACGGCCTTCGTACCTTGGCTCCGCTCGGGGAGAGGCGTGCGACGAACCAGGCCCGAGGGGCCTGGCTGGGTGGCGTGCGCCTGGGCGTGACCCGGGCGCAGCCCCCGTGCCCAGCCCCCTCGCGCGGCACTCCCGAGGGGAGGTGTTACGATGAGGTCGGACATTGAGCTCTGGGCTCCCTGAGGTTGATGCAGCCGGGGGCCACCCTCAATTGTTTATCACCAGCGCGGAGCATAGCGCTTCCGTATGTGTACGGGCATAGCTGCTCCTCGGCAGTGTCGTCAGCCAGCGCGGAGCATGGTGCTTCCACTGGTGCATGGGAGGGGGCTCCCCTCCGGGAGGAGCCCCCGGGGCGTATACAGCCCCGCCCTGACACGTGGCTGGCACGATAGGGCCTGACGAGGTGTATCTGGGCACCTGTGAGCCAGCGCGGGACTCACGGGGCCCTACCTCAAGGTGGGTTGCGCCTGGCTCTGGGCCTTTACTTGTGATGTGTCCCTACAGATTTGGTTAGCTGTCGGTGCTCTACGTCCTCGGGTCCCGGCCCTCGAGCGGGGCTCAGCCGTCGCTGGTATGCCAGGTCGCGATGCCGTGGACAAGGCTAGAGGGTGAGGGCTGGAGAGCCAGTAAGAACCCATGAGTCGCGATGCTCAGGTACCCCCCCTTTAACGTGCAAGCAGCCGACATGAAGAAAGAAGGGTGCCATAGGCAAGCATCAAACAACGATCACGATGGGTCAAACACACGACCTGAATAAACGCGAGAGGGATACATGCCACGGGGTCTGGCCAGGGTGGCTTGGGGATAATGCAGCCCGAGGGGCGCCCTCGATAAAGTAAGCTGAAAACATGAACTAAAGGGGATACATGCTGCAGGGACGGACCCACGTGGCCTGGGAATGATGCAGCCCTGGGGGGGCGCTCCTAGCTGAAAATGAAACTCGAAGGATGTCACCTGATGATGCTAAAGATGGAGGGATGCTGAAGTAGCGGATGGCGTGCGCCGCAGGAGACGATCTTCACGAGCCCCCAGGCCCAGGGGCCTCGGGAGGCTCTCGGGGCGCTGGCGGCTCCTCGCGGACCATCTCCATCTCCGCCAGGACTGCGGAATGCCTGACCGCCTGAGCCTCCAAGATGCTCCTCATGAGGCGCTGACGCACCGCAGCCGCGTTTGGCATGCCGTAAGGCATGCGAACATAGCTGTGAGGTGGGCCTTCGCAGCGCCCCACGCGTGAGGGCCAGAGGCGCTCCTGAGAGGCGGCTCAGTTGAGTCCTGGTATGTCGATGCAGACGCGCAGCCCACCATCCTCGCCTGGATGGGGAGCTACGGCGGGTAAGCGGCGGCTGCCACTCATGACTCTTGACTCCTGCAACTCCTGAATGATCTCGCTGATGACATCCTGAGGGTTTGGCCCTCCTTGCTTTGCTTCCTCCTGAGGGAAACGTGCATTGAAGCACGCCTCCAAGTGGTGCCCGAGCGCCTCCCTCGTAATCTTAGCAAAGTCGATCGCCCTCCAGAGGAGAGCCCCGAGCCCTGCTCGAGGAGGGCGCCGGGCGCGCCTTCCTATGCGACAGAAGGGGGTGCCCCCTGAATGGGCGCAGACCCTAAGGGGCCTGCTCCCGAGGGGTCAGGCCAGGCGATGTCTTCTTCTTCTTAGGAGCAACCTCGGGAGGCCTCCCGTTCCTGTGATCCGGGTCTTCAATTGACGCGGTTTGAAAGGCACGTTCCAGGGAACACACAGCGTCTCTCTCTTCACAAGGCACAGTGATGACTCCGCCACTTCCTGGCATCTTGAGGACATTGTAGCCGTGATGGGTCACGGCCATGAACTTGGCCAGGGCTGGGTACCCGAGGATGGCGTTGTACGGCAGGCGGATGTGAGCGACGTCGAAGTCAATGAGCTCCGTGTGGTAATTGTCGCGCTTCCCGAAGGTAACAGGAAGGCGGACCTGCCCGATCGGAACCGTGGAACCATCAGTGACTCCTGAGAAGGGCTTGGTTGGCTGCAGCTGATTGTATGACACTTGGAGATTGTTGAACGTTTCGACGGATAGGACATTGAGCCCTGCTCCGCCATCGATGAGGGTCCTGGTCACTTGCACGTTGCTGATGATTGGGGAACAAATCATCGGGAGGACTCCTGCTGTGGCCGCGCACTTGAGCTGATCCGCTGAGCTGAACGTGATAGCGCACGATGACCACCTGAGAAGGCGTGTGGCCTCAAGCTTGGGGAGGACTGCATTCACTCGTGGGCAAACTGCTTGAAGATGCGCTGAGAGACTGGGGCTTGTGCGCCGCCCAAGATGCAAGTGATTGCGCGCGGCTCCTGGAAGCCTCCAGCCCCCTCGTCCTGGTGATGGTCTTCATTCCTCCTTGGCTGTGGTGGTAGAGGAGGGAGGCCCGCATTGCCTTGTGGGCGATCCTCACGAGGCTGATCTCTCGAGCCCCCCTTGCGAGGTGGGTCCCTCCAACCTCCCTCACGAGGCTGATCCTGCCAGCGGTCCTCGCGAGGTCGGTCACGTCACCCTTGGCGAGGGCCACGGTATTCCCATCGTCCTCCACCTCTTCCTCCTCCTCGGCCATAGCCCCTGTCGCTGCCCTCGGGGCATCGGCCGGCACGCACGTCTCGCACGGCTCTGAGCTCTTGGCATTCATTGGTGTTGTGGGTGTGGAGGTCGTGGTACATGCAGTATCGTCTGCCCTTGGATGACTTAGGCTGATCCCTGCCTCGCTTGGTGTCTGGCTCTGCTGCAAGCACGGCAGCCCCCTTGCGCTTCACGTCCTTGGTCTTGGGCTTCTTCTCTTATGGTTCAGCGGCTGGCAGCTCGAGGAGGGACATGCGCCCTTCCTCACCCCTTGCACACTTGGTCGCCAGATTGAACAGCTCCAGGGAGGTGCACAAGTCTTCATGGATCGCGAGCTCCTCCTTCATCTTGACGTCACGCACGCCGTCGGAGAAGGATGAGATGATGGCCTCCTCAAACACCTTGGGGATCTTAAGGCGAGCGCTGTTGAAGCGCTGGATGAACTTTTGCAGGGTCTCCCCCGGCTGCTGCTTGATGCGGTGCAAGTCGCTCATGACCGGGGGCTGGTCGCGGGTGCCTTGGAAGTTGGCGATGAATCGGGTGCGCATCTCGTCCCAGGAGGATATCGTGCCAGGAGCCAGGTTCAGGAGCCAGGTGCGGGCGCCGTCCTTGAGCGCCATGGGGAACTAGTTCGCCATGACCTTCTCGTCTCCGTTGGCGGCTTCGATGCCCAACTCGTAGAGCTGGAGGAACTCAGCAGGGTCAGCCGTGCCATCATAGCGCGGAGGCAGGTCTGGCTTGAACTTGCCCGGCCAGGCCACGCTACGCAGCTCGGCGGAGAAGGCACGACAGCCTGCAGTGGCCGCGAGAGCCCTATGGTGACGGAGAGCTTGATCTTGCGGGTCTCTGTGCGCTGCTGCCAGGTGCAACGCGGGGTCTTGATGCGCCGGAGCAGGTGCGCGCTCGTGCCGAGCCGGTGCGGGGAGCACACGGGCGACTTCCTAAGGACGAGGGATCTCTTGGCAGCTCTTCTCTTGCTGTGCTGGCGCCGGACGGAGTGGGTTCCGCCCAGGGGCCATGCACCTTGGAGCCAAGGCACCTTCTTGAGGTGGAGGCGGCTGAGGCGCCCCCTGAGCTTCGTCGCCCGCGCAGGGCGGTGCGCGGTGCAACGAGAGGGACGGTGCAGGGGAGCCCCCAGCGGCGCTGATGAGCTCGGTGATGCAGGTGAGCCACTCGTCGTAGAGGTCGTCGACGGGACGGTAGTGCTGGAGCTCCCGCGCCAGGAGCAGCGCGGCGCGGGCGTCCGCAGGAGCGCGAGGGCGTGGGACGAGGAGCCGGCCGGAGTCAGCGACGGAGTGGCGGTGCGGCCTTCTCGTCGCACCGATGGATGCAGGGACGACACCTGCTACTCATTCCCCGCCGGGCCGGTGGCGGCGTTGACGGCAGGCGACAAGTAACGATGGGGGCGCCCGCCGATGGGGGCCGTCTGGACGACGCGAGCAGCGAGAGCGGCCCGGCGCTCGATGCAGGCGCGACGTGCGTCTGACATGGATGGGACGGGCGGTGAAAACACGAGGCGACGGAAGGCAGATTCTGGCACACCCCTACCTGGCGCGCCAAATGTCGGTTTTCGGGTTCCGGCAGACCCTTGAGGTTTGAACACTGGGGTGCGCGCAGAGATCACACCCTCAGCCTACCCATGTTTCACCGCCTCTCTAGGATCTAAACTACACGAAGAACAACACTAGGGACACAAGATTTATACTGGTTCAGGCCACCATTGTGGTGTAATACCCTACTCCAGTTTGTGGCGTGTGGATTGCCTCTGGGGCTGATGAGGAACAGTACAAGGGAAGAACAACCTCGCGAGGGTCTGTTCTTGGTTGGTGCGATGAACTGCTAGGAGGGTTCAGTCGCCTCTCTCTCTCTCTCTGCGTGTCTTTCTGTCCTTGTTCTCTTGATGCCTCTACCCTGTGGGTGGCTAGTCCTATTTATAGGCGAAGGCCCCGGGTCTCTTCCCAAATATTGAGCGGGAAGGGCGCCAAAAATTGGCCATTTTGAAGGGGAATATCTAGTACACTTATCCTGACTAAAGTTGGTCCTCGCCTACCAAAGGCCCTGACGATGACGCTGGCTTGGGCTCCACGATGACCTCCGTTCTGCCGTCCTGTTGGTCTTGGTCTTGTTGCACCAAAATGGTTGCCTTTGCTTGATACCCTTGCCTGCGCTTGCCCCCTTTGCACCAAAGGGGAAACAAGGACTCTGCGCAGGCCAGCGCCCGTCTGGCGCCCGCCTGGCCTTGGTCGTCATGGCTTGCGTCACGGGCACCTCGTGAGGTACCCCGCCTTGATCTCTCCGCCTCCTCGTGAGCCAGCCTGACGAGGCCGTGCCTGAGGAAGCCTCGTGTCGTCCACCCCGCGAGGCTTGGCCCCTCGCGAGGGTCTTGAGCATGTGTTGATGAAGATGGGCCGTAATGGGCCACTCCTTGAGCCACGCCGCAAGCCGCAGGCAGGCAAGTCTGGGTACCCCCGTTCCCAGAACACCGATAGAGACCATGGCGAGTGGTGAATGCGGTCTTGGGAATATCCTCCTTTTTAATTTTGAGCTGATAATACCCAGTCCATAAATCGATCTTGGAGAATACCTTGTCCCCGCTAAGCTGATCAAATAAATCATCAATTCTTGGCAGAGGGTATTATTTTTTGATTGTGACATCATTCAGCTGACGGTAATCCACACACATGCGGAGGCTGCCATCTTTCTTGTCCACGAAAATAGCAGGTGATCCCCAGGGTAAGGAGATGGGGCGGATATACCCTTTCTGGAGCATTTCATCCAGCTGTTTCTTTAGCTCCACTAATTCTGATGACGACATTCGATAATACTTCTTGTGTATTGGTGTGATTCCGGGCACAAGATCTATCACAAACTCAATCTCTCGATCAGGTGGCATGCCTGGCAGTTCTTCTGGGAATACATCAGGAAACTCGCTGAGCACCGGAATTAATTCCATTTCAGGTATTGCTGTAAATACCATTTCCTTGGAGGGTATGCTCCTACGAGCAATAAATTTTGTAGTTTGTCCCTCTTGGTCGGTCAAGTTGACTTCTCGAGTCGCACAATTTATGCATACTTGGTACTGAGTCAGCCAATTCATACCAAAGATAACATCCAACTTATCGGATTCAATAAGTATCAACGAATTTGGAAAATAGACTCCGTTGATTTTGACTTCCAGATTACGGCAGACTATATTGCTTCTGATTAGAGATCCCGGGGTTTGTACCAGCATATTTTTGCCCAAAAGAAAACAAGGAAATTTGTTTTGGGTAACAAAACTCCGAGAAATAAAAGAGTGGGAAGCCCCAGAGTCAAATAAAATTACTGCATGTATGCTATTAACAGGGAACATACCAATGACGACTTCGGGATTCTCTTGGGCTTCGTCGGTGGAAATGTGATGAATGTATCCCGTGAGGTCGTGCTGATCTGGGCATGCCTCCATATAATGGACTTGTGGCTTGAATGAAGTATTTGCCCGATTGTTCATGGGACACTGTTTGGCATAATGTCTGGTTTGCCCACAATTGAAATAGGAATTGCTGCGCAGACGATTCTCTAGAATTGGGTTGAACGCGTCGTTCTTGACTTGGGTGGTGGTCTTGTTAACACTTTGTTGCCAAATAGGCTTGTATGCTACCTGAGTCGGCTGCCAGGTACGAGCCTTCTGCACTGGTTGCATTTCTTTTCTTGGCTCAAACTTGCGCTTGTGATCATTATTGACGGGCTTAGTGTCCGATACAAGCTTGTGTTCCCTTTGAACAATGAAAGCCTTGTTTACCAGAGTTTGGAAGTCTGGGAAATCGAACATACTGAGAGTACAATGGAGTTGCGGGTTTAATCCACCAAGAAACCTGTCCATCTTTCTTTCCTCAGTGGCAACGTCATATTGAGAGTAACGTGACAGATGATTTAATTTCTGCAAATGTTCTCCCACAGACTGACTTCCTTGGAGGAGCGCGAGAAATTCACGCTAGTTAGTCTTCATAATTCCCGTAGGGATGTGATATTTCCGGAATCGTTCCTTGAATCTTGACCAGGTAATTTCTTCATGAGCAGTCCCCATGGCTTTTTCATTTTCCCAACATATGGCAGCAATGCCTTCAAGATAATGTGTTACAAATGGAACCTTATCCCCTTCATTAGTTCGAGCAACCTCAAGCTTCTTTTCCATAGTTCTCAACCAATCATCTGCATCCAAGGGATCAATGGCCTGACTGAAATTGGGAGGCTTAGTCCTTTGAAAATCAGATAGCTTGGAGTGATGGCCGGGCTGATTTCCATTCTGTCCAACCATAGCTTGAATACTTCTGAATATTTCTATCAGATCATTATTTTGTCTTTCCTCAAACATACACATAATTTGCTCGGTGGAGGGCGGATTTGGCGGTGGAGGCGGTGGTGGAACGTACGGCTCGGGTGAGTGTCCTGCCTGTCGTGTGGAACGACGAACAGGAGAACCCTCGCGAACGTTGCTACTGCAGCCTCCCCGCATCATCATAATATGATTATTTTCCCAACGCAACGCAACCAAGATGAGAAGCATTCAAAATAAGTTGGGGAGAAGCCAGCACAAAATCTGAGTAAAACCGAAATGGCAAAGAAAATGCAGCGAATAAAATAAAGTCCAACATAAATATACATAGACTCATACATGAAAGATAACAACATGCCAGGTCCAACTACCCTCATACATGAAACATCATGACTCGTACAACTACATCCATACTCAATCCTGACGATTGCGAATACTCGTAAGCTCTACTGTTCTGCTGGTGTTGTGGGGTCCTCTCCTGAAGCGGACTTAGATCCTGAACTGACGGGGTTAATTGACACCTCCGGGTTAAAAGTGACACGACGACGCTGCCTCGAGGGCTCTCCCTCAGGGGCAGGTGAAGGGTGAATCATCGGGGCTACAGGAGTGGCGAGGAGTGAAACCCACTCAGCAGGAGCACTAAGTGGACTCACAGTCGCGGTGCCCGAGCTACTCGGAGGAGTAACCGAGGAAATAGGGGATCTAGAACTGGCAGGCATATAGGGAGTAAATCCTACAGATGATGGAGTAATGGCTGAGCTAGAGAGACTAAAGCAGAGGCTAAAGCAGTACGGGCATGACTCAGCTCACGAACCAGCTCGTAGATCAGAAGATAGCTAGCAGTGATATAGCGAGAAAGGTGGCTAGCTACACTATTAGACTCCAGATCAATGACAGGGAAACGGACACGACCATTATCGTGGATATAAGGATAGTAGTGAAAACCTGGGTGGTTCTGCATCCGGACCTCGTTGTAACGGAGCTCAACGAGTACCTCGAATGCAGCAAACTAGACAGCCTGAGAAGCGGTAGAAGCGTAGCACTTCGAGAAGTACAAGTGTAAGTGCTGGAACCGGAACTGGTACGCAAAATAACCACGGCGTGATACTCATACACTGAGTCAGCTAGACGCTCCCGGTACACACGATAGACTGGATCGTCCCCGTGAGGGTACAGCCGACGCTACACGTTATGAAGGAGATGCGGCGACGTGTATGGCATCAGCTACAACTGGCACGGATACAACACCGGAGCAATCTACACTCACAACCATTAGCATGTTAGCATAAAAATAAGAATCAGTGCATGCAATGCAACACCCAGCTACAATAGGCTACCGGCACGCAACTACAACTCGTATCCAGCGTCCAGTTAACCCGGCGTAGTCTAGTGTGGACTATAGTCAGCGCGGCTCTGATACCAAGCGTTGTGGCACCCCGGCTCAAAGTGACCGGTTTACCCTGCATTGCCAGCCCAGAGACCTTGTCTTCTGGCAACACACAACAATTTGGTACAGAAAAACAACCGCCTTATTCATGCTAGCGGAGCATAGTTCATATTACAACAATTAGCGAGGCCAAGCGGCACACACGGTGCGGCTGAACAATATGTACATTTTTTAGTGAACATAAAGGGGCCTCGATCATGACAACTATGCGGCAGCAGAACAACATTGTAGCGGAACTCCATAGCACAGGGACACCGATATGGACACGATCTAGACTCGGACAGCTCTCCTTTCCAACGAGACTTTCCTGAAATCTGGCATGACACGCCAGGTCAGTACATTGAATGTACTTGCAGGCTCACAACAAGCATAAACATAATGACAAACAATATCATGATATTTAACCAATTAATGACAATGCAACAATATATATCCATCATGCTGTGATTATACTCAAGTGATACTCATCCCATGGACTGGCTTACCGAACGTGAGCATTTCCAGACCACAAACATGAAGAACTCAACAACAATCTCGTGATCCTTACGGCGATCACAACCGTGACCAACACTTGGTCCCAAACAGTGATCCTTATGGCGATCACAACCAGACCATACCTAGTCCAACTCAACACGATGGCCTCACTGCCATTACCTCAGTGCAAATCTTAGTGTGCAAATTTATTAAGTGTTGACCCATGGTGTACCCTACTTTCGAGTGTGTCCGTAACCGTGGACTCGGCTATCGATAGATTAATACACTCTGCAGAGGTAGCGCACTGGACCCACACGACGGAACCCATGGCCTCGCACTCCCATTTGGGTGGACCAACGACATTCCGACGAAACCACTACATTGTCATGACACTCTCCCGACCACTCTGACTCAATCCCCATCGGGCTAGTCCTGGGTGGCCCTATGTCTACCTCAAGACACCTCAAACCACTGTCAATGAAACGCATTAAGGCCGTCCCATACCGGCAAATGTGGTTGCACTGGGAAAAACTCGTTTCAGCGGCACCACGACCCGGTCAACAACATATTCAAGTTGAGTTATTTATCAGGTTCAACTTAAAGTTAAAGTAACCGGTGTCATAATGCCATGCTATGCATCACTAATATATGCATCACATAACCATGAAAATTAACCAAATCAACTACGCTCCCACGGAGCCATCATCAACTCAAGATACTTCTCTGGTTAAGATCAAACCTCATTTAAACCAGAATCATTTCTAGCAATCTCATCATTTTTCATCATGCAAGAATAGTAATTAAACTAATTATTAGCCTCCATGACCATATCATTTTATCATTACTCATATCTAAGTTCTAGTTAGATTATCAGCAAGATTCATTTCAAACTTTCTATAAATCAAGCATATTTAACATGACAAGCATTTAACATAATATAATTATCATAATAAATATTTAAATGTAGGAATAATCGTAAGTTTAAGTAGGAAAATCACAAATATTGAAGTGGCACTATGAAAATGTTGCTGTGGCTTGCCTTATGCTGATGAGGTTCACAAATCTCCTGGTGATCCTCAAGACAAGCTTGCTCTTCTGAAAATAAATAAAACCACAAAAAGAAGACATCAAGAAACCTTCTGAAATTACTAGAAAATCTAGACAGCAAGGAAAAATCCCATCTTTTGGGTGCTATTAGCTTTTTGGACCAAGAACACAATGCAAAAAGAATCAATGCATTTGGACTTATAGATAAAATGTTATGGCTGTTTGAAGTTTCCTGAATTTAAATGAATTTGAAATAAAAAAATAAACAGACTGGGGGGGGGGGGTGACGTCGAAGGCGTAAAAGCCCAGGGCGCCACCACTCGTACCACTTCTCGAGCGTACTGAGTGGCTGACTAGCGGGCCCCGCTAGTCAGGCCAGAAGGAGGGGGAGAAGGAAACACATGGAGGCGGAGCTTCGCCGGAGCACACGCCGGGGACGAGGGTTCTTGGGGTCAAACGAGAGGGGGGGATCAAAGGAGAAGAAGATTTCGCACCTGCCCATACCCGTAGCGTGGCTAGGGGTGACCGGACAACGTCAGAAATGGCCTCTCCAGCGGAGGCAGAGGGCAGAGGTCGCCGGTGACAAAGACGACGGTGGCTCGGGGCGGCTCCAGGGGCTCCAGCGGGGCGGAACGACTTCACTGAAGACTGGCGGAGGCTCCGGCAGGGTCGCCCTGACCTGAGAGGGGTCAGAGCTGCGGGGACGATCCGGAGGGGATCGCCGGCGAGCTCTGGCTTCAGGACGGCAGCCCGCGGCCTGCCTGGCCGGGCTGCGGCTTCTACTAGTTTGTGGAGGGTGTGGGAGTAGCTGCGGGTGCTCAAGGAGGGTTGGGGTGGCGGCATTTATAGGCAGGCGGCGAGAGGGGTTCGGGCTCCGCCGGAGGACACCTATCCACGGCGCCCGGCGACGAATTGCGCCAGAGAGAGAGGGGGAAGACGACGGAGGTCACGCTGGAACTATTGGCAGGCGCGGACGAGCACATGGGCGAGGGAGAAGACGACGAGCACAGTGCGCCGCACACTATGTCGTTGGCCGGACCGTGCCCGTTCCCGCTGCGGCGAGCTTCGGCGTCGGCGAGCGCCAGGGGGAGTTAAGGGGGTGGAGACGGGGATGGTGGCGAGGCTTGGCATGCTCGGGCAGGCTGGGCAGCGAGCATGTGCTCAACAGAGCGCTAGGCGGCACGCAGAGCGCGTGTTTTGCATGCCAGCACGCCCGGATGAACGCGGTCACCGCGTGAACCGTGACATCAGGCCACCCTAAGCGCGAACTTGATGTGTGTCATGTAGTCCTTGGTAGTTTGAAGTGTTACCACGGTTGGGCTTGGATCCAGGTGCAGTTGAAATGGATTTGTACTACTAGCAAGTTTCTAGACAGTAACTTTGGAGATTTACTGTGGTCAAACCACTGGGAGTTAAGGGCTGAGCTTTGGAGGTTTTCTTACACTTACTAAGGTAAATAGGCACAAGAAAAACCAACTACAATGGAGCTAGTAAAATGGTAGTTGCTGTAGAAACTACCATTCTGTCCAGAAATGAATTTATTTTCTATAGCCAAAATATTCCAAAGGGTGATGAAATATTTTTGCTCACAAAGGTGCCCTAGGGTTCAAAGAATTATTGGGATTTTTCTCAGGATTTTTGGGGCAAGAAAAATTAGGGTTGCTTTGGATCACCAAGGGCTAGCTAGGGTTTTGGAGGGCAAAATGAATATTGTTCATTTAAGAAAAATATTCCAAGCAATATTTTGAGTTGATCCAGAGGTGAAATGATGGTTTTGAGGAGGAGAGGGGGCACTTGGGGTGAAAATCAAGGAGTACCCAAGTGGTTAAGTCCAAATGAAGTGATTCAAAAACCCCAAATTCAAAACCAACTGAACTGAAAACCAGGCAAAGAAAAGAGGGCAAAAACCAGGCTGTCACAAGAATCAAGTCGAACCATTGCCAACCGCAACCGAGACCGGCACAATCAAGAGGAAGCACTTCGAGAAGAAATCCAAGAGCGGAACTACCAACCGCGAGTGCAACGTCAAGTTCCTCAAGCTCCTCCACAAGCTCGACAAGCTCCTCCTCAACCTCAAGTTCAACAAGAGCAAGTTGATCATGGACTTCCTCCACGCCAAGAGCAACATGAGGATGATTATCCTCTATGTCAAGGGCATCATCATCACCATCGCCAACAACACAATGAAGAGCAACGCTACAGCAAGCTAAAATTCACCATGCGCAAGTTCAATGGAAGCAATGATCCCAAAGAGTACCTATCATGGGCATTGAAGGTCGACAAAATCTTTCGTTTGCACAACTATGGGGAAGAGAACAAGATTGCTATGGCATCACTTGAGTTCCAAGACTATGTGCTCATATCGTGGGAACAAGTCCTTGAGCACCGAGAAACAAGAGGTGAACCACCAATCACAACTTGGGCTCAAATGAAGGATGTCATGCGAGCATGTTTTGTGCCAACTTACTACAACCGCGACCTCTTCAAGAAACTCCAACTCCTCAAGCAAGGAACAAAGAGTGTTGAATAATACTATAAGGAAATGGAGATAGCCATGATTCGAGCCAATGTCACGGGAGATGATGAGCAAACTATGGCACGTTTCTTGAATGGACTCAATCATCCCATCAAGAAGATCGCCGACTTCCAACCCTACTCCAACCTCATTGAGCTTGTGCATCAAGCTACAAAGACGGAACGCCAAGTGCAAGATGACTTCAAGTACGCCAAGTACTCATCCAATACCTACGGCTTCTCCAACAACCAAGCTTCAACGACTCCTCCAAATTCTACCTCAACCAAGCCATCTACGAGCAATGACAACAAGTCAAGTGACAAGAAAACTTTGACAAGATCGAGTCATCTTCCTCCTCCTACAAGCAACTTCAAGCCGCGCGCTTCATCATCTACTCCGAATGATGAGACCGTCAAGACAAGCTCCTTCAAGTGTTTCACTTGCGGCGGCCGTGGACACAAGTCTTTCGAATGCAGCAACAAGCGGACCATGATCCTCAATGATGATGGAACCTATGACTCCATGAGTGACGAGGAGATGGAAGCCCTTGAGCAAGTGGCCATGCACCAACACGTGAACGAGGACGAAGATGATCAAGTCTTTTGAGATGAGGATTTGAGCCCCGCTCTCGTTGTCTCCAAAGTCTTGACTCTTCAACATCAACAAGAGGAGGACTAACGATGCCACATCTTCCACACAAAGGCCGGCATCAATGGAAGGTCCGTCAAGGTCATCACCGATGGAGGTAGTTGTGACAACTTGGCAAGTGAAGAATTATGCTCCAAGCTGCAATTGGTCAAGATGAAGCACCCGCACCCATACAAAGTCCAATGGCTAAGTGACTCCGACACTATACAAGTTGAGCATATGGTCCAAGTCTCCTTCAAAATTGGTGCATATGAGGACACTTTGGAGTGTGATGTCGTCCCGATGTCTATTTGCCACCTCCTTCTTGGTAGGCCTTGGCAATTCGACCGTGGTGTCATCCACAATGGGCGTACCAATCACTATAGCTTCAAGATGAAAGGAAAGGAGTATGTGCTTCGACCTATGTCTCCTAGTCAAGTGATAGCCGACAAGCAAGCCACCCATCGTGGAGAGAAGAGCGAGAAAGTGATCCACCAAAAAGTGAGTGAGAGCCACAAGCCAAACTTGAGCGCCCCTTCGCCTAGAGAGAAAACCCTAGTCCTACTTGCCACAAAAAGTGAGATGAGAGAAGTGTGAGAGAACCCATCTAGTGTTATGCACTTTGTCCTTGTGTGCAAGGATGGGGACCCAAAAACTAACACCTCTCACGAGCTACCTTTAGTGTTTCAATCTCTCTTGCAGGAATTCTGAGATGTTTTCCCCGATGAGCTACCTCCGGGACTACCTCCTCTATGAGGCATTGAGCATCGAATCGACCTCATCCCTGGAGCGCCCCTACCAAACAAAGCTCCATACCGCGTCAACCCAGAAGAAACGAAGGAGATCCAACGGCAAGTACAACAACTAATGGACAATGGTCATGTACGTGAAAGCCTAAGCCCTTGTGCCGTTCCCGTTATACTTGTGCCTAAGCAAGATGGAAGTTATCGCATATGTTCCGATTGTAGACCCATTAATTCCATCACCGTTCGCTATAGACATCCCATTCCTCGCCTAGATGATATGCTTGATGAACTTAGCGGTGCCGCCTTTTTCTCAAAAATTGATCTTAAAAGTGGCTATTATCAAATATGCATACAAGAAGGCGATGAAGGGAAAACCGCTTTCAAAACCAAATTTGGCTTGTACGAGTGGTTGGTTATGCCTATGGGTTTAGCGGAAGCTCCCGGTACTTTCATGAGACTTATGCATTTTGTGCTTTGTCCCTATATTGGAGTGTTTGTTGTGGTTTACTTTGATGATATTCTTATGTTTAGCAAATCCATGAAAGACCATCTTAATCATGTTAGGGCTGTTTTGCAAACCCTTCGTAAGGAACATCTTTATGCTAACATGAAAAAGAGCACGTTTGGTGTTGACAAACTTGTTTTCTTGGGTTTCGTTGTCTCTTCAAAGGGTGTCCATGTTGATGAATCTAAAATTGAAGCAATTAAAACTTGGCCCCAACCCACCAATTTGCAACAAGTGCGTAGCTTTCTTGGCCTTGCGGGTTTTTATCGTCGCTTTTGTGAAAGATTTTAGCACTATTGCCGCTCCTTTGCATGCCTTGAGTAAGAAGAATGCTCCTTTTGTTTGGGGATCTTTGCAATCCACTGCTTTGGATGAGCTCAAGTCTTTGCTTACTCATGCTCCGATTCTTGCTTTGCCAACTTTGACAAAACTTTTGAGGTTCATTGTGATGCAAGTGGTACCGGAATTGGCGGAGTTTTGATGCAAGAAAAACACGCCATTGCATATCTTAGTGAAAAACTCTCCGGTGCTCAACTTAACTATCCCATCTATGACAAAGAATTGTATGCTTTAGTGCGTGTGCTACATGTTTGGGAACATTATCTTAGACCTCATGAGTTTGTCATACATACCGATCATGAAACGCTTAAGTACTTAAAAGGTCAAACTAAGTTGAACAAGCGTCATGCCAAATGGAGTGAATTTATTGAATCTTTCCCCTATGTGATCAAGTACATTAAGGGTAAGGAAAATGTAGTTGCGGATGCACTTTCACGCATATGCACACTTGTCACTAAACTTGAGTTGAATGTTATTGGCTTTGAGCACATAAAACACTTGTATGCGAATGATCCTTCCTTTGCTAATCCTTATGCTAAATGTTTGATGCATACATCTTGGGAACAATATTACATAAAGGATGATTATCTTATGAGAGCTAACAAACTTTGCATTCCTGAGTCTTCTCTTCGTTTGCTCCTTTTGCATGAGGCTCACGGAGGCGGACTCATGGGACATTTTGGACGTGACAAGACATTCGCCACGCTCTCCAAGAACTACTTTTGGCCCAAGATGTTCCGCGACGTCTCACGCTTCACCAACCGATGCTCTACATGTCACAAAGCTAAGTCTAAAGCTCAATCCCTTGGTCTTTACATGCCTCTTCCTATTCCTTATCAACCTTGGGAAGACATTAGCATGGATTTTGTACTTGGTTTGCCTAGAACTCAAAATGGAAAGGATTCCGTGTTTGTTGTTGTAGCACACACACTAAATCATACAATTCTTTGTCATAGATGGAATAGTTAAGTTGAGCACCGGAGAGTTTTTCACTAAGATATGCAATGGCGCGTTTTTCTTGCATCA
This sequence comes from Triticum aestivum, assembly GCF_018294505.1. Lineage (NCBI taxonomy): Eukaryota > Viridiplantae > Streptophyta > Magnoliopsida > Poales > Poaceae > Triticum > Triticum aestivum. The sequence continues at coordinate 155,890,279 of NC_057807.1, forward strand.
AAACTCCACCAATTCCGGTACCACTTGCATCACAATGAACCTCAAAAGTTTGGTCAAAGTTGGGCAAAGCAAGAATCGGAGCATGGGTAAGCAAAGACTTGAGCTCATCAAAAGTGGTGGATTGCAAAGATCCTCAAACAAAAGGAGCATTCTTCTTACTCAAGGCATGCAAAGGAGCGGCAATAGTGCTAAAATTCTTCATGAAGCGACAATAAAAACCCGCAAGGCCAAGAAAACTACGCACTTGTTGCAAATTGGTGGGTTGGGGCCAAGTTTTAATTGCTTCTATTTTAGATTCGTCAACATGGACACCCTTGGAAGACACAACGAAACCCAAGAAAACAAGTTTGTCAACACCAAACATGCACTTTTTTGATGTTGGCATAAAGACGTTCCTTGCGAAGGGTTTGTAAAACAGCCCTAACATGATTAAGTTGCTCTTTCATGGATTTGCCAAACACAAGAATATCATCAAAGTAAACCACAACAAACACTCCAATATAAGGACGAAGCACATCATGCATAAGTCTCATGAAAGTACCGGGAGCTTCCGATAAACCCATAGGCATAACTAACCACTCGTACAAGCCAAATTTGGTTTTGAAAGCGGTTTTCCATTCATCACCCTCTTGTATGCGGATATGATAATAGCCACTTTTAAGATCAATTTTTGAGAAAAAGGCGGCACCGCTAAGTTCATCAAGCATATCATCTAGGCGAGGAATGGGATGCCTATAGCGAACGGTAATAGCATTTATAGGTCGACAATCGGAGCACATGCGAAAACTACCATCTTGTTTGGGCACAAGTGTAACGGGAACGACACAAGGGCTTAAGCTTTCACGTACATGACCGTTGTCGCTTAGTTGTTGTACTTGCCGTTGGATCTCCTTAGTTTCTTCGGGGTTGACACGGTATGGAGCTTTGTTTGGTAGGGGCGCTCCAGGGATGAGGTCGATTCTATGCTCAATGCCTCGTAGAGGAGGCAGACCCGGAGGTAGCTCATCGGGGAAAACATCTTGGAATTCCTGCAAAAGAGATTGAAACACTAAAGGTAGGTCGTGAGAGGTGTTAGTTTTGGGGTCCCCATCCTTGCACACAAGGACAAAGTGCATAACACTCGATAGGTTCTCACACATTTCTCTCATCTCACTTTTGGTGGCAAAAAGGACTAAGTTTTTCTCTCTAGGCGAAGAGGCACTCAAGTTTGGCTTGTGGCTCTCACTCACTTTTTGGTGGATCACTTTCTCACTCTTCTCTCCACGATGGGTGGCTTGCTTGTCGGCTATCACTTGACTAGGAGACATAGGTCGTAGCACATACTCCTTCCCTTTCATCTTGAAGCTATAGTGATTGGTACGCCCATTGTGGATGACACCGCGGTTGAATTGCCATGGTCGACCAAGAAGGAGGTGGCAAACGGACATCGGAACGACATCACACTTCAAAGTGTCCTCATATGCACCAATTTTGAAGGAGACTTGGACCGTATGCTCAACTCGTATAGTGCCGGAGTCACCTAGCCATTGAACCTTGTATGGGTGCGGGTGCTTCATCTTGACCAATTTAAGCTTGGAGCATAGTTCTTCACTTGCCAATTTGTGACAACTACCTCCATCGATGATGACCTTGACAGACTTTCCATTGATGCCGACCTTTGTGTGGAAGATGTGGCATCGTTGGTCTTCTTCTTGTTGATTTTGAAGAGTCAAGACTTTGGAGACAATGAGAGCGGGGCTTGAATCCTCACCACAAAAGACTTGATCATCTTGATCCTCGTTCATGCCTCAGTGGATGGCCACTTGCTCAAGGGCTTCCATCTCCTCGTCACTCATGGAGTCATAGGTGCCATCATCGTTGAGGATCATGGTGCGCTTGTTTGTGCATTCATAGGACTAGTGGCCTCGGCCGCCGCAAGTGAAACACTTGAAGGAGCTTGTCTTGACGGTCTCATCGGTCAAACTAGATGATGAAGCACGTGGGTTGAAGTTGCTTGTAGTAGGAGGAAGACGACTCGAGCTTGTCGAAGTTTTCTTGTAACTTGACTGGTCGTCATTGCTTGTAGATGGCTTGGTTGAGGTAGAAGTTGGAGGAGTCGTTGAAGCTTGGTTGTTGGAGAAGCCGTAGGTCTTGGACGTGTACTTGGCGTACTTGAAGTCATCTTGCACTTGACGTTCCGCCTTGGTCGCTTGATGCACGAGCTCAATGAGGTTGGAGTAGGGTTGGAAGTCGGCGATCTTCTTGATGGGATGGTTGAGGCCATTCAAGAAGCGTGCCATAGTTTTCTCATCATCTTCCGTGACATTGGATCGACTCTTGGCTATCTCTATTTCCTTGCAGTATTCTTCAACACTCTTTGTTCCTTGCTTGAGGAGTTGGAGTTTCTTGAAGAGATCGCGGTTGTAGTATGTGGGCACAAAACGTGCTCGCATGACTTCCTTCATTTGAGCCCAAGTGGCGATTGGTGGTTCACCTCTTGCTTCTCCGTGCTCAAGGACTTGTTCCCACCATATGAGCACATAGTCTTGGAACTCAAGTGATTCCATAGCGATCTTCTTCTCTTCCGCATAGTTGTGCAAACGGAAGATTTTGTCAACCTTCAATGCCCATGATAGGTACTCTTCGGGATCATTGCTTCCATTGAACTTGGGCATGGTGAATTTTAGCTTTCCGTAGCATTGCTCTTCATTGTTTTGTTGGCGATGGTGATGATGACACCCTTGATGGTGAGGGTAATCATCCTCATGTTGCTCTTGGCGTGGAGGAAGTCCATGATCAACTTGCTCTTGTTGAACTTGAGGTTGAGGTGGAGCTTGACGAGCGTGTGGAGGAGCTTGAGGAACTTGACGTTGCACTCACGGTTGGTAGTTCCTCTCTTGGATTTCTTCTCGAAGGGCTTCCTCTTGATTGCGCCGTTCGCGATTGCGGTTGGCGATGGCTCGACTTGATTCTTGAAGCGCATGTTGCGCCTCAAGAGCTTGTGCTGCACATTATTGTTGTTGAAGACGTTGAGCCTCGGCGTCTTGTTCCTCTTGGTGTAGACGCGCTCGTTCTTCCTCTTGGTGACGTAGACGTTGTCATTCTTGAGCTTGAGCGAACACAACTTGATGTGGTGGAGGACGAAGTTCTTGCTCGTCGACTTGACATTGTGAATGCTTGTCATGTAGCGGATTGTGAGATGCATGACATTGTTGACGCACGGCTCGTCGCAGAGTATTCGATGTCGGTGTACTTGAGCCGGAGAAGGTGTCGTCGGAGTGTCGACTTGAGCGGCTTCGTCTTGAGTATGAAGAAGTAGAAGGAGGACGGTTCACCAACAAGGCGCGGATCTCGTCCATCCTTGCATCGTTCTCTTGCTTGTGAGGGTCGAGCTTGTTGTCGAAGTAGTCCTTGGTACGTTGCTCGGAGAGTCGCAAGTCGGTGGCGAGGTTGTCGATGCAGTCGGTCATAGCTTGTTGCTCTTGATGCAACGCTCGTTGTGCATCTTAGAGGTGGCTCTTGGTGCCGAATGATGACATGTCGTCGTCTTGCTCGATGAAGAGTGGGTTGGTAGTACTCGGCCTATCCATCATTCCAAGCAAAAAAATGTGAGTGGTAGAAGGAGAAGAACTTATACCAATGTACCTTGACCGATGTTGACGGTGAATCAAGTTCACTCAAATGCGGACAATGAAATAGTACTAATGGTACCGATTCTTGTCGGTTATCACACCTACAAAAGTAAAAGCTTATGGTGGAGCTTGGTTAGGATGGTGGCACAAAATTTGATGCAATTGTAAGTGAGCTTCAATAATGTTGGAAAAGATTCACACATTTGCAAATGCAACAAGTAGACCAAGCAAGTAGTGGTACACGGAAACACACAAGTAAATAGATAAGTGGGATTGTGCAAACCAAAAGTGAGCCAAAATGTGTAATCCACGAAAATGCTCTTCTTGCACAATACATGAGAGACGCTAGCACGATTGCACAATAGGCGAATACGGAACTTGTGCACAACCTACTATGCAAAAAATGCAACGACCTCTATCCCAAGTATGATATATGTATGGTATTTCGGTGCTATGATCCAAGATGATCGTATATGACAATCTTAAGGTAGTATGATGCTATGGTTCTTGCTTATAAGCTCTTTGCTTATCTTTCCTCTTTGCTTAAAAGCTTGGGTGGCTCTTACACTTTGGAGCTCTTTTCTCATGCAAAACTTCACAAACCAAGATAGGAATTGTGTATGCGATAACAACTTTGTGACACAAAAGATGATGTCAAGATATGCACCACTATGGTATGGTATGTATGCTATGGAGTATGATCACTAATGTGCACAAGTCACGTTGCCGACAATACTCAATGACTAGTCTCGATGGGTAAGCAACGCAAAAGATGGGCTCAGATGGTTATCAATGCAATGGCAAGGTTTGGAAAAAGATGTCGTCGAGATTACTATCCTTGCTTACGATTGAAGGTTCCAAAAGGATGTTATTGTAGTTGATGTCGTGGTGCACGGTCTTCAGTACGTTGGCCAAGATGCCGCTGCACCGTGGTCGTTGTTGTCGTAGTAGCAGCAGTCGTCGAAGTTGCGCAACCTTTCTGTCTAGGACGGAAGTTCCAGGCAAGACGGAAGGTCCGAGGGCCGGAAGTTCCGGGCAAGGCTGGAAGTTCCGGTGGTCGTTATTCTGCCAAGAACAGAGACTTCAGGATTGTGGATTTGGGCGGAAAAACCTGGGGAAAAATCCAAATCCGAAGGGGAAAAGAAGAAATTAGGTGGGAAGAAGGGTAGGGAAGCTCGATCCACTCAATGCAAAGCAGATCCGTGGATCAAATCCAACAAAACTTCATCACACCAATAAATCACAAAAAAAATTGGGGCTATTTTTGGTGGGGATTTCGGGTTTTAGGTCAAAAACAACAAAATCAAACTAGAAAACACGTGGTAGGGGCTCCAAAAACGTGATCAACGTGTTTCATGATACCAAGATGATGTAGGGCGGAACCCTAGGGGCCGATCTTTCACGTTTGGAGAGGATCCCTATGGGGAACATGAAGAACGCGCGGAAGAACACGAGGGAAATATGGGGGAAAACAAGAGAAACACTCAACCGACACGAAATTGATCACACAAGTGCTAGATCCTCGAGGCACAAAGTAATATGAGATCCAAAGTCAACAAGGGATGATACAAGAGTAACCGTTCTTCTCCGTGAGGAGGCCTTGATTGTCTTCTCCGGATGGAGGCCTTAAATCCGGATGGATCTTCTCTGAAGAGATGCGGTCCCTCACAAGGAGTAGATCTGGTACGGACGAGCAATTCTCTATCTCAAATGAGCTATCACAATGCTAACCCTAAAACGTAGGTAGGAGAAGAGTATATATAGTTTACGGGGCGAAAGGGTACACGGGCCTCGGCCCAAGTGGCTGCGCGCAGGCAGGGCCGGAAGTTCCGGGTAGGGCCGGAAGTTCCAGGCGCCGGAGGTTCCGGGCAGGGTCCGGCCTAACCAGACAGTTGGCGCGGGTGGAGCTGGGCTGGCGTCCGGGGGCCGGAAGGTCCGGGCCTGGTTCCGGGCAGGTTCCAGGCTAACCAGAGAGTTGGCACGCCCGGCCGGGTCGAGGTCATCGGAGGCCGGAAGCTCCGGGTAGGCCGGACGTTCCGGGGGCCGGATGTTCCAGGCTCTGACCGGAAGTTCCGGGCGGTCCAGAGAGTTGACGCCTGTCGTTTCTTCTTCAGCTCGCAGCTCTGTGGCTTGAGCGTTGTACCTGATCACGCATAGCATCTCGGACTTAGGTAGTAGCCATGTCTCACTCGAAGAAAAGGGGAGCTCAAGTAGGAGTGATGTCACCTCGGATTGAATAGCACGATCCCTTGCTCTTGTCATGGGTCCACTTGGAGCTTGGATAGTCAAGGTGGTGTCCATGGGGATGATCACGGGATGCTCAGCATCAACGTGGTTCCGACGATGAGTTCGATGACACCGATGAAGAGCTATACTATCTTCAAAAGTGCCAGGCAGGCAAAACCCCCTTGTTCATTCAGATACAATCCCACTCTCTCACTTCTGCTCTCTTTTACTACATTAGGACAACAACGGTTCAACTGTTACATGCTACGCTAGTTGAACCCCTTTCCTCTGCATGACCTGTCATTGCCACAATAAAATAGATGAAATCCACTAGCATGTGTAGGAGTTGTTTGAGCCCTGATGTGCCTACTCATTCGTGCTTGTTGTCATGCCTGCTACTGCTTACAGTTGAGTTAGGTTTGATTCATCGGGAATGAATTGGAATGGTGTGAACATGTCCTACTATTGAGAGCTAAGTGTGTGAACACGATTTGGTAAAGGTAGCGGTGAGAGGCCATGTAGGAGTACATGGTGGGTTGTCTCATTGAAACCATCCTCAGGAACTGAGTTCTGTGTTTGTGATCCATGAACAACTACTACCACGCATTGGAATGCTTAAGTGCCCCTGTGGAGTTATTAACCCCCCTGTCCTCTGTCCAGGAGTTGCAAGTAGTTTCTGGTGTTTGTAGTTGCTGGAGGCCGTGCGCAGCGCTAACCCGAGGGGTGGGCTGTGATGCGGTAGGCACGTGGCCGGGTATGCCGGGTGCCCGTTTGGTGTCGCGGAACACTGTACACATCGTTCGGGGCCATATGTGGAAACCTTGACCGGACTCCCTGTGGATGGAACCTGATAGGCAATAAACCTGGACTAGAGACTTGGGTGGTTAGTCAGGTCGTGGCCGACACCCTCGCTGGGCTTCCGCTTGAAGGTTGCCGAGTACATGTCGTGTAAATGGCGATAAGTGGTGAGAGCGTGTGTGAAGAAGTACACCCCTGCAGGGTTAACATCATCTATTCGAATAGCCTCGTCCGCGGTAAAGGACCTCTGGGTTGCCTATACAGTTCATAGACAAGTGAAAGTGGATACTCTAAAATGCGCAAGATAAGCGTGAGTGCTATGGATGGCGTTCTCGTAGGGAGACGGGAGTGGATCCATAGTGCTGTATTGATATGGTGAATATGTGGACTCGTGTGCGCCACCTCAAAAGAGTTGCTTGCAGTCGTAGTTTAGGATAGCCATCGAGTCAAAGCTGGCTTGCTGTAGTTAAACCCCACCATCCCTTTGTTGATAATGATGCATATGTAGTTAGTTCTGATGTAAGTCTTGCTGGGTACATTTGTACTCACGTTTGCTTAATTTATGTTTTTGTAGAGAGACTTCAGTCTCGCTAGTAGTTCCGCGTGGACTTCGACGTTTAGCTTGTTACCTCAGCTACGATCTTGTGCCCTCAGCAGGATCTTGTAGATAGTCAGGCTTCTCAGCCCTTTTCACTTGTAGTTGTCCGTACTCAAACATGTTAAGCTTCTGCATGTGCTTTTGGCTTGTATGTTCTGAATGTTGGGTCATGAGACCCATGTTTGTAACTCTTGGCTCCTCGGAGCCTATTGAATAAATACTTTGAGTTGTAGAGTCATGTTGTGATGCCATGTTGTATTTGCACATATCGAGCATATTGTGTGTATGATTATTGAAATGCTTGGTATGTGTGGGATCCGACAACCTAGTTGTTTATTCATGGTAGCCTCCCTTACCGGGAAATGTCCCCTAGTGCTTCCACCGAGCCATCATAGCTTGCTACTGCTCCGGAACAATTAGGCTGGCCGGCATGTGTCCTTCCTCGTTCCTGTGTCTGTCCCTTCGGGGAAATGTCACACGTTGTTCCTTTAAGTTCCTGTAGCTTGCTACGACTTGGGTTCATACGTTGTTGATTGACACGTTCGTTGCTGGGTCATGTGTGCCTGTCCCTGTAAGTTAGCGCCACGTTGGGTTTACGACTAGTCATGTTGGCCCGGCTTCTTTGTCATATGGATTCTAGCGGCACTATCATATACGTGAGCCAAAAGGCACGAACGGTCCCGGGCCAGGTAAGGTCGCACCCGTGGGAATACCATGCGTGAGGCCGTAAAGTGATATGATGTGTTACATGCTAGATCGGTGTGACTTAGGATCGGGGTCCTGATAGCTTTGGTACCAAAGCCTGACTGCCTGTAGGATTACCAAGCCAAACTGGTCGAAGTTGAGTCTAGAAATTCTTTAGTTATATAAGGGAATTGATTGTGGAAGGGAACGTAAGGCTTTTTTTACTCCTTTACCTCATGCCCTTCTGATCCGAGTCATCCTATCTTTCCTACGGGGTTAACGAACTAGGCTTTCTCTTCTTCTATCAGGATCACGTGATACTAATGCGTAGACTTATAGGATTGGTGGATTTAAGTCTCAGTTCAGTTTCTACTACCTCCATGTGTTCATACTTGATCTTGGAACCTTGATATTGTGATGTTGAATGGTTATGCCACCACTTTGTAGGATGTCTCAAATCTTTTCGAGCATTTACAGCCATTATGCTGTCCAAGTCATCCCAGGTTTCTAAATAGTCTGATGCATTTGCAAATCCCTTCTTTCTGTTCCCGATGTTCCTTTGGCCAGACTGACCACACTAGCTAGTGTGTTGAGGTACTTCATTGCCTCAGTATACATGTTGGAGCTATAATTATGACCCTAGGTGTCTTAGTTAATCACCTAGTAATCTAGCCATGTTTTGTGATCCCAATGTGATAATTCTGGCCATCATTTTCGAAAGCATCCCGTGATGCCACTTAATAGTAGGAATTCTATTCTTGGGTTCTTGAACCCGAGATTCACCCTACTTACCTCATGTTGATAGTGTTTGTCGTCCCTTTAGGTTATTAGTAGCCTTTGCGATAGTCCTCAAGGTTCGTGGTATATCCTTCTTCCAAATACCATGAACTGCTTATGGTAGAATTTCCTCGCTGAACCGAAAGATCACAATCAGGGTACTCCTGATGAGTTATCGATTCTATGTTGTGACTCTTCCAGTTCTAACTTTCCGCATGGGTTATCCGGAAGAAAATATGTTGAGCTTTGTTCAACATACTAATCTATGCATCCACAACTCAGAAAATCATATGCTCCTTTGAGTTGTCCCTCTTTAGTTGTATTCTGACCCCCGTCTATCAATCGATAGGCAGGAGTAGTTGTGCATTCGTGTTCATCGATGCTATTATTCTTGTGGTCCGTCAAGCCATTCTATTCTGGAATGGCTAGGAGAAACAAACTCCATTACCTTATCCATTTCCAGGATTGGGTCAAAGCAGTCATACCCCACAGATCAAAATGCTAATCCAGCTTTTGTTCTGTTCTATCTTGTGGTGTTACCCTCTTTACGTCAGGATTGTCATGAGAATTGCACCATATCTTATGAATTCTTGACGCACTAATACTTCTTGCCATCATTGTTCATCCCTCGGTTTTCCATGTTATTGTAACCGGGATGCTGACAGGTGAACTATGATGTGTGAAATCAATACTCCTAGCAACCTTGTTGCTTGGTAGTTAAAGGACAATAATTTCATTCTTAGCGTGTTGGTTCTTGAATCGTCATTCCAAGATAGATTGTATCTAGAGTGAAAACAAGGTATTCAGAGCAGACAATGCTACATGCTAAAGCAGACATCTTGCAGGTTATAGATAGCTCCTTAGAGGAGGATTCGGAGACAGATGACCAGTCCTATTTCCCCCCTGAGGTCTATGCTCAAACTTGGCCGGGTTATATTACTCATGTCATGCATGTTGTCTTGCATTGCTTAGTTTTTACATCATATATGTGATTGCCATCTGCTTACTTGCTTAGTATATAAATCATATATTTGAATTATATCATGCCATCATGTTTACATAGACAACATCTATCTTAATTATGGCATGCCAACCCATTTAATAAATACATCATATACTTATATCATCTCATTCTGTTTAGTGTTTACAATCATCATAGTTTGAATTATGTCATTTTATCTGTGAATTATATCATGCTATCATGTTTCCATAGGCGGCGTGTATGTGAACTATGGCATGCCAACCTATTTAATAAACACATTATATAGTTATATCATGTCATCATGTTTACATAGTCATCATATTTTGACCTATGTCTTTCCATCCTTTTTAGTTAGCCATCATATATGTGAAATTGTGTCATGCTATCCTGTTTGGTTAGACAACATAAATCTGAATTATTTCATGCCCTCTTTTATTCCCCACTATCCATTGCACTTGTCTATCATAGAATGTCTATACATTCAATTACTTTTCTTGTTTATCAGCCATTTGAATTGGAGAGGGTGATGGCAGTATTTAAGGGAGTAACAATACGATCTTTAGAAAAGATAGTGCTACATGTCGATGCAGATAGAACCATGGTTGTACTTGCCCAAGAACCAGCCCCACCACACATAACCCAGACTCTCGCAGATTGTACCCCTACCCAGTTGGACAGAGAACCAGCTACATCCCTTCTAACCCCAACCCTAGCAGATAGTAGCCCAGTTCCAGTTGACACAACACTGTCTCCACCACAGAGCAACCAAACATGAGCAGTTAGTAAGGGAACTGCAGTGCCCATGAGGACCACCACTCTGAATCCCAACTCAACACGTAAAGCAGAAGAAGAATTGTTTTCAGGTCAAGTTCTGTAGCTATGGTTCATACTCCTTTTCTCTTGCATCACTGTATTTACTCATACCAACTATTTTCAAATCTTAAGGATGGAATCGAAACTCCAATGGTGCAACACGTATGTTTTAAACATGCTTCTTTAACTGGTCTGTGTTGTAACATGCTCTATGTTGATTTCAATTTCAATTGAATAAACAGATATGTTCTCATGTCATGCACATTACAAGTGTTGTTATTGCTCTGTAGTTTCCCACACTTACATTCTATCTATTCTGCTTTGTCTTAAGCAGATATTATTTGAACTATGTCTCTATCTTGATTTGGCAACAAACACTAGAATGATATAGACCATACAGTGACCATGGTACATAGATATATATTTGTTTCATGCTATTATCCTGTCCACTTTACTACTGAACGGATTGACCAAAATGAGTTTCATATACAACATGGTAAACCTGTGATGTGTCTTCTTGTTTCTCTTTTAGAATGCGGACAAAATGTTGGAGAAGAGTACACCGTTATGCAATGGTAAAGGAAGTAATGCAGATAAGGTTCAAGATAGTGAGACATACCTGTTGGTCTCCAAGAAAGCTGATAAAAACTATCTTGACGACAAGGAGACAACCGAAAAGTCATGTCTTGATGTAGTGTTCGAGTTTCTGGCCACTACTTGATGCGGAGCGTCCCACGTTCATCCCCATGTACACTTCGACTACTCTCCAAGCCCCAAGAGGACATATGATGAGACCTCGAACATGTGCCATTGGACATAAGGTGAACTCTCTCCTTGTTAAACTTCCCTTGGACCCACATGAGACATGGCTACTACCTCAAACGAAGACACTTTGTGTGCCTAGGTACCAAGGAACCAACAAGGAGAAGGAATGGTGCAAGATGGACACCAAGAGCATGGACAAGGATTTTCCCACCGCAGAGATAGAGGTACTACCGGTCAACTACCGGTGAACTACTAGTCCACCAGTACTACCGGTCAACTACCGGTCAAGCTTCTGTGATCGACCGGTGAAAGGCTGGTACAACACCGGAACAACAGCTATATCCGCTAAAACCAGTACTACCGGCCCATGAATGGTACTAACGCCCTGCCTACGTGCAGTTGAAGGTGTTTCACCCCATGTATCCCACAACTTACCCCTTGGACTATATATACTTGTCCCCTAGCTCCGAATTAGGGTTATCATTGGTTTAGCTCATTTGAGATAGAGCTTTGCTCATCCATACGGATCTCCTCCTCGTGAGAGACCGCGACCTCTTCGGCGAAGATCCACCTAGATTCAAGACCCCTTTACGGGAAGATCCCTCGTGGATTCAAGACCTCCTATTGGAGATGAGCTACTGCCACTTGTATCGTCCTTTGTTGGATTTGGACCGTGTATCTTTTTGTGTTTCTTGGATCTAGCACATGTGTGACTTTGTTCTTGTTGGTTGAGTGTTCTCTCGTGTTTTTCCCTTATTCCCCTCCTCGTGTTCTTCGTGTTCTTCATAGAGATCCGCTCCAATCGTGAAAGATCGGCCTCTAGGGTTCTACCCTACATCATCTTGGATCAGAGCAAGGTTGATCACGAATTTGGAGCCCCTACCCCTCTTTTTCTAGCCTAATTTTGTTGTGTTCTTCCCCAATTTCGAAAATCCCCACCAAAAATAGCCCCATTTTTTGATTTGTTGGTTTGATGATGTTTTGTTGATTTTGATCCATGGATTTGCTTGGTTTCTACTGGATCTAGCATCTCCCCAAGTTTCCCTACCTTCCAGCCACTAAATCCATCCAATGTTGGCCCCGAAATCATCCATTTCCGCCCCAAAAATCACCCTGATACGATCTGCGAATTTTCTCGACACCAATGGTACTTTCGCCCATCCAACCGGTACTACCGCTGAGCTCCAGGACCGGTACTACCGCCCCCCATAGCAGTACTACCGCCCCTCCCAGATTCAGCCTCGGCTGATTGATAGTTTTGAGCATAACTTTCACATCCGTAGTCCAATTTTCGCGTTCTTTATCTCGTTGAGAAGCTATTGACATCCCCCATCCATCTAGATAGGTTTCAACACCATTTGACTCCATCGAATTTTCTAAGATTTGGCAATTTTGCCTAGGCCCTCCACCATATCTTCCGCATAACCACCATAGCCTTCCGCAACCTAACCCATTTTGATCCCCATAGCATTAGTGGTTACTTGAGTAGTGATTCGAGTCTCCTAAGGTGTTTCGGCTACTTAGGGACGATTGCTTCTTCATCATCCACCACCACCACTTCCGCATAACCTAGCCCATCATACGCTTCCACCACCATAACCCATTTTGACCGGGTTTCCACTGCTTTTCGCTACCACCATTTGACATTTGACGTTTAAGATTTTGAGTTCGCGGTTTTTCCGTTTCCTAAGGTGTTTCGGATACTTAGGGACGAGTCTCCATCATCTTGGTTTCTACATCAAGAACACCGCCACTCATCATCGCCAGGGACGGTAACCTCCATATCATCTTGGTATTGTGGTATCCCTCCATTGTATATTCCCTTGCAATTGCATTATTAGCTCCTAGCCCATTTTGCGTCACTTGCTTATCGAGACTAGCCATTTGAGTATTGCCGGCAACATTACTTGTGCACATTACTGATCATACTTCCCATAGCATACATACCATATCATCGTGGTGCATATCTTGGTATCATCTCTTGTGGCACAAGTTTGTTCCCGCATATACACTATTGCTATCTTGGTTTGTGCATTGTGCACAAGTGGCCATACAAAAAAAGGAAAGAAAGCTTTTAAGCAAAAGAAAGAGAGAACAAAGAGCTTGTAAGCAAGTGCCATAGCATGATACCACATTGCATATAAGATTGTCATATCCGATCATCTTGGATCATCTTGAGAGAAACACCGGGAACCATACATACATAGCATACTTGGGATAGAAGTCCATATATTTTGCATCTTATAGGTTGTGCACAAGTGTCGTATCCGCCTATAGAGCAATCATGCTAGCGTCTCTCTTGAGTTGTGCAACACGAGCGTTTTCTGGGGATTCCACATTTTGTGCTCATTCCTTGGTTGCACGACCCCATTTATCTATCCGTGTGTGTGTTTCCGTGTACCATTCATTGCTATTGGTCTACTTGTTTCACTTGCGAATTTGAGAATCTCTTTCAACATTATTGACTCTTGCTAGCATTTTGCATCAAATTTTTGTGCCACTATCCTCATCGAGCTCCACCATAAGCCTTACTTGTGTAGGTGTGAGAACCGACAAGAATTGGTAACAATTGTGATATTTCCTTGTTACACATTTGAGAGATCATTGATCCATCTTCAACATCGGTCAAGGTACATTTGGTCTAGTTCTTCTCTTTCTCCCACCGATGAGGACATCAATACCATTGTTACACCCATAGCCCATGCGGCTATACGTAGTGGACCAATTACTAGAGCTCGCGCACACCAACTAAATTACCAGGTACTTTCGTTTCTTGGTAATGATTCTAATGTTCATGAGAATATGATGCTGCCTAAATTGGATACATTTGTTTTGCTTACAAATGAAGGGCCTAGCTTGGAGAGGGATGAACATTGGAGCAAGAACAATCATGGAGATGATGGCGTGCACAAGGGGAACAAGAACGGAGTTACAAATGATGATTTCAGGGCTTTGAAGCCGCCATAACGAGTGCATGAAGCCTTGGATGAAATATACAAGATGCCACTTCATAAGTTTCATCCAGAGGCTATTCTAGGTGCTGCATCACCTTTTTATTGGGGCAGGCCCATGTCATTTCGAAATACATAAGTATAGGCTATTTTTAGAGTCCGTATGTGTGGGGAAACAAGAGATAGGGTTGGTTTCGGACCCCTCCACCAAGGGCCACGAAATTCCCCCCTCTTCCTCCATATATACAGCCCTTAGGGCCATTTAGACTTTGGGTTTTGTTGAGATTAAAAGTTCGCCATAGCTGCAACTTCGCGTACTTCGTTTGTGTTCAATGACCAGACAAAGGCGTCACAGAACCCCACCTTCATTAATAAAGCTTTCCTCTGTTATTCGCAATATCCAGATTGCAATCTCAGTTTCTTGCTAGTTCTTCGTTTGCTCGCAGGAAACAGACCCTCGTGGTCAGGTTGATCGTGCTCCGGCGTGGTCAATAACCTCTCGGAGTTGGTTTAGCGATTGCTAAGGCGCGACATCCTCGCACGTTCGTAGTCGGATCGTCAAAGTCGACTTCCACCAAAATGATAGCCACCATCTCATCGGAAGACGGGACACCTTTGCCTCTATCACCCACTCATATTTGCTCGAGTCTTGTGATGGATAGGCTAGACATTTCCTCTCCTGTCTACGACAACAACAACGGCGTGAACAACTCCATCACCAATGCATCCATCTTCGATCTACAACGACAAATGCAAGATGCACAATCAAGATTGCAAGAGCGCATCAAGAACATCTCCATCGACATTTTTCACTCCAAAGCAAGGAAATGGGACTACATCGACAAGAAGCTTTCCGCACAAAAAGAGGAGCAGGATGCAAGGATGGAGGAGATTCGAGCCTTGATCAAGTCTTCTTCCCCTTCATCATCTTCAAGGCGGCGACGTTCAAGCCACAAGAAAAAGATACAAGTGCAAATCATCCTCGTCCACATCTATATGGCGACCACCGTCACGTTCGTGATCCACATCATCATGAAGGGCAAGCCACCTCCAAGCAACATGTGCACGACGATAACGAACGACATCTACTACGAGCTCAAGCACGACAACGACATCATCATCATGAAGATGCTCCACAAGCACAAATGCACAAGTCCCAACAAGCCCTACTTCACGCCAAGTCCAAGCTTCATGAGCCAAGGAGAAGACCGCGAGACGAGCACCACCAAGACGAAGCTATGGCTACCACCACCACTTCGGCATCTTTGCCAAGTGCTATCAAGGCATCTTCACCTTTGGATGTATGGCATTTTCGCCTACTACCCATGGGTACGCCTACAACGACTTCATCAAGTCCAAGGCGACCACCTTTGAGCGAGGGCGACACTTCCATCTTCGGAAGCCCCTCAAGGAAGATGGCCGAGCATGGAAAACTCCCTTCGGTCATGGAGACGAGCTACGAGGTGCCACATCATATGGATGTAACATCCCAAAATTCTAAATTTTGGAATGTTATATTAAATAGATAGTTTTGATTGATTGTTTGATTGATTGTGTGAGGTGAGTGAAATTTGGAACTTTTGAAAGTTAAACGAGAGGGAATAAGAGGACTTTCCCAAACTTTCGTCTTGCATTTTTGATCTCCATGAATTCAAATTCTTTTCAAATACAAAACCCTAGAGAGAAGATGACATGACTTCTTCCGTTTATTTAAATGAAAAGGGTTGTTGAAAATATTTGAATTTCATTTGAAAATATTTCAAATTTAGAAAACTTTAAGCAACTCAATGATTTTCATGAGGGAAGATAAAACGACTTCTTCAAAACATATGAAATATGAGTTGGAAGTTTAAAGGGATCAAATTCAAAGTCCCTTTGAAATTGTTTTCAAATTTGGAGTTATTTGGGTTTTATTCAAATTATTTTTCTCCAAAAATAAAATATATGGAAAATAGGGTAAAATGATTCCCTACAGTGGAAAAATGGAGAGAAATAAATTTGAAGTCATTTTGGTATTTTTAAAATGATTTTTATGAGGTTTTATTGTAGCAGAAGCACTCTTTGCTTTATTTGAAAGTTGGTGGATTTTATTTGAAGCTAGATTAATGTTCATGTTGTAGAAAATCCTTTTCTGAAAATTTAGATATATAATATGCCTATATATAATTTTCATATTTTTGCTTCAAAATTTATTTGTAGTTGTCTGTTTAAAAAAAAGAAAAAAAACTCTTCGAACATTGCCAGGCCGAAGCCCAGCACTGCTCTCTCTCTCTCTCTCCCCGCCGCCGACTGGGCCGGCCCAAGGCCAGGCCGCAGTCCAACGCCCGCTACCGCCGTCTCCTTCCCCGAGCGGGAATCCTGCTCGGGCATGCTGCGACCGGACTCCGACCGGACTCCGCGTCCGCGTGGCCCCTCCTCCAAGCAGCGCCCCTCCCCTAGCCTTTATAAGGCGAGACCGCTACCCCGCCCCCTCTATTCTCGCCGCCCGCCGCCGTTCGGATCCCGTCGCCGCCATCACTCATAGCTTCTTCGCCACCGCCCGCGCTGCTGCCTCCGTTGCCCCGCACCGCAGTAGCCGCCGTCTCCGCCCGTCGCCGCCGAGCCCGCCGTCGCCGGAGTTGCTGCCCACCATCGTCGGGGATCGCCGGAAACCGCCACCGTCGCCGGAACCGCCCGCTTCCCAATCCACCGCCCGACCCGTCGGTTTCTCCCTGTCTGGTATAAAACCAACCCCGGTTCGCCGATTTTCTTTTAGATTTAGGTTTTCCTCGGTTTTGTTTTAAAATAAACCCGGTTTAGTTTTTTTCCAGATCTATTCAATGAACGTTCTCTGTCTAGAACTAGTTAGCGAATGTTCGTTAAATAGCCCTTTCGTTTTATTTTATTCCTGCCAGGGACCCGTTTGTGATTAAAGTTTTTACAGATTAGTCCCCAGTCTTAAAACAATCACTACTTTTTGCTCGTTAGCCCAAATCCAACGAAACCAACGCCCACTTCTTCCTTATGATCCCCTCTATCCAGTAACACAACTTAAACATGTTTTTGAAAGTTTTAAAATTTGAATTCAAATAGTTTTGTATTTGAACTTTGTTTGATCGTAATTTGAGTTTTATAACTCCGTTTGAGTTGATTCTTTTTGCAAATTAAAGATCTTGACCTAAGCTTTCTGATTAGGCCAAATTCACATAATTTTTGTACTGCTTGAAGTTGTTTTATGTCGCAAGAGTTATTTTGCTTGGTTTTGAAGTTTTCTGAATTGTTTTCTTCATTCTTTCCGATGCTTTTGAGTGAATGCTTATGTATGGTTACCATTGCTTGCTTACGATAGATTGAACGGAGTGAGACGAATAGAACTATCAGGAGTTGAGTGTGAATCATCTTCATCAATAGTACATGCAAGTTCACACTTTGATCATATCCCTTTCATACCCAGTTTTTATGCATTAGTCTCAACCATCAAACATTGCATGGTTAGGCTTGATAACATGTGGGTTTTGGGAAGTAGTTGATGAGGTAGAACCTATTGCCCTGTTTATTACCAAACCCTTGGGAGCTACTTCTACGTTATGCTTATACTGCTATGCTATGCTCGTAGACGTGGTTTGGTTTGAGTGATTCATGACAGATGTGAGAGTTATTATTAACGGTTAACTTAAGGTGGCTACTTTAATACACATCTGGGTGGAATGGTAGGGGCACCCTGGAGTACCCAGTGGTTTTCCCGGGCACATGGAGAACCCAGTGCTTGCCCAAGGGAATCGGAGGACCCGTGTGATTACCCTATGGAATGCCACCCAGGTTCAAAGGGATCATA
This sequence comes from Triticum aestivum, assembly GCF_018294505.1. Taxonomy (NCBI): domain Eukaryota; kingdom Viridiplantae; phylum Streptophyta; class Magnoliopsida; order Poales; family Poaceae; genus Triticum; species Triticum aestivum. Next base: position 155,908,298 of record NC_057807.1, read on the forward strand.
AGATTATTCATGCTAGAAACTTCCGTGTGCAGCCACAAGCCATTATGGGCTCTGGCATAGTTGAGTTTGTTGCGTGAGCTCTTGAGGAGGTAGACTAGCAGATGTAGGGGGTGTTGGTGGTACTGTCTACCCAGACTAAAGAGTTAATGTTTCTCAAAGACTGTGTCTCAGTCATCCATTTCTCAAACACCTTGTAGTGCGAGAAATCCAACGGAGGCGATCGAGTCTTGTGGGAAAAGTGCGCAAACCTCTGCAGAGTGTACAAACTAATCATGGTTAGCTGTGTCCCCGGTTATGGACGTTTTGAGTATCTGGTTCTTGGAGTATCATGTTGATCTCAACATGTTACTTTAATAATTTGTTGGGTTGATGATTATTAATTTGGGATTGAGTTGGAGGAACCTTCTCAATATTTTTAACAAACTTTGTAGTTAAACAAAATATATTCCTTTGTTGTAGGGAAAATATGGCTTTATGAAAAACTATTAACCATAGAGCTTTCCACCAGCCATATATGCATGTAGTGATAGTTATTATTCATCATTATCCTATGGTGTGAATTTGCTAGTACATTCAATGTACTGACCCTTTGTGGCTGCAACGTCTCATGTTGCAGGAATCTTACGACGAGTAAGTGATACGTTAGGGTTATGATTTCTACACTCAACTTTGCCGTTGGTGTTGATGGGAATCCACAACCTTGTTGTTACTTCCGCTATTTGGATTGAGGTAATAGTATTTACGTTACTTTATACATGTGATTTACCTCTGTTATAAATCATCGAGTATTGTGTGTGTCAGCATACCGATCCAGGGATGACACTTAAGCACAGAGACTTGATCCATTCATGTCGGGTCGCTACAAGATGGTATGAGAGCACATGTTGACTGTAGGACGCGACCCGTAGAAACTGGCAAGCCCATAGGAAGACTTATTCTCTACAACTTTCTTTTCAAAAAGATCTTTTACCTCTCTTCTCTTCTGAGCTTATTCAAATATTCCTTTTAGTGAGACTATACCCTTTCCCCTGTTGACCACATGAAGATTCGGCCGATGAGACCACTCCAAGAAGTACAAGATATTGGACAACTAAGACTACTTAGGAATGAAGAGGATTTTATCGTGCATTATAATAATGGAAACTACGATGGTTGAAGACTCCGAAGACTAGGAGAATTTGAAGGCCCTGTAGAATTCCAGATTTGTAAGACCTAGGAAGGCACCCCTTATGGAACTTGGCAGACTAAGGAAGCTGTCAATACCCGAGATCAAGGTGTATCGAAGAAAGACCGGAACATGGAGCATTAGAACTCAAAGTTTTGTCAAGTAAAACCCTAAGGAAGGAGATCAATTATGGAATGAAAGCTCATGGCAGTAACATGGGCATAGACACGACTAACCATGGTGTTATTGCCTGCTTATGCTATTGTCACCGTGCGAAGTTAATCATGCAGATGCATGGAAGGATTGGATGGTAGAAGGCTGATGGAGCACCTGTCAGCAAAGGATGCAGTTTTAACCTTAGCTGGTGCATCACCAGGATCTGGAGTATTACATGAAGAATTTTAGAGGGACCTTTAGGAAGTCATATTTGACAAGGAGGCAATTTGTGAAGAACTCAGGAACTAGAAACTGAAAGTAGCCAACCTGGAGGATCAAAACCTCGAGATACCGGAGTTTTGTCAGGAACTAAAGGACAGTAGAACCATGGATCATGCCAAGGATGTTGGAATCCAGAAGTTCGGAACACAACTCCAGAATGTTAAAGGACGTCATCAGAGATTTCGCGTCAACAAAGATGATCTGGCAAAAGAACTCGAGAAGGACGAGCACGAATCTGAAGAAGCTATCGGAGACATGAACAAGACTTGAAGAGTTTGACGACTTTGAAGATTTATTGACTTTTAGAAGACAAAACCTCTGTTATACACCTATGTTAGATGCGGCGATTGTGAGCTGTCTTTTGTTTGATGTTTTTCCGACAGCCACAAAATAAAATGCCTTTTCAAAAACTGTTGTTTGTATTGTGTGTATCCCTTTCTGTCCCTCTTATCTCACCCCAAAACACCTGGACCCAATAGAGGATAAATGGAGATGAGCTCATATTATTTGGACCGATGAGTCAATTGGAGACGGACCGATGGATTCAGAACATGGAGGATCACATGAAGAATAACCCTATAGCCGGAAAGGATATGGCCCAGCATGCTCTTCAATTCTTTGAAAGAGGTGCTACTACTTGGTGGAGGATGTACCGAACCATCAATGGATGGCAAGGAGTAACCACTTGGAAGGAATTTAAGTTGACTTTGCCAAAGTCTCGGTTTGTGTCCCAGAAATTGAAGCCTTATGGAAGTCATATAAAGAAACTCTATGCATGCAAGCTTTGTGGAGAAACGGGACACAACCATAAAGAACACAAGGATGAATGCCCTAATTGTGAAGGAAGTCACCTAGCTGAAGAATGCCCAGCTAGGCAGATTACTTGTTTCTTGTGTGAAGGAACTACCCACTACCCTGTTTGTGTCACATTTACCCCATGGTACAAGGAACCATCCAACAGAAGAAAGAAGCAATGACAGGAGCCCTCATAGAATTTTTAGAAGAACCAATAATGAAGGAAGAGGTGGAGGACACACCCAAAGCAGACCCAATTAAACCCTGCACCAAGTCGTGCTATTCATGTGGAGAAGAAGGACACATCTCCTAGAATTGTATGAATGGGGACCTAATAGAATTCCCGACAGTGGAAGTGGAGTATGACACTCAGGAAATAGAAGCCCTGATTGGAATGGAAAAGTCCAGGAAGAGAAGAAGATTGGATTTCAGGAAGGACCTGAGTCATATCACCTGTTTTAGGTGCAAAGAGGGCACTACTTTAGTAGTTGCCAAAAAAAAGAAGCCGAGGACCCAAGGAGGCTATGTAATCACAAGGAAACTTCAAGACTTGTCAGAAGTAACATGTTTTCATTGTAATGGAGCAGGGCACTTTGCCAGAGATTGAACCAAAGAGAAGGAGACTTGTGATAAATAGTTCAGTTTGCAACAAAAGAAATGTAGTAGTAGTAGTAGAGGGAACATTTCTGTTATATTGAGGTGTTGAGTTGAGACATGAAATGGAAGTGCAGGAGATTGTAATACTTTGAGAATCAATGAAGGTAGCATCGTTGGTGCTGATTTGGATCTTATGAGTTGTTACTCTATGAAGAAGGATTTTGACCAATTTCGAGGATATGAGAAATATGGTCTATGGATAAGTTTGTGCATTTCAATGGTGGTAGTAATGTGAGAACCCTTGGCCCCTGATAAAGAAAATGATATTCCATGAAGTGGACTTCGGACAAAATAAGTACGAGTTTTGGCGCGATATGTGGGATATCCCAAGAGTATGAAGGGATGAAGTACTATTGGATATAACGGAGGTATGATGTTGGTAATATGGAGCAATGGTGACTCTGTGATGAGTCTGAGTAATCACTCTTAGTTTGGTACAAATAGAAGGAAGGGAGACAGTACAATTGGATGGATTTCAAAATGCTAGGAAAGTGGATGTTGGAATAATGATCAGTTGCCCCGAGGATGAGTTCAAGGTTTACAAGTGATGAGATGGGCCATAACCCATAGGCTCCAGGACCTGCCAAGAAGCAAGCACACTCTTGCTGAAGGAAAAACCCTGGAAGGACATACAACTTTGTCAACCGACGAATTTACAGGATTTCGCAAAACCTGAGAGTTGTGAAGGACCAATAGTTGTTTGGCTGGCTTGTAGAATCAATGGATTATCCGAACTTGGTTCGTTGACAAGAGAAATTTTGTAATGCTTGTGCGGATGACCGAGTGTTAGATTGCGAGATTCGCTAAACCATATACAAGGTAATGATTTGGGTGCGGGATGGATTGATCACCATACCGACTTACTCTTATTATTCGCCTTGCTATATGGGATGGAAAATCTGAGTGACTTGCCTATAGTAGAGAGACGACGATCAAAACCTTATTTGAACCTTAGAATGGTATGAACATTTCCCTTGTACAAGGCAGCTATTGCCAATCGTAGGATATACGGTGAGGTTCAGCCAGACCCATCTCCTGCAGGAGAAACCATAAATGGTTGACCACCATGAGGTATCGATAGTTGTTTAGTATTGGCGCCAGACCATCAGCTAAGAAGGCCCAATCTCGGAATAACCATACCAAGATGAAAGGACAGAAGAATTGCGGTAAAGGTCATGCCACCACCAAAAGAGCCCAGAGAAGGAATTATCTAGAGGATCTGAGAAGATCGACACTGCCAACAATAAGGATGGAGTATATGAGTTTTGATGGAACAGTAACAATGCTTCTAAGGGTGGTAGCACCCTAGACCCCCTATGACGATCGAAGGATTTTGAGAAGACCCCAAACCCTAACATATTTCTTGCTAGCCTCTCCGAATCACGAGGACGAGATTCATTTTAAGGGTGGTAGGTTTGTAACATCCCAAAATTCTAAATATTGGAATGTTATATTAAATAGATAGTTTTGATTGATTGTTTGATTGATTGTAAATGAGTGAAATTTGAAACTTTTGAAAGTTAAATGAGAGGGAATAAAAGGACTTTCTCAAACTTTCGTCTTGCATTTTTGATCTCCATGAATTCAAATTCTTTTCAAATACAAATCCCTAGAGAGAAGATGACATGACTTCTTCCATCTATTTAAACGAAAAGGGTTGTTGAAAATATTTGAATTTCATTTGAAAATATTTCAAATTCAGAAAACTTTAAGCAACTCAATGATTTTTATGAGAGAAGATAAAACAACTTCTTCAAACCATATGAAATATGAGTTCGAAGTTTAAAGGGATCAAATTCAAAGTCCCTTTGAAATTATTTTCAAATTTCGAGTTATTTGGGTTTTATTCAAATTATTTTTCTCCAAAAATAAAATATATGAAAAATAGGGTAAAATGATTCCCTATAGTGGAAAAATGGAGAGAAATAAATTTGAAGTCATTTTGGTATTTTTAAAATGATTTTTATGAGGTTTTATTGTAGTAGAAGCACTCTTTGCTTTATTTAAAATTTGCTGAATTTTATTTGAAGCTAGATTAATGTTCATGTTGTAGAAAACTTTTTCTGAAAATTTTGAGATATAATATGCCTATATATAATTTTTATGTTTTTCTTCAAAATTTATTTGTAGTTGTCTGTTTTAAAAAAAGAAAAATACTCTTCGAACAGTGCCAGGCCGAAGCCCAGCACTGCTCTCTCTCTCTCTCTCTCTCTCTCTCTCTCTCTCTCTCTCTCTCTCCCCGCCACCGACTGGGCCGGCCCAAGGCCAGGCCGCAGCCCAGCGCCAGCCGCCACCGTCTCCTTCCCCGAGCAGGAATCCTGCTCGGGCACGCTGCCGCGACTGCTGCTGCCTCGACGGTCGTGTCCCGACCGGACTCCGCGTCCGCCTGGCCCTTCCTCCAAGCCGCACCCCTCCCCTGGCCTTTATAAGGCGAGACCGCCGCACCGCCCCCTCTCTTCTCGCTGCCCACCACCGTCCGCATCCCGCCACCGCCGTCGCTCAGAGCTGCTTCGCCGCCGCCAGCGCTGCTGCCTCCGTTGCCCCGCGCCGCACTACCGCCGTCTCCGCCCGTCGCCGCCGAGCCCGCCGTCGCCGGAGTTGCTGCCCACCGTCGTCGGGGATCACCAGAAACCGCCGCCGTTGCCAGAACCGCCCGCCGCCCGATCCACCACCCGACCCGCCGGTTTCTCCCAGTCCGGTATAAAACCAACCCCGGTTCGCCGGTTTTCTTTTAGGTTTAGGTTTTCCTCGGTTTTGTTTAAAAAAGCCAGTTTAGTTTTTTTTCCAGATCTATTCAATGAACGTTCTTTGTCTAGAACTAGTTAGCGAACGTTCGTTAAATAGCCTTTTCGTTTTATTTTATTTCCGCCAGGGACCCGTCCGTGATTAAAGTATTTTACACATTAGTCCCTAATCTTAAAACGATCACTACTTTTTGTTCGTTAGCCCAAATCCAATGAAACCAATGCCCACTTCTTCGTTATGACCCCCTCTATCCAGTAACACAACTTAAACATGTTTTTGAGAGTTTTAAAATTTGAATTCAAACATTTTTGTATTTGAACTTTGTTTGATCATATTTTGAGTTTTATAACTCCGTTTGAGTTGATTCTTTTTTGCAAATTAAAGCTCTTGACCTAAACTTTCTGATAAGGCCAAATTCACATAATTTTGGTACTGTTAGAAGTTGTTTTATGTTGCAAGAGTTATTTTGCTTGGTTTTGAAGTTTTCTGAATTGTTTTCTGCGTTCTTTCCGATGCTTTTGAGTGATTGCTTATGTGTGGTTACCATTGCTTGCTTACGATAGATTGAACGGAGTGAGACGAATAGAACTATCAGGAGTTGAGTGCGAATCATCTTCATCAACAGTATAGGCAAGTTGACACTTTGATCATATCCCTTTCATACCCAGTTTTTATGCATTAGTCTCAACCCTGAAACATTGCATGGTTAGGCTTGATAACATGTGGGTTTTGGGAAGTAGTTGATGAGGTAGAACCTATTGCCCTGTTTAGAGTTACTGCTACATTATGCTTATACTACTATGCTATGCTCGTAGACGTGGTTTGGTTTGAGTGATTCATGACAGATGTGAGAGTTATTATTAATGGTTAACTTAAGGTGACTACTTTAATACACATCTGGGTGGAATGGTAGGTGCACCTTGGAGTACCCAATGGGAGAACCCAGCGCTTGCCCAAGGGAATCCCGGAGGACCCGTGTGATTACCCTATGGAATGCCACCCAGGTTCAAAGGGATCATAAGATTATTCATGCTAGAAACTTCCGTGTGCAGCCACAAGCCATTATGGGCTCTGGCATAGTTGAGTATGTTGCGTGAGCTCTTGAAGAGGTAGACTAGCAGATGTATGGGGTGTAGGTGGTACTGTCTACCCAGAGTAAAGAGTTAATGTTTCTGAAAGACTGTGTCTTGGTCATCCGTTTCTCAAACACCTTGTAGTGCGAGAAATCCAACGGAGGCGATCGAGTCTTGTGGGAAAAGTGCGCAAACCTCTGCAGAGTGTACAAACTAATCATGGTTAGCCGTGTCCCCAGTTATGGACGTTTTGAGTATCTGGTTCTTGGATTATCATGTTGATCTCAACATGGTACTTTAATAATTTGTTGGGTTAATGATTATTAATTTGGGATTGAGTTGGAGGAACCTTCTTAATATTTTTAACAAACTTTGTAGTTAAATAAAATATATTCCTTTGTTGTAGGGAAAAACTCGCTTTATGAAAAACTATTAACCATAGAGCTTTCCACCAGCCATATAATAGTGATAGTTATTATTCATCATTATCCTATGGTGTGAATTTGCCAGTACATTCAATGTACTGACCCTTTGTGGCTACAACGTCTCATGTTGCAGGAATCTTATGACGAGTAAGTGATACGTTAGGGTTACGATTTCTACACTCAACTTTGCCGTTGGTGTTGATGGGAATCCACAACCTTGTTGTTACTTCCGCTATTTGGATTGAGGTAATAGTATTTACATTACTTTATACATGTGATTTACCTCTGTTATAAATCCTCGAGTACTGTGTGTGTCAGCATACCGATCCAGGGATGACACTTAAGCAGAGAGACTTGATCCATTCAGGTCAGGTCGCTACAATGGACCTCCCACACCAAGATGGTGACAAGAAGGTCGAGCAAGGGCCATCCCCTTCGACCACAGCGACGAGAGCGAACCTCTTCAACAACATAAAGACGGCGCCCGTATTGGACTCATACTCCGAGTCAAGCTACACGACTGCACATGGAGACATTTGCACCTACATCTCCCCGACACCCGCATATGTCGACATGCCCCATTTTTCATGTGAGGACATCCACCACCCCATGAGTGAGATGAGTGACTCCACCATATATGACATTGAGAGCATTTCCTATGAGAGAATGAGTGTGACCACCACTAGCCCCACACATGAGAGCATGCCACACATCCTATGTGAGATTGAGTGCCATTTGAGTAACTCCACCAACCATATGAGTGAAAGCGTCCTTGAGGGAGTGAGTGAGCCACAACACTTAGCGAGTGAGGTAGTTGACATGGCATGTGAGGCCACTATGATTTCTAACGACTTAACCTCTACTCCTAGTGTGTTTTCTTCTTTGGTGCTAGGTCTCCTACATGACAACACACCTATCCTCAACGAGTGCATCCTTCCAATGGACAAACCGATGGCCATGGTGGACGATGATGCACCCCCACATGGTTCCATCAAGATGAAGATGACAACGATTGGATCTTCAACACCTCACCTACAACACATGAGCCATACTCCAAAGGTAACATAGGTGATGGTGCTTCTCTTGTCCCACTAGCAGACTCTCTTACCAATGATTGCTTGCATGATGTTGACCCACCTATTCCCATGCTTCATGCTAGTGCGACTTATTCATGTCATGACTTACCTATTTATGATGAATATGATGATGAGCATGTTGAGTTGCCTAGTTGTGATGCTATGCTTCATAGGATATCATATGAAAATTCTATTGCTCACTTCATGTTTGACAATCCTTTGAACTTGTCATATGCTATGAGTGAGATCTCCCATATTGCATCTTTACAATCTCAACATAGTAACTATGCATGCCCCATTAAAATAAATCCCATTTGCACTTATGGCATAGATGACAAGATGATGGTCATTGGATTTTGTTTTTCATGTGATAATATTGCCATGCTTCCTTTACATGATTTGCGAAATTCATCTACTATGCCATGCCATGATCACATTCTTCCAAATATGCATTGTTTTGGATGTTGTCAATATTCTCCATGTGATGTTTCCATTAATGCTCAAGAGGAGCCCCCATAGTTTCCTCATACATATTAGGAGATTTTGATGCATTCCATATTTTGCATGATTCCCATAATTGCGTGCACCATATGCATTCCATGAATAACAATGCTCTTGATATTTCTCATGATGCATTACATCCTTTGAGTCTCCATTATGTCATACATAATAACAAACCTCTCATGAGTGGATGACATGTTTCTATATCATGCATCTCATTTATTTGAGCATTTGATATTTTGTGCTAACCGACACATGCACGTGCGCATCATGATGGATGATGTGTACATATACCATGCACACACAATTTTTCCTTTGTTTTTGTTTTGTGTAGGTACTCATGTATACTCGTCAACCTCTCAATCCCAAGAGTTGAGAAAACGAGCTCTTGAGAGCAACGACGATTTGGGATCCCGTAGACTATCCTAACCACCGTTCTCTTCGCACAACGACAACACACATCTCTTGTACTTGTCTCTCACACAGCTATGGGCTATTTACCATTTGTCCCCTTATGCCCATACTATCGTGTTCACTTTGCATGCTATGCCTATTTACATCATCTTGCCATGCAATTGTGACCCTTGCTTGCATCTACCCATGATTCACCATTATGCTACTACTATGTGTGTTTGCTTGCTTGGTGGAGATACTTGTTGCTATTGCCATGTTTACCATGTGCCACATGCTATTGATGCTTCTTGTGTTGGGAGAGTCATGATGTCCCATTGCTATCTACATATGGCCTCTCGCCAATACATAGATGATATTTTTCTCATATCTTGCTTTCATGCTTGTGATATGACATGTGAATTATTCATGCCCACTATTTGCACACATGACATGCTTGCCTTGATTCCTTCTAGTATGTTACTTCTTCGCACTACTAGCTTGCTTGACTTGATCACTATGATTACTTGCTTGGTTGCATCACCCATGTTCCATTCTTACTCGCTTTCTTGGGTTGATGACATATATGTTCATGCCTCTCACAGGATATATCTTGACCAATGTCTCTGGTGTCAACTAGTTGCCTCTCTCATATCCACTTGTATTGAGTGCAACCATACTATGCTTATTGATCTTGGAGACTTTGACACTTTACTTGTGATGCATGTTTGTTTCATTGAGCCTCTTGTATTTGGTTGTTCTTGCATCTTATGCCTCCATACTATCAAATGTTCCCTTGTCCTGTCATATGATGAGCATGATGCATACACTTGTTGTGATGCGGAGCATCCTTCGGTCATCCCCATGGATCTACCATCGTATAACGAAGCACCAAGTGGACCCATGACAAGAGCAAGAGCAAGAGCTCTCGAGACCGAGGTGACTTCTCTCCTTAGTGATATCTCATATGATCCTCTAGAGACATGGCTACTACCTAAGTCCGGAATGTTGTGCATTATTAGGTACCAAGAGGACCCTCCCGAGGATGCACATGAAGATGATCAAGCCACCAAGTCCATGAAAGAAGAGAACCAACGGAAGAAGGCAAGAACAGCTTCCAGGCCCCGGACATCCGGCCCCTGGAGATCTAGACCACAGCCAGGAGTCTGCAGCAGAAGCTACAGGGCCTAGACATCCGGCGTCCAGCCCGGAGATCCGACCCCTCTGCCTGGACATCCGGCCCCGTCCATCCACACAGCAGCAAGGCCAACTCCAACAGCCCGGACATCCGGCCCGACAGCCCGGACATCCGGCCCCTTGCGAGCGCCCGAACATCTGGCTCCACGCCCGGACATCCGGCCCCCTCCTGCCTGCGTGCAGCGCCTCCGGGCCGTGGCCCATGTATATACTCCCCCTCCACCTACGTTCTACGGTTAGCATTGGTTTAGCTCATTTGAGATAGAGCATTGCTCATCCGTACCGGATCTACTCCTCGTGAGGGACCGCACCTCTTCGGAGAAGATCCACCCGGATTCAAGGCCTCCATCCCGAGAATACAATCAAGACCTCCTCATGGAGAAGAACAATTACTCTTGTATCGTCCCTTGTTGACTTTGGATCTTGTGTTACTTTGTGCCTCGATGATCTAGCACTTCTGTGATCATATTCGTGTCGGTTGAGTGTTTCTCTTGTCCCCCCCCTGATTTCCCTCATGTTCTTCCGCGCGTTCTTCGTGTTCCTCGTAGAGATCCTCTCCAAACGTGAAAGATCGGCCCCATAGGGTTCCACCCTACATCATCTTGGTATCATGAGCCACGTTGCTCACATTTTTGGAGCCCCTACCCCGTGTTTTCTAGCTTGATTTTGTTGTTTTCGTCCTAAATCCAAAAATCCCCACCAAAAATAGCCCCAAATTTTTTTGTGATTTGTTGGTGTGATGAAGTTTTGTTGGATTTGATCCCCAGATCTGCTTTGCATCGAGTGGATCTAGCTTTTCCCCATCTTATCCGCGATTTCCATCCAGAAATTCGTCCGAATTTTGCCTCGGAGTTTCCCTTTTTCCCGTGGAGTTCATAGCATTCGTCCCCGATCCAGGAGCCCGGACATCCGCCCGAGACCCCGGACATCCGGTGTCTCGGACATCCGGCCACTGCCCCGGACATCCGGCCCCTGGTGGCAGCAACTCCATCCCCCGCCACCATTTTCCACCTAGTTTCGCCAAATTTTGCCCCGGTGCCCACGCATACTTCCGCATACCACCACCGCTTTCCGCAAGCACCACCTCCGCTCACCGTTACCTCCTATGACGATTTTGACATGTTTCGGTCTTTGAGATTTTGGGTTGTGGTTCCCGTGTCCTATTGTGTTTCGGCTATATAGGTACGGTTCGACGTCAACATCACCACCGATCATCTCCATTGACTACTCATCATCGCCAAGGACGGTAACTTCAACGACATCTTTGTGATACCTTGCAATTGCATTGAGAACCCAATAGCCTTACTTTTGCGTTGCTTACCCATCGAGACAAGCCATTGAGTATTGCCGACAATGTGACTTGTGCACATTAGTGATCATACTCCATAGCATACATACCATACCATAGTGGTGCATATCTTGGCATCATCTTTTGTGTCACAAAGTTGTCATCGCATACACAATTGCTATCTTGGTTCATGAAGTTTTGCATGAGAAAAGAGCTCAAAAGTGAAAGAGCCACACAAGCTTTTAAGCAAAGAGGGAAAGATAAGCAAAGAGCTTATGAGCAAGAACCATAGCATCATACTACATTAAGTTTGTCATATCCGGTCATCTTGGATCATATCACCGAAATACCATACATATAGCATACTTGGGATAGATGTCGTCGCAATTTTTCCTAGTAGGTTATGCACAAGTTCCGTATCCGCCTATTGTGCAATCGTGCTAGCGTCTCTCGTGTATTGTGCAACAAGAGCATTTTCGTCGATTCCACATTTTGGCTCATTTTTGGTTTGCACAATCCCACTTATCTATTTGCATGTGTGTTTCCGTGTACCTCCACTTGCTTGGTCTACTTGTTGCATTTGCAAAATTGTGAATCTTTTCCAACATAATTGAAGCTCACTTACCATTGCATCAAATTTTGCCACCATCCTAACCAAGCTCCACCATAAGCTTTTACTTGTGTAGGTGTGAGAACCGACAAGAATTGGTACCAATAGTGCTATTTCATTGTCCGCATTTGAGTGAACTTGATTCATCGTCAACATCGGTCAAGGTACATTTGGTATAAGTTCTTCTCCTTCTCCCACTCACATTTTGGAATGATGGATAGGCCAAGTACTTCTGCCAACCCACTCTTCATCGAGCAAGACGACGACATGTCACCATTCGTCACCAAGAGCCACCTCTTTGGTGCACAACGAGCGTTGCATCAGGAGCAACAAGCGATGACCGACCGCATCGACAACCTCGCCATCGACTTGCGACTCTCCGAGCAACGTACAAAGGACTACTTCGACAACAAGCTTGATGCTCACCAGAAAGAGAATGATGCAAGGATGGACGAGATGCGCGCCTTGTTGGTCAACCGTCCTCCTTCAACTTCTTCATACGCAAGACGAAGCCGCTCAAGTCGACACTCCGACGACACCTTCTCCGGCTCAAGTACACCGACATCAAACACTCTTCGACGAGCCGCGCATCAAGACCGTCATGCATGTCGCAATCCTCTACACGACAAGCATTCACAAGAGCAAGTCGACGAGAAAGTACTTCGCCCTCAGCCACACCAAGTTGCATTTGTTGGGGAACGTAGCAGAAATTCAAAATTTTCTACGCATCACCAAGATCAATCTATGGAGATACTAGCAACGAGAGAGAGGGGAGTGCATCTGAATACCCTTGAAGATCGCGATGTGGAAGCATTACAAGAACGCGGTCGGTGGAGTTGTTCACGAAGCGATTCGGATCGCGGCCGAATCCGATCTAAGCACCGACCAACGGTGCCTCCACGTTCAACACACGTACAGCCCGGTGACGTCTCCCATGCCTCGATCCAGCAAGGAGAGAGGGAGAGGTTGGGGAAGACTCCATCCAGCAGCAGCACGACGGCGTGGTGGTACTGGAGGAGCGTGGCACTCCAGTAGGGCTTCGCCAAGC